>NC_141535.1:218422500-219045000 GCF_021556685.1 Rattus norvegicus | reverse complement strand
TGGTGTGTGTGTGTGGTGTGTGTGGTGTGTGTGTGTGTGGTGTGTGTGGTGTGTATATGGGGTGTGTGTGTGTGTGTGTGTGTGTGTGTGTGTGTGTGTGTGTGGTCAATGGCTCAGTGGGTGGAAGCCACTGATTGGCTAAATCCATCAACACTAGGTATCCAGCTTCACCCGCATCTGAGCCCCCAGTGCTGAAGTTGCTAATTTGTGCTACCATACCCAGGTTTTACACGGGTGCTGGGATCTGAACTCATTCTCATGTTTCATGTCAGGTACTTTACTGATGGAGATAACTCCCCACCTGTAAGGAACATATTTTGACTTTAAAAGAAGGACATTTTTGCTAGCACATCTTTATTGCAAGACATAATTAAGTGCCCACAAAAGAAGAGGTGAATGATTTCCTCTGGGCTGGGTAGACTGAATCAGGTCTGTGTAGACAATACACACAGCCCAGAGCCATCTCTTAAGTACGGCATGGTTTTATGTTTGCGTTTCTATGGTTCTCCCAAGGAGCCAATGCATTGCAAGGTGCAGGACCTCACTTTCCTAACTCTAGGATGGTATCTTATTCTCTTTCTTGCCTGTGAACAGACCACCTGCGTGTGAGAGAGGCAATTTTGCAAAGGTTACACTCAATGAAAGCTGAGGTGTGGTGTAATGCTTCTTCCTTTCCACCGATTGCAGAACGACACACATTTCAGACTGGGTCTTGTATCTCAAATACTAATATTGTAATATATAAATCAATTATGGTGAGTTGGGCAATTATAAACAAGGTGAAGAAAGTGAGATCACCTATCTGTAACTGCTATTGCGTTATGAAGAACACAGCCTCATCCTCTCCCTATGCAGAAGCCAAAGCTAATACCTCGTAGGAGAAGAGGAAAAGCCAACTTGAAGATTATAATCTATTAACAAGAAATCTAGGTCTCTGATCGCCACATACAAATTGTTTGCTTGTATTGCTTAGTGAGGATTTCCGAGAGCTGTATACCTTTGGAATGTGTTCATCAATGGGCAAAACTGAAAGACTAGAAGACTCTTACAGATACAGTTCCATTCCCTGGATCATCTAGGCCACTTCTCCTCCTGTAGCTAAATACCTCAATTACCTATCTATTGCTTCTTGTTATGGACCAGTGCATCTATACAATGTTATTTCTCATTACTTATTAAATCAACTTTAGCTGTTATCTAATGACTTTACATGTTGATGGTTTATGATTTACCATTTACCATCTCCACATTTTCTTAATACTTTTATTAATTAATCCCAAGGTTAATAATCATCCTATTAATAGTTTGTTTAGTTTCCAAAGCCCTTGTCAATATTTATTTTCAAAAGCTCATGTACACTTACCAAGTGCTTATTATCTTCTGGTAATCACGCAAAGTGCTCAAATTCCCTATTGATTTAGTTGAGCGTGTGGGTGTGGTGGAACCAGTAGTAGTTGGGGTCTTGGGGGTCAGTATGATCACATATACTGTGTGAAATTCTCAAAAGAAATAATAAAAAATGAGAAAAAGAAAAAAGTATCATTGGGAGCAAACTTAGGACACTGCCTGGTCACACATGCCGGTACTCCGCTGATGTCTCATACGGGGTTTCTGGCCATTTCTTATTACGGAAACGTTGTTATAAAGTACAGTGGTCATGACAACCTTTTTCCCCCTCACAGCTTTGGAAGCGTATGATGAAGGCCAGAGTTATTTGAAAGTATGCCTCATCTCCATAACAGGCCAGTGTTTGAGGCCAGTGTCCGAGTTGAGAATCAGCGAGCTAACATGAGAAGCACAGAGAGGCTGAGCTGGATGACTGGGAGGTCTTCATTCACAGTTCTAGCTTTGGACTGTGTTCAGGTGAGGAATGAACGGGGGACCTGAATTCAACCCTTCTGTGAGTCTTGGCCTTTTGAATAGTTTCTTATATCATAGCTACCTTGAAACTATGATAGCCAGATACAGAACTCTAGGATAAAAACAATCAACCAACCCTTCTATATCCTAGAATTTGAGGACATTTAATGAGACCCCAATCTAGCCATTAATAATTTTTAGTTTTCTTCTCACTCCACCTATACAATTTCTTTTTAATGTTTTATTTGATTAATTTCTAACATTTTTTGTCAGATGCAAGTGCACGCTTTATTTGATCTTCTAAATATTGTGTTTTCTCCTCCAATTGTTACTTTTTTCTACCTTGTCGACTTTCTAAACAGTGTATTACAGCCTCTACAGTTGCCTAAAAGAATATCCATGCACTAAAACCTAATTTCTAATGTGCTAACAATTAGTAGGCGGGAGTTCTTCAGGGGTGATCTGATAATAAAATTGATGGGTTTGTGAGGGAGACTGCAGAGGGATCTTCCACATGAGGTAGCAGTTAGAAGGCACTGTCTAGTTTCTGTTTTCGTCTTGTCAACTGGAGCAGCGCTCTGCCGGATCTTTACAGGTTGAAGTCACAATTGCACGAAAACATGTGGAGTCTTGCAGGATGTGTGAGCAGACAGGGGTCACTTCCTTGGCTGGTCACATCCTCTACATTATGTTGAAAGCTGGAAAGTATTTTGAATTTCTAGGCATCATACTATTCTGGAATACACTCCCTTCACACACACACACACACACACACACACACACACACACTCCGATAATGTCAAAATTTTGACACCTTTACTCTTTTTTAAAGATTACTGATATTCTTTCAGAAATATTGCTGTTGAACTAAAAAGAAGCCTTAAAATAATTACCTAGGGGGTGTGGGAGAAGAGTCTAATCTATAAGGAAAGGACATAGAAATTTATCAATCATTTGTGAAGTATAGAACGTCCTCTTAATTTTTATTGACAATTCAAAATCGGAGTCAGTCCATTCATGTGTTCTTAACACCACTTCCCCAAATTCCTATCCCTATAAATATTTTTTTTCATCTTTTATGCGTGTGTTCGAGGGTGCCGAGGTAGATTCCTGTAGATTAAACATAGAACTTTGTGCTGTATCACTGAACTGGAAAAAAAAACTTTTTCAGGATGTGATTCTTTTACATTTGGTTTTTGATCAGTTGAATATGAAACAGATAATTGATATTTGACTAATTCAATGATAATTATCATTTGATAAATGATAATTGACTTTACAAAAACAAACAAACAAACAAAAAAACCAGCAATTTCATGTTTCCCAAGCCAAGCTTTGGTGACTTTAGCCTATAAGATGCACTGACAGATTTCTCAAACATATAATTTAATTTTCACAAGTATATTATTCTGAATCTCTTGAATCTCGGGTCTCTTTCACATATATCCAAAGCCCACCCACGCATCTAGTTGCACACTGGCCTCCTTCGGTTTGCTCATGGCAGCTTTTGAACAAGCTGGCGTAGTTTTAGAAATGATTAACTGCTCTGAACCTTGAATGTCCTCACTGGGAATGTGACCTTGATGGTCCCTCTATCTCTCTCAGCAGCATCTTCGTGCTGTGTGTTAACTATAGGACATCCCCATGACAGCCAGCCATGGTCTACAGTCAGGTTGATGATTGTGCAGCCTGGGATTGAGCATACAGTGGTCACATTCAACCACCATTACAGAGTCACGCTATCTAGTACTTCTACCCCAGAGTGGTTAGAGGCAATGGCTGTCTATTTATCAGCTCCAACGTTCTGGATTCGCTAGAGCGTCTGGAATCATATTCTTTGGAGTTTCTGTAAACGTTTTCCTTGACTTAGTCATACACATTTCCAATTATTCCAGGCCTTTTCGTGTTATGATAGATCATCTTTGTGCTGATTGACACTCCACAGCCTATATGAACTCTCACTTTAAAAGTCTTTGTTTCATGTAACTTTACTTTTTTTTTAACTACAAATTTGTAGCATTTTCTATTCTACCCCTGCCTATGAATCTTTCACATGATTATTATATATTTTGACTGTAGCTTCAGTTCTAGTTGTTAAAACTAAATCATCTAATCTGGCAGTCAGGACAAAACTTACCTCTGTCATGACAAAAAAATTTTGTGCAAACAAATCCTCAAAACAAAGAATAGGTGAACTGCACTTATCTGTAAATATGCAATAATGTAAGAGAAAAATACCTTTAGGAATAATTGCCTTTAAAAACTAAAGCTTGCTTGGTGACTTAAAATCATCGTTTGAAAGGATATGAATAACTGTTGAAACTTAAACAGATTAACAGATAATGCTGAAATTATTTATGTTTATAATTATCATATGTGGTTGAACTAGAATTATAGACACATTTGAAGTCCAGAAATAATCTGCAAATCTTAGATACAATTTTTTTACTCAAATAGTCCCAAAAGATGTTTAATTTTTAAGTTAAAAAGGACAAAACTTCTGAGTCATACTTCACCCTCAAGAGAAAGTAGATACAGTTTCAAACTACTTCCTACACATATGGGAAAGAAAAAAACAGAAAGCATACACACTTTTAAAGAATAAGTAATTTTGTTTCTGAGGTGATCGGGCACTGATGATAAGGATGGTGTGTCAAAGGGAGAGCCTGAGTACATCCCACTCATTGTAAATTATTAAATGGGCATTCCATTTCTTCTTTTGCTTGATGAAAATTTACTCATCTTTGACCAAAGGTCAAATAGAATGCATCTCTGTGACTGGCAAAGCACCAAGTTAATGAGCCTATTTAAACATTACCACATTTCACTGTGGTTATATGTTCACTAGTTAACTCACTTAGGGCAGGAACGAGCTCTATGGATAGCTCGAAGAAGAGCAAACGGCACACATGGAGAACATATCTAATATATTTCTGAAGGTTCCCAATTCAACATTTATCTTGCTTTCCTTCAAATTAGCAGACCATATGGTACATAATCCTAAACTTTCACCCTTTCCTTCCAATTATTGATGATCTATTCCTTACCTTTCTAAACTACCAAAATGACACCTTTACCCAAAGCCACATTTTGCCCATACTACTTTATAAGTAATTGTCACTTGTTATATTACATACTGTAACTTAACGAAGTATGTAACAAAATAGTGTTTAAGATTTTTCCACTAAAAGATACCAGGATTCAGCAAAGGTATATACTTTTACCATTTTTGTTTTCAGATACCAGGACTCAGCAAAGTTGCACACTTTTTACCATTTTTGTTTGCTTTGTTTGTAAGATCTGTCTGCAGAATGGAAATAGTTCTGACTTAAGGATACATGGTCTCAGCCTTAGCCTGATCCTAGCTCACTGTAACTTGGCCAGCTGTTTCATACTCTCCTCAGCAGGTGTTAGACTATTTATCTATAAAGTTATCATCCATACTTTCACCGAGAGTTTGTGTTGGCTATGCAGCTTCTGAAGCTCTCAATACCATTCCTAGTGAAGACTGAGAGTGTGCTCGAGGAAGATAGAATTGAGAGAATCTGAAAAGCTAGTGAGACATGTCTAATAGGAGAGGGGGATGACGGGTAAAAGCTGACCAGTGTGTATATCAGTAAGGAGAAGAGAAATGGTGAAAAGCAGAAACACTTATAAACCACATGGATGTGATATGATGCACCATGAGGACTTCAGGGGTCCATGATTGGATGAAACCTCTCACCTCTAGAAGGTCACTGGATTCAGACCTCTAATGAGTTGAGCAACAGATGAATGGACTCGAGGTTGACTGGGTTTGAAAGGTGGGAAGTCAGCAGGGGAACAGTGTGATGAGATTTGAATTTTTATGAAATTTCTGCATTAGATAGAACATAGTAAAAGCAGAGCCTATTAAAGGGAAAGGGAAATGAAATATATAAACAACTTTCTGTATGGGAGTATGATTTTAATCACTATTTCATCACTGTTATAATTATTGATTATGTGATATTTAAGATAACTTTATTTCTCACTTTAAAAATCAAGGGTATGGGGCTGGGGATTTAGCTCAGTGGTAGAGCGCTTACCTAGGAAGCGCAAGGCCCTGGGTTCGGTCCCCAGCTCCGAAAAAAAGAACCAAAAAAAAAAAATCAAGGGTATATATATGCATCACAGCATCACATCGTACCCCATAAATTTGTATAAGATTATCTATCAATTAAAAATAAAATAAAAGGAATACCCCATTAAGTGGGTTGAGAATGAGGATGGATGGATCTGGAAAGGACAGGGATGGAGAATATCAAAATACATCGTATGAAATTATCAAAGAAGTAATTAAAATGAAAAAGATTTAAAAAGCAGAAGCCAGGGAGATGTTTCAGTTGTTAAACGATTTGCTCCAACAAACATGAGGAACTAAATTCAATACCCAATACCCCCATAAAAAGTTGGACACAGTGACACACACCGGTAACTCCAGTGCTGGAGAGATGGAGACAAAGAGGTTCCCAGGGATAGTATTCTGGGCAGACTGAACAAAAAGAAAGCTTCTGGTTCAGTGAGAGATGCTGACTCAAAAATAAGGTGGAGAATGATTGAGGAAGGCATGCAATGTTAACCACTGGCCTTTACACACACACACACACACACACACACACACACACACACACATGCACATGCGCAGAGAGAGAAAGAGAGAGAGAAGGACAGAGACAGAGAGACAGAGAAGAGACAGACAAAGAGAGGGGAGGAGATTGAAATCAATACACCAAAAGGAAGTGGAAGAAAGCAAGACATTTGCTTACGGTCTCACATTCATAAATACAGCCTGGGACTGGACATGGGGCAGCAAGCACCCTAAGGTCAATATTCTTCCCCAGAGATCATCCCTCCCCTCAAGTTACAGTGACTGCTATAAGCTACCCATGTTAGTATATGTAATGAATGTATTTGGTGAAACAGAAATGTCAGTGAGTAGAGAGTAAGAGAAGAGAGAGCACAAAGTAAGGTGACTGGATTTAGTGACTAAGTAGACATGGAGTTTGAAAGGGGGTAAAATTTAGAGTGTTATATTTTGCTGCCTGGGAATTGTGTGACTATTTCCTAAGGGAGTAAAAGATGATGAAGGAGAAGTCATGAAAAGATTAATAGTCAGAAAATTACTCTTTTTACCCCTGTCTATTTATGAAATTTCTTATTTCAAATTATTATGAACTTAATAAACAAACATTAGTGGTGTTTGTTTTCTCAATTCATCCGAGGTATACAAGATGACAAGATAAAATATATAGCACATATCTTTAGTAATTATATTACTGAATTTACCTGGCATATTTTCATTCAGTGCATTCTACCTAACAAGCACTATGTACACTACACGAGACCCCATCTTTACTTTGAAGAAATTGACCCAAATATTTTATTAAGAAAATTAGAAAAATTGGAAAGAAAATGACACATTGCACCCAAACTTAACACTATCTATCTACGTGAACGCCAGTGGTATGAAGGGACCTTGGGAGTAACTACTCTGATGCACTCATATGCAACACTTGATCCAAAACAAGGGGCATTCAAACGCTAAGAAAGAAATCTAGCATTGCTTTTGCAAATGAAAGAAACAATAGCACGCATTGGGTCCCATAGGTGCCATTCACTCGGGGGGAACTCATAGAACTGCATGTTTTGGATAGGAAAGAGGGATTCTGGAGAAGATGTGCTTAAACTGGGTACCGAATGAGTGGTAATGAGGTTGCCTGCCGCAGTAACTTTATGCATGAGCCATTCCGTAAATATGTGTCTAACCACAAAACAAAAGGTGACTCTAAAGCACTTTCAACATTAATAAAAAGAAATATTAGAAAGAATTTAGGAACTATCATTCCTGAGATTTCATAGTTACTTCAGTTGAAAACCAAGTGACAAGTTGGAAGTTGATGCTAATCAAATAATAGTTCAAAAAAGCAAAATTTTAGCATTTATTCTAATCTACAGGGAGATAGAAGTAGTTGACATTCTATCATTGTACCAGACTTGTACCAGATCTCTGTGTTATTATTTATTTGTCTATCACCTTCTAGATTTAGGGGTAGGCTCTATGAACATAGGATCGATGTGTTAGAGGTGTTTAGTAGATATCGTATTAGACAGTGAAGAGTGAGTAAATATTTTTAAATTGCCCAATGAATCAATGTATAATTATTTACTTCTATAAACAAGGTAAAATTGAATTCTTATTAAATTTGCCAAATACTAAAAATCAGTCATATTCCAACATAATTTAGCAATCTAATATGTCTATAGAAAGGGAGAAAGAAAAATGAAAATAATGGAATTCTAGTAAGCATCAAAATTAGCCAATTAAGCAAATCTTCATATGACTTTTCCTAGTAACACTTCACTCTATTCACTTTATAACTCTATGGCGGACTCTCTTATGAACACTGGTTACCACTCTAATGTTGATATTCTTTGAGATGATAACACTAACTTTGTGGTGTCTACACACCACCAACTAGTCCATTAGTGTATTTGGAGGTTCATGACATACTTCTGTATTCTCAGTCCCCCTGTGTTCTCAATATCACTCTATATACTCTAACATGTGATTAATACATTGAAAGCTTTCAAATTAATGTGAATAAACATAATATCAATTAATGATAGTAACAATAACAGCCAATAATATTTTTAAAGACTTAAGGGCCACAGAGCCATTAGTTTAATTAATCTCATAACTCCATTACTTAGATACTATAATATTCACATTTACTCTATGAGAAAATAGAGATAAGGAGAAATGGAGTGGCAAATCCAACGCTGGGGTGCTGGTGTATGGTGGATCCATCATTCAAGCCAGAAGGTGCAGTAGACATTTGAAAAGTAAAGAGAGAGTATTAAGGGACTTGGAAAACGGGTATTCAAGGCTGATGAGAAGCAGGAGTCTATCAGCCCTGCAGTTCATACAGGTCAATGGCCTTCTGCTGGAATACAGAAACATTAGCTGCACTGACAACCCAACCTGGTGTCTCTTCCATTTATCTCACTCTACGCATGGGGTATTTTTCCGGCTATTTGTTAACTCTCCAGAAGCAAGAAAAGGAAAGAGAAAAAAAAGATGAGGGGAGAAAAACAAAAATAACGATAACAATAATAACAACAATAATAAATATCTGTCATGTTGCTGGAGAAGTATTAAATACTCTGATTGGGGCAGGAAGACTGCTCATCTGACATCCCTCAGAAGTGAAAAATGTACCTGAGTTGAAATATCCAGAACCCCTGTGAAAAAGCACATGCCTGTCATCCTATCGCTGACAGTGCACAAGAGGGTCCATAGGATCTGCGGGCCAGAGCATTGAACCTGAGGGCTCTGGGTCCAGTGAGAGTCCCTGTCTCATAACATAAGGTGGCACATGATAGAACATTGACATGTGCTCCCCACATGCATGCATTCGTGTACTTGTAATATGTGCATTTACACACAGACATGTACATGGACAAGAGTATCCTGGGAGCTGTACACACACATATACCGAACACATGCAGAATAA
Organism: Rattus norvegicus; assembly: GCF_021556685.1. Lineage (NCBI taxonomy): Eukaryota > Metazoa > Chordata > Mammalia > Rodentia > Muridae > Rattus > Rattus norvegicus. The sequence continues at coordinate 219,035,605 of NC_141535.1, read as the reverse complement.
ATTAATTTTAAAATTAGAATCCTCATCTGTTCTTGTTCCTCTTCACCAGTGTTTTCTTGGGAGATCATGAGAATGAGATTCTGTATAGAACCCTGAACAACTCAAGGTGATTCCCACACTTGTGGACAGTCCCCTCATGTATGGAGAGAGGCCTGTGACTGAATCAACTCATTTCCAAAGACTTTATTTATGGATTGGAGCTAAAACCTTGTACATCACTCTGACCTCCCAATCCTGCCCATCATCTCCAGGGGTACAGAATCCCATTGTAGAATCAGTTGTGATCTCTATTCTCTAGCATCTTGAGCTAAGGAGAGACCATTTCAGAAAGATGCTAAGCCACTGTCGAGATCAGATGACAACCTTCTCCCTTAGGCTCTACCAGGGTTTGCAATAATGATTCTGTTAGTCAGTTCTCCAGCTTCTTTTCTCTTGACCTTCCCTTTGGGACCTTCTATGGCGCTGACAAATCCTCCCTCCCCTGATGTCAGCTCAGTGAGAACACGGATAAAGCAGCCTTTATCTAGCAAGCAGAGAATTTCCCCCCACATCTGCCTGGCAGCAATCCAACACAAATCCAAGCCTCCTCATTGTCCAGACTATATTAAATGGCCATTGGGGAGCTGCATTGAAAGCTTTGGGGTTTCATTTGTTTTCCCTTTTGTGTCATAGAACTAAACTGTGGTGCTGACTTCTTCAAGGCAGCAAACAGTCAGGTGACACTGTCAGCGGCCATTACTTACAGCTCCACAGCACCTCATGGTAGGGGTGGGAGACCAGAGTGCTGAACAATAAAACTTGAGATCACTGCAGGTTGAACCCTTCAAGCCTCAAATTAAATGTCAGTTACTTAGAGAAACTGTCCCTGACCTTTGACAGTACCAAGTCTCCAATAATGCCTTAGACCCTCCATAGTAGTTATTAAGTTTTAATTATTATTTCTAAAACCATATTAATTCTTTCACACAGTTTCTGAGTTAATAAAGCCCCTTGATATCATATTTTAATTCTTCCCTCTCTGCTCTCACAACCACATACTCAGTGCCCTTTATTCTACTCCGTTTGTTTTTCTTTGCGTATGGCATCTATCATCTGATGGCAATGAATTCAAGAGGAAGGATCCTGGAATAGTGTGTGTGTGTGTGTGTGTGTGTGTGTGTGTGTGTGTGTTTGTGTGTCTGTGTGTCTGTGTGTCTGTGTGTGTGTGTGTCTGTGTGTCTGTGTGTGTCTGTGTGTGTCTGTGTGTGTGTGAAAGAGAATGCCAATGTGAGAAGGAGAGAAGATCCCAAGTGGTTATGACTTTAGTTTACCACTGCAACGTGAAATACAAATGAATCATGGTATAAAAGTCCTGCATTGACTGAAGCTCCCGGAAGGGGCGGCACAGGTCTCCCTGGTTGCTGCCGCTGCAGAGAGCCCCTGGGCAGCACCCCACGAGCGAACCTGAGCCTCGGGACCACAGGTAAGACCAAATTTTCAGCTGCAAGAAAGCTGCCTGGTGAGCTTGGGACACGGAAGCAGAATTTCTCTAGGAGGCACGGTCTGTGTTTACCGGAAGTCCCACACCCGCGGATCCCGGCCCGCAGCAGCTCTCTGCTCCCAGACCCGGTGAGAGAGAGACCCGTGGGGGAGGGCCCAGGAGCGGCAGGACACCTGCCTGAGACACCGCCGGAACCTGAAAGAAACAGACCAGATAAACAGTTCTCTGCACCCAAATCCCATGGGAGGGAGAGCTAAACCTTCAGAGAGGCAGACAAGCCTGGGAAACCAGAAGAGACTGCTCCCTGCACACACATCTCGGACGCCAGAGGAAAAAGCCAAAGACCATCTGGAACCCTGGTGCACTGAAGCTCCCGGAAGGGGCGGCACAGGTCTTCCTGGTTGCTGCCGCTGCAGAGAGCCCCTGGGCAGCACCCCACGAGCGAACCTGAGCCTCGGGACCACAGGTAAGACCAAATTTTCTGCTGCAAGAAAGCTGCCTGGTGAACTCAAGACACAGGCCCACAGGAACAGCTGAAGACCTGTAGAGAGGAAAAACTACACGCCCGAAAGCAGAACACTCTGTCCCCATAACTGACTGAAAGAGAGGAAAACAGGTCTACAGCACTCCTGACACACAGGCTTATAGGTCAGTCTAGCCACTGTCAGAAATAGCAGAACAAAGTAACACTAGAGATAATCTGATGGCGAGAGGCAAGCGCAGGAACCCAAGCAACAGAAACCAAGACTGCATGCCATCATCGGAGCCCAATTCTCCCGCCAAAACAAACATGGAATATCCAAACACACCAGAAAAGCAAGATCTAGTTTCAAAATCATATTTGATCATGATGCTGGAGGACTTCAAGAAAGACATGAACACACTTAGGGAAACACAGGAAATCATTAATAAACAAGTAGAGGCCTACAGAGAGGAATGGCAAAAATCCCTGAAAGAATTCCAGGAAAACACAATCAAACAGATGAAGGAATTAAAAATAGAAATAGAAGCAATCAAGAAAGAACACATGGAAACAACCCTGGATATAGAAAACCAAAAGAAGAGACAAGGAGCTGTAGATACAAGCTTCACCAACAGAATACAAGAGATGGAAGAGAGAATCTCAGGAGCAGAAGATTCCATAGAAATCATTGACTCAACTGTCAAAGATAATGTAAAGCGGAAAAAGCTACTGGTCCAAAACATACAGGAAATCCAGGACTCAATGAGAAGATCAAACCTAAGGATAATAGGTATAGAAGAGAGTGAAGACTCCCAGCTCAAAGGACCAGTAAATATCTTCAACAAAATCATAGAAGAAAACTTCCCTAACCTAAAAAAAGAGATACCCATAGGCATACAAGAAGCCTACAGAACTCCAAATAGATTGGACCAGAAAAGAAACACCTCCCGTCACATAATTGTCAAAACACCAAACGCACAAAATAAAGAAAGAATATTAAAAGCAGTAAGGGAAAAAGGTCAAGTAACATATAAAGGGAGACCTATCAGAATCACACCAGACTTCTCGCCAGAAACTATGAAGGCCAGAAGATCCTGGACTGATGTCATACAGACCCTAAGAGAACACAAATGCCAGCCCAGGTTACTGTATCCAGCAAAACTCTCAATTAACATAGATGGAGAAACCAAGATATTCCATGACAAAACCAAATTTACACAATATCTTTCTACAAATCCAGCACTACAAAGGATAATAAATGGTAAAGCCCAACATAAGGAGGCAAGCTATACCCTAGAAGAAGCAAGAAACTAATCGTCTTGGCAACAAAACAAAGAGAATGAAAGCACACAAACATAACCTCACATCCAAATATGAATATAACGGGAAGCAATAATCACTATTCCTTAATATCTCTCAATATCAATGGCCTCAACTCCCCAATAAAAAGACATAGATTAACAAACTGGATACGCAACGAGGACCCTGCATTCTGCTGCCTACAGGAAACACACCTCAGAGACAAAGACAGACACTACCTCAGAGTGAAAGGCTGGAAAACAACTTTCCAAGCAAATGGTCAGAAGAAGCAAGCTGGAGTAGCCATTCTAATATCAAATAAAATCAATTTCCAACTAAAAGTCATCAAAAAAGATAAGGAAGGACACTTCATATTCATCAAAGGAAAAATCCACCAAGATGAACTCTCAATCCTAAATATCTATGCCCCAAATACAAGGGCACCTACATACGTAAAAGAAACCTTACTAAAGCTCAAAACACACATTGCACCTCACACAATAATAGTGGGAGATTTCAACACCCCACTCTCATCAATGGACAGATCATGGAAACAGAAATTAAACAGTGATGTCGACAGACTAAGAGAAGTCATGAGCCAAATGGACTTAACGGATATTTATAGAACATTCTATCCTAAAGCAAAAGGATATACCTTCTTCTCAGCTCCTCATGGTACTTTCTCCAAAATTGACCATATAATTGGTCAAAAAACGGGCCTCAACAGGTACAGAAAGATAGAAATAATCCCATGCGTGCTATCGGACCACCACGGCCTAAAACTGGTCTTCAATAACAATAAGGGAAGAATGCCCACATATACGTGGAAATTGAACAATGCTCTACTCAATGATAACCTGGTCAAGGAAGAAATAAAGAAAGAAATTAAAAACTTTTTAGAATTTAATGAAAATGAAGATACAACATACTCAAACTTATGGGACACAATGAAAGCTGTGCTAAGAGGAAAACTCATAGCGCTGAGTGCCTGCAGAAAGAAACAGGAAAGAGCATATGTCAGCAGCTTGACAGCACACCTAAAAGCTCTAGAACAAAAAGAAGCAAATACACCCAGGAGGAGTAGAAGGCAGGAAATAATCAAACTCAGAGCTGAAATCAACCAAATAGAAACAAAAAGGACCATAGAAAGAATCAACAGGACCAAAAGTTGGTTCTTTGAGAAAATCAACAAGATAGATAAACCCTTAGCCAGACTAACGAGAGGACACAGAGAGTGCGTCCAAATTAACAAAATCAGAAATGAAAAGGGAGACATAACTACAGATTCAGAGGAAATTCAAAAAATCATCAGATCTTACTATAAAAACCTATATTCAACAAAATTTGAAAATCTTCAGGAAATGGACAATTTCCTAGACAGATACCAGGTATCGAAGTTAAATCAGGAACAGATAAACCAGTTAAACAACCCCATAACTCCTAAGGAAATAGAAGCAGTCATTAAAGGTCTCCCAACCAAAAAGAGCCCAGGTCCAGATGGGTTTAGTGCAGAATTCTATCAAACCTTCATAGAAGACCTCATACCAATATTATCCAAACTATTCCACAAAATTGAAACAGATGGAGCCCTACCGAATTCCTTCTACGAATCTACAATTACTCTTATACCTAAACCACACAAAGACACAACAAAGAAAGAGAACTTCAGACCAATTTCCCTTATGAATATCGACGCAAAAATACTCAATAAAATTCTGGCAAACCGAATTCAAGAGCACATCAAAACAATCATCCACCATGATCAAGTAGGCTTCATCCCAGGCATGCAGGGATGGTTTAATATACGGAAAACCATCAACGTGATCCATTATATAAACAAACTGAAAGAACAGAACCACATGATCATTTCATTAGATGCTGAGAAAGCATTTGACAAAATTCAACACCCCTTCATGATAAAAGTCCTGGAAAGAATAGGAATTCAAGGCCCATACCTAAACATAGTAAAAGCCATATACAGCAAACCAGTTGCTAACATTAAACTAAATGGAGAGAAACTTGAAGCAATCCCACTAAAATCAGGGACTAGACAAGGCTGCCCACTCTCTCCCTACTTATTCAATATAGTTCTTGAAGTTCTAGCCAGAGCAATCAGACAACAAAAGGAGATCAAAGGGATACAGATCGGAAAAGAAGAGGTCAAAATATCACTATTTGCAGATGATATGATAGTATATTTAAGTGATCCCAAAAGTTCCACCAGAGAACTACTAAAGCTGATAAACAACTTCAGCAAAGTGGCTGGGTATAAAATTAACTCAAATAAATCAGTTGCCTTCCTCTATACAAAAGAGAAACAAGCCGAGAAAGAAATTAGGGAAACGACACCCTTCATAATAGACCCAAATAATATAAAGTACCTCGGTGTGACTTTAACCAAGCAAGTAAAAGATCTGTACAATAAGAACTTCAAGACACTGAAGAAAGAAATTGAAGAAGACCTCAGAAGATGGAAAGATCTCCCATGCTCATGGATTGGCAGGATTAATATAGTAAAAATGGCCATTTTACCAAAAGCAATCTACAGATTCAATGCAATCCCCATCAAAATACCAATCCAATTCTTCAAAGAGTTAGACAGAACAATTTGCAAATTCATCTGGAATAACAAAAAACCCAGGATAGCTAAAGCTATCCTCAACAATAAAAGGACTTCAGGGGGAATCACTATCCCTGAACTCAAGCAGTATTACAGAGCAATAGTGATAAAAACTGCATGGTATTGGTACAGAGACAGACAGATAGACCAATGGAATAGAATTGAAGACCCAGAAATGAACCCACACACCTATGGTCACTTGATTTTTGACAAAGGAGCCAAAACCATCCAATGGAAAAAAGATAGCATTTTCAGCAAATGGTGCTGGTTCAACTGGAGGGCAACATGTAGAAGAATGCAGATCGATCCATGCTTATCACCCTGTACAAAGCTTAAGTCGAAGTGGATCAAGGACCTCCACATCAAACCAGACACACTCAAACTAATAGAAGAAAAACTAGGGAAGCATCTGGAACACATGGGCACTGGAAAAAATTTCCTGAACAAAACACCAATGGCTTATGCTCTAAGATCAAGAATTGACAAATGGGATCTCATAAAACTGCAAAGCTTCTGTAAGGCAAAGGACACTGTGGTTAGGACAAAACGGCAACCAACAGATTGGGAAAAGATCTTTACCAACCCTACAACAGATAGAGGCCTTATATCCAAAATATACAAAGAACTCAAGAAGTTAGACCGCAGGGAAACAAATAACCCTATTAAAAAATGGGGTTCAGAGCTAAACAAAGAATTCACAGCTGAGGAATGCCGAATGGCTGAGAAACACCTAAAGAAATGTTCAACATCTTTAGTCATAAGGGAAATGCAAATCAAAAGAACCCTGAGATTTCACCTCACACCAGTGCGATTGGCTAAGATCAAAAACTCAGGTGACAGCAGATGCTGGCGAGGTTGTGGAGAAAGAGGAACACTCCTCCATTGTTGGTGGGATTGCAGACTGGTAAAACCATTCTGGAAATCAGTCTGGAGGTTCCTCAGAAAATTGGACATTGAACTGCCTGAGGATCCAGCTATACCTCTCTTGGGCATATACCCAAAAGATGCCTCAACATATAAAAGAGACACGTGCTCCACTATGTTCATCGCAGCCTTATTTATAATAGCCAGAAAATGGAAAGAACCCAGATGCCCTTCAACAGAGGAATGGATACAGAAAATGTGGTACATCTACACAATGGAATACTACTCAGCTATCAAAAACAACGAGTTTATGAAATTCGTAGGCAAATGGTTGGAACTGGAAAATATCATCCTGAGTGAACTAACCCAATCACAGAAAGACATACATGGTATGCACTCATTGATAAGTGGCTATTAGCCCAAATGCTTGAATTACCCTAGATCCCTAGAACAAACGAAACTCAAGACGGATGATCAAAATGTGAATGCTTCACTCCTTCTTTAAATGAGGAAAAAGAATACCCTTGGCAGGGAAGGGAGAGGCAAAGATTAAAACAGAGACTGAAGGAACACCCATTCAGAGCCTGTCCCACATTTGGCCCATACATATACAGCCACCCAATTGGACTAGATGGATGAAGCAAAGAAGTGCAGACCGACAGGAGCCGGATGTAGATCGCTCCTGAGAGACACAGCCAGAATACAGCAAATACAGAGGCGAATGCCAGCAGCAAACCACTGAACTGAGAATAGGTCCCCTATTGAAGGAATCAGAGAAAGAACTGGAAGAGCTTGAAGGGGCTCGAGACCCCAAAAGTACAACAATGCCAAGCAACCAGAGCTTCCAGGGACTAAGCCACTACCTAAAGACTATACATGGACTGACCCTGGACTCTGACCCCATAGGTAGCAATGAATATCCTAGTAAGAGCACCAGTGGAAGGGGAAGCCCTGGGTCCTGCTAAGACTGAACCCCCAGTGAACTAGTCTATGGGGGGAGGGCGGCAATGGTGGGAGGGTTGGGAGGGGAACACCCATAAGGAAGGGGAGGGGGGAGGGGGATGTTTGCCCGGAAACCGGGAAAGGGAATAACACTCGAAATGTATATAAGAAATACTCAAGTTAATAAAAAAAAAAAAAAGTCCTGCATTACTGACTGAGTTTCTTGTTTTCATCTCATCCTTTCGATGAGACTTTCACAGAATATCATATAAACAGGGTTTCAATTCACTCATATCAGAGTATGCCTTGGCATGCAGAACCAGAACTGACAGTGTGATTCAGTTTTGGTGTCTTCGTGTATTTTCACAGATATTTAATTCCATATAAGAAGATTAAATAATTTCACTATTAAGGTTATCAGATTATTTGACAATTTTTCACAGGTCATAAAATATTTTTCAAACAGCAACCCCCAAAAATATGTTTAGAAGTAGTTTAGAAGTAGTTTAGAAGAATTTACCTAACATGAAATATTCACTTTCACTGTGTCCTTTGTGGAGTTGCTTTGGTTTTTGTTCTTTTGTTTTGGTTTGGGTTTTTTTGTTTGTTTTGTTTTGTTTTGTTTTGGGCTTTTTTTGGGGGGGGGGTTGGGGTTTTGTTTTGTTCTGTTTTGTACTTCCCAGCCTAGGGCATTTACTTTTCTTTTGAGAACCAAGAACCATTCATTAAAGAAAACTACTTCAGAAAGGATTAATTTTAGTATCTCTTGGCTGCCTATGTCATTGCAAGATGGTGGTACCTGGGATATTTATACCCTTGAAAAATGGATTGCAACATGACAGATGACACATTATACCTGCTCATATACAGTATTACTTATCAATCATCTTTTTCATCAGTTAGGATGACTATTCTCATGACAATTCCACAAAGACTTTTGCATTGTGTTCACTGATTCCAAGATACCAAAGTCGATACCAAGCAGATCTCTGGAATATGCTGAGAGGCCTCGAATACACTGCCCAATGGCCACGATACCAAGTGACAACAGATTCAAATGAAAGTGCATGAGACATCTGTGAAGCTAATGATACATTGCAAAAATAAAGTCTTCTCACTGTAATATTTGAATTCAGAATGGGGATTGTGTTCGCTGGTCATGTTAGATTCCTGGAAGCCTTGCATGTCAAGGTAATTTAGACAAATCATAGCGACTATATTGCAATTGTCCTTGTATTTTATATTATCGTATGTAGTTAAGTTACTATATATCATACTTATTGTAATTATCTTATTTTAGGAGATTTTATTTTTCCCATTTCCACTTGAAAAGGCTGAGTACAAGGGGCAAATAAAATGGAGAGGATATTTGATCTTTGCAACTGATCGTTGAATTAAAAGTATTCTCCCAAAGTATTCCCCATAGCGTGCCTCTGTAAAACTCTGTTACTAGGTTGCAGCTAATCCAGTATCTCTGAGCTCCAGAAAATCAAATGAGTGCCGGACTAAATTCCACATTAAACTCTCTTGTACCTCGTTCTTATGGGTAAGTGATACAGCAATGCCATCTTGCAGATCCTTTTAGTCAAATTAATGCTGTAGTAGAAGCATCCGGCTCATTAGTGTGGCGTACACGTGTAAGGACTAGATTGGGACATCCACATCTTCCACCCATCAGGTCGTTATTGCCATCGTACTATTGAACAGGTTTGTGAGTGTGGTGAGAAAAACTGGTGGAAAGTACAGTCATTTCTGAGACCTGAATTCTGCTGGTTTGCCCAGCAAGATATACTAAACCTCCATGTTTCCCACTGACACTCCAACTCCCCACCTGTACTGTGAATCTATCAAGTTGAAGTAAACACATGGAAACCATAATTCAGCATATTCTCTCCATCTCATTAGAAAAAGAATGGATTCATTTCAAAAGTGTCAGCCCCTTTTGGTTATGCAAGAAGATGTCCATTTAGTGCTGCCTACTTTATCTGAATAACAGTTGCTAAACTGGTTGAATAACAGATTGCGTTCTGCCGCTATTACTCAATGCATGCACTGATCATGTAGGAAAATATGCTTTGTGGTCTCCTTCTGCCGTGGCAAATAGTATCCTTGATATTTTTAATAATTTCTGAGTTTATTAGTAAGTACCAGTACTGTTCCATATCAAAACTTAACCACATTTTGATTATTATAATTAGAAGAGGTTATTGAGATTGAAATCTAGGTCATAACTCCTCTTTTTCTCCTCAAAGGTTTCATAGCTTCAGAAGTGTGCACTCCTCAGGATCATTCAATCCTCTACTCTTTCTAGCTTTTCAGTGTTCTAAAATAGCATATTATGGCTAAACCAATGATTATAAACAGAGCATAAAGGAACCACAGGCTCACTTAGCCACCTCCTCTTTTTTTCCCTTCTCAATAATGGCTCTCTCTTTTCGAACATGGTTTAAACCTGTTTTGCATGAAAAATATATGATTTAACTCTCCAGTCTTTATGGTAGGTTAGGTATACAATCACTTTTCCATGGCTCGAAATAAAAGCAGCTATGCTCCAAAAACTCTTAAAAATGAAGATGCCGGCATGCAGAAAGTATCATGGATTTTTGGAGTTACATTTAGCCCCTGCCTACATATTTTAAAATGAACATTTCAATTAAATTCATCAAATTTCTTTCATAAATGGTCACTTTGTACAAGACACAGATTAAAAGAATGGAGATAGTGTGTAGCTTTTCAGCCACTGGATTTATACCAGAGGAATGTATAATTCAAGTTAGTCAAATGAAAATCATAAGAATTAGTTTCTAAAACACCCATTAGTCCTCTAGTTAGTCGCTAGTTCTCAGTAATAACATTTTCTGAACTCCTGAAGGCATAATTAAATATATATATGTATATAATACATATATATGTATATATGTATTAAAAGTACAGCATGTTTTGATAGATGTCTAAAGTGTGAATTGATAGACACAACCACATGATTAATGTATTTGTGACCTCCTGAAGCTGCTATAGTTAGGTCTTAATATATATATGTATGTATGCTATATGTACTATATACAATGTGATGAGAAGGGCACATAAGATATTCACAGGAGGTAGAAAGTGGGAGGGACGTGGGAGGAAGAGAGGAGGAGAGGGGGAAAGGAGGGCAGGATCAGGTGTGGGAGGAGACTGGGATGACATATAAAGGGCCAGGAATCTGAACAGAGGTGTGTAGCAATGGGCTATGGGAAACTGGAGGTAGCAACCAGAAAGTCCCAAATACCAGGAAAGCAAGAGGCTCTCAGGATCCAACTGGAATGAGATTCACTGAAATGACCAACAAAGGGGAGGGAGAACCTGTAGAGACCATACCCAAAGGTTAGGCAAAGTCCCTGGTTGGGGGATGTAGCCACCCGCTCATCTCCAAATTCTTAACACAGAATGGCTCCTGTCTAAAGGAAATGCTGGGACAAAGAATGGAGCAGAGACTGAAGGAAAGGCCATCCAGAGACTGCCCCACCTGGGGATCCATCCCATATATAGACACCAAACCCAGACGCTATTGCTGATGCCAAGAAGTGCTTGCTGACAGGAGCCTGATAGAGCTGTTCCAGAGAGGCTCTGCCAGAGCATGACAAATACAGATGTGGATGCTCACAGTAACATTGGACTGAGCACGGAGACCCCAATGGAGGAGTTAGAGAAAGGACTGAAGGAGCTTAAAGGGTTTGCAACCCCACAGGAAGAACAACAGTATCAACCAACAAGACTCCTCAGAGCTCCCAGAGACTAATCCACCAAACAATGAGTACACATGGAGGGACCTATGGCTCCAGCTGCATATGTAGCAGAGGATGGCCTTGTTGGGCATCAATGGGAGGAGAAGCCCTTGGTCTTGTGAAAGCTCAATGCCCCAGTGTAGGGGAATGCTAGGGTGGAGAGCTGAAAGTGGGGGGGGGCACCGTCATAGAAGCAGGGGGAGGGGGAATGTGATAGGGGTTTTGCAGAGGAGAAACAGGGAAAGGGATAACCTTCGAAATGTAAATAAATAAAATATAATAAAAAGATATACTTCTTATGAAATTACAGATATAAATTATAGTATCTAGTATATTCATTAAGCATAATAATATTTCTATGCGCATATGTGTGTCTGTGTGGTGATACGTGTGAATATAAGGGCCGATGCTCATAGAAGCCAGTGTTATTAAGATGCTCTTGCAGCTGGAGTGACCTGTGGTCTGTGAGCCACCTGATAGCGAATGCTGGAAACCAAATTCATGTCCTCTGCAAAAGCAGTATGTGACCTTAGTCACTGAGCCATTTCCTGCCCCAGTAATAGCATTTAAAGGCTGATATGTTGGTATAAATCCTGTGGTCTTTTTCTTTCATGTGCACACTTGAAGACAATCAGTCACAGTCATGAGTTTCTAGAGTCAGAATTATAAAATCCAGTAGGAATCCGAGATGATTGGTAAACTATAGTCTCTACAGAGCCTTATTACTATAAACAAAATGAGTCTTCGTCCTTTCCATGAAATATTATAAAACTTATATTAAAATGTAATGCAGCTCATTGGATACTATCATCATTCATTTTGTGGAATTTTGTAGACCTTTCCCATATTTATTCTTTCCAATCTCTGTGGGAAATAAGCTTCCAACCACCGCTTCTTCTAACTTTGTTCCTTCTGTGCAAGTATAATCTAGCTGAGTCACAGAAGTATTAGAAACATACTTACCGATGATGAATCTCTAAATTCTTATGGAGTTTGTCTCTAATTCTCTGAATGTTAAGTGTATTATTCATGTCAGGTAACATTTACAGAAATAAAGATCACCTTACTAATTGGTGCCATTTGAAAAGAATAAACAGGTAAAAGGGAACACTGGTTTCAGAACTGTTCTGTGCATTTCATGACTACCTTTGAAGGTCGATTGTTTGTCCTGGGTTTTCTCGCACAGAGTGTTCTAGGACAAGCCTGTTTGCCCACTGAATTATGTAGTTTTGTCTTCCGTTATTTTGTTCTAAATTAATATCTTCCTTCAGGGACATGGAATCTTACTGAGGTGAGCCATTCATTTCTATTGTCAGCCATCCCTGTGCCGATCATTAATGAAGCACATGGCAAAAGAGCCAGAAATGGAATGTGCCAAAACAAGCCTAAGTCTTCACAGTTGTCAGGAAGTTAATTACTGCACACAGAGAGGAGACGAGGCACATTCCCGAATCATTCCAGAGGAGTCCTTTTACCATATTGCTCCTAGAGAACTGTCCTGACTAATGACAGCATTTCAACTGAAATTTCTGCCATCCAAAACCCTAAAGACATTAAGATAAAGCTGACTGAACTCTAGCATAGGCCATTCCTACTACTTCTAGCCATGAAGTGCTCTGTTCTCATCAAGAACCCAAGAAGGTTCCCTTTATTTTCCTACTCTCTTTTTTCCCCACCTTATTTTTATCTATTCACTTTATGTACCATTCACTGCCCCTTCTCCCAGTCACCCCCTCCAACAATCCTTCCCCCTCTCCACTTCTCCTCTGAGAGGGCAGAGACTCCCTGGTATTCCCCCACCGAGGCACATCAAGTCTCTGCTGGGCTAGGCCCATCCTCTCCCACCAAAGTCAGATAAGACAGCCCAGCTACAAGAACATATCCCAAGGACAGGCAACAGTTTTGGGGATAGTCCCTGCTCCAGTTGTTTGGAACCCACATGATGACCAAGCTGCACATCTGTGTGGGGGAGGGGGAGAATGGGGTGTAGGGAGAAAACCTAAGTCCAGGTTATGTATGCTCCTTGGTTGACAGTTCAGATGAGTGACTCTGTTGGTCTTCTTGTGGAGTTCCTATCTCTTCTGGGGCTTGCAATCCTTCCTCCAACTCTTCCATAAGAGTCCCCAAACTCCATTCACTGTTTGGCTCTAGGTATTTTTGTTCCTCTGAGTCTGGGTGTAGCTTCTCATAGGACAGCCATGCTCGTCTCTTGTCTGCAATCATAAGAGTATTATTAATAGTGTTAGGGATTGGTGCTTGCCATGGGATGGGGAGGAGAACTGGGATAGTGGTCAGGATCAGGGGTGAGGGGGTACAGGAGAAATGGCCAGACAGCCATAAGAATAAATGGAAATCTGCAACTGACAGGGGTGAAGAGGTGGGGGGAGGGGAGCACCTAGAGGATGTGACAGAGACCTGGGATGGAGAAGGCACCCAAGGATATATGGGAGTGACCTTATCAGTGGCTCATAGCAGTCACCAGAAAGAAGCCACCAGGAGTAGCCAGGCAGGAACCCCAGCAGGAGCGAAAGGGACACCAACCCAAGTACAAACCTTTCAATCCCAAACTTACCCTGTCTACAAGAAATTCAGGGACAGAGGGTGGAGCAGAGACTGAGGGAATGGCCAACCAGGAAGGCTCAACTCCAGACCCATTCCCACTCTCACCTACTGAAGTCAGTCACAGCTGTGTGCTCCAGGGCCAAGGCAACTCTCCATTTAATGAGGAATTACTGCCATCTTGTGGCTGTCATGATGGACGGCATCTATCCCTAAAGCACCATGGAAGAGAAAGAAAAAAAAATAATAAAATAAAAACAACTGGTTTGTTTTAGGCTTCATCTTTCATTCTATAATTCCATATTATTAAGAAGGACCATAACCACATTATTTTGGTGACAGGGTCGTGTCGATACCGTAAGACTCAAGAAGATGATCGCTGCTCTATGCCTCATTAAAATGAAGCCGATAAGGTAAAATATTAACATAAATGAATTAGTCTAAAATAGAACTTGTAGTCTACAAAAGACAGACGATTAATCAAATTAGTGGAGACACTAAAAAAAATTTCAACTGTCCATTCCCACTTCAGCAATATGCTCTCCTCATCTTTACTGTTAAGAATTTGCAGCGCATCATTAGCTCCTTGGGTTCAGAGATTTCTAGCTCTGAGGTGATACGTTTGCCACTCATCTCCACAGCCCATGTCAGCACCGGAAATTGGCCAAGACCCACTAATAACCAGAAACAGATTCCGAGTGAACACTTCTCAAAGATCTGTGTGGCACATGTTGCCTTCAATATTCTTTCCCTTGACATGGGACAAACTTGCAAATTCTGCATTTTTTTTTTTTTACGATTCAGATGGCTGGCTCGGCAAGTGAACAGTGGTGAGTATAGACAGTAAACACATGTAGGAGCAGTGTTCTCTGATCTCTAAAGCAAAAACATCACTCTGTTTCTCTGTCAAGATGTGCGAGATGCCATTTGAAGCATAAATTCGCCTTTTGACCAGGAGCTTCAGGAACGAATGATCTGTCCATTTTGGATTGAGAAAGGCAGCGTTCTAAAACACCAATGACTTAAATAACCAGAGATACCAAGAGGACGTTTTTCTCCCCCACGTGACATATTTCCGTTTTAAATGCTAAGTAGAGGGACACTCCACCTGGTGGTAGAAGAAAGGGACAAAGGACCCTCAGGAGGAAAAGATGGAGGGAATCACAGACCACTCAGGGCGGCTGGAGTTAGAGACCAAGATACTCCCATACTCCACTGCGGTTGGCAAGCATCTTTAAAGCAAAATCCAGACAGAATCTGCCTCTCCATAAATCTTTCCACCCCTTTCCATTACTAGTTAGGTATTGTTGGCTCTAAGCCATCTGATTTTACTCTGATTTATTAACTGCTATGCATTATATATGAGATTCAGGTTTGCTGGGGAGTTACCCTCATGGTCATTGTTGCATACAAATCAGCTACTGTTAGAGACGTTTCATGCTGCTGGCACTTCTGTGAGGTGGTGGTATAATGTGTAACTGGAAAAGAAAGCCTTCCTGTTCTCTTTTCCCACAAATGTTACTAGCACACACAGTGCAGGCTAAGAACAATGGTCCTTTGTTCTAGTCTAAAATGGAGAAAAAAAGAAGTATTCGGAACAATGGGGAGAAAGCAAAACCTGTTCTCTCAATCAAGGCATTGGTATTCTCCAAATCGTAGCTACCACCCTGAGCCTTTTTCTCTGGCGAGACCACCTGAAACGTGAGAAAGAGCACTAATGTTTGAGACCACTTATTCCCAAATGTCGACAACCTGGTTGCTCAGGGGTTCTAAGCTGCTCTGTCCCTGAGACAACAGAACAACGTTTCACCCTCTGGCTTTTTGCATTGAGACATTTGATTAATTAAGCAATTCAACTCCAATCTCTCACCCAGCTCTCAGTATATTGACCTTCAGTCTCCCCCTTAGTACCTACCTTTCGGGAACGTTTGTGCGAACCCAGTGGTCCTCGACCTTCCTAATGCTGTGTCCTGTTAATACAGCTCTTCATGTTGTGCTTACCCCAACCATAAAATTGCCTCTGCTGCTACTTATGACTACTTTTATGAATTGTAATGTAAATCTTTTTAAGATAGAGGGTTGCCAAAAGGGATTGCAACCCACAGGTTGGGAACTACTGCCCAGAGCTGACATAGATACACACATTCATACATGCATACATACATACATGCATACATACATACATACAAACTTTGAAGATGATAGTCACAAAGATCTGGGAGTGTGTGTGTGCGTGTGTGTGTGTGTGTGTGTGTGTGTGTGTGTGTGTGTGTGTGTGAAATGAACTTGGCTTACTTGTGACCAACAGAGTTGACGCTGACTTACATGTTCCATAGAAAGGAAAACATGTGTCTGTCTGATCACATTACCTTTTAAAGGGGGAAGCTATACTTCGTTTCCTTTGAGATAACGTCTTACTCCATGCACTGAAGCCCATGTTGGTGTGACAGATTCTTAAGTGTTAGTTAACACCATTGTGTGCATGAAAAGTGAGTCCCATATTCTGTATTCCTAGATTCAGTAAGACTGCCCTAGGTGTACTGAAACCACATTGACTGAGACTTTTGTAAAACAATTTTAGAATCTAACATGAATATTGGTCTTATAATTATGTATAACATATATACGCATATACATATATACATATATACATGTACACATATGCACATATCACATACACACACATATATGTATATATACTTTTATGTTTGAATCATCCATGAATGCATTTCCTAAATTTTTGAGGTATTAACAATTATTTGTATATTCGGTTGCTTTAGAAAGCTTTCGTTTGTCATTGGTATTAAGGCCATTTACTAGTACATCCTTTATGTACTACTCATAACCTCTAAGCATAACAGAGATGGAGGGATTGTTAGTTAAAAATAGAGATTGCTAATCTCTTTAAGCTTCTGGTTTTTACAGAGGTGTTCAGTATAGAAGAGTTCTGCCGCCAAGACACATTGAACTTTGAAGGTGACAGTCACAAAGATCTGGGAGAGTAAGCTGTCTTCCTGAATGGTAACTTTGAAAGTGATTAATAATGGGTCGTGCTAAATAAGACATCTGTTTTCTGAGATAATATCAACGCACTGACAGTCTCGTGACTTTCCCAGTTTCCAAAACAATGGCTCGAGAAGCACATAAATACAGGTGTGCAGTCTTGCTTCATAATCTAACCTCGGTCTTCCACAAAGAGGAAGTATTGTTTGCCTTCCCCCAAGAATTCCACTCAGAAACGTAGAAGGTTCATCTCTGGGAAACAACGTCCTGATCACCCATGGGACCACTGAGGTGTTGTCATCGTGCTTTGCTTTCCTCTGTGAAGATCAAACGAAAATAAATGAACCTAAAAGAAATGTGCTGCCTGTTTCTAAAAGGTCTTCAACTGACTAATTGAAAGAGCTCAGGAACCTACATAAGCAGTCCCTTCCATGTGGGCCAAGTGTATTTTAATATCGTTTTTGTAGAGAGTCAGTATGTGGTCCCTATTATCAAGGTGATAGGAAAAAACATTTTCAAATGAATTGCATCATCGGAGAGGAAAGAGCTCACGCACGATGTTTAATCCAGCTTTCTTTCTCCCAGTGACCCTGTTTAGACTGATAACCATCACCGAGCCTTGACAACCTAGACCCTCAGGTCTGTGAGCAAACTCTAATCAAGGTAAGTGGTACCTCTTCTGAGGACAGCTGCTACCGAAAGTCTCAAGTACCCATGGCAAAGTATAATATTTCAGTTTCCAGAAACATAATTAATACTGAGGGTTTTTCTTCCAAAAGTGCAATTAAGAATCGAGATATTGTTTTCAGAACCTTTGAATAACAAAACTTCCATCCAAGCTCCACCGTTCTCCTTTTAGTTCTCTGGTTCTTTAAATGCTTCAACTGGACAGGCTCGATAATAAAACTCCCTTCCCCCAACGGTCAGGTAGCAAAACATTATAGGACTGAGCTTCACAAGAAATCCAAGAGGTTTTCCCTCTTTGGTAAGGAGGTGGCTTAAACTTCCATCCATTCTTTTTTCAATGTTCCACAAACTTCCTCTAAAATGGTGTCTCCATGAAGCGAAAGGAAGGGAAGGGTTTTCCAGCCAATTTGTTTGATGGGCACAACTCAAGTGTGCATATGTTCTATCGATGCAGAGATGGGAGCCGGGAGCAGGAGCCTTTTGCATTATTGACAAGTGGCCTACCCTCTAATCTTCAGAAAGCTCATCTGCAAACTGACATAAGGCTCGTGGGCTTGCACAGGCCTCCTACTCAAGGCAAGCTCAGTGCATGTGCTTAACGTGAGTCAAAGTAAGATGGACATACATGACCCATACATGACCGGTGGGACAACGTCATCACCATCAGAAATTGTTTCCATAGTCTTTACACTGAGCTTGTTAGCATTCCAAATGGAATGGCTGGGCACGTTTATAAATATAAACAATACATAAGTGATTTTATTATTTATATTTATGAACACGATAAAGAGGTTGGCTCTAATATACTTTATTTTTACATTTGCACACTAGTGTGTATTTACTAGTATTTAGCACAATCTGAGTGGTTTAATCCTACTTTCTGATAATAAAGTTTGTAGAAAACCATGTTTAAAATGCCTATTTGGGTAAGAGTAAATTAGGGTCTGTATTAAACAGCTCAAGCACACTTCACCCAGCCATGGTAAACTTAGGCAAAAGTTGTGCATTTATCTGATGCTGCCCACATCCAGTCAAAAGTTTCAACAGAATACAGGATCTAAATGGTACAGAGGAGGACAGGTATTTTTTTTAAATCATTGTGGGGAGAGTAACTCAGCAAGTCTTTAAATTTTTATGGCCACATTTGACCTCTCTTGCTTTGCAGAAGTAGCCAGCTTTAACTTACGCAGATGTGGTTCTCAAGCTGCGCTTCAGCGGTTGGAATTGGGAGTCACCTGGCCCTGCTACAGAGCATAACTCAATTTAATGCGTCTCATATATGACACGCTCCATTATGATGCCGCTTATCCATATTCAAAACAATTGCCGGGCTAAAGCCTTGTTGCATTCTGCATTACGTAGAGTCGCTTTAAATCCCGAAAAGCACACAGAGAGAAATCCAAGGCAGGCAGAAGGTAGAGACAGTTTTAATGTGATTATATTGGCATCTGATATGATGGCGCTTTGGACCACATTGACATGAGTGAGGCTTCGAGGTAGCAACTGTTCAATAGCGTCCGTTGGACTTCTCCAATAGACCACTTAACTATCTCAGCTTTTCCAGTGATCATCTCATTTATCTAGGATTATTGCACTGAATTTACTGTTTGGTTTTCTTCCAGAACTGAAATGTCAAGTCCAGTGTCATGTATGCAGTAGCTTTGTGCTGTGAGAGCTTCGCAGATCCCCCAAAAGCTGCTAGCAGTTGATCTTAGGATAGAGCTAGAAATAAATAAATCCTCTTTAGCAGATCAATATTCATCCCATTTAATGCTTGATGTGAAACTTGTGGATTTGGGGGTGGTAATGCTGATGTACAGCTAATCGTTGAAAATGGGCATCAGGGTTTTTATAGCATGGCGGCATATTGTCAGGCAGGAAGGAAAGACGTTGAGAGCACAGCCTGGAAGAGAATATGGTAAGTGTGTAAAAATAAGCTGCACATTTGGAAATCACATGGGCTATTTCACTATGCATGCTGCGAAATAAAAATGGGGGAAACTCACGGTCTGCTCCACCAGAGAAATACCCGTGGCTTTCTCTTGATTTACCATCCTGTGGGACTACAGACATAAACGAAGTATCTTACTTCATTGGGGAATGTAGTATCAAACACACTGTTGTCAAGATGCCATTTATACACACCAGAAATTCATTCTCAAGCTCAATAGATAAGAGTGTCCCGAAGAATGGCATGCAAGTCTCTCTCCTGAACAATTAATTTGAACTCACACGAAGAAAGGAAAAGAAACAATGCTTGTAGCGAAGTGAGATTTTAAAATAGTTGGGGCCAGTAGTGAAGGGGTCTTTTCCAGTCGATGGTGAGAGCTATGAATCAGACTTAGCTTAGACAGCAAGGGTTAAGCTTATTCCTTTGGATTGAACAATTTTATTTTTTGCAGCAGATGTGTGGTAATTCACTGTCAGGGTGTTGGGAAAACTAGTCTAGGCTGAACTTTCTTTATATGCAATAGCTGTCAGCCCAACCGCATAAGCTGGAAGGCAGACTTCTGTGGTCATCAACGCTCAACATATTTTCAGCCAGATCTCTTGATTATTAGTTTCATGCAGTGTGAGTAAAGTGTGCACATGATCTCTGTGTGAAAGCTTTGCTTTCACAATGTCCTTACAGAGTCGGGCTGCCCCAGACTGAATTTTAGTGAGCATTGAAACGTATTTGTTAAAGCATGAGAAATGTGCCTTTCTGTAGTGGATTGAAACTAGAGAACGGGTGTTGATTTGTTTTCCCTAGACAAGCCATATTCTTTCTGAAATAATGGCTTTTCACTTAAGTTCTCTGAGAAATGAAACATTATAATCTTGGCACGGCGGGGGACATCATTAAGCTTAAACAGCAAGTGACAACATCTGCTGGCTCCAGAGATCCAGCGGACTGCTTTACAAGTGTCAGTTTCCCTTCTGCGAGGTCTCAACTTTGCCACTGATAAATGATATTTCGCCCTCAGCGAGGGATTTGTAAGTCACCAGTTCTCAGGCTGGCAAATGCAGACAGGATGAAAGAAAGCGCAGGTCATGGTCATAGGGTAATGTTTGTCAGGCGAGGAGTAAATCAGTAAACAGGGGAGGAAAGGTATGTTTATGCTTGAGGCCCTGAATTGGGAAAGGATAATGTAGAAGACTGAGGATGACAACTGGGAAGATGTGTGGGTGTGAACGTGGAAAGCCGGAGCCTGGGAGTTCGTACACACACAGGCAGAAATGCATTGGGCCAACCTGGAAATGAAAAGAGGTGTGTGTGGCATATAGATATAAACATTCAGACACACGGTATCTGCATTCTGCTATTTGTGTCCGCCATGAGTGCACATATATAAATTAGCTATCTTGGCATAATCTATACCTTGAAAAACAAACATTTATAGAGGCTATTTCTTTCTTTTTTTTTTTTTTTTTTGGTTCCTTTTTTCGGAGCTGGGGACCAAACCCAGGGCCTTGCGCTTCCTAGGCAAGCGCTCTACCACTGAGCTAAATCCCCAACCCCTAGAGGCTATTTCTTAAAAATGAAAACCTTAGTTATGCAACTTTATTAATAGTCATTACATCCCAAAGACTGGTCGCACAAACAATTGAGTTCTCTTTCTTATGTCTTTAAGTGTTGAACTTGGTGTCCAGGAGGATAAACAGTGCTCTTTCTTCACTGGGGACCTGTGGCTAAAGAATGCATGCTGTTTGACTTATTGTCAGCATGCTTACTGACATCTACAGGGGCACAGAAGTAAGGAACTCTGAGTGGTTTTACAGTCCAGCATTTAAACATTTTTCAAAAGTCTAGACATTGATAATGAATAACTTTGGAGTTTAGCCTGGTAATCGGCATTTGGGGTCCCAAGAAATGTAGCTTTTAAAATGCACGTTTTTTTTTTATTCCCACTTTAATTACAATTTCTCACCTGAGTTCCAAAACCTCCCTAGGCAAGGGTAGAAGAAATGACCTCACAGTCCTTTGGGTAACATTCAGCACCTCTCTCAGCAGAGAAATAAACAAAAAGGTTGTGAGAGAAATCCAAAGCAAATTTCACTATGTTAACCACTCTGTGTGTGCTGCTAACCTGAAACTAAGAAACATGCAATGGGTATGGCAAGACATTCATAAACTTTCTTATTTATTCATTTCTTAAACATTTATTTATTGAGCAATGTTTTTATGCTAGGCTAAGCCATGATGGTTTATCCACAGGGTATCATGACACAGAGTAGATATTCTATGTATGCTATGCAGATGCTCAACAGGTGCATGGATATATAGAGATTTAGTGAGAGTATAAGGAGTCCTGTGATTCTAGTTAGTCTCATAAGGATAAAAGCTACACCAATTGCTACAGATCAAAACCTACCATCTGAGCATCAAACTTTTATTCTCCTATGACAAACAAAAACCAAACTTCTGTAGGTACCACTTCCTACCAGAGAAAAGTAGTACTTCATTCTCTGTTAGGTAAAGGTGATTGTGGACTAGCTACATGTGAGGGTAGTAGAAAAGTTAAAGGCAACTTTGTAACGTTTAAGGTCTTTTGAGAGGCGTTCTGTCAGAGAAACGAAATAGAGAATTAAGTATCACAGAGCTGGAGACCAGGCTCGGCAGTTACAAGCACTGGCTGCTATTGCAGAAGAAAGGAGTTTTGTTCCCAGAACACACATTAGGCAGCTTACAACCACCCTATATGTTTGACTCTAGGAGATCTCATGCTCTCTAGAGGCATGTGCATTTGTGAACTTGCACACACACACACACACACACACACACACACACACAGGTATTTGATTTTTTTAAAAAATTCAATCATTAAATATATGCATATAATATGCATTTCTTTTCTTCAAAATATGGTTATCTATTACAGTACCAAAAGTCATGTGCAGTAGGAACATATGCATTCTAGCTGCAGGAAGGCTAAGCTTCAAGCCTGGTGTGACATCATGAGGAAATATTAATGCTCTGTATGGTTTGGACTCACAAAATGTTGTAGCCTTGTCATCCTTGGGTACTGTTTATTTCAATGTTCTGAAACTTCTAATCACCCATAGAGTGCAAACATGTTAGTCTAGGGGTCACTAAGAACTATAGCGGTTAGACCACAAACACCTGTCTCCTTTTTCTGCTAAGAACTGTCTTCCATGGGATGAAAATGTCCACAAGAGAGACTGGGACACACACACGAGTCCTAGAAGATGACATTATATCAGTTCATTCCCTCTGTGCAAATATTCTGTGATCGTTTAACTGAAATCGGCCAGAAAAAGAATTATTTAAATGTGGGGGGTTACTACTTTACCTCATTCCCACTAATCCCTGTTAAAATATTGTAAATAGCTCAGAGCTTAGAGTTGTGAAACAGAAACCTAACAAGACTTAACCGAAAATCTTTTGTAAAAGATTCAACTAAACCTTACAACAGATAGCTAAACCAATCCACTTTGATCCGTGAAAATTATCTATAGCCTTTATCCCTCATATCTTTAAAAACTGAACAATTGCTCCTACGTAAAGCAGATCATTTTATAAGAGTTTTGCTAAAACAAAATGCCTTTTGAGATTTTAAGATGTTTCTATCAGTTATTCTGAAGGAGGACAATTTCGGTTTGCTTCCCCAGACCCGCCGAGCCTCCCATTGCTGCTGGATGTGGGCACTGGCTGACATGTTCCCTGGGAGAAAGTCCTGTGCTCCCTTCTCATCCAGAGATGGATGGACAGGCTTTGCAGGCAAATAATAATGGATTCCTGCAGAGATCAAAGCACTGATGGAAAGTTTAGGCATTCACCCCCCGAAAAAAATAATGCAATAATATTTGTCGATTTTTGAATTCTGTTTTTGCTGTGTCTTCAGATAGTGGGTTCAGGCAAGAATCCCGGCCAGGAACACTCAGCTAGATCTGCAGACATTACCTACAGTAAGGAGGATGCTGGCGAAACTGGAATCGGTTTTTATTTAGTTTCAGTTACGGTTTCTCTAAAGGAACATTTCACATGTACATAAACATGATAAATCATTCTTTTTACAAAATCTCCTCCTGAACTATCATTCAGAACTAACTGGAATTGTGTCAGTATAAAAACATTGGTATAAAAATGCCTTTAGGCCAATGCTTTACTGAGATCTAAGTAAAGTCTTATTTTAAGTAAAATACGATGGGGGGAGGGGAGATGGTCTATTAGGTAAAATGAATGCTGTGTGAGCATTAGACTCTATATTCAGATAAGGGCTGAGAGTAACCCTAAGGGAGGAAAACTGAGAGGGCTGTGTTGGGGGCAGGGGGAGGGTTCCAGAAACATTTGACCAGCCATTGAATTTGAACAGCAAGTTCAATGAGAGAGAGAGAGAGAGAGAGAGAGAGAGAGAGAGAGGGAGGAAGGGAGGGAGGGGGGAGGTCTGGCCCCCATGTGTTCATGCACAGAGAGTACACTTCACACAGATAATACACACAAACTCACTGTGATTTGTAGCATAATATTAAATAAACTGTCTTGCTTTGTTTGAACTCCCTGTGCCTCTTCTGCATGGCCTCTTTTTGCTTGTAGAGAAAAGCACTTGGTGGGATAGGAGTTTGAAATTCGCTGTTACCACCAATTTTAACTATGGTAAAGATATTAAACAGGAGATTGTGACCTACATGTTCCACCACAACAGATCACATGAAATTGTCATAATGGAGTCCATTATCTTGTGCTCATTTGAAAGAAACATAAGATACAGTCAAATGTGTTCCAAGCTGGAGAAATAAAGTCCATTCCTTGCTATGTACACATGTGAAGATCCACTCTAAACCACCAGTGAGAACTTTTCCTTCTTTACTCTCCCCCTTCAAAAGCTAACTAGAACTTAGCTGTTTTCTTTCGCACTTCTACCAGCCCCCACATGAGAGCGAACAGGAGGAAACAAACAGATCCCCTCTCCTAACATGTTACCTTCTGGAATAGTTTCTGCATTTCCCTCCAGACTGTGGAAGTGTTCTTTGTGAAGTAAGAAGCAGTAATACAGTATACACTATAGACACAAAACAGAGCATTTCAGTGATAAGAAAATCATCCTAACAGTTTTCTATTCTTCCCAGAACCATTTTACAAGTACACCAGAGTTGGCGGCACAAAGAATACATATATTTAATATAAAAGCTGCACTCAACCAGAGAAATAGGTTGGTGTGTGTGTGTGCACACACTTATTCAAATGTCATGTGTATTTTTCTGAAGATTGCAACTAAGACCTTGTGGTTGCTGGTGTATGCTTCACAACAAGTCACATATCCAGCTGCCAGAGCACATCTGGACTCTAGAACTCTATTAACCTAAACTCTATCAGCTAAACGTGATTTTAAAAGAGGAAGAAGAAGTTGGTCTTCTCTCTTAAGGACCACATGACTGGTGAGCTTGAAGTTGAGCATCAGATCTGAAGATCTATTTCTTATGCTGCAAATACAGCAGCTGAATTCCGTCTCCTCATATGTAGCATAGGCTGTTACTGCTGCTCTGGTTGGGGGTGGGAGGTTGCCAATTATGAAGTTCGCTTCACAGATCTTTAGAACCAGCTTTAAAAGGCCAGTAGGTTTTACGTTCTTACAATTTCCACAATTTTGTTTGAAACCATGACTTGTCTTTGGCTTGAAGGTACAAAGACAAAAGAAATTTCATTAACCTTTAAGGTAACCTTTAAGGCTTTAAGGTAAATCTAAGTAAGAGTGAAATGTAATACTGATTTGAAATTAAAACGAAGGTTAATTCATTAACTGCTAATTGTTTTGTTACAGATATTGGACATTATTCAGTTTGTAGTAAGCACACAGCAAGCATAGGAATGTGTTTATGCCGAACACACACACACACACACACACACACACACACACACCACGCATACATATGCATATACACATACACCACGCACCTCACACATAAACACACAAACCCACACATATACATACACATGCACACACATTCATATACATACCACACCAACATACACACCACACACACACACACACGTATACCTTTAATATACGAGTGTGTGTGTACATGTATCTTGATGTTTTAATTGATCACAGTTGTTTCCAGTTCCCATTTCCACGCTGTTTTTCCCTCTGATGTGTAGTGTGAAGGCATCATTTCTTGTTCCCTTTTAGCCTACCGAATTTTCTTAGAAGAAATACCATGTCAGGATATATTTACAGAACCATGGGACAAAGCTTCAGTCGGTTTGCATGCTAACTTTTCAGACTTGAGTGCTGAAGTCGGTTGATCTGGAACTGCTTTATGCTGGAGTCTTAAGACTGAGTCTGGTTGCAGTTTTGAGATTCAGGGGTGCACTCCTTTGTGGTCTAAAAGGACAGCAGAGGGAGCCCCTGCATGAGTTAAGATGAAACGCAGAACAAAGACTCTTCAGGGTACAGAGACCTGCACAGTGCCCTCTACTGGTACATTCAGAGTTCAACATGAAATTGTGAGCACTGACCCAAACCTTTTCTCAGCAGCCTTGACTAGTTTAATAGTTATGGCAAGTTAGCGGTACTTGCAAAATAAAGTTAGCCTTACATCCAGTTAAAAGTAAATATCTATGTTTTAAAAAACATCAATTTTGTGGTTAATAAGTCAAACAGATTTTCTGTGGAAACCTCACTCATTTTAAAAACTGTTTCTTTCCATCACTATAGAATTTATTACAAAATCCAAACATATGATAATTAATATACATCCTCCATATTCTCACTACATAAGTACATGAATTCCAAGTAAAATAGTCTTGCTCTTGCAATATACAAACACAGTCTACTTTAAGGTTTGAGTCAGGATTTATACTGACTGAATGTCATATTTAATGTATATAATTTCCTTGCAATGGGCCAAACTTAAAGCCAGTTTAATCAATCCATTTCACCTTCTGCTAGCTTCTCAATTCTTTTTGAAGGCTAATGTATAGGAGGAGACTTCCTTTTACTTCCAAGGGTCTGGTGAAGTTGGTAATTTTATTTTAAATATGCAAATATTCATTGTAAGAAATTTGTAATTATATTTCACTATATATCAGCAAATTTGTAGCCACTATAAATGACTTTTGGTCAATGTGTAATCATTTTAAAATGAGTTCATTGGTGCCCATCATTTTTTCAGTAAATTCTAACCTTATAACACATAAAAAAGCATTATAGCATTTAATTATCCCTATAATATTATAAATGCAAAGATTTTTACTTCCCTAATATTTTATTATGATTTTACCACTACTGCAAACATGTGAATGTGTTTTGACAAAGAATATATTTGATATTTTATTTACATTTTTGACTAATTTAAATTTTCTTTTCAGTGGTTTTTTTGGGGGGAGGGAGTACTTTTGTGACACTGCTTTCAAATTTATACCTTTAATACTAAATATGGTAGATTTTTATATGTGTTGGCTGCGTGTATATAGCATTAATTTACAAACTACATTTTACTGTTTTGTTTTCAGACAAGGCTATTGAAAATGCAGTCTAGGCTGACCTTGAACCCACGACCTTCTTCCTTCAGCTGTAATTACAGATATGAACCACCATGCTTGGCTAGTAAAATATTCTTTTACTTGAAAAAAAATCTCAAAAGAGAGAAACGACCCTCAACCTAAGTTATGAGAATAAGCAATCTCTGTCCTTCTCACTGGCCAACCAACAAAAACATTTTCAGTGTGTATGCCAGGTAAACCATATGAACTTCCTTAACTCCGCCTCGTTTGACCTGAAAAACCATGAGGAAAATTATAACCACTGCCTCTGGCAATACACGGTGACAGTCTACCACGTTTGTTTAAGCGTGCTCCAAAACTCCAGCCCGATCATTCAAACAAGCAAGAAGCACATTAGATCATCCCGTTTTAATTGGTGCACTTTATGGAATAAATCTTTAATGAGAAAAGGCACAAAGAATTTAAATATTGAAAAATGTGAATTTGGTAAATTTAGTTATGGGTTATGTGCTTGCTTTTAAATGTATTTTGCACCACAAGTCAGTGAGATAAATACTATTTTAATATCGTCTTACAGGTGAAAAGAAAATTTAGGTTTACAGAAACAAACACTGATCAAGTAACGGAGCTTACGTGAGAGGTATGGCTCCTGGCCACAGCTAGTCTTGGTTTGGCTATGCTGCCTGCTCTTTAAAACTACAACATTCCATCAAAGGAAATGGTAGACGCTTAGTATTGAGGGGAAATGTGCAGAGGCTGTCAAAATGCTCACTTTCCTTTTGTAGAAACTCTGGGCATCTTGAAAACTTAAGACATGAGGCCATAGATGTGGCCCACTGTGTTCATCCATTTAATAGAAACTACTTACAGATTTCCCCCCCCCTCAGGGACAAAAGAATTTAGAGAGCTATGTATGTATCTGCCTGAGCGCATGTGACTGTCTTTACGAAGATGTGATTTGAAAAGCCTGTGTCTTCTAAATTCTCAATTGTCAGGGTTCTTACTATGGTAAAAATTAAAGGACAGAAATTTCACTACTCCAGCTATTGCCATCACTCTAACAGTTAAACTACCCCCTGACCATAGAGATAGATAAAGATAAGATATACATATACATACCCATCATATACAACAACAACTAGAAAGTAAGAAAGGTACATATAAGGAACTTGAGTTTGATAATTAGAGCTAAGTATCTTGGCTACAGAGAAGTTAATTCTGAGCATGCAAGGACCACGCCGGATTCTTCCCACGCAAGGGTTATCTTTCAAAGCCTTTCTATTGAAACACTTGTTGAATGGAGTGAAGATTTTTAGAGAAATCGCCATTAAGGATAACTGCTAAGAAACTCTACATTTGATCCCATAGGATCAAATGCAAAGTGTCTCCTAAATGCCTAATCTGAATACTGTATCTACAGTAAGCAGGACCATGTTTAAAGTTGTGAAGCCCTTAAGGAGACAAGGTCTGGTGGGCAGAAGCAGATCATTCTTCCATGGTCTCGGAAGGTTATCGCAGACCCTGGTTCTCACCTGCCCTTTCTGTTTCCCGCGCTGGGACACAGGAGCCCCTACCAAGCTCAGACCAGACACCCCTGATGTAGTCAATTCAAGCACCAAGCTTCTCCATCACGATGGACTGAAATTCCCTAAAAGCAATGAACCAAAACCAAACTCCTTTTTGCTTTCATTTTTCCCTGTCATGTATTTTGCCTTGGAGATGCAAAATAAATTATTAATGCATTGCTTTTAAGAAAAGTCCCACCCATGATCATTCGTGGATGAAATTGGTATTTAGTATAAAGTTTATGCTCCCATAACTATGTAGAGCAGAATTTACAAGATAATGGAAAGAAAAACAGCAACAACTTCATCTTCATGATTTCTGAAGGCTGTATAGAAAACCAAAGACTAATTTTCATTAAAAAGTTCGATTTATGATCTAACACAATCACTATTTCCGGCATAACTCAGCAGTTTCGAATATTTTACTTGTATTAATTTATTTGTCTTCCCTTCACACTTTTAAATGTTATCAGCCTGTTCTTTCCAGACACGGAAACTGAAGGACAACTTCTTCAAACCTGTCCCAGGTATAACTGGACCCTCTAGCCAGACTCCAAAGCCGCTGAGCCACGCATACGGATTCACCATCAAGCTTACAATTGAGAAACACCTATCATTACATTTCATCTCAAAGGTTCTTCCGGGCTGTAAACCATGGTAAAGAAGATTTAGGAAGAGCCCCAGCAGTACTCCAGTGTCCTGCATACATCACAGGTATGCGAGAGGGCTGTGGCTGTAAGTCAAACAGTTTTCTACCTGACAACATCACAGACTCCGTCTGGAATCTGAACACGACGCTGCATCCCCTTCTCTTGTGCTGTCATCATTTGTCATAGAGAGCTTTCTTTTTTGTTTTCTTAGCCCCCAGGACAGTGTGGGGAATTCCACAGGGTAGTAGGAAGACGCCATCTCATTAAGTGAAAGACGTGGATGTCCGCATTGATGTCAACTTCTCCCAAACCTTCTGGTTTGGTGTGGCAGGGGGCAGAGGGGATGTTATTTTTGCTTTGGGGTCTTTTCTCGTGCTGTTGCAAGTGGGAGTGTGTCTCTCTAGTACTAGGTGGATGGTTTCCTCTATTGCTCTCACACCCAGCTTCTGCCTACCTCCTTTACCTCAGAGCTTGGATTCTGTCTACCCTCTTACCTATCACTGTGTGCCTTAAGAAAGGAATTAACTTCTCCTTACAACAGGTTTCTTATCTAAGGAGTATAGGTTTTTTAAAAAAAGAAAGGAACATACCTGACAAGATTGTCATAATAACCATCGAAAGCAAAATAGATTCCTAGAGTAGAAGCAGCATTTAGCAAGTGGTTCCTCAATATAATTAATTAATTAATTAAAGATTATATATGTATTTAAGTTGGAAAAATCAAGTTTAGAAGATTAAACACACCCTGTTTAATCAATTTCTGGATCTATGGCAGAGGTAGAATCATGTTTTCATTCCATTATTCTGTTGAAGACACTGAGGTTTGAAGTAGTCACCGAGGAATAAAATGTGGCTTATATTTAACATTTATTTATTTACTTTGTGTACACGAACGAGCATTGGTTTATATGTATGTGCGTGTTTCTGGAACCCTCAGATGGTCAGAAGAGGACGTCAGATCTCTTGATCTGGAATTATGGACGGTTGCGAGCCACCATATGGGTGCCAGGAGTCAAACCTGGGTCCTCTGGAGAAGCGACCTGTAAATCACTAAATCCTCTCTCCAGCCCTGGATCGTTTGTGTTAAATATCTTGTCAGTGCATTAATGTCTTACAGGGCAGGACAGGTTTATAAAGCGGGATAGATCTGGGCCAGAACATTAAAGGCTCCATCATGGGCCTCTCCTTTTTACAAGTCTTTTTTCTTGTCAGTCCACTCTGATATAAGGAACCTCCTCCATGCTTCTGCCTCTGTGAACTGCACTGTGGTTTCCCATTACAATGGCCTGGGAGCTTCAGAATCCATGATTCGATGTAGATGTTTCCTCCTATCATTGGTTTTTGTCAGTTATTTTGTCAAAAAACAAGTAGCTAATATTGCAGAATATACTGCTTTGGACTCTGAGACCTGTCAATTTCTACATACTGTGGCTGACCAGTCTGTGCTGTTCTGCTTCCTCTAATGATGAATAAGTGTCACTTGATCTTGGGGAGTCTATATTTTGAAGACCTTGATGTTTATGATCATTTCATAGACATTGTTCCCCTTCTTCAAAAGAGTTTTGGGACAACAAATGTAAACCCTAACTTTATGAATATCATCTGTCTATAAAAGAGAAAGTTCATCGAGTCTTGACCTTGGCAGTCTGAAGTGCCAAAACAGTTGCCTACTCTACTGAGTCATAGGATGTATTAAAGGGCTATTATTTCAGTTCGCCTGATAAAAAAGCATAGTCTTTTTCTTTTAGGTGTTTCTGTAAGTTCTGTGACAGTCTGAGATAGCCATGCCCTGTAGACAGCTCCAGTCATAAAACTGTTTGAGTTGGGGTTCAAACCTTGAACTCCTCTGCTCCTGCCTAGTCATGTACCTTTGGGGAAATTATTTAATGCTCTTGAACTACAAATTCCTTGTTAACCGTCTATACTTCATATGGACATTATATCTGAACAAGGCTCTAAGACACCAGAACCAGCGGGAGGTAACTGTTGGAATTGAGGTCGGTTTAAGCAGGCGGAAGTAAGAGTGCCATAAACATCCTAAACTCTAGATAGCCTGAACACAGACACAGAATGCTCTCTTTCAATTCACAATGTAGTCCTAGTCGATATAATCCAAGTTCTCTGCCCTGTGTATATAGGCTCCAGCTGTGGTCAGTCAGTCCTGAGAACTAACCTAATACTTTCCGCTTAGGAAGTTGATGACGTTATCCCAAATAGTGTATTTCCCAAATACTGTGTCCATTGGCCCTTTGAATTTGTCTCTGCTGTTAACTTCATGTAAAACATTCATACCTGCTTCACCACTTAGTTGACTCTTGACAGGTGGATCAAAAGGAACAAGTATATTTTTATGCTAAAATCACATCTTTCACGTAATAGACTTTGCCTAAGCACTTTTAGATGACATGCAAAATGTCAATAATGGTTTGGCATACTCTTTCTGATGAATATACGTTGTACCCAGAGTAAGAGGAAGAAAGGAGCACTTCAGGGGTAGATGTGACCCTTGAGAGACTTCTTGTAATTTTAAAAACACACAATAGCCAATATATTCAAATCCCTCTGCTCAGTGCAATCAGACAGGGACAAAGAACATGCTGATCTGTTGGGACAAAATTCAGTTATTTCTGCCTACTTGTTTTCTCTAGGACTTAATTATTTTAAATTTGAACTTCAAAGAAAAAGGTGTAAGAAACGAATTTGCTATGCAAGAGAACAGTTGAACATCAGTTGTCAGTTTCTTACAGAATTGCTTTCTGATCATCTCGACCGCTTGATCGTGTATGGCTTTCATTGCGGAATGTCACTCAGGAGAGGAAAGGGGGTTGTCCTTAATTCTAGTGCTGAAAGATTAGCATTAAGGTAATTGCCTATCCACCCCTCCTCGGCTTGGTTTTAAAGAGTATTAATTCTCAGCTGTGTCAATTTTAAACTTCCCATCTCCACAACTCTCATAAATACTGTGGGAAACTTAGGGAGGGAAAGAAAGGAGAAAGGAAGGAGGAAGCTGGAAGGAGAGACAATGGTCCTGGGTCAGATGTCTTAAAATTCATCGAATTGTTTCAGGTTTCCTAATTTTAAAACATTTCTTTATATTTACATATTCCCATTGCGAAGCCTAATTTATTCACTCCAAGGATCAGAGAGGTAAGGCTATCATTCTCTCCTACTCAGAACTTATTCTTTTATTCGCTCTTCGTTCTTTCCTCTTGTCTTCAAAGCTGGCCATGTGCATAGAGGTCTGAATACAGAAGCTAGCCTTCAGAAAATGAATCCAGACAGTGATTCTCCAGAATCTTCCATGGAAATGGCGGGCTGTTGCTGTGCCATACTCATAAACTATATGTACTTCTTTGAAAATGAGGCTTAATAGAAATAATGCTGTCGGGGCTGGAGAGATGGCTCAGTGGTTAAGAGCACTGACTGCTCTTCCAGAGGTCCTGAGTTCAACTCCCAGCAACCACATGGTGGCTCACAACCATCTGTAATGGGATCCGATGCCCTCTTCTGGTGTGTCTGAAGACAGCTACATGTATATAACAAATAAATAAATCTTAAAAAAAAAACCACACACACACACACACACACACACACACACACACACACACACACGCACACACACCCACATTTAAAAAAAAAGAAAAAAGAAAAAAGAAATAATGCTGTCTTTGCACAAGGACAGACTCTTGTGAGATGATCAACCTCAAACTTCTTTTATAACTTTGAACAATCTTATACACTCGGGGTAGTATTTAGGAAAATCTCTCCCCCACACAGTGCACCAATTAGACCAGCAAAGGTCTTCACTTTTCTCATTTTCATTTAAATTCTTAACATTTGCATCAACTGAGGCTCCAGTTAAAACCCAGCTCTTCTGGAAAATATCACAGGACTTTTTTTAAAAAAAAAAAAATATATATATATATATATATATATATATGGCTACAAAGAACAAGAGAAGATTTGTGTCTCAAGAGAAAGATCTGCAGACTGAACATTGCAGAGAAAACCACTTACTCACTTTGTAAAGATGAAAAGGTAGAAAGGCCCTAATGGGTAATAAAACATCTGTTGACAGGGGACTCTGGGGGCTGTCATGTCAGACCGCATAGTTGGAAAAGTACCTACAATCTAAAAGAGAATGCTAAGTATTTTTCAAGGAGCGTGTTTAAATATATCTTAGAATGACATTGGCTTTTTATAATTACTATTTTTTATGTTCAGAGAAAGTACCCATCTATACCATTTTACTAAAGAGAAACCCATTCAAAATTAAATAAATAAATTTATATATATGCATATAGGTGCGTATATATGATATATATATATATATCAGACTTTGTTACTATAATCTTATAACTTATCTTAAAAACTGATTACAGTGTAACTATAATGTACTGAAATAATGAAGGAAGATGGCATTATACCCTGAGGAAAGGAGTGTATCTGGTTAGTCTAAGCACTACAGTTTGCTTCTGGAAGCCTCTCCCACTGAGCGATGCTAAGTATTAAAGGGTCTGGTCATTGCACCCATTTAACATCATGAGATGGAACTAGTCTATGAACATTTAAATGCTAAAGAAAATCACATGCCAGCCATTAGGAGAAGAAGGAGAAAATATAGGTGTTGAAGAAACATCATGGGTAAAAACCATGAGGAACAGAAACAGATTTTTTAACTGAAAAATGTGAAAAATCCATCTCTAATATCATAAAATTCAAGCTATTTTACACTGGATAAAATTGTTCTTATCATGCTTGTTCAAATCCCCAAGAACAAAGTGGGGAGTCCAAGGGAAGGGACTGATGGCCCAGACAGCCATTTGCTTACTTCAAGGTCCACATCAATTGTGAGGGTATGTCGCAGACTGAACGGAAACCCGAATATAAATGGTATTCTGACGAGAAGTCTTTCGGCACTTCAAAACGTTGGCTATGGCAGGAATACTCACCTGTCCATGTATTAGTCGTCATGAAATGATGTGACTTTGGGGAACTTAGCATTAAATACTTGAGGTCTTTATGGCTTAATATCATATCCATTTAGGTATTATGAAAAGCATATATTCACACAGAGCACTGATATGGCAATGCTTTGTTTGTAGGCAGAGTTATAATCAGATTGTTACAACAATCATCAGTTGATATCAGCAATTAGGGGACGTGAGTGATCACGGTGCATGAGGGCACTGGAGGCAGAGGGTAAATGGCTGAACACAAGGTACAAAGGCTATTCTGTAGGACACACAACTATGTAGACACTTTCCGTCTGTGGAGAATATGTATTTATGTAAGCAAGTGTAGGCACCAGTGGGAATGATAATGACACAATAGCCTACAACACACAAATACTGTAGAAAAGAAGGGAATTCCCCACAAACCCGTTTGCCAAGTCTTCCTGTCCACTGACTTCATTAACATTATGGAAACATTGCTACTGAAGAATGCAATCTGTGGGAGCCAAGGGAGCCAAACAGAGATATGTTCACACACACACACACACACACACACACACACACATCTGCACATGCAATCACACGCACGTACACACATGCACACATACATGTGCATATGCGTATGCAAAATGAAGCATTACATCAAGAATCTACCTTAACAGAACACATCACACCACACACCTCAGCCCCAGAGTTGCCAGTGTGAAATCTAAGGATTTCGGCAGCACGGCCAGTGTTTCCACGGTAAGTGGCCCTCTACTGCCGCTGTGCATAAACATAGCAGCATCAAAAGAAACACAGTTTATTCGCTGGAGCTTGGAACTAAGCATTGACATTTACAGAACTCCACCACCATCAAGTTGAGAATCACAAATGTGAAAATGTTTGTGGGAATGCATTCTGTGACAATGACAATCAGTCCCACAGGCTGCACTTTGGCCTTTTGTAAAAGGTGTTTGTAATTGATGGCAGCCTCGAAATCCATTCATTCAATGCTAGCTCACCATCGGCCTCGCTTTCTTCCCCCTAATCTGTTCTGCTTTGCTTTAATATGTTAGCCCTCCTGTTATGCGCTCTCCTCTGGGTTCCTGCCCCGCCCCACATGCACGCCTGCCGTACAGCAAGGAGTACCAGCACTGCCTCCCTCTCCTTGCTGTCAGGAATCACTCACAGATGAGAGCAGCTTCAGTGGTCATGCAGCTGAGGATAATTGGATTTGATGCCACCAACCATCTAAATGCATAGAGGCCAGTAAGAGCTGCTTCCTTCTTGGATACATCACAGGACAGAAATAGCAATTATCACAGCGTGAATTTCATTCTGCTGCACGTAGAGCAAGCAGCCGTCCCCGCTCCACTGTGCCCCCCAACTCCCAAAGCATGCAACTCTCCTGCATGGGTGACTTGCTTCCATTCTGACTAAAAATTAGATAGGTATGTAGATAGTCAATAGATGTTAGAAAATAAATAAAATATGTTAGATAAATAGGTAGGTAGGTAGGTAAATAGATAGCTATGATAGATGACAGAGATAGGGATGACAGATAATAGATAATGGATAGATAGATAGATAGTGATAGAGAGATAGATAGATACAGGTGATAGATAGTAGACAGATAGATAGAGATACATAGATAGATAATATTGATAGATGATAGACAGATACATAATAGATAGATAGATAGATAGATGATACATACATTCATACATACATGCATAATACATACATACATACATACATACATGCGTGGATGGGTGGGTGGGCGGACAGACAGACAGACAGACAGAAGGTGTCCCGCTAAGTCTACGTGTACAAAACACATAAACTATGAAGAAAAGCTAATCTCTTTCATTGCTCAGTGAAAGGGAGCACTGAGAGACATGGGCAAAGTGAGGGCAGGGGGAAGAGCAGAACATGGGGAGGGAGTGTTACAGATAAAGCCCACTTGCATTTACCTGGAATCCTGTTAGTAAATAACTTTACAAGTGCTTTCTTTTTACCTTGTAAGTGCTTCTTCATGTATGAAGCTTAGAGCCAGATAATTTTGCTTAAATCCAAATAAAGTGATTTATTTAAAAATGCTTCTTTCCTGCAAATCCACAAAATGGAGACAAGTGGTCCTCTCTGCACTCCCTCCATCAATTTCCGTTATCTATATCAACAAGTGGGTGATGTTTATGCTGCTCCCCTTCTATTTCTGCTATGGAAGGAAGGAGTCTGGTTTTTGTCAAGTTCACTGATTTAATACAATAGGAAAAATATCTAAATAAACTGATACAGAATCTTTACATAAAACCATCTCTCTATATGATAATTACCTTGACATAATTAAACAAGCCCCTAGATCTTAGGAGTTCCAAGAATACAATTGCCTGTTCTAGAACCTCTGAAAGAATACTTAGATTAGCTGATGTATTTCAGAACTGACTCTGTGTCACTTACGTAACTTAGAACCAGCCTCTGAGCCAACAGACAGAGCTCATAATGGTTTTTGCTATGATTTGAGTGTGATAAGTCATATCCAAAGGTTATATGTGGTAAACACTGACTCTCTAGTTGGTGGAGCAAAAAAAAAAAAAAAGATGAAAGGCTCATTCCTGAGTGTGCTAACCTTGTCAAAGGATTCTTTTGGATGGTAGTGTATCTTAATGGGCTATGAAGATGTCTTGAATAAAAGAAAGACATTAATTACTGAGGTTGTGCATTTGAAGTGCTCTCTCTCTCTCTTTCTCTCTCTCTCCCTTCCTCCTCTCTCCCTTCCTCCCTCCCTCCATCTATCCTTCTTCCTTCCATTTTTCGATGGCTGCTATGGGATGTGTAGGTTTATCCCATGTTGTGATTCCCACTCTGATTCTCAACTTCACAACAGGCCAAAAGCCATGAGACCAAATAAACATGGACTTAAAGGCCCTGAAACCACAAGATCAAATAAACTCTTCCCCACATGCACTGAATTTCCTCAGATATTTTCTCAGTATCAGGAAGGTGATACAATTGTATACACTTCTTTCACTACCAAATGTCCCCTTTCATATATTCATAACATGGCATAACTGTGCTCTAGATCATTCCCCTACCCTTACCTCTAATTTCAATTATCAAGTAAACCCATTCCATCTGTCTGAGTAAGAAAGTAAAGCTCCAAGAGCATGGTATTATTACCAACAAAATAAGAAGTTGTTCTGAAATGAGTCTGGATTTCTAAGAAACGTAGAAAAGAAGCCGTTCTAGTGAAAGAGATCGAAGTTAGTGCTCAGCAGCCCTGGAAAGAACAACTGTCTTAAATACACAGATTAGATCCTTTTCTCTCTCTCTCAGCCATCGATAATGGAAAGGAATGCCTTAGAGCAATAGTGACATTTGAGAGTCAGGAACAGGTTATATCCAACAGACTTAGAAAAACCTGATCCAGCCAGATGCAGGAGAGCAAAGGCATCTGGCACCTGGAGACTGAAGAAAGAGGCATCCAGATGCAGGGATACACAAGGAGCTATTTATTGAAGGCTGGTGGAACAAAACTGTACCTTGGGAGGTAACATGGAGAATAGATTGAAGGAGTTGAAGGGGCTTGCAACCTCATAAATACAACAATACCAACCAACCAGAACTCCCAGGGACTAAACCACCATCCAAACAGTACACAGGGACAGACCCATGGCTCCAGCTATGTATGTAGCAGAGGATGGGCTTGTTGGGCATCAAAGAGAAGAGAAGCCCTGGGTCCTGCCAAGAGTAGACGTCCCCGTGTAGGGGAATGTCAGGGCAGGGAGGCGG
The DNA here is from genome assembly GCF_021556685.1 of Rattus norvegicus. Taxonomy (NCBI): domain Eukaryota; kingdom Metazoa; phylum Chordata; class Mammalia; order Rodentia; family Muridae; genus Rattus; species Rattus norvegicus. The sequence goes on along the minus strand of NC_141535.1, from coordinate 218,997,529 downwards.
GAAGGGGTAGGTGGTTGGGTGGGGGAAAGGGGATAACATCTGAGATGTAAATAAAAAATCCAATTAAAAGAGAAGAAATATGAGCATGCAGGAAACAGTACTTACATGCTGACTTAGACAAAAGAAATGGAGCACAAACAGAGTGGCCCTGCACTACTTCTGAAACTTAAGGCGCTTCCAACATCAGTAAAAATAGTTTGCGATAGATTTCTGTGTAAAGATGGAGTTGAATGTATCCTTCCCAGCCCCTGACTGTTGGAGACTCACTGAAGCAGACGGTGAGTACGGAAGCCACTGAAGCAGACGGTGAGCCGGAAGCCACAGAAGTAGCTACTGGTGCTCTGGGTGAAGAGTGGAAGGGCTACGTTGTTGAAATCAGTGGTGGGAGGAAGAAACGTAAGACGGCCCAGGGCAGAGGGCACCTGCTGTTGAAGAAGGGGGCACTTTTGTTGTAGAGCAGGAAGAACTAAAGAGAGAGTGCAAGTTCTCTCAGGGATGCCACGTGAATGCCCAGGGATGCCACGTGAATGCCCAGGGTTGCCACGTGAATGCTCAGGGTTGCCACGTGAATGCTCAGGGATGCCATGTGAATGCTCAGGGATGCCACGTGAATGCTCAGGGATGCCACGTGAATGCTCAGGGTTGCCACGTGAATGCTCAGGGATGCCACGTGAATGCTCAGGGATGCCACGTGAATGCTCAGGGTGGCCACGTGAATGCTCAGGGTGGCCACGTGAATGCTCAGGGTGGCCACGTGAATGCTCAGGGTGGCCACGTGAATGCTCAGGGTGGCCACGTGAATGCTCAGGGTGGCCACGTGAATGCTCAGGGTGGCCACGTGAATGCTCAGGGATGCCACGTGAATGCTCAGGGATGCCACGTGAATGCCCAGGGTTGCCACGTGAATGCCCAGGGTTGCCACGTGAATGCCAAGTTGAGTGTTCTCAACGTGGTTATTATAAAAACAGGGAGGAGAGGTTATTTATTCATGGACTGACAGATTCTATTTTCTACCTTAGATGATCAGGCCCCAAAGAACTAGCAAGATCTGAAATCTTTTAAATTTCTCTATAAAGGTGTTGTCCACCCAAATGTTGATAGAAAACCCTTAATCAAAGGTTAAGAAGCCCAGGACCAAATCACCCCATGTATCCTGCCATACGAACACCAGTGGATCATTCTGCTGAGACCATGCTGTATGGAAAACAACGAGATGGCTGCAGAATATGCTAGACTTTGACCAAGGAAATGAAGGAAGCCAAAGAAACAGATAAGTACAAGACACAAGGCTGTCCTTGTTGACAGCTTCTATTTCTTAGTCTAAGTCCAGTCAAAATTGTCTTCAAGAGCTTGAAATAAACTATCAGATCTTAAAAGAAAGAAAAGAAGATAGGAAAGCAATGACCTGTGAAGCACGCTCTCTAAATAGTCTGATGACTATTGGCCAAATACTAGCATCATCTGGCAGGCAAAATGGTAGCTGCGGCCAAGATAGTTGTGGTCCCATTAAGCTGGTTCATCAGAGAAACCTCGGCACGATTTTGATTCTGGTCATACCTTGACTTAGACCTCCCCTGTCTTTTATTGAATATATTTCCCTTGTGATTTCTCATAACAAATACAGAACACAGTAGAAGTCCCCATTCTTTCCCCCTCCCATCTCATTTCCCTTCACTGTGTGGTAAGGAATTCTGTAACTGCAGGGTTTCATCCACCACTGCTGTTACACTGGGAGAGCTAGCTATGAAAGGAATAGCATAACCATTTGTCTGCTAAATTCCAATTTTTCATAGCTTAGAGCCTGTGGTTGCATATGTCAAATGAAGTCCTACCATGTCTTATTTTTCTAGCCTCTGCTTTAGGTCTCCATGTCCAAATATTGTGGTCTAGCCTTCACTATACCTACCTTGTTTAGATTTCATGCACTACAACCAAAGAAGGTAACTGCTGCTCACAGTAAGGCAAGTCTTAAAATGTGGAGCATATGATCACCTTACTGTCTAGAGGGTGTGTGGCTGGAATATAAACACACAGACACCAAAATACAAAAAAAAATGCTCTTGAACAAGAAATTTTAAAAGGTGGTGTTTTGGGGTAAATAACTTAGGAATCAGGTTTAAATTATAATGAAATGTGAAGAGAATGGTACAAGAGACAGAAAAGGTAGAATTTTGCTATTATATGTATAGATGAAATTCCAAAATGGAGATGAGAAGACAGAAGTGACTAGACAAATTGGGATGATCTTTAAGAGAGAAATTACTGTGAAAAATTAAGCTGACTATATTTGAAAAATATAGTCAGGCATTCCAAAAATTCGCAGCAAGAAAAATGTCTCTGAGATGCAGAGAATTTTGTTACTAGAATTAAAGATGTTTGAAAGGACAGTCAGCTTTCTGGGAACATTATTTTGATTGCGGACACAATGCATTTTAAGAAAAGGCAAGATGTTAAAATAGAGGAATTTTAATGGGAGTCCAGTGATTCCGAGTGCCCTGACATGGGTAAGAAGTCAGGACTAGAGCAGGAGAGGACAGAGGCAACATGTAAAGGTGGTTTATGAAGCCATGGGCTGGTGAACATTCCCAGAGGTGATTGCTGAGGGACTCATAAAGTAGAAATGCCAGTGAAGAAACGAATCTACGTTGCAGTGGAAGATGAGGATAGAGATTTAACTAAGTCAGAGACCCACAGGCAGAAGCAGCATGAGCATGGGGAAGCACCAGGAAGATGGGGGCAGAATCTGTATTTTGATTCTGGGTCTAATAATTCTAGTAAATCTTCTTAAATGCAATGTTTTATATGTTAAATAGTGTTTAGAAGGAGATCTGCGTTTACCACAAGTTGTTCCATATAAGACTAAAATTGTACTCAATGCAAACAATATGGTCTGTGTTCAAATATACTTAGGAAATGTTTGCTTAGACACAGTTAAGCAGATTTCTGTTTATTTCAGAACTTACCATTTTTATAACATTGTTGTGTATCATGAATCTCCAACTAGGGAGAAATAGTTCCCAGTGTTTTCTAAGTTATTTGCCAAAGGGATACTGTGTATTTGTCCCTCTGAGTTTGTTTATATGTGTATCTGCATGTGTTCCTGTGATGTGTGTTTCTGTGTATGTGTGTCTATTTGTGTCTGTATGTTTATGTAAATGTATGTATATATTCCTGTTTTCTGTTTGTGTCTATTGGTATATGTATGTCACATATATGCGTTTACATCGTTATGCCTGATATATGTGCTTATGTGTCTCTGTGTGTTCTTGTATATGTGTGTGAACATGTAATTTCATGTGTCTATGAGTGTATACCATAGGCCAGTGGACCAGACCCATGTTTATCACTAATATATATTGTCAAAATGGCATATTAATATAGTCCCTAAATGAGTTGTGTTCTTATGCAACTTCGTTACATTATTTCCACCAAATGTAAGATTGTTGCACATTTTTGCAAAAATTGTACGTGTTTTTACTTTCTGAAATTTACAGAAGTCCAGAACTATATGTTACTACTACTTACAACAAAGGGGAAATGTGCCTTTACTTCTAGCTCTAAATATGAAGGTGGTCACTCTTGCTTGGCCCACATTTGGGGAAAGTTTGTTTCCTCTGTCTGCTACAGTAAATGACCAGTGTCTCTTCTTTTTCCAACGCATCCCTATTTCTTTCTTTTTTTCCCCTTTTTTCTTTATTAAATTGAGTATTTCTTATTTACATTTCAAATGATATCCCCTTTCCCGGTTTCCGGGCCAACATCCCCCTAACCCCTCCCCCTCCCCTTGTATATGGGTGTTCCCCTCCCCATCCTCCCCCCATTACCGCCCTCCCCCCAAAAATCACGTTCACTGAAGGTTCAGTCTTAGCAGGACCAAGGGCTTCCCCTTCCACTGGTGCCCCAACAAGGCTATTCTCTGCTACATATGCAGTTGGAGCCCAGGGTCAGTCCATGTATAGTCTTTGGGTAGTGGCTTAGTCCCTGGAAGCTCTGGTTGGTTGGCATTGATGTTCATATGGGGTCACGAGCCCCTTCAAGCTCTTCCAGTCCTTTCTCTGATTCCTTCAACGGAGGTCCTGTTCTCAGTTCAGTGGTTTGCTGCTGGCATTCGCCTATGTATTTGCTATATTCTGGCTGTGTCTCTCAGGAGCAATCTACATCCGATTCCTGTGGGCCGGCACTTCTTTGCTTCATCCATCTTGTCTAATTAGGTGGCTGTATATGTATGGGCCACATGTGGGGCAGGCTCTGAATGGGTGTTCCTTCTGCCTCTGTTTTAATCTTTGCCTCCCTATTCCCTGCCAAAGGTATTCTTGTTCCCCCTTTTAAAGAAGGAGTGAAGCATTCACATTTCGATCATCCGTCTTGAGTTTCATTTGCTCTAGGCATCTAGGGTAATTAAAGCATTTGGGCTAATAGCCACTTATCAATGAGTACATACCATGTATGTCTTTCTGTGATTGGGTTAGCTCACTCAGGATGATATTTTCCAGTTCCAACCATTTGTCTATGAATTTCATAAAGGCATGGTTTTGATAGCTGAGTAATATTCCATTGTGTAGATGTACCACATTTTCTGTATCCATTCCTCTGTTGAAGGGCATCTGGGTTCTTTCCAGCTTCTGGCTATTATAAATAAGGCTGCGATGAACATAGTGGAGCACGTGTCTTTTTTATATGTTGGGGCATCTTTTGGGTATATGCCCAAGAGAGGTATAGCTGGGTCCTCAGGTAGTTCAATGTCCAATTTTCTGAGGAACCTCCAGACTGATTTCCAGAATGGTTGTACCAGTCTGCAATCCCACCAACAATGGAGGAGTGTTCCTCTTTCTCCTCATCCTCACCAGCATTTGCTGTCACCTGAGTTTTTGATCTTAGCATTCTCACTGGTGTGAGGTGAAATCTCAGGGTTGTTTTGATTTGCATTTCCCTTATGACTAAAGATGTTGAACATTTCTTTAGGTGTTTCTCAGCCATTTGGTATTCCTCAGCTGTGAATTCTTTGTTTAGCTCTGAACCCCATTTTTAATAGGATTATTTGTTTCCCTTGAGTTTAACTTCTTGAGTTCTTTGTATATTTTGGATATAAGCCCTCTATCTGTTTTAGGATTGGTAAAGATCTTTTCCCAATCTGTTGGTTACCGTTTTGTCCTAACCACACTGTCCTTTGCCTTACAGAAGCTTTGCAGTTTTATGAGATCCCATTTGTCGATTCTTGGTCTTAGAGCATGAGCCATTGGTGTTTTGTTCAGGAAATTTTCTCCAGTGCCCATATGTTCGAGTTGCTTCCCCACTTTTTCTTCTATTAGTTTGAGTGTATCTGGTTTGATGTGGAGGTCCTTGATCCACTTGGACTTAAGCTTTGTACAGGGTGATAAGCATGGATCGATCTGCATTCTTCTACATGTTGACCTCCAGTTGAACCAGCACCATTTGTTAAAAATGCTATCTTTTTTCCACTGGATGGTTTTGGCTCCTTTGTCAAAAATCAAGTGACCATAGGTGTGTGGGTTCATTTCTGGGTCTTCAATTCTATTCCATTGGTCTATCTGTCTGTCTCTGTACCAATACCATGCAGTTTTTATGACTATTGCTCTGTAATACTGCTTGAGTACAGGGATAGTGATTTCCCCTGAAGTCCTTTTATTGTTGAGGATAGTTTTAGCTATCCTGTGTTTTTGTTATTCCAGATGAATTTGCAAATTGTTCTGTCTAACTCTTTGAAGAATTGGATTGGTATTTGGGGATTGCATTGAATCTGTAGATTGCTTTTGGTAAAATGGCCATTTTTACTATATTAATCCTGCCAATCCATGAGCATGGGAGATCTTTCCATCTTCTGAGGTCTTCTTCAATTTCTTTCTTCAGGGCTTGAAGTTCTTATTGTACAGATCTTTTACTTGCTTGGTTAAAATCTCACCGAGGTACTTTATATTATTTGGGTTTATTATGAAGCGTGTCGCTTCCCTAATTTCTTTCTCGGCTTGTTTCTCTTTTGTGTAGAGGGAGGCTACTGATTTATTTGAGTTCATTTTATACCCAGACACTTTGCTGAAGTTGTTTATCAGCTTTAGTAGTTCTCTGGTGGAACTTTTGGGATCATTTAAATATACTATCATGTCATCTGCAAATAGTGATATTTTGACTTCTTTTCCAATCTATATCCCCTTGATCTCCTTTTGTTGTCTGATTGCTCTGGCTAGAACTTCAAGAACTATATTGAATAAGTAGGGAGAGAGTGGGCAACCTTGTCTAGTACCTGATGTTAGTGGGATTGCTTCAAGTTTCTCTCCATTTAGTTTAATGTTAGTGACTGGTTTGCTGTATATGGCTTTTACTATGTTTAGGTATGGGCCTTGAATTCCTGATCTTTCCAGGACTTTTATCATGAAGGGGTGTTGAATTTTGTCAAGTGTTTTCTCAGCATCTAATGAAATGATCATGCGGTTTTGTTCTTTCAGTTTGTTTATATAATGGATCATGTTGATGGTTTTCCGTATATTAAACCATCCCTGCATGCCTGGGATGAAGCCTACTTGATCATGGTGGATGATTGTTTTGATGTGCTCTTGGATTCGGTTAGCCAGAATTTTATTGAGTATTTTTGTGTCGATATTCATAAGGGAAATTGGTCTGAAGTTCTCTTTCTTTGTTGTGTCTTTGTGTGGTTTAGGTATAAGAGTAATTGTGGCTTCGTAGAAGGTATTCGGTAGTGATCCATCTGTTTCAATTTTGTGGAATAGTTTGGATAATATTGGTACGAGGTCTTCTATGAAGGTTTGATAGAATTCTGCACTAAACCCGTCTGGACCTGGGCTCTTTTTGGTTGGGAGACCTTTAATGACTGCTTCTATTTCCTTAGGAGTTATGGGGTTGTTTAACTGGTTTATCTGTTCCTGATTTAACTTCGGTACCTGGTATCTGTCTAGGAAATTGTCCATTTCCTGCAACTTTTCAAGTTTTGTTGAATACAGGCTTTTGTAGTAGGATCTGATGATTTTTTGAATTTCCTCTAATTCTGTAGTTATGTCTCCCTTTCTAAGCGAGATTAAAGGGGCCCTATTAGGGGCCCTGCTCAGGTTACATACCAGTTCCAAATCTCTGACAACTTCCCCCAGCAACCAAGTAGCAGGTTTCCAGAAACAATTCTTTCAAACTTCAAATATTTTTTAAATCAGGTTAGTTAATTAGGTATTAGTGATTTAGTCGGTTAAATTTTTTAGATAGGATTAGACTTTGTAGTCCAGGAATTTAGGATCCTTTTGTTCTCCCAGTATGGAGATAAGAGGCTTGTGCTATCACCCATGTATACTTGGGCTATTTTTTAAAACAAATTATATATGTTCTGTCAGAAAAAAAAGGCCATCAAAGACTGGAGGTTTAGCTTAGTGGAAGAATGCCTGACTATTATATATGCGATCCTACTTTGATTCCACATTTATGGGAAGCAGAAACGTTCAATGTTTTCTATATCTCTATCATTTCTATTGTGAAAATTAATTATTCTATAATTGTAAGAAAAATTAATGCTTTGGGAGAGGGCTTATCACCATTTAAACTATAATATAAGCTAGACTACATATCTGGATGGAGGAATTGACATTTAGAAGCAGTTAGTTAACCAGCAAGGCAGTGACATAGGCAAGCTGGCATCTTCCTTGATGAGAAGGGAGTGCGTTAAGTGCTAACTTTCTTGTTGATGTGCATGTATGTACACGCATGGGTTTATGTGAACCAGGCGGGTAAATGTGCCTGTTGAAGCCAGACAATGAGACACCCTGGAACTGGAATTATGGCAGTTGTGAGCCACCCACTGTGGTTTCTAGGTACTGGGTCATCATGAAGACAGTAAGAACTCCTGAGGGTTGAGCCCTCTCTCCAGACCAGAAAGGCACATATAGACCCTAAAAGGACACACTGAGGCCTCTGAATACCTTTACTCCAAGCAAGGAATATGAGTCCTCAAGAAAAAGACCAACTAAAGAGATGTAGCCAGAATGTTGGATGACACAGATATGCATAGCATATTTTAGGAAAGTTTGATCTATGATGATAAAAATAAACACATGAAATGGTTTGGTACACAAGAGGGTGAGCTGCGGGTATTTGGAAATTGTCAGAGCCCACTATTAGAGTTCTGTTAACGTGTACTAAGCTGTATAGCATATGACCAAGTACTTTCTATTGTTTAGTTTTCACAACACACACACACACACACACACACACACACACGTTGTCAAAAATTGATCAATTTTGGCTGCCTAAGAAGAAAATGGTAAGAACGTATTTTTCTAAATGTTTGACTGGTGTTTTCTAATCAGCGAAAATGATGACCTTTTCCGCCACGGTCCAGAACCTGTGACCACAGGGCAAGCCACCTGGCTGTCTTCTGAGAGGCCTCATCTCTAGTGGCCTGTCCTTGCTGTAGGGTTCCTTCCATCTTTCCTACAAAGAAGTAGAGGATAATTCAAATAGGAAACCTGTAATCGAGGTTTTTTTTTTTAATTCAAAACAATCTTTTAAGCAGAGGCATTAAATCGGAGAGACACCTGAACTTTCCTTGTGGTCAGAACACACAGTGTTTTGAAGTCTAGGAGTGACAGCTGCCGTGAGCACACAATCACAGATCCCCAGGAATCCTTACCGTGTGTACTGCACAGGTCTCAGCTTACCAAGCAAAATCCTAGCCACATTCTCTCAAGCTTAGAAAAGAATGAAAACAAAGACCCTTTCAATTGTCTCATAAATATATGCTTTATGCTTTTTGATGGAGACAAAGATGTGTACCAAGTGCCACTTAGAGGCAATTCGTGGACAGCGGTCATTCTTCACCTTAATCTACCCCATGCTACCTGGTGACCATCCTTAAACTGTGAGATGATTGGATGATGCTACTCCGGTTTGGATAGTAGCTGTCACTCTAAGCAAGGAACACCTTCCTGTCTATACTGGGCTGCCCCTGAAAGGAAAGCCCTCTTGTTATGCCTTTTAGAACACAGAACAACCAGCCAGACATCTTTAATAGTAGAGAAAAGATGTATTTATGGTGAGAAGTTACCCCTGTCATCTCAAAGAGCAGTTAGGAAATGGTATTTAAGAAAAGTGCACTACGGTTTCTGAGGCTCCGCTAATGCTTAAATCCAAATAAAACTTTTGCATCTAATCCAAGAGATGGAAATACCCTATGTTTAAAAGCTTTTAATGTAGTGGTGCCTTCCCAGTTGGTTTTCTGAAATTTTGAGCTGAGCTTTGTCCTCTATTTTCTTCCTACAAACATGTTAAAGCCTCCCTAATCTCTCCCAAGGCCCACCATTCTCCATGAGGTGCACTTTTTGTGCTTAAACAAGCATTCCTCTTTGCTATCTGGAGATGGGCTTTGAGCACGAGTGACCTACTCTATTGGCAGACTAAGCTCTCCACTTCATTCAGGGGAAAGTTACACAGCAATCAAGAACTAACTGAGTGGAAACTGCTTGTACACTCTGTTCTTCACAATAAACACATAAAATCTTCATTGTGAATAGAGAAGAAAAACAATCTTATTTCTGAAACCTCATTTTCCTACAAGGTGATAAAGAAATATTATGCTCAACTGACTTCTTCTAAGGAATTTGGATATTTGGAAAATTGTAAGTATGTACATTTTGTGACAGCCAGAAAAAATATTCCAACATTTAAGTGAAGAATTACGCTGTATTAATTTAACCATGCCTTACACAAATAAAGTAAAGGAAACCATTCTAGCAAATATTATGCAGAGAATAGACTTGTAAATTAGGCCCCTTAAGTATGGCTTTCTCTGCAACAGAATCTAATCCTACTGGTATACCACGGTGGTGGGTCACACCAATGAGCCTTTACTTTCTAATAAGATGGAGGAGAAAATTGCCCATTGGATTGATTGAGTGGGGCTTCTATGTGTTGTTAAAACAGCTTCCCTTTGTGCCACACTGTTCCATTTTTCCCATTACAGTGATCTGTCCCATTATCCCTTCAAGTCCTACCACCAGCCATATAGTCCGATATGTGAATTGCTTTTTCCTGTTTCTGTATTTCTATTGCTACTCAATTGCACAAGCCTGATATCCCTAAATACTTTTTACAATTAATTTGTCAATATAAGTTAATTGAGTGAACTGAGGCCAGAATAGTAAAGTAGATAAAGGAATTAATAGTGATTAAGGACTTAAACCAAGTCACATGCCTGGTTTTGTATTCCAGTTTCAGAGCTCATTTTACAGGGTCAAGAATGTGATGCCCTTGTCCATGGGGGTAATTTGGAGATGAAGTACATGAAATTTACATGGAGTACTTGACACTTTGCTTGGCAGTGTTCAATACATCCTATGAATACAGCGAACATACAAGGTTGTAGAGAAGAGTGAAGCCAGTGTGAGCTGCTGTCAGGCAAGTGTTGCAACTCCTTACATCTTGCAACTCTGCCTAACATTACGAGTCAGCATTTCTATAGAGTTTCTTTTCAATTGAACAACACAAAAGCTCTGAGACTTTACTATTCACTCTGTGCTGGATACTAGAAAATAAGCAATGCAAAGAAGAAAAGAAGAAGAATCTTCACTGAATATCACAAAGGGGTCAAGCTCAGTGGTTTAAACCTTGTGAAGACAAGGCACTAAGAAGACTTGAACTTGAGTCCTTCTGACTCGGACTTCTGTACTTCGAGAAGAAAAACTAGACACGAGGCTATAGAGAGAGAATTAAATATGGTGGGAGAGAAGAAAGATGAATTCTAATTTGATAAAATTAGATCGTGCAGAATAGAAAGGTAGTAAGAAGCTCTGAGTTGCTCAGCTCTAAATGGGACATCTAATCACACACATCCTCGTGCTCAGGGCTCTCTTCAGAAGAGAGAGCAGAAAGTGTTTAAGACTCAGAGGTAGTAGATGACATCAAAGAAAATGTATTTTCCGGTCACAGCAAGCCAGATGAGCATATGCGCTCACAGTGATTGTGATAGCATGGACAAGACCTGTACATGATCAGGCCAGGCAAAATTATGAGTATAGAGGAAGGAAGATCAGCAAGAAGTGCAACCCATAACTGAGGCCCTACTACAGTGTGGTTGGTGTCAGGAGAGAGAGAATCAGCTTTCTTAAAAAAACAGACTCTTTATTTATCAACCACACTTCAGGCAAGTTCAATGTACAAAGTTAGTCAGTCAACAAACCAACACAACTTGGCTGGGGGTGAGGAACATGAAATTGGGTAAGGAGGAAGGTAGAATAGGATTTGGGAGGAGTTGGGAGAGTGAGGTAAAAATAATGAAAAGACATTCTTAAATTCTTAAAGAATTAAAAATCCATTATTCAAAAGTTGACATTGGATTTGAATACCTAATTATAATAAGGATAGTAGTTAACAACAAATTAATAATGCAGCATACACAGAAAGGGAATAAAAACGCATTGTGGCAGCAAAGTCAGGCTAAATCCAGAACTAGGATATCGGAAGGAGGGAGCTCTTCCCTGTCCTGCATCCCCAGTATGTTCGTAAGTACCCAAAAGATAGCGTCAAGGCCGTGAGTACAGGCTAAGACCATCCTTTGAGAACTTTCGAGACAGTAAGAAATGTGGATGTTATCATTGAGTTAGAAACAGATTCCCTTGTGATCATTCAGCAACATGATGTGATCATGTTAGAGCCTCTGGGAGAAGCCAAACACAGGATGAAGTGTGTGTTTCTGAAGCAAGTTTCAAAACTCGTGAATGACTCAAACTCTTCAATTTAGAAACAAAAGGAAACCCCAAAGGGCATTTCTCATGCCTGGCACTTGGGAGGGGGAGCATGATCACCCCAAGTAGCACAATTTCATTTGAACAACATACATACATACTTACATTATTAGATAAAATTTTAGGTAAATAAAATCAATGATTCTTTGTAGATATTTCAAGCATCCTTAGTGCTTTCATCCCTCCTTCCTTTCTCTCAGTTTGACATCTCCCTTTCCCAACCTACTCACCAATGTTTCCCATTTCCTCTTTCTTATCACCTCACTAGCACTCCTTTTCCTATCCCCTACGCTGCTGCCTTTTTACTTTCCTGGTCTCTATGGTTACTCCAGGGCACCTACTCAACGCTAAAGATTTGGAGCTAGGAACCACGAAAGACAGTGAGCATGTAGTTTTCCTTTCTGGGACTGGGTTACCTCGGTCAATACACTATTCTCTAGTCCCACCCCTTTACCTGCAAATTTCATGATTTGATTTGTCTTTAAAGTTAAATAATATTTCATTACGTCCATACCCACTTGCATTATCCAGTCATGAGTTTAAGAACATTTAGGTGTTTGGTTTGTTTGTTTTTTGTTTGTTTGTTTGTTTAACTATTGGGAACAAAGTGCCAATTAACATTGTTAAACAGGTGTCTGTCAGGCAAGTGCAGAAGACTTCGTTGTCTCTCAAGGGCTGATGGTAAGTGTGTATTGCTGAAGAAAACAGGTAGACAAGAATTTACCTGGATCCTTACTAATGACTAGCTTTCATAACACCAGAAGGTGCTATGCAAGCTGCCAAGAGAGGAAAGTATTCAGCAGCACTGCCCAGTTGTGACACTTCAAACTATAACAATAAGCACAGCAAGGCATCCCTAAGGTGCAGTAGTGACACGTTCTGGTAGTAACCAACAGCTCCGGGATTGGTCATAAGGTCTGCTACACAAGAGGGAAATCATGCCTGATACTGAAGACCTAGACAACAGCCTGGAACTTGGGAGGTCATAAATCTCAGATGAAGACCTACCACCCTAGACAGCAGATGCCCAACTGTGTTCTAAATACTTATCCTTAGACACCTACATAAGTGTAGCTCTCAACCATCATCACATAAGCTTCTTAACCCAGAAGATGGAGACCACTATAGAAATACTCAACTAGGCTACATGCAGAGAATAGCCGACTGTGGAGTTGGGGGCAAGCGCCCTCAAGTGATGGATCTACAACTAACCCCCATATCTCAGGCCTAGAAAATACCTCCGAAAAGAGGGGGAAAGATTGTAAGAACCACAGAAGCAGTCTGCTGCAAGATCGGATCTTCTAAACCTGATAGGGGATCTACACTCGTAAATCCTCAAGAGCATGACCATTTTTTAAGTCTGAAATAACGGCAGTACCAGTTGACAGGCCAATGTGGACAGGGGCAACTGCACAGGGTTCCACCCCTAAAGGAAGAGCTACAGGCAATTGGAAAGTGCTGAAAGAGGGAGAATTCTTCTTCTCCAGGAATGAGCAACTTAAATTGTTCCCCAGTCCTAAGTGGTTAGCCTTAACAACATGCGTACAAACTCTAAGACACATATACAAGGCTTAAGGCATATATACAAGCAACACAAAGGGGATTCAACAGGTTGCAGTTACTCATTTATTTGCATACATATGTTGCAACCATTAAATAGTAAGAAGCCATGAATTTGAAAGGAAAAATGGGAAGGGGAAAGGGAGGAGTTTGAGGGAAGTAGGGAAATCGTGCAATTATATTTTAATTAATTATTTTAGAAGAAATGAGAAAAATGGAAGAAACTGAAATAGTTGAAAATGGGAGTATGAAAAACAAAGGGAGTATGAATGTAGCTATCCAAACAGATGTAGAAGTCCATGCGCATAACATTTTGGAAGGAGTTGGCAGGCAAGTGGGTAGTGATTGTAAGGTCAGGAGACAGGCGTTCAAGATACTCCAGTCTTGCTGCCTTTCCATTTTTAGAAATGTATGCTGTCACTCCAAAGAGGAGAAAGAACCAGGGTCAGCAATAGACAATGAGTAGCAGGCAGACCACCAACAGGTGGAGTTCAAAGTATCACTACCTTCATTGTGTGTTCATAATTTGTCTTCTACAAATGTATATTCTATAAAGTAATATAGGGTGAATATATTTCTTGTATATGAAAATATATAAAAGGCCAAACCAAATGAATAAAGAAAGGGACAAGATGTTTGATGGGAATAAAAAACAGAGCAATAGAAAGGCAAACCTTTGGAAATTCGTCTTCTCATAAGGGGCAGACGAGGACAGGAACCACTGGAGGACACTAGAGCCTTCAGATAGAGAAATCAAGAGGCAAGACCCAGCAAAGAAACATCTCCCAGACACCTAGAGAGAGGACTACGAAGACACACATTCAGTCCCCAGTGTGGATCACAAAGAGTTAATCAAGAGGATGACAACCAGGAAGAGACCCCTGAACAGACTGAGAAAGCAGAGGTTGAAGAACAATCTCAGTAGCAGGTAAATGGCACGTGCCACAGTGCTCAGTCTAAACTGAGCAGAGAAGAGAATCATTGCTTTGCATGAAGAATGGGGTTCTAAGTCTTTAAGGTGAGGGTAGACATTTTTATATGTAGGAGGAAGACAGCCAAAGGAAGAAGGATCTATTTTTATATGTCCTAATATGAAACTATAAAGCAATATCTGAAGGAAATGAAATGGATCTTAATACCACAGGACCGAGAGGCAGGGGAGCGTGAGAAGCCTTCATCTGACATCAGCAAGGGGGAGCTGAGTGAAGAGGGCAGTTACTGTGAGCTATGCAGAAGAGAGACTTTTAACTGTGTTAAGACTGGGGTAAGAGAGAAGCCGATTAAATAACTTAGATAATTTTAAAGCAAAGAATGAGATAAGGTCATATTAAAAGCAGGAAGGTAAGTTAGGGTCCAGGTTAAAAGGGGCAATAAAATTGACAAAGAGTTATCACTTGGGAGGCAGAGAACTCAGTTGCCTAGAGATAAGCCAGCCATCTGGACAATCCTGAAGGTCCATTTCAAATACGGGCAGTTCAAATCACAGAGATTAACTTCTGGAACAAACTGGGATTCAAGGCTTGGCATTGTTTTAGACGAAAAAAAAAAAAACAAACAGACCAAAGAACCCAAAATGTTGTTAGCACAGTTCTTAGAGTAGCTGAGCTAAGAATCTGTGTTACTGTACAGGTGAGGGAGTCCTGAAGAAGGAAAAGCTTACACATGTTAACCCTTCAGATCCTTGGAAGGCAGAGTCATTACCTACATCTGAACTATGGCGTACCTCACATTTATGCCCCCCCCAACCCTTTTCAATGTATTTCCTCTGTAAACGCATTTGTATTTAACACATGGGCTTCAGCACACAGGGGCAATTTGTTCTCACTTTGGTAATTCATATTCTGGCTGGTTCTGGTTCAGCCCCAGAACATTCCGCTCATCATTTCATTCATGATTTACGAAGTCAGCAGGAGTTGAAAATCAAAATCCTGGTGGATGTCCTGTTGTTTTAAAAACCCAATCCGAAGGGCTCAGTAATCCTTTAAATCTGCAATCACTAAAAGAAAGCCATTGTCGCTAAGACACAGGGAGTTTCAAAACCACAGAAGGCAGAACTCCCCAAGCATGACTATCATTAAATGTAACAATGAAACAGTACGGGTATATAATGGCAAGGCAACTTACAGAGGAGCGCCATTTGATTTGACGTTACTGAAGCTTTTATTCTCCTGTTTGCAACTGATGTGCTGGGCAAAACTAGTCATGTGCATGAAGTTATGAGACATGGAGAAGCAGCCTTCTAGTGCGACAAAATGTGAATGTTCATCAACACTCATAAACAAGGAGGAGGCATGGGAGCGAAAGCTTGCCTGCTCACCTCTTAGTTGGCTCGTTTAGATATTTGCTTTGCTGCAAACACAAAATACACAATTGGTCTCCATGTTTGATATTAGCATTAGAGTTGTATTATGTTGCTTTTATAATTCTTATAATTTACTTTGGCCCCCAGAGAAATTTGACTTAGAACAACTACTGATGATAGTTTAAGCTAAGCACTGTTGGGATGTGTGATGGTTCTAATTATGCCTGTTCATATTTTTCAATGGCTCTTCTTCCCACACTCTAATAACCTTTCTTGCTCTGTTTTCCCATTATGAGACTGTTTTATAATGTGGATTCTATTAGTAGAGTTTCTGGATTTTTTTGGTTGGCTGATTGATTTAATTTTTTATTTGATTGTTATATTTTTTTCTTTCCCAGTTTCCATGCCAACATCCCCCTAACCCCTCCCCTTCCCTTTCTATATGGGTGTTCCTCTCCCCATCCTCCCCCCATTGCCTCCCTCCCCCCAAGAATCCCGTTCACTGGGGGTCCAGCCTTGGCAGGACCAAGGGCTTCCTTTTCCATTGGTGATCGTTATATTTTGATTAAAAAAAAAAAAAAACTAAGCTCTCCAGGGATATCTTATAACACAGTTTGGCCTTTAGTAACAAGTCGTAGTTGTGGAGGATTTCATATTCTTGCTACCAACAAGAATCATGGGATCAGGAGAAAAGTAAGGAAGAAGAGAAGGCACGAACAAGTCAAATAACTTTCCCAGCGCTGCAGAGCCCTGCCTCAGAATCAACCCTTAGATTTCCATCCCCATCTCCTTAAACTCTCTGTCCCCTTAAAGGCTTTTCTTTCTTTCTGGAAATGAACTTGTGACAGTGGGGAATTTGAATGATCTTGGCCTACAAGGTCTTTGGGTACAGACATCGATGGGACAGACACGGTCTGTAGCACATGGGCATGGTTCATCTTCAGGCTTCTGCTATGTGCTTACATAAATTTCTAGGGGTGACCCCCTGCTGTGCAGTTGAGGACAGCAACAGACAAGAATGTGAGACAGGAAGATTCCTCCAGACAGGCAGTCCCAAGCAGACTGATAGCACTTAAGGGTTTAAGTGACATCTCTTCTCTAAAATCCCCAGAACAAAAACCTGAGAAAAGCCTTCGGATCTCCACTGCATCAGGTGTGAACTGCCGGGCATTCATCCTCGGAATTACATCACATCTTTCTGTAAGCCCCTGTTAACAAATCACACAGAACAGGACTCCAATTCTCTTCCTCTGGAAAGTGATTAGGGAAAACAATATAGCTTGCTGCCAAAACCTTCTCATGAGATATCCAGCAGAAAAATGTGCCTTTCTTTTTATTTCAATTACGATATAATATTTCACATTAACTTTTGGCCTATATATTTAATGGAAATACTAAGAAGACATGTGCTACTAGAAAAATTAATATTTATGTATGCTCTGAATAACACCAGAATACCTTTGGAATTTGTCACTATACTGACTCTGTGTGTGTGTGTGTGTGTGTGTGTGTGTGTGTGTGTGTGTGTGTGTGAGAGAGAGAGAGAGAGAGAGAGAGAGAGAGAGACAGAGAGAGAGAAGACAGATGGACGTACAGATGGACAAAGAGACAAGAGACAGAGAGGTGGGACAAGGGAAGAGGGAGGAGGGAGAAGGGAGGAGGGGTGGCATATGAATGTACATGTGTGGAGGTCAGAGCACCTAGTGCCCTACTCTATGTATTGCCTTGAAACAGTGTCAGTCATTGAACCTGGCTTGATACTGGCAGTGAGCTAGCTCCAAGGATCCCCAGATCTCCACTTCTTACAGTCTTAGGGTTACAGGCATACTCATGGTCACTCCTGACTTTGTAAGTCAATGCTGGAGATTTGAACTCAACACTTCATGATTTAGCAGCAAGTTCTCTTTTTTACATACAGCTCTGTACTGACTTCCAAAGAATGAAGATGAAACAATAGAGCTGGTTGAAAAGTGTCTGTGGCCAATGACTGGGGGGCCTGAGCTCAAAGTCCAGCTCTCCTCTTGAAGACTCCCCAGACTTTAGCATTACTTTTAGTTCTTGTGTGCTTAATAATGACCATGAAGAGCTAGATGACTTTAGTCCCTGTGCTGTATATGCAGAGATAACATTCCTGAATATTAATACATACCCAGCTGTGCACTCAACTGAATTGTTAAGTGGCCAGAATTTTGGCTAAATCATTTCTGGCCATATGGGGATTTTGTGAAGAACTGATCTTTCCTTTTCCCTTACTCAAGTGACTCATGGGATTTCTGGACTTCCAAGCAGCCATCTCTGAACACACTACAGAGAGGTACACACACAGAATAGAAACGTGTGGGTTTAATTTTTTTAGGATATAAAAAACAAATAAAGAGTGCCTTATAAAATAATTTTTTAATTGTGCCAAAGCAAAACTTTTAATTATGCAAGTGTCTCTGTGGACTAAAGAAGCCATTGGGCTTTTGTCATTTTAATGGTGTGTGTGTGTGTGTGTGTGTGTGTGTGTGTGTGTGTGTGTGTGTGTCCTATATTTTCTCTCTTTTTCTCACACTGCAAATAGTGATTGAACATTCTCTTTGATGGTTAGCTGTATGTATTTTTCTACATTGGCTGACATTTATACAAATTTCCATATCTAGAGAAGCCAGTTACTAATACTCCTTCAGGCCAGTTGACCTGCCTGACACTTGCCTTGAAAATGTGTACCTTCACTGAAGGACAATATTAAAGCAAATAGAAGACCAAACTCTGCTCGCACTGGAAGATGCAGAGTACGTCTCAGTGGTAGATCCCAGCCCCGCAAATAAAGACAAATAAGTCAGGACATGGAGAACAGTAGACTGTGGTCTTATACTACTCTATTCAATATGGTAGACGCTCAATTACCATGTACGGATAGTTCCATTAGAAAACATCAAATATGTAGTCCATTTGGTTGCAATAACCCCATTCCAAGTATTCAATGGTGACATGCAGTGAGTTACTGCCACCCTGCAGAATATAGATGCCAAAGGTTCCCTTTGCTTTCTCTGCCTCTATTCTGTACTTTTCCCAGAGAAAACTTCTTTATCCAGTGCTGAGCAAGTCATAATACATGCTGGGTAGTGGGATCTAGTGGAAACTGAAGAGAAGGAAAAAATAGTCTAATAAAGACATTTGGATTAGTTTAGAGACAACAAAGTTTGTTTTCAAAGGAAGCAAATATGCCTTTCTGATTTCCACATATGCAACTTGGGGGATGTTTCTTAATATACACATGTGCCAGAAAGATTATTCAGCTGATGCGCTGCTGGATTAAAGTAGTTTCTATAACTATAAGAGTATGGGCTCAAAGAGCTGACAAGATCGCTTAGCAAATAAGGCAGCATTTAGTGCAAGCCTGGAGACCTGAGCTTGACCTCTGGGATCCATGTAAAGGTGAAAGGAGAGAACTAACTTTACAAAGTTCTCCTCTGAATTCCACACTTTGACACAGTGCATACTCATGTGTGCATGCACGTGCGGGCACATACACATACACACACACACACACACACACACACACACACACACAGACACCTTTTTAGTAGAACAATTTTAAAAATACTGGACTCAGTTATACTCTTCTTAATTACAATGGTACCATATTAAGAGTATTAGTTAAATTATTTGAGGCCAGCTCTGTTTACAAAATTTTGCATATTCATTTCAAATCTCAGAGCTCATACAGCCAAAATCCATTGACCCTGCTTTAAAGATGGGACACACAGGGGCAGCACGAGGAGGCTTGTGCGCATTAAATGGCCACCCTCACACTTAGAGGACTTAAGGGATAGTTTAGAGTAGCTAAACTAACAACACAACCAGGGCTTGAGCCCTACTTTTCCTACTCGCAACCCGGAAGTTTTGGCCCTAAGTCTTTTCTGTATAGAAAACAGGACATCAGAGTCCCTTTCAGACACACTCCATCTTGACTTTGGTATTGGACTCTTTCCACAATAAGTGCAATTGAATCTACTGAGCTGTGTCGGGTATTTCAAATAGAATGAGAGGGATTTCCTGGTAAGATGGCAGTCTAGAGTCTTCCTTCAAATGACTGCTCAAGGAGAAGAGTCAGGATAATAAAGACAGGCTCTACTCCAAAGGGAGGCAGAGGCAGAGACCCAGCAATTCACAAACACGGTGAGAGAACAGCGGAGAATAAGACGAGCAAAACACTAGAAAGAAAGGAGCAAGCTGAACACTTCCCCAGGGACAGAACAGAGGCGGAGAAAGCAGAAACCTCATCCAGAAGGTAACCTGGGCCAACCTGGTGAAACGACACTGGCAATCCTCTCTCTGGGCAAGCCTGCAACCCTCATGTGCTTTGACTCTAAGAGTGAGGACTGGAAACAGGGTTTACTTTAGCATTTGGCAAATGGAGAGGAATCTCACTTTATCACTGTGCACACCTCAGAGGGCAGTGGGTGGCTGCCATTTTGAGAGGTAGTTGTTTAAAACCACCGAGAGACCCTGGAGATTCGAAGACAGGCACCAATTACAAGCCAGGAGCCCAAATGTCACCTGCCATAGCTCCGAGGTCAGAGACAGCCCAGGGAAGTGGTAGTGGAGAACTGGAGGGACAGAGACTGACAAGTCAAAAGACGAGGCAGGGGGCGGCTCTGCATAAGCAGCAAGGCAACAGAAGCAGCAGTCCCACCTGCCATCGTCTCCTGAGAGTCATGATGAAGCTCCGGATCAAAGGTCAGAGGGTCCATTAACCTTGGAAGCCACAGGTTCACCCTTCACAGCATGAGTCTAAAAATCTATGAAGTTCCCATGGTGCAGCTAACAACCAACTCCTGCCTTCCAGCCGGATGAAGTACTTAGATGGGATGAAGAAGTATAAAGACTTCATCTCTAGCCGTGCGGATCTCAATGCTGTGGTTGTGTTCTATGGTCCCGGTGCAGGGGGAGACGCTCTTATCCTAGACCATTAGCCTCTCAGGAGATACAACTCAAAGAGTAGCAGGAAGGTGAGAGAGCCTGCCTAGCTCGGGTAGTTCAAAGGTAAGTGCAATCAGTAGAGTCAGCACTAATCAAAAGGAAGCCACCAAAGTAAGTGTACATCTCTTAATAATAGCACCAAGTGCAACCTGAGTGCCAGTGAACTCAGTTCACTGATAAAGAGACCAGCATGCTGACCAGTTGGATAAGACCCACTAAACTGATGAAACACACCTCTCCGAGACAAGCACCCAGAGATCGAGAGTCAAACACAGAAGTCAGCTTAGAATGGAAACGAGCAATGAGACTGAAGTTGTAATTAAGGCTCCAAACAAAGGAAAATTCAAGATTGGATGGATTCCCTACTAAAACCAAATAGAAGGGAGCAGAGCAAGACCAAACTCATTCTACTACCTGATACCAAAACCAGATAAGAATGGTAAAAAGAATTACTAAAAGAACACATCAAGAAAACCATATACTGCCTTTCCTCCCTCCAAACCTTCCCATAGACCCCTCTGTACTCTTTCAAATTCAAAGCCTCTTTTTCTTAATTTTTGTTATTCATATATACACACACATTCCTATATGTAACCTACTTTGTCCATACAATATAACTTGAATGTATGTTTTTGGGGCTGGCTGTTTGATTTGAATAACTAATTGGTGTGCTCTTCCCTAGGGACCGTTATCTCTCCTGCTCCTGGCTTTTCTCCATTGCCTGTGGCTTCTTAAGAAATAAAAGAAATAAACATAACCAAAGAAGTAAAAAAACCTTTCACACTGGATGCTATGATGTCCTTGTGAGTTAACCAGAAGAATCAAAACAGCTAAGTGTTACATCACTGAAATTTGGGGTCTACCGTCTTAAAAAGGCTGGCCACTTGTCTTGCACTTCTGGGAACTCATTAGCCATCATATCACAAGTGAAACTTGCCAAGAAAGGAAGAACAGGGAGCGCTTATGTGGAAAGTCCACCAAGAAGAACTACAGCCTTGGAGTCTAAACAAAGAGATCATGAGACCAAGCCTGCATAGCTTTTCAGCTCTACCCAGCCAATATCAATTCTTTCCCCAACCCGAGAAGCTGTCAGGATGGTCTAGTGTTGCAGCCATTTACAATTGCCGTAAGAATGACTCCAAGTGAGACTAGCAGAAGATGGCCACCTGCGTCCTGGTCAACCCACAGACACACAAGAAACAATTAGAAACGTTCTTTGGAATTGTTGAAAAGTGAGGGGATTTTTTTTGTGCAACAATTAGTAAACAGAATTCCTCCTACTAAATTCAAGCCCATGTCCTACAGCTTTCAAGGACGTGTAGTCAAAGATAAATTTAATACCTAGCCAACATCACGTGCAGCTCATCCTTCTATTTTCCCATTGTAGGTTCTTTTCTGTATTTCAGCAAGTCAATTTGACTTGCCATTCTTGTAACCTTTGATAATCTTGCTTGGCAGAGCTGTTATCTTTGTTTTTATCAAGGAAGCTTTCTTCAGCTCTACTTCTGCTCTTTCTCAGCTCTGATGATATGCAGGGCATTCAGGATTTAGTATCATTTTTGCCTCCATCCACTTCCCCCCCTCTCTCTTTTTTTCTTTCTTCCTCTCTTCCCTCAACCCTCTACAGGGTTTCTCTGTGTAGCCCTGTCTTTTCTGAAACTCCCTGTGCAGGCCAGGGTAGCCTTGACCTCAGCTATCGTCTTCTGGCTCCCAAGTGCTGGGATTAAAGGTACGTGCAGCCACCACTGCCCAATTCCTCTTCCACGAGTGGAAATGAATTTGCCTTCTACTCCCACACAGCACTTAGTACACAGCATTAGTCCATTTGGCTGCTTCCCACGGGCACACGGATATTGCCAAGCTCCAGAAGCAGCTTGATAAAACATGCGTCTCAGCTCACTCATCTGCACTGCCACTTGCAAGGATATCGAAACCTACACAATAGTCTGTACACACGCCATTTTAATCTCTAGGCAGTTGACATAAAAAGGCAAATTATATTCAAAGTTTGAGAAGGTAGAAACAGGAGGATCTACTTAAGGGTAGACTGGATTATGTAGAGACCCTAAGTCAACACTGGGCTACTTCAGACTCTGTCTCCACAACAGAAACAAAAGCTTGATCTGAAAAGGATGTCACATAGATGATTTGAATGCCTACAGGGATCTAAGAGACTCTTCTGATCCCACGCACATAACAAAGATCATAGTTATACCCACTGCCAAGCCTGGAATGTCCTAGGTCGTCAGACACACTCTTTCTCAGACTGCGCTAGATAATCCACGCCTCCATCAAAATTTCACTCACTCAGAAACACTCACCAAGTATGTACCATGTGAGAGCTATTAGGAAGAGAGTCTAGAGGAAGTTGCGTTCTAGGAAAAGCTAATAGCTTGCAGTTAAACTCCCTGTAATAATTGTTTAATATATATATATTCATAAAGATGTGGATATGAAAAATTCATAAATATTTCAAATTGTGAACCTGCCATTCCATTAGTAATCAGCAAATCAGCTGAGATCAAGAACTGTAAACGGCCAGACATATAAAATGTCCAGCCATGCCTGCCAGTGTGTGAGTTCTAGAATATTACATCCTTTTCAGGGGTGCAGAGTCATTAAATTTTTATTGTAAAAGTGTCTCAATTTTCAAGCAAGTCTAGTGTATATTGTGTTCTTTGGTTCATTTTATATGAACATTTATTTCTCTACAAGTTACGCAAATATATAAGAAATGAAGGAGAGGTTTTTGGTATAATGCGATGGAGAGCCCCTATTCCCCCATCCCTCAAACTTCTCAAAAATCCCTCATGCTTCTCAAAAACTTCATCACCACCCCTACAGGAAACGTGCAACATTTGCATTTGCATCCATAATAGCCAGAGGAGTGCTCGCTATGTATTTCTAAAATATATAAATTTCCCTGTTTGGAGATGCATTACCCTCCCCTACTCCAACCTTACTCCTGAAGTATTTAACCTTCAGACATACAGTTCCAGTGACCTGAAAATGTCCATAAACACTTTTTCTTCTGCTTATCTAGGACTCCACTCAGTTCATTGGGATCAATGTTTAGATTATTTCCAGAGAGGGGACGAAACCTCATCAAGGCCTGCAGAATGTCAAGGGGTCATCTGAGCTTCTCTCCAGCCCTGGAGCCTGGGAGGAATGCATTTACTTTTAACAGACTGCAGCTTCAGCCTGGGAAAAATTAGTTATGTCAAGAGATAGCCACTTAAGGGGGGGAGGGCAGAGTCGTTGTAAAGTTCCTCTACCATTTGGCCCACTGGGAAGGACGAGCCACGACTTTAAAGAAGCTGGGGAGTATTAATGGAAAGGAAATTATGGCATCATCGAGGAAAACAGTAAACAAGCCATCAGTGACAGTAGAGGCGCTAACTGGACACAGGAGCCAGGGACTGCAAGGCCATGAGGCCAGTTACTACTGTGTGAGCTTCCTGGAGCTTCCACACTGTAATGCCTGCTTTCCTTAGTTTGCTCCCCCAGAATACATCAAGGCTATGTTAACATGGTTTTATTAGCACCCAAAATTTTCTATTTTAAGATTGCAATGTATTTTGGTTGTCTTTATTTGTGTCTCAATTAGATTCCCTCCCTGGCTTTTCAGCACAGTTGTAGAACACAGGGTTCTTTGCTGAAAGTTTTAGCAGGTGTTTTATTTAAAAGAAAGACAGAGACAGACAGACAGACAGAGAGAGAGAGAGAGAGAGAGAGAGAGAGAGAGAGAGAGAGAGAGAGAAGAGGAAGGAAGAAAGAAAGAAAGAAAGAAAGAAAGAAAGAAAGAAAGAAAGAAGGAAAGAAAGAAAGAAAGAAAGAAATCACCTCACCTAAAGTCATTGTTTGCTGACCCTGTTGAAGAGAAATTAATGTGGGACTCAATCAGGCAGTAGTGAGGTCGAAAAATCAGGCCTTTGTTAGCTATTTCTCATTAGATAGATACTTCTATTTCCTTGTCTATTAAGAAGTTGATAGCAGGCTAGTGTGGAGTTAGTGTGGAAGTTAACAAATCCACAAAGGTATGCCCACATTTATTAAAAAACTGTATCAAAAGACAAAATATTCTAGCACCCAAAATATTTTCCCATAATGATCACCGACAGCACATAGGCTATTCAAATAAGTTTTCTCCCTAGACTAAAAGTACCACCAGTCTCTGCCATGTGTTTTGTGTGTGTGTGTGTGTGTGTGTGTGTGTGTGTGTGTGTGTATGAAGTACATTAGGTCCAGAGGCTAAATACCACTTTGATTAAACAATTCAAAGAAAATGAGACCAGAATATTCACAGAACAGGATGTTAATAAAGACTTTTATACCCGAAGCTCTCCAGTTCTCTCACACAGCTCCTGCAGCCTCAGATGGGCCAAGCCCCACCTTACAGGAATGTTTGTCCCTGAATTACAGCATTACGTTATAGAATGTGCTTTCTGTGAATATCCCTGGATTTGCGCAGCCAAACAGGGCTCAAAAAGGAACTTGAAAGCCAGGAGAAATCTACAGACAAGAGCCAATACCATTTCTGACTTGGTTTGAGAGCAGGTTTTTGCAAAATTATGATTGTAGTTTAGCAGGCTTTTGAAGGGTGAAATGTAATGCGAATTCCTACTGTTAAAGTCCATTCTCTGCTACTTCTATGAACAGAGAGCAACTCTGCCTGAACAGGTGAATTATTCTTAGGAAAGACTGAGCAAAGCGAGATATAGCAAGAGGATTAGCGGAGACTCCTGCTCAGTCCTGTTCTCCTTTATTCAGGGCTCATGAAGGTCATCTGCATCTCTCTACTCTAATCCCAGGATATTTCTCCTACAGCATCCTTCCTCCAAAATGCTCAGTCCCTTTCAAGGTCATTCAGTTTACCAAAGACCTGTTGTTTTGTTTTTTGAAGCAGGTTCTCTCTGTGGAACTGGCTGTCTAAGAGCTTGCTATGTAGACCAGGCTACCCTCAAACTCACAAAAGGCATGTACCACCACACCACATCTGGCTCATCTAAGGCCTTTTTAAGTACAACCCTTCTCTCTAGAATCACTTTTGGGGTGTAGTCGAAACCCCTCCTAAGATCTCCTTAACTGGAAATTAAAATTGTCATCAAACTCCACTAAAAGATAATTATATCTTATATAAAAACATTGTGGTGTTATACATATCACAGCAGACAGTAAAAGGATGTCGAGGTATTGTTGTTCCAAGAGATTCAAACCTGTTAATGTCTGGGGAAGCCAGACACATAGAGACAACCACAATTATAAAGTAGGGTATCCAGAAGAGAGATTGAGAACAGAGTTCTAAGGACAGCTTTGAAGGAAGATTCAGCAGGATGTCCCTGAGGTTGAAAGGAGAGTTTGAATGGACAGAACAAATCTAGGAATAGCATAACCTTCCGTATACCTTAGGGTTCACATAAGAGGGCCAGATGCCCCCCAAACCAAGTCTCATCCAGGACCTAGCGAGACATCATAGAGGGAAATGGGCTTGAATCAATCTATGAAGCACATTTAATACAAGGTCAGGTAGGAAAAGAAAAAAAAAGCCCACCAACATTTTGCCAAGGTGCCTAATTTATAGTCTGAAGAGCCAGGTTCGAGTTCAGAGGACGCTATTAATGTTTCCTGGGAAGGCTTCTCACACTCACCTCTTTGGCTGCGAAGCAAGAATTTCAGCATGCTTCCCAGGAACGCATGTTCAAATGTGTTCGAACAGCGGTGGGAGGTCCTTGCTAACTCTGACAGGGCCAGGCACTTTGGTGGCATGGAAGATTTTACTGCATAAAACTCATTAGGTCCCTGTCATCCAGGCTTGAGGGGAAGGAGTTCCGGGTTTATTTGGTGGCGGGAAAGTCATCTTTAAAGCAGGGAAATACTGGATGGAAATGACTGGAGGGTGGGTGGTGTTTGATAATGTACTAATCATGTGGAACCTATCCATAGGAGGGAACTAACAGAAACAGCAGCTAAGGGTTTGCCTGAAACAGTTAAATGGCACTTAGCTAGAGGCAATAAAAGATATAATATGTAAATCAGATGCATATCGTTCATTTTCTTAAACTGAGTGCTAAAGGGCTCAAGTGAATTCTGATCACACCCACGGCTTTGAATATTCCCAATCTTGTCCTAAGTCCAGGAGCTCCAGACTTACAAGAACATGTACTCCTTTTTAAAGATGTATTTACGTGTAGAAGTTTACATGTGCACATGTATGTGGGACCCTGCTGAGGACTGAAGAGGGTTTCAGGTCTCCTGGAGTTGGAGTTTCAGGTGTTGGGAAGTCTCCGAATGTGGCTATGAAGAACGGATCTTCTGAAAGAGTCACAAGAGCTCTTTCCCACTGAGCCATTGCTCTAGTCCCACAGGAGTATATGCTCCTTCTGTGGAATTTATATTTTACTTTTGTTTTGTCTTTAGATTTCAAAGGCATTATCTTGATTCCCTGAGTAAATGAAAAATCGCTTCTTCATTCATGCCTTAATTCTCCTGGGCTTTGACGATTGATTCTAGCAGCTGTAGGGTGGCAAACTTCTCCTGTCAAATAATCTATGATTCAATGAAGGATCCAAAAGAAGTCGACAGAAAGGACACTGGGCGGGGATCTTGGCAATTTCGTGTAAGTTTTATTGTTGCCATTGTAATTTTGAAAACAATATCCCTTTGTTCTGCATCTCGGTTTCTTTAAGGTGAAGGTTTTAAACCAGACTTTCTTCCCACCTCTCCATTCTGAATCCAATGACATAACGTAGAGCCGTTGTGTTCAGACAGTCTGCTCCTGCAGCCAACCCAGTCATTCTAAAGTCTGACATCAGCTTTGTTTTTCAATTAGTAGAAGATTTGGCTTGATATTTTAAAATTTTTACTTAACACCACAATAAAAATAACATCAAATATTATTGGTTGGCATGGCAGTAAGCACCTTAGCCCCGGCATTTGAGAGACGGAGGCAGGCAGATCTCTGTAAGTTCAAGGCCAGCCTTATCCACATAATGATTCCCAGGATAGTCAGAGTTACATAGTAAGAACTGTCTCAGAAACAAACAACAAAACCACAAAAAATACACCAGAGTCAGTCGGTGGAAGCTAGAGTCTATTATTAATAGGAATATTTAAAAAAATTGACAACAAGCCGTTAGGTTGAAACTAATCACAATAAGATCATTGACACACAGTAAACTTGCAAATGGAGTAACTTTTTGTTTTAAGAGCCAGTTGTTAGAACTTAATGTCACACCACTGGTCTTTAAGCTGGATAATCAACTGCAGGGTATTAAGCAACAAGGGACTGGGATACTGGCCCAGTCAGTAATGTGCTGGCCACACAAGTATGCGGACCTGGGTTCAGATGTCCAGCACCCACTTAAAAGCCAAACACAGCACATCTGCAGCCCTAGCACTGAAGAGAGAGGGAAGGGTGATCCTGGGTCATGCTGGACAGCCAATTCATAAAAATCAGTGAACTGTTAGATCAATGAAAGAGTCTGACTTAGAACGAAGATGGAGAGAGACTGGGGAAGATGCCCAATATCAACCTATGGACTCCATACACCTCATAAAACACACACACACACACACACACACACACAAAGAGAGAGAGAACATTAAGCAACACAAAATTCTTTTATAATGTTTGAATTGTGATTGGCTATATGATATACATGTCATTATACTGTGTATGTATGTCACTATACATGTATGTCATTATATATGTATGTATATATGTAGGTCTGTCAGTGTGTATGTGTTTGTATATGTATGTAGTGAGACTGGTTTTGAGAGCAATTCACAACCAATTAAAGCAATGCACGGGAAGATATCACAGATAACGAAACTTCTAATCTTCCATTTCATATTTTCCACATTGTTGCAAGATACTTTCAATTTGTGTAAAAGAAAGTGAACAGAGATATAGGTCTTCATTCTGCAGCCTAGTTGGATTCAAAGTCCAGCCTCCCAGACCTTGAAAGAATGACTTGTCCTCCATACAATGTCCCAGGAAGTACATTAGCTTTGCATTAAATATCACAAGAATAAGCAGAAAAATCCACCCAAGGAGCGCCGCCAGGGCCCTACCATCAACCCACAGAAAGAGCTCCAGGCGAGCTTAACTCCTAATAAATGTCCTGATATTGAATCTGAGGGACTCTAAATTTAGTTTGCAAGATTGCCAACACATGTTACAATGCTTCCTGGGGCCCAGCATCACTCCAGAGCCATTCTGAAGAGAGCCAACGGTAGTGGGTGAAACAAGAATTTTAAATCTGGATTTAATTTCTCATAAATGAAAGAAACGTGTCTTTTTAAGGCTTTCCGTGTGCTATTGACCAAAAAAGAAACGCCGCGGAGTTACAAAGCAAGAAATCTAAAAGTCTTTGTCACCAAGGAGTGAAGAAATGTTTGAAGCTAATTCATTGCAAAGTCTTGCCAGAGCATTCCAGATGATAATTGGAATTTACACTGAAAAGCATAGTTACCAAATCCAGCAATTGATTTCTCTCAGCGCTTTTCTTTTTTATCAAAACGTGTTCTACTTAACAATAAAAATTATAGCAAAGGTAATTAACATTTTGTCTTTTCACAACCTGTCTGATGAAAACTGTGAAAGCAATTTTAATTAATTAATTTTGTTCATCTATTTAGGCTTTCTTTCTTTGCTTTTTGTTTTGTTGTTCTTGTGGCGTGGAAACAATGTTTTTACCTCTAGCTCAGGCTGGCCTGGCTCTTGTGTGTACTCAAGGCAGCCTTACACTTTTTGCAATCTTCCTGTCTCATCCTCAGGAGTGCTAAGATGATAGCCATGCCTGGCTTTGGAAATGTAACTGTTGGGGACAGGCATGTGCTGCAGACAGATGTACACAGCTTCATGTGTGTTCTGGGGCAGGCAGTGGACAGGGGTTGACCAGAAGGCTCTTCCAGTCTCCACCTTGCTTTTCTGATAAGGCCTCTCCTTGAACCTGGAGCTCACACAATTCAGCTAGACTGGCTAGCCAGCAAACTGCCAGAATCTGCCATCGCTTCCTCCCATGCTGCACCGCAGTTACAGTGCCTGCTCTTGCCCCCCACTCTTCCATGTATCCTGTGAATCTGAACTCAAGTCTCCATGTTTACAGCACAAACACTTTACCAACTGAGCCCTCTCTGTAGCCACTAGGAGTAAAGAAAAGAAAGGGACCAAAATCAAAATCATAACTAATGTCACAAAACTCAAAGTTTATGTCTACTCACAAGCGTGGAGTAGACATAAACTGATTTGTCCACTCGTGTTTAAAGTAAGACAAAAACTCCATTTCCACCCAAACAGCAAACATATAAAATGAGCCAGTCATGTCTGTAGGGACTTGTCTATCTAATAACGAGTAGAAATATGAAAACTCCCCACACTGCACACTGTGACCACTTAGACAGCAGGACATTTGTGGACTAGTCCTGTGAGCATCCTCAGGAAATGGAAGAGTAGAATATTTTCCCAGTGGAAACAAATTAGCAAAATCTTAATCTCAGCAATTAAATTCTATGTCCCAGTATGTTCTTCCAGCAACCATTTCAGTTGACTCCAGAACTAAACACTTCCTGAGATAAAATGAAGACATCAGCAGAAGATTCACACAAGTCCTGAGAAGACAGCCTTCCCGGTATGACTCCACTGTCCTGTGGTGTTCGAGCTCTCAAAACCAACATTTGTTATTACAGTTATTAGAATGATGTAGTGATATACTACCGAGAAATAAATAAATGAGGGTTTTCATTTGCTGGTATTAAATCTGTATAGAGTAAAAGGTTTCTCGAGTCTCTCATGAGACAGGATTACTGTGTGCAATTATTCTCCTATCTTTCCAAGGAGTTGTGCCAATCAACGAGTTGGATCATGCATGTGTATATGCGTGTGTGAAAAAAAAAGTTTTTTGAAATGTTCATGAAAATTTGGCAACCAAAGGGGTGGGGGAAGCCCTATAAACAGTTTACGTCTAATGTGGCAGTGCCCAGCTGCTGCTACAAAACAAAAGTGCCACACCAAATGCATCATGGGTATCACACTAACCAAGCCTGACAGGGCAAGGATCACAAATCAGACATAATCTTATTATTTGGCTGTAGTTTGGACAGTTTCTCGGCATGACTTTAAAAACAGAATTTAAAAGATTACTTTCTCAAAAAAGCATTCTCCCCTTCGCACTTCTGTTTCTCATTTTCAGTCCCTCTGACTTATTCTCTCCTGCAACCCTTTTCCGCTCACCTCTCCTCTGCCTGCCTGGCTTCTTGGCCAGCTGTTTGCAGAGCTGAGCAGGAGGTAACACACTTCCCTGAGATTTCCTGTTTGCTTATTCCTGAACTAAATGCAAATCGTCTCAACATTATGCTAACTCTGTAAAGCTGGGCTGGAAATCGGCTCTCACATATGTAGAGTCATTGTTGGATGGGCAAACGTGGGTGTGGAGCCAAATGTTGCTCAAATGAATTTACCAAAGGCCATTATCAAGGAGCTAGATCTTTGGAAACATTTATACAAAACATGGTGATAGTAAGAACCAGATGCCTCTTTTCTCGGCCGCAGCACATTGGGGAGGGGGCGTCCTGTGTCTGCCCGTGGTAGAGAGAGCAAGTTTTCAGGCTTTATCACAGATATATTGCAGTCGACAGTATCGTGCTTGCCTCCGATAATCTGTGCCTTTTATTACTATCAATGGAGAAGAGCTATAAATTCCACCCCGACACGGTTTCAGTGGTGTGAACCCCAGATCTTCTCTAATCCCCTGATTAGATACTGAAGTGTGCATTCAACCGAGCGCTGTTATCCCATCCTATGGCGTGGACCAGCTCTCACTGCACCATTTGCTGGCCATGCCTGCCACACTGTTGCTAAGTTGTGAGTGCTCAACCTTATCTACTGCTCCTTGCTTCTGACTAGCCCTGTTGTCAGAAGCCCCTCTGTTGCTAACTACACCCCCAGAGGCAACTGACTTATTTTGACCCCTGCCTTTAGGATCAAGCCTTCTCTTCCAGCAATAACTGTCTTCCTATTTACTCTCTTTAAAGCCAATAGCCCTTGATTTTGGTGCGGGGTTGGGGGTGGGGGTGGGGTGGTGTGAGATTCTTTGTTAATTTCAAATTCTCTTCTCTGTGTTAACGGACTTTCTCAAAGTCACAAGGAGAGGTACGGAAAAAAAAATACTTGTGTTGGTATTCATGCTCTGCCCCCTTGAAAGGTTGCTTATGCCCAACCTTCCCTATAAAAGATAAACTAAGCAGTTTAGCTAATCATCTAGACACCAGACCTCAAGTTACAGGAACGGAGGAAATTAACAAAATTATGTAGAGATGCCCTAATAGACAAGCACATCTTGAGAAATGAAAACAGACCTCCCCGGGTTTTCTAAATCATTGCCACTTCACCATGTTTCATGCACACAGAGTACGGTGAGAGGTTGGCCCTAATCCACATTGCCACTTAGGTATACACGATTCTATCGCTGCTGCTCTCTCTTCCAAGCCACTAGGTTTTCTCAGGACAATTTTTACATTTTACATTCAAGCTTCCTTTATTTCAGACTTCCTTTCTTTTTTTCTTAACAGGCAGTCATTCTCTCTGCAGCTGTAAGTATAATTTTTAAAGAATTTTTTAAAAGAATAGAAAAAGCCCACTTTTTTTAAAGTACACACACACACATATGCACAAAAAAACATATTTTTTTTCATGATCTACATTGTGTTTTACCTTATACCCACCCACCAGCCATCCCTGCCAAGTGCCACATAGATCATGGTGGTAGAGCCTGGCCCCTGTTGTTGTACAAAAGGAAACAAGTGCCCAGGACGATTTCAGTAGAGCACAGGAGAAGATAATTGTTCAGGAAGGCAGCCTTTTGCATTTTCTTAGTTTTCCTTTCTTTCTCCGCCTATTCTCTCCTCTCCTTCCTCTTCTCCTTCCTCCTGGTCCTAGAAGTAAGACAGTTCTTCTCTGTGATCCAAACTGATGGAGATTCTTCATGGTTTTAAGTTTACATATGAACAAAAGGAAAAAATGTGATAAAGACAATGAAAGAGAAGCCAGAAATAAGATCAGTGGATATAATACCTACTGGGAGATAGCTAACGAAGTTGGTTCTTAACTATTTCAGAGTGGAGATTTAATCACTTCCAGTTTTCTTTTTTGTCATTAGGTCAACAAAAACATGCTTCTCAGAAACTAAACTGTCCATGGTACTAAGATCAGAAAAACGCCTTTTACCCCATTAAAAGTGATCTGAATTTTTTTAAAAGACCTCTAAACTAAATAAAACAATATATATATATATATATATATATATATATATATATATATATATATCCATGAGTGTAAGAACTACAGGCAGTTAAATAAACCAACCGTCTGGGAAAGAGTCAAATCCTTGATTTTGCAGCCACATCAGTAACATGTAGAGGAGTAAAATTCAACTTTAATTGAAGATGTTTCCAAAAATCAAACGAGTCACTACTGTTTCTTTGGTTTTGTGGTTAGTGCAATCACAGCGTGGTCTTCCCTAAATATGCCAACACAGTACCAACATGTCTTTAAAAACAAGAGTGAGCTAGCTTCATCAATTTCGAACCCAATTCATTAAAACTGTGACATATAAAGAATAATAATATACAATCAAAGATAGTTATTATCTTGATCATTGTTCTACTGCTGCGAAGATACACCATGACCATGATAACTCATAAAATAAAGCATTGAGTTAGGGGCCTGCTTACAGTCTCAGAGGCATAGTCCACTATCATTATCACGGCACACCTGAAGTTGGAACAGTAGCTGAGAGCTACATTCCGATCTGCAAACAGCAGGCAGAAAGAATCTGGTATTGATATTGGCTTTTGAAACCCCAAACCCATCCCTAGTGGCACACTCCCTTTAGCAAGGAAAGCCTCACTTCCTAATCCTTCTAATCCTTTCAAATAGTGCTACTCTTTGGCAACTACCCGTTCAAATATATGAGTGCATGGGAGTCATTCTTATACAAACCATCACTCTCTGGCCTCCATAGTCTGGTACCCATATTATATTGCAAAAATGTACATTCCATCCAACATCAAAAGTCCACATAATCTATCACAGTCTCAACACTTTTTAAAAGTTCAATTGTCTTTTCTGAGACTCCTGGCAATCTTTTCACCATTAACTCCCCACCTCCACCAAAATCAGAAAGCAGATCACATACTTCTAACATACAGTGGCACAGAATATGCATTGCCTGTCCAAAAGAGACAAAAGAGAACATAGCAAGGAAATACTGGACAGAAGCATCACCTAAAACCAGCATCACTAAACTCTGTATCTCCTTGTCTCATGTCGAAGCGCTCTTCAGATCTCCAACTCCTTTCACCTTTGTTGACCTTAACATAAATTTTCTTTCTTTTGTTTTATTTTTTTCATTTGTTTTTGTTAAAGATGTATTTATTTTATTATATGTACATGAGTACACTGTCCTCAGACACACCAGAAGAGGGCATCAGATCCCAATACAGATGGTTGCAAGCCCCTTGTGGTTGCTGGGAATTGAACTCAGGACCTCTGGAAGAGCAGTCAGTGCTCTTAACCACTGAGCCGTCTCTCCAGCACAACATATTTTGGGGGACTGGTTCAACGTCTGATCTGCAGCTCTTCTTGGCAGGTATCTCACATCTCTGGTACCTCCAATACATAAGGATCACCAACAAAATCTATGCAGTGACATCTCTGGACCTACATGTATGGACACCTCTGATACATGTGTGGACAGCAGCTATCCTTAGCCACACAGAGAGATTCC
Organism: Rattus norvegicus; assembly: GCF_021556685.1. Lineage (NCBI taxonomy): Eukaryota > Metazoa > Chordata > Mammalia > Rodentia > Muridae > Rattus > Rattus norvegicus. The sequence continues at coordinate 218,963,159 of NC_141535.1, read as the reverse complement.
ATAATCCCTTTCTTGCATTCTTAACTCTAAAGTCAGAACCACATGGCTGAAACTGACAAGTTATACTGCTTGATGGAGCTGAAACTTGGCCCCTTGCATCAGTTTTCTATTGTTGATGGTTTCTGTCAGCCTTTAAGATTTTCTTTAATTCGTTTTCACAAGTTGGAAGCTTTGCTGGCTGGGATCACGCCCCGAGGTCACCATTTCTTTATTCCACTTAGCATTAGATTTTTCTTTAAACCTTTCATTTCCTTGAAGACAGGTTTTGGCTCCTACATTTTATTTCCTGGTGTTCTTTTTCTGCTCAAACTACATTTTGGATTTCTTTTTGTCTAGCTTGCTCCTTTTCACTATAGACCTACGTAAACCTAGTTCTTGGTACTTCTGTCTTAGTTATTGTTCTATTGCTCTGAAGAGATTCTGTAACCATGACAACTCTTTAAAGAAAAAAGAAAACATTCAATTGGGGCTTCTTACAGTTTCAGAGGTTAGACCGTTATCATCATGGTGGGGAACTTGGCAGCACAGAAGCAGACATGGTGCTGGAGAAGCAGCTAAGAGTTCTACATCCTCATCCACAGGCATGAGAGATGAGAGAGAGGAAGGGGGGAGGGAGGGAGGGAGGGAGGGAGGAGGAGGGAGGGGGAGAGAAGAGAGAGAGAGAGAGAGAGAGAGAGAGAGAGAGAGAGAGAGAGAGAGAGGAAACTGGGAGACTGGGCTTGGCATAGTCTTTTGAAACCTCAAAGTCCACCAACAGTGACACACTTCCTCTAAAAAGGCCACACCTCCTAATCCTTCTAACCCTTTCAAAGTAGTCCATGTCCTAGTGAGTTAAGCATTCAAATATATGAGCCAATGTGGGTCGTTCTTATTCAAACAACCATAGTTACAATGATTAAAAAAATGGAAAGTTTGCTTTTATTTTTATAAGATTATAACACAGACATTAAAATATGTTATATTATTTGGACTTGTATTTCAATTACATGTGCATGTTAAGATTCGTTCTCTTGATGTCAATCATTTATATGGAGATAATTATAGGGAGATGAAAGCTGGATTAAAATTAGAAGTATAAATATGCGTTAAAACCACTGACTCTGGATAGGGTGCCATGATGAACAAAAGATATTATTCTACCCAAGTCTGTTTTTGTGAACCAACAACTTGTCTTACTTATAGAAAAGAAAATGGATTCAAAGTTTTTTTGTTTTTTGTTTTTCTTTAACTGGATAGTTGGTGTTTCAAATGTTATCCCCTTTCCCAGTTCCTTCCATCCCCTCTTCCCCCTGCTTCTATGACAATGCTCCCACTCCCACCCACACACTCCCACCTCAACACCCTGGCAGTCCCCTACACTGGGGAAACGAGCCTTCACAGGACCAAGGGCTTCTCCTCCTATTGATGCCAGACAATGCTATCATCTGCTACATAGGCTGGAGCCATGGGCCCCTCCATGTGTACTCTTTGATTGGTGGTTTAATCCCTGGCAGCTTGGAGTGGGGGGTCTAGTTGGTTGATATTGTTGTTTTTCCTATGAGGTTGAAAACCCCAGCAGTCCTTTCTCTAACTCCTCCATTGGGGTCCCTGTGCTCAGTCTGATGGTTAGCTGCAAGCATCCTCATCTGTATCAGTAAGGCTCTGGCAAAGCCTCTCAGGAGACATCCATATCAGGCTCCTATCATCAAACACTTCCTGGCCTCAGCAATAATGTCTGGGTTTGGTGGCTGCATAGGGGATGGATCCCTAGGTGGGGCAGTCTCTGGATGGCCTTTCCTTCACTCCATGCTCCACTCTTTGTCCCTGTATTTCCTCTCGGGAGTATTTTGTTCCCCCTTCTAAGAAGGACTGAAGCATCCACTCTTTGGTCTTCCTTCTTCTTGAGCTTCATATGGTCTGTAAATATTATCTTGGGTAGTCTGAACTTTTGGGCTAATATCTACTTATCAGTGAATGCATATCATGTGTGTTCTTTTGTGACTGGGTTACTTTATTCAGGCTATTTTTCTAGTTCCACCCATTTGCCTAAGAATTTGATTGTCATTGTTTTTGATAGCTGACTAGTACTCCACTGTGTAAAGGTACCACATGTTCTGTATTCATTCCTATGTTGAGGGACCTCTGGGTTCTTTCCAGTTTCTGGCTATTAAAAATATGGCTACTATGAACACAGTGGAGCATGTGTCTTTATTTTATGTTGGAGCATCTGTTGAGTATATGCCTAGCAGTGGTATAGCTGGGTCCTCAGGTAGGATTATGTCAAATTTTATGAGGGACAAGAAAGCTGATTCCCAGAGTGGTTTTGCCAGCTTGCAATCCCACCAGCAATAGAGGAGTGCTCTTTCTCCACATCCTTGCCAGCATCTGCTGTCACTTGAGTTTTTGATCTTAGCCATTCTGACTGATGTGTGAAACTCATGGTAGTTTTGATTTGCATTTCTCTGATGAATAAGGATGTTGAACATTTTTTTAGGTACTTCTCACCCATTTGATATTCCTCAGTTGAGAATTCTTTGTTTAGAATTTTTAATAGGGTTATTTGGTTCTCTGGAGTCTAACTTCTTAAGTTCTTTGTACATATTAGATATTAGCCCTCTATTGGATCTAGGATTAGTAAAGATCTTTTCCTAACCTGTTGGTTGCCATTTTGTCATATTGACACTGTCCCTTGCCTTACAGAAGCTTTGCAAATTTATGCAGTCCCATTTGTTGATTCTTAATCTTAGCGTAAAAGTCATTATTAGTGTTCTGTTCAGGAAATTTTCCCCTGTGCCTGTGTATTGGAGGCTCTTCTACTAGTTTGAGTGTATCTGGTTTGATGTGGAGGTCCTTGATCCAATTGAACTTGAGCTTTGTACAAAGAGATAAGAATGAATTAATCTGCATTCTTCTACATGCTGACCTCCAGTTGAAGCAGCACCATTTGTTGAAAATGCTATCTTTTTCCATTGGATGGTTTTAGCTTCCTTGTCAAAGACCAAGTGACCAAAAGTGTGTAGGTTTATTTCTGAGTCTTCAGTTCTGTTCCATTGATCTACTTGTCTGTCTCTGTACCGATATCATGCCATTTTTATCACCATTGCTCTACAGCATAGCTTGAGGTCAGGTGATTCCCCCAGAAGTTCTTTTATTGTTGACCAGCACATGGACAACAACATCACTGAAAAAATACTATTGGTTGCTTTTCTATCCTCAGGGCTTGGTAGAGCCTCATGAACCCCTCCATGGACCACAGAAGACTGCTAAATTTATGCAGATATTCTGAGAGTTTAAGAAGGCAAAACCATCTTATGCCCAAAAGAGAACATTCCATAACATTCCATAACATTCCATCACTTCTTTAAGCTCTTCCATTCATTCTGCCCCCTCTTTCTGAAGTGCTCACTGAGTCTTTTACAAGATATATGTGCCCCATTTATTTATGAACATTAAACAGTCATTTACTTTCAGCATGTTGACCAGAGTTAAGACTGCAGTAGATGTTCCCCACAGCAAAAATCAACTCCCCTGACTAAAGCTAAGCGCTGACACACTGAATGTGTTGAAATCAAGTGTTTAGATGGTAATTTGTCAGGGCCATTATATCAATTGAACAAAGAATCATCAATTCCTTCTCTGCTAGGGCTTAGGTCCTCACAGACTTTGACTAGGTTTATGAGAGCAGATATAAATTTCTTCCTGTGGAATGGGCCTCAAATCTGAGCAGAATGTAATTGGTTGCACCCGTACATTTGATCCACTATTACACCTCGGCATTTTGATAGTGCAGTATTAATGTCTTTATCTGAGCAGGAGTTTTGTTTATGATTTTCTTCTCCTCTTGATTTCTTCAGTATTTAATGAATCTAATTTGCATGTCTGTATATATTATTAATATTTAACAGAGCATTTCCTAATTCATAAAGATAATGCCCTTTAGTGGCATTCAGCATAACCACTGAAGTCCCATATAAGTTCTGAGACCCCTGCTGAATTAAATGTTTTGCTTAACTCTCAAGACTTTTGTCTGGCCTGGTGAACTGAGCATTGAAAAACTGTCTCTCGAAACTGCTCTTCATCTAGACTCTACCGGTCCCTGGTATTTATGGGGACCTCAGGTGGTGATAACCAAATGTCTCCGATTGTTCCCAGGAACCATTCAAGGACTGTTTTTCTTAATACTGCCTTAGATTATGCAATCTTTTTTTTTTTTTGCCAAGGAGGAATTGATAGTTAAATTACTGATTTTCTCTGTGTCTATGGTACTCAAACTGATCCCATCACTTCTCGAGCCTCACAAGCCAAGCCGTGAGATTCACTTACGTGTCTTATTTCAAATGCTTGCCCAATTTAAGTGTTGCAAAGGCAGATAGATCCATGGTTGTCGTAGTTTGTTTTCCTTGGCTATAATTAAGAATCCAATTTATATAATGTGTCTTTGATTTGTCTTCTATATTAATGTACCTGGAAAGCATCTTCTATCACTTCTGCCTCACTGTATCCCACTTCTCTCTCTGACTTTTCTCAATGGTTTAATTTTTAAGATCCAAGAGAAGGCTATTTAACTAAAACTAAATCTGCATTCCTCTTCTCTCAGTATATCCTCAGCCATGGGAATTAGAAGCCAACAACTCCATCTCCATGGTCCCTTATTTTCGCATTTCTCGCCAATCAGAAGCTACTGTACAGACAATATCCACAAGTCCCTTTCTCTTTGCATTTCTCCTCTCCCCTAAGCAAGTTCTTTTTTTTTTCTTTATTAATTTGAGTATTTCTTATTTACATTTTGATTGCTATTCCCCTTCCCGGTTTCCAGGCCAACATCCCCCTAACCACTCGACCTCCCCTTCTATATGGCTTCCCCTCCCCATCCTCCCCCCATTACCACCCTCCCCCCAACAATCACATTCACTGGGGGTTCAGTCTTGGCAGGTCCAAGGGCTTCACCTTCCACTGGTGCTCTTACTAGGCTATTTGCTTTATTTACTTTGCTACCTGACCCTGGAGCCCAGGGTCAGTCCATGTATAGTCTTTGGATAGTGGCTTAGTCCCTGGAAGCTCTGGTTGGTTGGCATTGTTGTTCATATGGGGTCTCGAGCCCCTTCAAGCTCTTCCAGTCCTTTCTCTGATTCCTTCAACGCGGGTCCCGTTCTCAGTTCAATGGTTTGCTGTTGGCATTCGCCTCTGTATTTACTGTATTCTGGGTGTGTCTCTCAGGAGAGATCTACATCTGGTTCCTGTCGGCCTGCACTTCTTTGCTTCATCCATCTTATCTAGTTTGGTGGCTGTATATGTATGGGCCACATGTGGGGCAGGCTCTGAATGGGTGTTCCTTCTGCCTCTGTTCTAAACTTTGCCTCCCTATTCCCTGCCAAGGGTATTCTTGTTCCCCTTTTAAAGAAGGAGTGAAGCATTCGCATTTTGATCATCCGTCTTGAGTTTCATTTGTTCTGTGCATCTAGGGTAATTCAAGCATTTGGGCTAATATCCACTTATCAATGAGTGCATACCATGTGTGTTTTTCTGTGATTGGGTTACCTCACTCAGGATGATATTTTCCAGTTCCATTCATGTGCCTATGAATTTCATAAACTCATTGTTTTTGATAGCTGAGTAATATTCCATTGTGTAGATGTACCACATTTTCTGTATCCATTCCTCTGTTGAAGGGCATCTGGGTTCTTTCCAGCTTCTGGCTATTATAAATAAGGCTGCTATGAACATAGTGGAGCACATGCCTTTGTTATATGTTCGGGCATCTTCTGGGTATATACCCAAGAGAGGCATAGCTGGGTCCTCAGGTAGCTCAATGTCCAATTTTCTGAGGAACCTCCAGACTGATTTCCAGAATGGTTGTACCAGTCTGCAACCCCACCAACAATGGAGGAGTGTTCCTCTTTCTCCACATCCTCGCCAGCATTTGCTGTCACCTGAGTTTTTGATCTTAGCCATTCTCACTGGTGTGAGGTGAAATCTCAGGGTTGTTTTGATTTGCATTTCCCTTATGACTAAAGATGCTGAACATTTCTTTAGGTGTTTCTCAGCCATTCATCATTCCTCAGCTGTGAATTCTTTGTTTAGCTCTGAACCCCATTTTTAATGGGTTATTTGTCTCCCTGCAGTCTAACTTCTTGAGTTCTTTGTATATTTTGGATATAAGTCCTCTATCTGTTGTAGGATTGGTAAAGATATTTTCCCAACCTGTTGGTTGCCTCTTTGTCCTAACAACATTGCCCTTGCCTTACAGAAGCTTTGCAGTTTTATGAGATCCCATTTGTCGATTCTTGATATTAGAGCATGAGCCATTGGTGTTTTGTTCAGGAAATTTTCTCCAGTGCCCATGTGTTCGAGTTCCTTCCCCACTTTTTCTTCTATTAGTTTGAGTGTATCTGTTTGATGTGGAGGTCCTTGATCCACTTGGACTTAAGCTTTGTACAGGGAGATAAGCATGAATTGATCTGCATTCTTCTACATGTTGACCTCCAGTTGAACCAGCACCATTTGTTAAAAATGCTATCTTTTTTCCACTGAATGGTTTTGGCTCCTTTGTCAAAAATCAAGTGACCATAGGTGTGTGGGTTCATTTCTGCGTCTTCAATTCTATTCCATTGGTCTATCTGTCTGTCTCTGTACTGATACCACGCAGTTTTTATCACTATTGCTCTGTAATACTGCTTGAGTTCAGGGATAGTGATTCCCTCTGAAGTCCTTTTATTGTTGAGGATAGTTTTAGCTATCCTGGGTTTTTTGTTATTCCAGATGAATTTGCAAATTTTTCTGTCTAACTCTCTGAAGAATTGGATTGGTATTTTGATGGGCATTGCATTGAATCTGTAGATCACTTCTGGTAAAATGGCCATTTTTATTATGTTAATCCTGCCAATCCATGAGCATGGGAGATCTTCTATCTTCTGAGGTCTTCTTCAATTCCTTTCTTCAGAGGCTCGACCTAAGTAAGTTCTTGTACCAACAGCTCAGCCTCAGTTGAACCATGCAGCTGATTCTGGATCATGCTTGTGACACTGAACCGTGCATGCTACTTTCAGGGATTATAACTTATTTTCTAGTTCAGCATCCACTGAGAGTGCATCCCTGTACTTACAAGACAGATCCTGTTTATCAGTGAAGCAAGACAATCCATATTACATAAAAGAAGACCACTCTGAGGTTCTCTTTGTGAACACTGTGCTCCCAGACATTTCAGATTTGGTTAGATGTCTTCTCATCCATCACAGGGAAAGACAAGAAGACATACCTGTTTATGCCACATGAGGAATGATGCCCACATTGAAATTGCCCTTAAGGATCTTCTATCCTCAGATAGCTTAGCTTTGATTGCATATCTCATGAGCCCATCAAAGACAATGTTTAGTACCTCCTCTAGAATCACCTTTGGCTCTGTGTTGGCTGTTTTGGGTGCCAAGTGTTGCATTAAATTTTCCTTTGGAGATACAAACAATTATCTAGGCACTTCAGGTCAAGGACCAATCACAGTCCAAAGAAGTTATTTTACCAAATTCTAGCTTGGTGAAGCAATGCATTTAATTGGCATTGAATGACAAGAGTGTAGACAACTTGTGGGTGACTACACCACTGAAGAAAAGTCATCCCCTTGTATCCCAACAATTGTTAACTGCTTCACTATTCTAGGGGAGTGGAGGGGCCTAGTGAGCTCTTCCACCCCACATGAAAGGATGTTAATGGGCCAACGTGGGCACATCTGATGTGGATAATCACAGCTGCTGAGAGTTCAAGAGAGCAATGGTCATTTGATGCCTAGAGAATGCCATTCCACAATAGTTTATTTGCCCTGCTTGAGAAAAACATGAAACAGGTAACTGAGGAGAACATACACCTGATTCTCAAGCTATGTCAGCATCTGCACCCCTTTCTAAGATGTTTTTACATTACTACAGAGCAGCATAGAAATGTCATTACGTTCATTGGCACAGTTTGAGAGCAATAGAAGTTTTGGGGCTCAGTGTCCCTGTAACATAAAGTTTTAAGCATTTTAAATATTAACCAAACATCAAATGGATAGTTTGCAGATATGCTAAGATGTTAGCACATGTCTAACATGGGGAAGCAGATGTAATTATAGTGAAGGATATTAGAAACTAGAGGAGACATCAACCTAAACACTCAGCTGAGAAGCTGGCGATTAAGGAAATTATTATTTCAAGATGTATCAGTGACTCGATCATAGCAGTTTTAGCATGGGGAACACAATGAAGGAAAAACATTTGTAATAACTAGGTACTGGGCTACCGGGCTTTAATGGAGTTCTGTGAGTGAAACAAGTGTTGTGCCCAAGCTCTTTTGTGACTATTCCCACTTATGTAGCTTTAATGACCACCAAAACCTCAAAATATTTTAATTAAAAATTTGGCAATTCTGCCTGGGGAGATCCAATTGTTGGAACCGAAAACCTTTAGCTAGTCTATCTTTTTCAGGAGTCCCTCAGTCTTTTGCCCATCATTCCACAGAACAATATAAGGTTCATCAGCCAATTGTGTCTGTCGGTTGAACCAAACCTTTCAACAGTAGAAGTAGTTACCTCTTCAGACATATCTACCTACAGGCACAATAAGAGAGAACACCCCTCAGGAGTTGTGTGGGATGCTCACCTTACCCATTTTTTTCAAAACTAGACGGAGAACCGAAGACCTCAAGGCATCAAAACAAACCAAACTGGAAAGCCTATCTTTGATAGAATAAACAGATAAGACATGCTACTTTCTCCCTTGGGGATCAGCTGCCGCTCTAGGTGCAGATATAGGCTTTTTTTTTAGCTCTTCCATTCCCTTGACTTGGTCATCCCTCCGAACCCATTTACATTCCTTTGTGACTCCTCATTGCCTGCAGGTCCTCTAAGTGAAAAGCCTTAGCCACTGCCCTTGGCTTGGACCCATGTAGGATACCCGTGTCCTTCCTTCTACTCTTTCTTTATTCTTAGATATGTTGATGTCGCACAGCTCAGCACATTCTCACATCATGTCTCCGTCCTTTTGGTACCCGGCCACCATTCCTAGTGAGGGCAGAGTCCCATATTTCTTCTTTGATGTGTTCTTCAGACATTCCTCTGAGCACATCTCCGTTCTCTTAGGACTTGATGCCATTCATAGCTAGAACCAGGGTGTTCCTAGTTCTGTCTCTCTGCCTTTTTTCTTGGAGCCAGGTCCTGAATCTTGCTTAAGAGACTTCTGGAGTCAGCCCATTTTCTTTTGAATCTGTTAGCCTGTCATCCGTACCACCCACCACCAAGAGGGAAAATTCAAATGACTTAAAGAGAAGAAAATATTGAACTACAAATAGATGGTTGCTCCTCCCACTTTATTACACATAACATATACAACCATGTTATTCACAATATAATACACAGCCAGAACATGAATGCGAATGAGAGTTCAAAGCTTAAATGTCAAACTAACTCCATAATTAAGACTGAGCATTCAATGGTCACGGAGTTTTAAGACCTCATGTAGTTATAAATCTCTGCTCAGAGAATGTCACAAAAGAGGGGACAGAAGAATGTAAGATTCAGCCAGAAGCCAGCCAGAAGGTCAACAGAATGATATTTCAAGTCAATACACAGCCATTAAAATCACAAACTCTCCATAATCAATGATAACTGAGCTAGGTCTGCACAGCAGGGGCCCTCGGCAGCCAGGCATGGATGGATGGAGGGGGCCAAGGAGTCCCACATATCAGTGCTAAACCATTTGTTACTGAGAGATTCAGAGGCAGCAGAAATGATTTCCTTCAGTGTGTGTCCATTGCTGATCTGATTATCCTCGGTGGTCTGTGCAGATCATCTCTCCTTTGGAAAGCTTGGGTGTATTTCTAAGAGATGCCTTTGTCTGCATGTAGATGTGGAATGAGCTTAAATGTGTTACAGAATATCGAGACAAGGCACCGACCTGGGCCATTTTCCAATGCCCTTGGCTTCCATGCGGAACTCAGAGATGCACTTTCAGACAAGTGTGCAACTATGAAAACGCATGACTTGGATCTCCCATGATGTATGACTGTCATGCAACTGTCACCACTGCATCTGCCTGTGGAAGCAGAACTATATTTCCAGGGGCATGCTTTTTTGGGCTCTTCCTAAGCAGCAAAGCACCTCTGTGTCCCTGACACACCGGATTCTTTAGTGTGCATTTTTGTCTCAGCATCCCCGGATGGTGCAGCCAGTCTGAGATGCAACTCAATCAAATACCATCTATGTGTTCTCTTCTATCCCAGATGTCAGTCCCACCGTGGCCAGACAGGAGGAAAGATGAGGATCAAAGTATGGGGTCTGCTTACTTATCCACAGAAGACCAGGAACAAAGTTCCCACAGAGTATTTTCAACTGAAAGGTAGTCTTACAATCCTAAGATACTATAGTGAGCCAAGATTAACTATTTCCCTACTATTTTAATCTGTATCTTCTTTGGATACTTTCAAAACTACAGACAAAATACAGAAATACTCTGCCTTTGATTAAATATGAAATAAGTCTATTTTACTATATATATTTAATGAGTTGCAATTTATACATTTTGTGCATATTATCACAATTTTATAAAATCTTTGAGATATTAGAATATGATGTTATTTTATACATGAAGTGAATGAGGTACAGAAAGGTGGAGTAACTTTTTGAAGGCCACACAGCCAGGAAGCAATAGGCTGAGGTTATAAATTCTGGCTTTCTGATCTCTAGAACCTAGAGCTTTGTCATCAGGTCCTGCTGTCATTTCCTGCATTTTATGGACTGAAGAGATCTAACTAGCCCTCTGCTGATGTTCAAATGAAGTGAAAGCTACCCCATGCTGTATTTAAACCCCAACAAGGTGTCTTTACATATTCCTCCGGCTTTGTGTCTTATCCCTGGTCATTGTAGACAAAAGAAGTTGGAGCATTCATTTTCCACCCTTAAACCTCTCATCCATATTGCGGGGGGAGACTTTGTCCTCTGGCTTCCTTCAAGAAATGTGAAAATTACCTCACCAATTACACACATATTCTGTCAAACTGCAGGAACAAGACATACTGTTATTAAAATAAAGACAGGTAAAAATGTTTATACCCAATGCAGTTGATTGTCTAGTGTCACAAACCACATAAGTTGAGTAATATTTAAATTTTAAGTAGTGCCGTAAATAAAAAATGTAATAGGGTGTTATGGTTTGAAGATGAAACACACCCCTTAGGCTGTTATACTGGAGTCTGATAATGGACTTCTGGGAGCGATTAGATCATGAATGCTGATTTCATGAATGGGATAACCTCTGGGTTAAGTGATGGGTTCATAATTTCATGCCATTGGTAGGTAATGCAGGTATTGAGATTGGTCTGCTTGGGAGAAGCAGGACACTGGCATGCTTTTGAAGGAGATGTCACCTCCCCTGCCCTATTATCTCCTCTATCAGACTCTCTGATTTCTGGTAGCCATTAATAAGATGATACATTCCACCATGGGCTCCATGCCTCATCACATCTACAGCTGAACATTGACACCTTGGAAACTGAGCCAAAATAAAAGCTTTTGTCTTTGAATGGTTCCTGCCAGGTATTTGTTACAATGTCACTTAAAGTCTGACTCAAACAAGGAGGAAACAGCAGAATGATGGAGGCAGAGTGTGTTAACACCTCCCAGTAATCTGGCACTCAGAACATGAGTCAAGTGGATCATGAGTTTCTGGTTACCCTGAGCTACCTAGTGATACCTTGTCTCAAAAGAAACAAATTAGAGCCCAGCAGACTGCACTAGAAACTTTTTCTAGTTAGATAGCTTATTTGGGGTGGCCTGAAATTCACTATGTGGCCCAAGCTAGCCTCAAACTTACAGAATTCTACCTGCCACTACCTCCTGAGTGCTTTGATTACAGTCTTACTCTACCATGATCAGCTTGGTTAGATGGCTTTGGTGGTGAGAAATGAGGAGGAGGTGAAGAGGGTGACTGGAGGTGGGGATGAGGGTGGCTGGAGGTGGTGATGAGGGTGGCTGGAAGTGGGGAGGAAAGTGGCTAAAGGTAGGGATGAGAGTGGCTGGAGGTGGGGATGAGGGTGCCGGAGGTGGGGATGAGGGTGGCTGGAGGTGGGGATGAGGGTGGCTGGAGGTGGGGATGAGGGTGACTGGAGGTGGGGAGGAGGGTGGCTGGAGGTGGGGATGAGGGTGGCTGGAGGTGGGGAGGAGGGTGGCTGGAAGTGGGGAGATGCTACCACAGACAGATGAGGACAGTTTCAGCTTTGCTAAGGCTTACTTGGATGACACTAGCGCATAGGACAGAGGGAAGATGAGAACCTGCCTCTTATTTCAGTGACTTGGAAAATAGGAAAAGTTGGTACTCTTTAAGAAGATAAGAACCCTTAGAACAATCCAAGACATCCACTTTAAATATAAGGAATTTCTAATGAGCATCTCGTTAATGGCACAGAGAAAAAAACACAAGGCTGCAGCTTGGGTTTCAAACAAGGAAAGGGTTGGCCTTTCTTTCCCTGGAAATGTTCTGTATGTTCTTCAGATGCTCCCAGCTCTAACAAATGCTTACATTTTGTTACATATTACATACTGAAAGCTTTTGAAGAGTAAATTCAACACATAGTGATTTCTCCTTCAGATACTATGACACAATGCCAAAAGAAGAAGAAGAAGAAGAAGAAGAAGAAGAAGAAGAAGAAGAAGGAGAAGGAGAAGGAGAAGGAGAAGGAGAAGGAGAAGGAGAAGGAGAAGGAGAAGGAGAAGGAGAAGGAGAAGGAGAAGGAGAAGGAGAAGGAGAAGGAGAAGGAGAAGGAGAAGGAGAAGGAGAAGAAGAAGAAGAAGAAGAAGAAGAAGAAGAAGAAGAAGAAGAAGAAGAAGAAGAAGAAGAAGAAGAAGAAGAAGAAGAAGAAGAAGAAGAAGAAGAAAAATACAAATGAAAGTTTTCAGGTCTAAATCTTTAAAACTATCCCCATCTATAAAAAGGTTTTGTTATATGCATTTGGCAATTAAAATTTAACTCTATGGAAATGTTGTTTAGTAATTCAGTAATTTAGTAATTTTAAGGGGTTTGCAACAGGTTTGCTTATTACTGAAGATTTGGATAACTACCAACCATTAACGATATTCGCTATAAAAGACACGGTGGAGTGTCAAGTCCTAATGATTGCACACTGCACTGTGGAAGGAAAACACAGGAGCATCCCTGCTACAGGAGCAAAGCACAAAGCCCCTCATGAAATAAAGTACTCCTGACGAGCTTCTGGGACCAGTATAAGAGGCAGATGCTCAAGAAGCTGTAAAAGTCACAGTGGTCTAAGTCACTCTGACACAAACTAACAGGACACTTTAAAGCCATGTGGTAAGGGCTGAGGAAATGGCTCCCTGCATTAAGTACTTGCCGTACAAGAATGGGAACCTGGATAGGAACCGGAGAGCACACATGAAGCTAGATGTGGTAACACAGGTCTATAATTTCAGCATTCCTGTGGCAAGGTGGGAAGCAGAAACATGAGGAATACCAGAAGGTCTCAGGCCAGCTGGCCTAGGTAGCATACCCCTCAGGGAATAGGAAAGCCAGCATTAAACAACGTGAATGTTGATTCCTACCACCTAGAGCTGTCCTTGGGCCTCTACATGCATGACACAGCATGAGTGTATGCAAACATGCATATCAAAGATATACTTTAATTTCATTTTCAAACAGTGAGTCTATGTATTTCCCTCCTGATGAACAGCTCCATTCCCTGAAACAGGTCATCAACATCTGCAGAATTATGCAACCAAGTACAGAGTACAGTCTTTCTCTTTCTCTTCGTGTGTGTGTGTGTGTGTGTGTGTGTGTGTGTGTTGTACTGTGAAATGTATTTCAAAGGTAGTCAAGAAGAAGCTATACTCTTTTGCAGACTATGTATTGGTTCTGAAATTGCAAGTTGATTTTAAAGACTGCCAGACTGTCTTTCTGTGTTTTGAGTCTTGCACAAGTGCAGCCCAAGCCCGAGATGGGAACATTGATAAAGGTGCGCTTCTTGCCCTGTCGGGTTAGCACATTTCAGTGTTGTTTCCAGTTGATTTCCCATGGCATTACATAACAGGCTGCCCCGGGAAGATTTACCGCTTTGGTATACGAAGGCGTACTGCCTAACCTCGGCTCCTGCCTGCTATTTTCTCTCAGTGCCTATCAAACATATTTATTATCAGTACAGAAAGTGTGCCAAACAGCTGTAGAGTCTTCTTAAGACATTTTGAACAATTTTACGGAGCTACTGGTGCAAATAATAATTACTAACATGAACTAATAAAATAGATTTAGATCTTTTTACTATCATCAAGAATGCAATTCCCAACAGGAATGGACTCCTGCCCCTCCCCCTCCACACGCACCTTCAAAACTCCAACTCTAGCTTTTGCTTCCCCACCAGTGTAAGTGCTAATCCAGAGGTCTCCTTTGACTGGAGTGCTCACACCTCCTCACTGTGCTCCCGGCCATCTTCTTCTTGAATCAAGCTAGGTGGCTTCGTACATAATGACATAGATCTATTCCTTTCGAACAGGGCAGAGAAGCCAAATGTGGACTCAATCTAATTATTGACAATTGACAATTGACCAAGCATAGTGTTTAAAAAATGCTACTGTATAATAAGTCATAGGTAATACATATATGAATAATATACCTATAGTATATGTATTAGTCATTTGTCTGCTGCTGTAACAAAATTCCCAACAAAAGCAAAGGCTCATTTTGCCTCACACTTGGTGAGCCTCATCCATCATGGCTGGGAGTTTAATTGGTGGGAGCTTGAGGCAGTTGGTTGCATTGTGTCCATAGTCGGGAAGCAGGGGATACACATGTTTCCTCAGACACTTTCTGCTTTGTATTCAGTCCAAGATCCTGATGTAGAAATCTCTATGTCCATATTCAAGGTGTATCTTCCCCACCTTCCCGCCAGGATTAACTGTAACAAGACAAACCATCACCGGTGTGTACAGAGACTTGTCTCCTGGATGATCCTACATCTTGGGAAATTGAACCGACGTGGTACATACATAAGATGCACGTGTGTTAGTTTATTCTCTCAGCCATCATACAAACCAAATACTATGGCACGTATCTTCAATGTGTGACAGCCAAGGTTACTCATTCCCCATGATGGAAGCTAAGTAGCGATGGAGCTAGACTGCACCCCAGGCTTTTAGATTACAAGTAGTTTCACTGTGTAGTATTTTAATGTTCTGCTCAAGCTCAAAACTATAGAGTAAGACCTTGGGGATGCATAAGGAAAAGTTACGTTTAAAAGACAATAGAAGAGGTTCATGCTATAAATGATATGGCTATAGGCATGGCACAGTAGGAAGCAATAGTCCTTCAAGTTGCAAAACGATCAGTTAAAATAGAACTAAAGAGAACTAGGTTTAAAAATTACACTTACAAGTATTTGTAAAATGATATCTCAATTGTTTTAAATGCAATATGATTTTGTTGCCTGAACCAAAAAGAAGCAGCAACTATCTTGACATAGAATGCAAAATACAAACATGGCTCATACATGTATGCCTGAACATATATGCATCACAGGTGTAGACTCAGAAGTTGACTTTGGATGTCTTCCTCAATGACTACGCACCTTAATGTTTTAGTAAGTCTCCCATTGACCCTGGAGCTCAGCAATTTGGCTAGACAGAGTGGCCAGCCAGGTTCAGGGTTTCTTCTGTTTTGACTTCTCCAGCATTGAGATTCCAAAATGTGTGCCACTGTGTTCTACCTTTCCACAGGCCCAGGGCACCATACTCAGGGCTTCATGTGTACACAGCAAGCATTTTTATCAACTGAGCCATCATTTCCTCTCCCAGGAAAATCTCAGTGGATAACAAAATGTCAATCCTGTGTGACTACATAAATAGTCTTGATTTTGTAAATACAAAAAAAAAACACCTCAAAACTTTAAAACTATAAAAGTGTCCTAAAAATATCCATCTCAGCAGTGATTGAAATGACAAAAGAAAGCAGTGTGGGGAGGAATAGATAAGATTCCCGCTGAGGTAGCTCTTCTGCTACAAGCCTGCGCTACAAACCCATAAGGTTCTTCATGGGCATGAGAGTAGCCACTGTAAAGTGGGATTTCATTTATAGTCACATCACAGAATAAGATTACTTTCGTTGACTATGAGATTAGGGCCTTTCCCACAAATGTGTATTTTATAGCTACTGTTGGGCGTAAGCAATCATAGCTTAAAACTGGAAGCAAACACACAGAAACCACCCAGCTGATTCAGACAAGAGGCTCTTAGGCAAGTCACTCTTCATTTGCCCACGTCAAGATAAGCAGTGTTAACATTTTCATTATTCATCAATAAAACAAGAAGGATGAAAAGAACAGGAAGGCACCACATGTGATAAATGCCAAATAAAATGTTTGGGAAAAGTGAACGTAGGCGTCAGGTGAGGATTAAAAGCAGCAGATCCCTGGGTCAGTCAGTTAAAAGGCTGAGCACATTCGTCAGAGGATTCTATAGTGTTCAGTGTGTGTGTTAATTATAGACCTAAGGGAATCCTGACACGGGTAATATAAACACCCAACCTGTATCATGTATCACCACCAACTATTATAAACTAAACCCAGAAAAACAATGTTTTCTTCCCAGCATTAAAAAAATGTATGAAATTTGGGGTCATGGTACCAGGCTTCCAAGGAGAATTCTCAACCTAATAGTAGACTCGTCAAGTAAAACTTTCAGTAAATACTGACCCGAGGACATAAATCAAGAAAATACGTTTTATTCCTACTTTTTACTGTGTAGAAGATACAGTATTCACACCAATTGACTGAGATGGAAAACCTCTTATTGAGAATACGGTGTTGGGTTGTCTTTTTGTTTGTTTGTTTGTTTGTTTGTTTGTTTGTGGGAATGCAGCTGTCAAACTATATAGTGCTGTTGAAGCTAAAGGAGCACATGACTGCATGTGAGCATCCATAGCTCTGCAACATGCAGCACATTCATCCCCACGCATGCTCATGGGACAGAGCGGCTCTTTACTACATGTTATCAATAGAAATGCATGCTATACACAGAGCACTCGACAACAGTTCTGTTCACTCATTGCAAGATAATCCAAATTCAGTAGAATCAAGAAAAGAAATGAAGAGAAATAGATGGCATTTGGGCTCTGCCTTGCCACACTCGATAGCGTGCATGGAAAGAAATCAGCAGTGTGGGACCCGTTTATAATCATACCATGCCACTGATTCCTGAATGTATTAGCAGCCATCAAACTATCCAAGTGTATAATGAAATGCGGAATACATCCTGTTCCAAAGGAGGCAAGACAGGAGTGAATACATAATTCAGACCATAAATCAAATATCTGAAAGTCATGGGTGAAATCTAGTCCTGGAAATTGTCTCAATAAAAAGTCTGAATTTATATTTTCATTTAATATTGATGTTAAGATATTTCAAGCTCAAAATGAATGCCTGTGTTTTTAAAATGATAGCACCAGAGAGTGAAGCAGCTTTGGGGCAAAGCTGTGGAAACTTCTGCCTCTTTCCTTGGCACCATCCCCTTCCGGGACCTCCAGGTTCATGCAGCTTTGATGGCTGAGCAGTTAGGACCACTGACTAGTCTTCCAGAGGTTCCATGTTCAATTCCCAGAGTCCTCATGGAATCCACAACTGTCAATAACTCCAGTCCCAGGTGATCTGGCACACGCCCCCCACCACTCAGGCATACCACCAATACTACATGAAGTAGAGACAAATATTCTTAAAAAAGAGGAGAAAAATATTATAGAGTAAGATATTTGGGCTGAATTTTATTAAGAAATTGGTCTCTTTCATCTTTTTTAAGTTTAGATTAAAATTTTATATGGTATATAAAAGTTTAAGTTATATATGAGATATCATTTTATGTAATATATACATGTATGTATTTGTATGTATATATCATGATTAAATAAACAAGTATAACTCAGTCATCAAATATTTATCATTTCTTTGCATTGGAAACAATGAAAACACTTCTATTTGAAATAGGTAGACAGACAGAGAGAGACAGAGAGACAGAGACAGAGACAGAGACAGAGACAGAGAGACAGAGAGAGAACTAAGTGTTGCTCTGCTTTTGCTGCATTATATGGTCATTCTATTTGCAATTCTCCTCAGAAAAGCCCGTGTGGTCTTATTTACATCCTCACTAATCGTCACAACTATCTCCTGCTTTCTAAACCCTCACTAGTACTTGTCCACGTAAAGCAACCAAGGCTGGGGCATGACATATGTATGTGGTCTATATGCACGCTGTGTGCAAGTGCGAGGCTGGAGGAAGAAAGTTAAATGCTCTCCCAGTCTATCGCTCTCCTCATGCCTTTGAGAAAAGAGCTAAGCTGAGCCTCAGAGGCTCTTCTGTCTTCCCCTCCCAAAATGTTGCGGTGTCAGGTGCCCATGTCCACTGCTGGATTTTATGTGAGTGCTTGGGATCCAAGCCCAGGTCCTCAAGTCAATATAGCAGGTACCCACTGCACTGCGCCATCTCCCCAGAAACCCAAGGACACTTTTATATGAAGTTAATGGAAAATTACCTGAAGGATCATTTAGTTTAGATTAACTGAAGTATATAGTGTGGATTTCAGCAATGTCTGTGCCCGGTTAAGCTATTATTAGTCATAGGAATGTTTCGTAAGTCCTCCTACTCAAAATTTACAGAGCCAGATGTAGCACCACTCTATAAATAAGTCATTCAAGACTAAACATGTAAATATGTGCACATTACAAAAGACAGAAGAGAGGAGAGGAGGCATGAGATAAAAGAAAGGGGGTGGGGAAAAGGGAGAAAGAAAGAAGAAAGAAAGAAAGAAAGAAAGAAAGAAAGAAAGAAAGAAAGAAAGAAAGAAAGAAAGAAGGGAAGAAAGGGAGAAAGGAAGAAGGGAAGAAAGGAAAGAAGGGAGGAAAGAAGGAAGGAGCTTTCAGTTAGATTTTGATCATTTCCCAATCACCACACAAAGTTCTTGACAATGCCAAACAGGATCTTCATTCTCTCAGTCAGGAAAAGGGTGCGCTCAAAACTACAGCTCAAAACGCTAAGCTCCTCAAACAGTTTCTGTCTAAGAACGATGTTAGATGCTCCCGTGAACCCTGTTTGCAGGACACAGGGCAGTGCTGCTCCAACTGGAATGTTTCTGAGTGAAATCACTCAAGTTCTGCATGCCAGCACATTGGATCATGTCGGAACACATCTGAATCACTGTGACCTGATGGAATCTGCAGGTTTCAGTTGGAAAAATCATGTGAAGTTGATCTGACCTCCGCAAGCCCGTACACAGAAACGATTGGGCAGCAACGCTCCTCGTGTAGCCTTCACCTGGGCAATGCGTGGAGCACCAGGTGTGGTTTCCCGTCTATTAAATCAAGGCTTCTGATTTGGGGCCAAGAATGGCAACATTCTTAGTGTCTTAAATTTATTCATAAAAGTCTTATTAATAACTAGTAGGGTAGGCCTTTGCACCACATTCGACCTTCTCTACTTAGCCAGATCCTGTAGTCCTTTGCCAGTGTCTGAATAGTGAATTACTCCAAATCTCACCCCTTGTACATTCCTCTCTACTTAGCCAGACCCTGTAGTCCTTTGCCAGTGTCTGAATAGTGAGTTACCCCAAATCTCACCCCCTGTACATTCCTCAAGCCCCCATATCTAGTAGAATCCCACATTCAGTGCACTGTCCTAGTCCAACCACACTTACTTGCATTTCTCCTACCCTCCATTCTGTCTAGTACATACTCCGACCCACCGACTTCTGCTGTGCTACACCCAAATTCTTAGTCCAGTGTCTATTCAGGTGAGTCTAACTGATCCTGCTCTTTGCATTCCCTCCCTAACCCCGGATCTACCCTCACACTCCAGTCTTAAAACTGCACGCAATGCAGATCCTGCATGGCAGCACAGCAGCCTGTGTCCACCTGACTTCATTCCACCTAAGACACATCTAACCTTTATTCAGACCCAGCTGAGGCCACATATCCCATGTTCTGCCCCAACCTGCTTTATACACCAGGCACAGAAGCTCACAAAAATGCCCAGCTCCCCTCTTCAAATTACAAGCAACAGGAAAGACCAAGGCAGTGAGCTGCCCATTAAATGTTTACCAATGAGACTTTGCTTGATGAGTCCCAGAGCACAGAACTCAAAAGAACAATCATAAACTCCATGGAAAAACTCAAAGTGCTTAAGGAAGATACAAAGAAACAGCTCAGTGAACTTAAAGAAAAATAAGTGTCCAGGGGACGTCCAAAAACTATTAGGATACAAACCAAATAAAGGGGAATGAAGAACATTCTTCTGTTAATGAGAAATAAATAACAATAACGAAGAAAACAAAAATAGATCATGATATATTAAGAAGAATATAGCAATTTTGATATGTAATGGATAGATAATTCAATGTTTCGAAGTCACTAAATGAAAAATATGTCTATGCAGGCTTTATAAATGGATCACTGCGCATGTTAAGTTCTAGAATAAACCTTAGAAATACATTGAGAAAGACGTTTTTCTGCCAAATTTAATAAAAAAATACTGATGTGAGCAAAGTAATTCCAAAACAGATAGCAATCCTTACAGCACGAACTTGTGTGAGGAGAACCAGATGGTACAATGGTTGGACAAGGTCACTCACTGAGTCTGTAACCATTAAATGCCATGCAATCTGAAAGTTGATCTCTTTTCCAAACTTGACCATAGGCCTAAACTTTACATGAAATTCCTAAAAGGGCAAGTAGATGTTTTCAGATATGTATTTTTTCACAAACCATTCTGAGAAAAACAAAAGTACCATAGCCAGAGAAAGAGTACGGAGGCCAGTCATGAAAAAGATCTAAATAGAGGTAGAGTTACTTAATTAAAGTATCCTACGATCACAGGAATTTTGAAATATTATGAAATCATAATCATTTTCCTTGCTTTGGATAATTGCTCCCTTCTAAAGCCAACTTTTAAAATTGTTATATTGGAATGCTTTTGTGAGGAATGCTCAGAAGATTGTAGAATTTAAGTTTCATACATCACAGAAATCATCATTCACACCTAGGCTTTGGAATTAAAAAGAGGCAGACAGTGGTGATACACGTGCTTAATCCCAACACTCATGATATAGAGGTAGGCAGATCTCTGAGTCTGAGGCCAGCCTGGTCTACAAAGCAAAGGGTGATTACACAGAGAAGCCCTATCTCAAAAAACAAAAAAACAAACAAACAAGAAATTAGAAATCCTAAAATAGTTTCAATTCTCTGTTCATCAAATCCCAGGTGAGATGACGATAAGTTTTAACGAGCCCACTTCTATCCCAGACTCTTGGAAAGATTAAACACACATGCTTGCACACATCATAATATATAACGTTTCATAGTAAAAGAATATTACTTGTCTTAACACCACTGCCTTTCTTTTTAAAACAGTGGTTGCACAGGAAGTAATACTACACCTATATTAAATGTGATTATATAATAGGCTTACAACACACAAGTTAATGTAAACATATAGGAGGCTTTTCCAACAGTAAAATGTCAAGTGTGGCCATGGGTAATTATAGGAAATCATCAGGTAATCACATGATCACATGAAATTAACTCTGGAAATTTGAAGCAAATTGGTCTTTTACAAAATGGACCTGAAGTTTTGCTGAAGAAATTAGATTATTTTTCTCCTGACCCCAGATCTTGAGGAACACTCACTTTGCCTAGAAGCACAACAAGAAAATCCTGAAGAAAATGCAGGCCAACAATGCAAATGCAGTGAGTGCGTGCACAGAGGCCATTAGGCCCTTGTGAAGCCTCATGCCATCAAGCCCAAGATGCCAAAGGGCCCACAGCCCAAGCTAAGCTGTCTGGCTTTCATCTCTCGCCCTGGCTTAGGAAGAGGATTCAAAGCTACATGGTCAAGGGTCGTAGGCTCTGCCAACCAAAGCAAAAGGTTCAAACCGAGGCGGAGGTCGAAGCTCCAGTAAGGCCCAGGCTTCAGTTCCAGCTCAGGCTCCCAGAGGTGCCCAGGAGTCTGTGAAGACGTCATAGAAAAAGCTTCTGACTCCTGTGACACGCCTACCTACATACAATTTACAGATTACTAGTGTCTTATGATGTTTGTACAAATAAACTTAAGGCAAGATCTGTTGAGAAGAGAGAGAGAGAGAGAGAGAGAGAGAGAGAGAGAGAGAGAGAGAGAGAGAGAGGAGTTACTCAGTTAATCTTGCCCATAAAAATAATAAAGGGGGATATTTGGAAAAAATATAAAATAATAAAAGATGTGTTACATATGCCAGTGATTTTCACTTACACAGCAAAAAAGGCGTAAGTAACTCGTGGAACATAAGTCAAACGCATGTCGCGATTTCACAGTTCGAACGACCAGCCCCACAGACCTCAGTGCAGTCAGCCAGCGCCCGCTCTGCATCTGCGTTGCCGTTTCCCATGTCCCGCTCGCTTCGTGTTTTATTATAGTCCACTTCTGCTCCTTCACCCCAGTCTCCTCGCCTGCTTCCCACCACCAACATATTTTAGCATCTGCTTGTGTGCCGTGTGCTATGGAATTCTCGCTTTATATGCATTTCCTAAGGGGGAGAAGATTCGATACCTATGATAATAGAATAGTAATTTTTTAATATCATACCTGTTGACATATAGCTCAGCAATTGTTTTTGTTATCATATATATATATATATATATTCATTCATAACTTGAAGTAAAATGTTTTCAGTTACAGTGTGTGTAAGGCTACTACTACAAGTAAGATCCAATTATAGTATAATCTAATTCATACTGGCCCGATCTTACTTCTCACGTATGCAAATTCAGCTGAAAAGTTCATCTACGTGGTAGCCGTGCACTACAAGGGCCTCAGGGAACAATTTGCAATTGCACCCGCATCAACCAACTCCAAGGGGAACTTCATAGGAACTGTCGTCCTCTACCTTAGGTAGCAACATGGGTGCTTTGACTCCTCCGTTTGAGGATGGTCAACTGTTTCTGTCAAAGACAGCAGCAAATTAGAAGGACTAAAATAAAAGGACAGAGACTGCATCCATTTTATCCCTTGGCTCCTGCACTGAGCGCTACGTGCTTACATTCAGAAGCAAAGTTGTACTGTGTGGTCCTCTAAGCTGCGGTTCTGAACCCGTGAGCTGCAACCCATTTGGGTTGAACGATCCTTTCACAGGAGTTATCAAAAACATCAGAAAACACAAATATGTGTATTACAATCCACAACGCTAGCAAAATTACAGTTATGAAATAGCAATAAAAATAATTTTATGGTTGGGGTCACCACTGCATGAAGGACTCTATTAAAGGGTCACAGCACTGGGAAGGTAGAACACCAGTGCATTATTCCATAGGTCGATGGCAGGTGACAGCAACAGGAGTTGGAGAAGGGAAGACATGAAAATACCCCCACAGCAACAATTATAAAAGCAAATGAGACTTTTAGGGACAGGAGGGAAACCCATCTCCCTTGTTCATCACTCCAAAGGCTAATTAGAAAATTAAACTTCTGAGATAGAGGAATATAGAGTTCATAGGAAAAAGACAATTTTTCCACAACGCAGGTATACTTGCATATGAGTAGTGGTTATTCAGAGGGCTAATGCACTTTCCTTTAATGTTTCCGATATACAAAACATGCCTATGGCCTAACTGCTGTCTCCAACATGAGTCTGTGAATGCTTTCTCGCAGGAGCAAGAGGCAGTGTCTCACGCTATTCACCCTCTGAGCTGTAGGACCGAACGCCTGCATCTTCCTCGCTGCTAAAGGAGACAGCTGAGGCAGCAGACCCAAGCCGACATAAAACAGCATGGGGACAGGGAGGTTTGGACTCTGGTACTGATGTAAACTAGTCTGCGTGTTCTCATGCTTCAGGGGATGAGGGGAGGAGAGAGTATAAATAATGTTTTGATGTTGAGAAATAAAGTATTCTTTCCTGTCATCTCTAATTTTTCTCTCCAGGACTGCAAGAAAGGAGTCAAACCGAAAGCCAGAACTGGAGAGGAATCCCCGCGAGTCTTCCGCCAGCAAAGTGGGCCGTGTGCACCTGGGAAGCATCCTTTCTGGAAGGACAAGCACTGCTGGGGGGAAGTTCATCGGGAACAGTCAGAATAATCTGAGAAAAGAGTAAATTCTTATACAAGCTCAATGAATTTAAACCCTCCTCATGTTGGGTAATTTGGAGTAGACTGAGCCAGTTCCAAACCACAGTATTTCGGCTTTAGCATGATCTTGTCTGGTAATGATTTAAATTTGATAGCAAGCCAAAATTCCAACTTTTTTTTTACCTCTCCCCCCAAATTGATGTAGAGAGCTATGAATTTATCATACACTGAAATCATTTTTATATTGCCGTCTAACTATTTTTATAGACGGATCGTATTTTCAAGAAAAAGAAACACTGATTTCATGTCCGTATTTTCCATTGGTAGAACCCATGACGAATACCTAGCTTTCTGATGGCTAGCTTTTGACTTTTTTCTTCCCGGTAGTAGAAAGTAATGTGACTCTATCTGTGGCTCAGAAGGGCCCCATGCATGGCATAGCACAATTTTGAAAAGAGACAGATGGAAAGAGTTTATTCTTAGTGTGAAAAGCTATAATTTATTCCTCAGTAAACAAATAAATTAAAGACCATTCACATTTGGATTTGACCAGAAACAAATGTGAGAGGCCTTCCCTGGGGTGTGATGGTAGCTTTAGGGTCCTTTTAAGTAAACAAAACCTGAGCCTACCATTGACATTGGTATTTGGTGCATAATAAAGAGGGGGAGGTCGTGATCCTCATTCTTAGGCTGTGACCATCTCCCACGACCCAAGGTCCATGTGCCACACTCTAGTAAACTCGTTAATAATGCCTTTGCATCTAAAGAGGAGAACAATTACAGACACTTCATCCTGAATATCATCATATTGAATGAAACAAGGAATGTAGGGATGGGTGAAGGCGAGTCTACCGACCTTTGTTATGAGCAACTCTGTTTCTCCAACCCTTGG
Organism: Rattus norvegicus; assembly: GCF_021556685.1. NCBI lineage: Eukaryota > Metazoa > Chordata > Mammalia > Rodentia > Muridae > Rattus > Rattus norvegicus. The sequence goes on along the minus strand of NC_141535.1, from coordinate 218,938,195 downwards.
TCCATTGTTCACATAATTTGGCTTAAAATATTCCCAGCATCTTGGACATTTTATAATAAATGGCAATGCATGTTTTCATTGAAGTATGAAGTCCCAGAGTTCCAGAGTGGACACAGTGATGCATGATGTAATTCCAGTGAATTGGGAGGTAAGGATAGAAGAACAGCTTGAAACTTGAAATTTAAGGCACCTGGGCAACATGGTGAATAAAAGGATATATATATATATATATATATATATATATATATATATATACACATATATATGTATATATATATGCATGCACGTGAAAATGCCATAGCATAATGTTTCAAATTCAGTATCAAGAATTAGGCATGATTTGACTGTTGCAGAATACTGAATCTAATAACCTTTTTCTGTATTTTCCTTTTTCCTAACTTGCATTGGGTGTCATGGTATTTGTGGTGTACTGACAATCACTGTCATCATAATCCTCATTATCTAAAAGAAATGATGTCATTATATGACCTTATAAAACCAAGGCATGATGTGGGCTCAACTCCTTCCTTGGCATCTATATCCTACACAGGCTATAGCCAGCACACAATAAATATTTGCTTATGACTTCTTCTATGGTATAGTGGAATTGGATCAAATACACTATTAAAACATCCAGAGAGTTAGTGAGAAATCTGTGGAGAGGCAGGTCTTGAAGTGCAGTGGGAAACTGACAAGTGAAAATTATTCACAACACCTGTGGCCAGACTCATGTCTGTCATGCTCGATAAGTTCCAAATGACAGTGTGGGAACATGTGGAATTGAAATTAGGTTGTGGGGAAACAGGAGAGGAGACAGGGAAATCAGAACATGCCTTGCACACCCTGTCGTTTTCTCTGCTGGCCACCTGATTGAGCTCCTTCTCAAGCTACTTACTCTGCAATTGCCTTCTACTAAATTAATACCCAGCTGAGCAAATCCAACATGTTATTAGAAGGCCTAATACACAGAACGGAATGCTTTTAAGACATTAAATATATCATAAAAACACCTCATGACTCACAATAAAATAACTTAACACATATCCGTTTTTCACAGCATATAAATATGGCACTGGTGCTTCTAAGTATCCATCATAACTTTTTTTAAGGAGTACAGCTTTAGCTAGAAATTACTATTGCTTTTTTTTCTAGAGCCTTATTTTGTTTCACGAATCTATTCTCAAATATGGAGACCGTGTAATTTCTGTTACTTTGGAGATGTCCACTTGAATCTGACTGAAGTATGTGTTTACACCACAATGCCATGTTCATATTCGATTCATTCTTTTTTAAGTCTTTAAAAGTGGACTCTTCCTTCTGCAGCTGGAGCACTGCCAAGCATTCAACTCAATGGTGTCCCTCTCGGCAGAAGCTCTGCCCACATGCTGACACCTCACCTCCCAGGGCCCATGAAAAAGCAGAGAACTGTGGCTGCTATTCCTACATAAATAACTCACATGAAAGGAATGCCGGGAAAACTTCTACTACCTGAAGGAGTTCCACATTCCAGAAAGTTGGATTTACTACAATTTTAGCTCCCTTACTGTGGCCCCTGATCGGCTGCTTCAGCGCCAGATACGGCATCTTCTGCCTATGTGGTGTTTAAGGTTGGGGTCCCTTATTCTTTACAATTAGTGAAAAAGAAATTTAAATATTACAGTGATTCGTATTGGCTGTCTTTCCAGAAGAGTAACCTAAAACTTTGACAGAATTACATAATCATAGACTGAAAGTTCGAAATTAAGTTTTTAATTCTCAGCTCTCTGATTAGATCATTAAGCAGTTGTTCGAATAAACAGTGGCCAAAAGTCCATTTATCAAGATACAAATTAGAAAACTCTTCTACATAACCAAGATGGGAAGATTTGTAGCAAGTGATGCTTGAACAATTAACTTGAATCCTCACATTCACAGTCATAAGGCTTTGCTTTTCACATAAAAGGAGAATCAGGACATATAGAACTTCATGCATGAGAAGTATTTTACAAATAAATTTCTCTATATTCCTCTAAGATTTATTAAGCTTTGATTTCCAGTTTAGCTGGACATGACACTTGTGTTGCTTTGTGGAATATCTCTTCCAACCTCTCCCGTGACTGATGAAATATGAAAGCATTAAATCTGTTTTATGAGGGAGTATCTCGGCCTGGAAAGATGGAGAGACTGACTCCTAGGGTAACAGCTTCACTGCCTTCACACAGGATAATATTTCCTGGCATTGCAAAGACTAGCCGCTATATACACTTATCTAAAATATTTGACCCACATCGGAGAACATAATATTAACAAAAAAAATTACTATTGTCAACAACAGCAATTCCAGGAAACTTCCAAAATAAAACTTTTCTTAATTGACCTCATGGATTAACTTTCTTCAAACCAAATGCTTCTTGTTCATGTCTAATACTTGTCTCCATCGTCACAGATATTGGCACTGATAGAAATGATATTTCTTGCTCACCTCTGTCTTTCCATATTTAATTAAGGTCACATAAATAACCAATGATGTATTAGAAGAAAACCAACAAACTTTCATATGTTCAATTAATAAGGACAAATCTTTTTTAGCCATATTTTGAGTATTTTCTTTTTCCATTTTTATTAAATTGGGTATTTCTTATTTACATTTCAAATGTTATTCCCTTTCCTGGTTTCCTGCCCATCAGCCCCCCAACCCCTCCCCCTCCCTATCCAACCCCCATTACCGCCCTCCCCAACACTGGGGGTTCAGTCTTGGCAGGACCAAGGGCTTCTCCTTCCATCGGTGCCCCAACAAGGCTATTCTCTGCTACAGATGCAGTTGGAGCCCTGGGTCAGTCCATGTATAGTCCTTGGGTAGTGGTTTAGTCCCTGGAAGCTCTGGTTGGTTGGCATTGTTGTTCTTATGGGATTGCAAACCCCTTTAGCTAATAAAGACAAATCTTTAGCTGGAGAAGTTAAGCGACCTGACCTAAGCAGCCAAGGTGGTTATTCTAGCTGCCTAGGAAGGCATATCATTTCTATATTGTTCTTAACCTTCTTATTTTCAAACATTTTATAATAAAAATTGTTTCTACACTGTCTACATTAACTTTAAAATGCATTTATTATACAACTGTTAGTTATTAAAATACCCCTAAGTTCCTGGGCTCCACAGAAACCGCACTTGGGCCTCAGAAAGTAAGAGTTAAAATTTCTGCTATTCTCCGTTATTAGAGGTGAGAATGAATGATGACCTGCTGAGGTAAAGAAGGAAGAAGCATATGACCGGAACTTCCATAAACCACGGTTGTCCTTGAGTTGTGTAAATCCTCCAAAGCCCTTCCATTCATAATCACGGAGTGACTTTTCAGTTTCAAATACCACCAGCACAGCCAGGGTGCAGGTCTAGACCTAATCAGTTTCCCTCTAAGAACAGCTCTGTAGGATGAATGGGAACGGGAAAGAAATGTGATCCGCAATTGATCCCATTTGGATTTAAATTAAGATACACTACGTGTTAAGAGTCAATCTCAGAGCTTAAGGGACAAATGCCTCTGTGGTTTGCTTCCCGGGGCTTCCCCTCTAATGCATCACTGACAGCAGGCCGGCCTCTTAACTGCGTGACAGTGCTGATTCGCTAAGGACAGGGCTAAGTTCTGAACAACTGCTCAAGTCTGGGACAAGATCTTCTGAGAACGACAGCCACAGTGTTCCACACTTCCTCAGTCTTTAAACTCCAACTTGTTAGGTTACAGGGATCGTCCGTGTCCAGGTCTTTCATGGAGCTGGGTAAGGGTCCTTCCCAATGACCTTCGGGGTCCGTAAGTGAGGGAGCACGGGTAGTTTTGGAAGCAGGTAACATTCAGCATTGCATAGGTCAACAAAGCGGAGCAACATAGGCAAAAAATAGTATATGACCCAACGCCTGTCCTTAAACAGTTTTCCGAAATCTGTATGCTGACTTTAGTGGGCATACGCATGCAATTTTGCTGAAAGCTTGGGTAACATTAATCAAATAAGCCCCCCTCATCAGTTTTCCCAAGAACCTAAAGACCAAAAAAAAAAAAAAATGGCTCAAAGAATCATAGCGCTCCTGCTGACATGTGGTTGCTGAATGTTTTATGGACTGCTGCTAACGGCCATAAGTGACTATGAAATACATTTCTTTAAGTTTTTCATGTATCTCCCAAGTTAGAAGTTGAAAGAGAATGATATAAAGTTCAGCGAGAGGCACTGACTCCCTCTATAATTGGGTGTGGACAAACTGCAAAGTAGCAGACATGTTTCACATGACTTGATAGACCACAACACAGGTAAGCTAATCTACCTGATTTCTGAACCAAGTCCTCTAGCATATAAAAGAGTAGTAATTACGATGGCTAAAAACATGATGTAGGGGAAAAAACGTATTTTCAAAGTGTTAAGATAATAATCCTAATTACTGAATTCTCTCATACAGCCAAGTTAATAGGTATGCTACGATGTGTCTGAAATAAAGCTTTTTGGGCGTCTCTGTGATTTATGTTGTCTTGAAAATAACCTTTCAATGAATCCAACTGTCAAAAAAAGATATTAGAAAATCTATTGCAACAGCTTGGAACAAAATGGGCAAAATAGGTCAGCATGGTTGGTTGAGCGACAGCCAGGCAGCCATCAGTCACTCTGCATTTGGCTGAGCAGCCTGCTCTCACTTTAAATGCTAAGCTGCTTTCTAACCACCCTTGCCCTAGAACCCTGGGGAACCCGTTCATGTATAGCGTTAGCTTAGTGTTTCCACATGTTCCCAAGGTCTGTTTTCTCTTTTGAACAGAAATCTAGATAGATAGACTGGCAGACTGGCAGACACACCCTTTCCACAGTATGGGAAAGCAATTTAGCAAGGGTTACCAAGTGAAACTTGAATTTTCTTGTGCTTGGTAAAATGAGAAGCCAAAAAAGTTAAAAAAAAAAAAAGTAAAAGAAAGAAAGAATGAAAGAAAGAAGAAAGAACAAAAATAAAAAATAAATAAAATGAATTCTTTTTAAATTTTAGTGTCTTGATTTTTAAAATGCCCTTTATATAAGCAAAGCGTTCCAGGAGAGGAAGGCAGTTTATTTATTAATTTATCTTGATAAATAAAAAGCTCAAAACTAGCCTCCTGATTCCTCAGTTTCATTTTTGTGTGCCTACAGAAGCCAAAAGTCTTAAAATCATGGGGTTTACATTTTACATGGAAGTAAGTATGTGGCCTTTGTGGAAAAGTACATTTAATTCAGATTATCTTAGTAATGATAGCTTTTCTCTGCCCATATGTAGATCTTGTACTGGAAACGTTCTGAGAGGTTTTATCCAGTAGTAGTTTTGACTCTGTGTACCTGTGTGTTCTCCGTTTCCGCTTTCCTTTCTGCCTCCATCACAGTTGCAAATATTGACCCATGTTTCCATAAGGATAAAACATTTTCTAAACTAGAGAAAAAAAGGAGCAAAGGAAAGACATTACAAGTTTCTTTGAGAAAAGTCTTCAGGGTCCTAGTTTTCTGGATTTGTTTTGGTAATTATTCAGAAACTGGCTGCTGAATCATAAGAATGACTGAGGAGATGGTCTTAAAAATCACCAGAAAATGACTCGAGTTACCTCGTTCATGTTTGTGTAATAAGTTCTCTGTGTGGTTCCAGGTTTCTTCTCAAATGTGTGAAAGGCCAGTGATGTTTTCAAGTGATTAATTATGCCGGTTATATATGACTGTGTTTAGACTTGGATAATGGTCACACAGAGATATATACTTTAAATAAGGTTAAGTTCTGAAATGCAGAGAGAAATAATTCAATCGCTTATTCTACTGGAGTCTGTTTTAAATTACCTTAATGTCTTCCTCTGAGAATAGTATAGTGGTCATATTTGTCCCACAAGCCCCAGACCCAGACAAATTCATTACAGTAATCAAAAGTTAAAGTGCCCTGAAATTGTTCATCATTAATAAGATTCAGGGAACGTTCTGTGTAACTCTAATTCCCACACAGATAAAAACCACAATTACCATCACTGACCATTCCAACCGATTTCCATGCCTGAGCCTAATATGACAATTCACTTCATGCTTGTAAGTAAAGTGCAAGAACTCCTTTAAGACGAGGAAATTACATAGGAAAGATTAACACTGTACTTCAGGTAAGAAGGATATCAAATCATAGGCCTACTTCTGAAAATATTCAGACATTTGAATTGGACCATCAAGTTACCTCTACTAAGACAGGGTTCTCCTTTCTCCTTTAAGTTAACAAACAAATTCCCTTGTGGTGGTTAGAATATGAATTCTCCCACACTCTCAAGCATTTGAATACTTGGTCCCCCCTTGTGTGACATTGTTTGGGTGGGATTAGAAGGTGCCGTTATGCTAAAGGAAGTACATCACTACAGGAGAGGTTTGATGTTTTGATGTTTGTTCCTCTAATTCCTCCTTGAGGTTTCATGTGGGCTGTCAGCCCACTACCTCTCCTCCACCATCATAGAATAGTATCTTTCTGGAACCGTAAGGCCAAAGAAATCACTTCTTCCATAACTTGCCTTAGTCATGCGTTCTATCGCACTGGGAGAAATGTGGCTAAGACATCCTTCTTTAGAGAATAGCTTAGAAGTTAAATAAAGTCATCAAAAGAAAAAACTATAGCCTAGAGGTCAATTTCATATCACTGTCTATCTGTCTGTGGACTAAGGGCTAGAGTATGTTTCTTACGTTTCTACATAGTTGAAGGAAAAATTTAAAGAAGAGAGCTATTTTGTAATGTTGAATAATATGTAACACTACTATGTCATTGTCTAAAATGTTTAATCTGTAGGTAGTGAAAATCTTTCATGTAGGCTGTGTCAATGGCTGCTTTCAGGAGACAGTAATCAAAATTAGCTCCTGGAAGAGAGAACATTTGCCAGGAAACTAGCAAAAACAGAAAGCAGTGAGGATCTGATTTTACGATTTGTGTGTAGACTGTCTCTCACAGGCAATGTGATGCCTTGGTGGTGGTCTGTTGATGGGTTTCAGGACTCCGACCTAATCGATGGAATAATCCCATGACCAGTTCATTAATACAGTTGCATTGTGGGACAGATAAGCAAGGGGAGTCTTTAGAGAAGTGACTTGTCCACTGCCACCCCTCCTCTGATTCCTGTTCACCAGGATTAAGCATCATCTGCCACATGTTCTTACCGTCATAGCCTGTAACAAAGTTAAGAGTGCAGATGACCTTGACAGAAGCCTCTGAGGCCATGAGCTCAAATATCTTTGTTGTTTGAGTTGCTTCTCTTAGGTGTCTCTTACAGTAATAATCTGTTGACTAACTAATTAATTATTTATTGTTTCCCAGCCTGAATGACAGAAAAGAATACTGGTGTTTGTTTATTAGCACAGTTATACAATATATTCTTAACATATTCTTAATAAAAAACGTGATTCTTAACAACAATTATATTTTATACTTAACAAAATGGTTTTGAGAAACTCCTACTGAAACAAGAAGACTTTGTTAATCATTTTAGGAATACAGCAACAAGAAATCTATTCTTGGGGCTGAACAGATGGCCCAGTGGTTAAGACTGCTTGATATTCTTCCAGAGGGCTGGAGTTTGGTTCCCAGAAACCATGTAGGGTGGCTCACACTCTTCTGTGACTTCAGCCTCAAGGATCCGATGCCTCTGATTTCTATGGACAGCTTCACATATCCATGTACAGATACAGATACACACACACACACACACACACACACACACACACACGCACACACTTAAAATGAAATTCTTCTAAGACATAAATCTATTCTTACAAATATACTGGGCTGGAGAGATGGCTCAGTGGTCAAGAGCACTGACTGCTTCTTCTAAAGGTACTGAGTTCAAATCCCAGCAACCGCATGGTGGCTCACAACCATCTGTAACGGGATCTGATGCCCTCTGCTGGTGTGTCTGAAGACAGCTACAGTGTACTCATAACCATAAAATAAATTAATCTAAAACTAAAAAAAAGAGAAAAATATACTGGTTTGAAGTGGTGAACTTCAAAACCAAGTAAAGGATGGATATATCTTTTATTCAGATAAAATGCTGTGATATGCACACAAATAAAGAAATAGATATGACAGAAACCCACTAAAAACAAAATTTCAAAAATATTGCCTATAGGCCTTTCATCCTTAAACATAAGAAGAATTGGACACTTCCTAGAGCCAAAGTTTTATTTTAAACAAAAGTTCCATGTGTTAAACTCCCAGGACTTCATGAACCACAGCTCTCAGCTAAACGTAAGAGTCGTGTCTGAGGAGAGATGATGCGTGCTCTGGTGCTCTGCTGTGCGGACAAGCAGAGACTAGCAGACAGTGGCTTCTTGCTGGCTACTATTTGCAAGTTTACCCTTAAGCAGAGCTGTCAAATCACCGTCCACACTCAGGAGTTTGGATGTATGCGTCGAAAGAAAAATTTTTGACCAGAAATATTCATTTCACAATTTTGTCGAATACAGAGTGAATCTAGCACTACGTCCTCAGTAGCCGAGATGAGAAGCGATGTCATGAAGTGCAAGGGCAAGGCTTAGTCTATAAAGTAGAGCGTGAAGCATCGACCTTCACAGTCTCCGCCAGTCTTCCCTGCACTGGGAAATAAATCCTTACACAATCCCACAGTGCATGCAAGTGGGACGAGAGATTACATAAGTCCCATTTCTTCTTTGAGATAGTGTTTTAATAGTGTGAATTGATACAATATTTTATATGTTGTTTATTAATGAACAAATGCATCTCTAAGGACAGAGGACCATTAGTATATTTTAGAAAAAAAAATCTCTGAAAATTACCAATCTAAATTACTCTAGATTGGTGCTGAAATCTAATAAAGAGCAATATTTTTTAAGAATTTTAAAATAGGGTGTAACAGTCTGTCTAAGAGGAAGCACTTGACTTCCTAACGTTCTGATTATAGTCTTCTGAGGTGACTCTCAGAAGCGAGGGATCCTTGAGAAAACAGCTGATCTCACCTCCAGGATGGAGAAGGAACACATTTTTGTCTGGTCCTGCATTAGGAAGGGTTCAGTGAGTATTGAAAGCGTGGCCTACAACCCAGGAGACGAAGGGCAGGAGCAAGTGCATCGTTCGCCTTCAGAGCAGGCAAGAAGGCGAGCTACTATGAAAATTGTTAAGTGAAAGAAAATAATGGAGGCTTTAGCCCATCCTTTCAGAAAATAAAATATAAAAATTATAAAATAAAAATATACCAGGCAGATGTAGAAAAAAATAAAGGACAAGTGAAATTGTACATCTGAAGTTTAAAAATATATTTTATATTTTTACATTTTCTAATTACAGCATAAATTCTTCTCCTATTCTTGGCGTGAAAATACTCGACCAAATGAACAATAATATTATTTTTCCCAAGGAATTTCGAGTTTCATGCTTTGAACAGATGATTTTATAAAGATAAATGGCTCTACTATCTAATTTAAAACCTCTTGGACTCTAAGGCTCAGATTGATTCTCTATAAATATGGTTAAAGTGAAGAACTGTTAGCAAAACTGTTTTTCTTTTCAGTAGTTAATCCATAAACTCTGAAAACAAAAATCCCTCTGAGTTGATAATGTTTCTTCTTTTGTCTTGCCAGTAGGAATAAAGCCAAACAAAACATACTATCCTGCAGCCCTCTGCCAGGCCATCAATGAGGCTAAGAGTTCTGGTCCAGCTCCCTCTGCTGCCTGAAGCCCCTGTAGCCGTTTAGTTACCTAAGGGAAACTATAGCTCCTTCTCTCCATGTTTCATGTGCTACATTCCCGTGTCTTTAAAACTGGTTGAGCCACAACAAAACGAAGTCTCATTCCTTACGAAAAAGAAAACATTAAGATGAAATTGGTCCCGTCCCCTGGATCTTTGCCCACAATGTTAGCACAGCAACATTGCTTCTAGCTGCTAATACTAAACCTTTTGGGGTGTAAAAGGGGCTCTGGAATTAGGAACATAGTTTTAAAATGAAGACATCAGAAGGGAGAGTGGGGGGAGGGAGACTGCAGGTGTAGAAAGTCAGGGAGTTGTGTCCTGATCTCATGTGTCATACCTTCTTATACCAGAGATGAAAATAGTCAACAGCTACCAAGTAGGCCACCAATCTCAGTCTTAAACCTGCCATTTTGTAGTCGCCAATGATTTAAACTCCTGGACACTCATTTTCCTTTTCTATATATGCAAAGTAGTAGTAGTAGTAGTAGTAGTAGTAGTAGTAGTAGTAATAATAGCAATAATAATAAAACAGTAATCCAATCCAGTGAAACGTTAGAGTTGCAAGTGTGAGAAAGACACAGAATAGACTATCGCACAGAGTTACCGCTCACTTGGAGAATTTAAAGGGCCAGTGATGCCACCAAATCTGAGCGTCATAGACTGGGTAAGCACCTGATGTTTCTGTATCACTCCACTGAGTTTTCACTAAGTCTCTGAAGTGTGTGCTATCATTCTCAGATTCTTAACAGTGTAACTCGGAAGAACTTTGCCGTGTGCCCAGAGACAGAGACGAAATGAGAACCTGGGGTTAAGTGTGAACCCAGGTGGTAGCGACTGGACAGCCGTGCCCTCATGTCTGCAGCCTGCAGGAGTCAAAGGGGGAGGAGCAAGGGACTGAAAACCACTTAGTGCTGTTTGGAAACAGCTATGGTTGTGCTGAAATGGTTGGTACCTCAGGCTCTGAAGTGTTTCTCTAAAGAAGGTTGCTTCACATGTAAAGCTTCCCTATGTTAAGCAAACTGTTTCTGTGCAAATGCAGTGAGGTGAACTCTACTGCTCATATGTGGTCTCTCATCCTCTCTCTTCCTGCTCAGGATCTTAGGATCCACAGGGGAGATCCTTTTCCTGCCTGCTTCGTAGGGATTATTTCAAGCGCTCTAGCATTGTCATACACTGAAAGCTTTTTGATACAAATGCAGTTAAATCCTCCTACAGTCAAACTGAACCAAGAAAGTGAGTTTCCCCTTTCTCTGAACTCTGGGCACCATAGGGCCTTTTAATGCTGATGTACTGTCTCCAAACCAAAGTTCTCTCTCTGTCTCTCCCTCCCTCTCTCTGTCTCTGTCTCTGTCTCTCTCTCTCTCTCTCTGTCTCTCTCTCTCTCTCTCTCTCTCTCTCTCTCTCTCTCTCTCTCTCTCTCTCCCCACCCTGCCCCTGCCCCTGCCCCTGCCCCTGCCCCTGCCCCTGCCCCTGCCCCTGCCCCTGCCCCTGCCCCTGCCCCTGCCCCAAGGTCTCTGCCCCTGCCCCTGCCCCTGCCCCAAGGTCTCTGCCCCTGCCCCTGCCCCTGCCCCTGCCCCAAGGTCTCTGCCCCTGCCCCTGCCCCTGCCCCTGCCCCTGCCCCTGCCCCTGCCCCTGCCCCTGCCCCTGCCCCTGCCCCTGCCCCTGCCCCTGCCCCTGCCCCTGCCCCTGCCCCAAGGTCTCTGCCCAGGGTCTCACATGTGAAGCAAGAGAAAAAAAACCTGAGCATGCCATCTGTGCCGGGACAGCAAAGTGAGTGGGCAGTGGGGTAACCGGGGACAGGAAGTGGAGTTCGGGCCTGAGAGGCAGGTGGAAGGAGATGGAGATACACACCGTCTCCCTCTTGTTATTATAAAGACAAGATTATGATTCAGTCTAGGGGTCTTGATGTGGTTCATTTGCTCTGCCAGTTAAAGACTTAAAAGGCAGGAAAAAACCTCAAGTGCCATAGGTAGCATTAGAGAAACCTCAGACACCTAACAGCAGCAGATAGAATCAACACTGGAAGGAAACCCTTTACTGGGGGAGAGGAAATGCAGATACTCAGCAGACATACAGAGATGGCTGCGTGATGGGGAGAGAAAAAACGGAGAAAACACGGACGGCAAACAAGAGCCAATGAATTCGATCTCTTCTTGAGGGTTGTTTTTGTTTGGTTTTGTTTTGTTGGTGTGTGTGTGTGTGTGTGTGTGTGTGTGTGTGTGTGTGTGTGTGTGTGTGTGTGTGTGTGTGTGTGTGTTTTGTTTTAGTCTCTAATGACTTTTCGTTCCCTAATCTAGAATTGGTCAGTTTAAAAAAAATAGGATGTCCGACTAGCCCATAACTGTTGTGTATCTTAATCAGTCCTCGAACTTGTCCATATGCCAGTTCTTCGGGGACCTAATGGCAGGGGAAAAGAACACGTCTATACTGGTAGCATTCTGTCTAAACTCTGCCCCACAGTAAACCCGGCCACAGCCAGGTGTGCCTGACTCACTGTAAAAGGGGCTGCTTGCCCCCTCCTCACTCTCTTGCTCTTGCCTTCCTGCTCCTGCTCCTGCTCTGTCCTCCCATCCCTCCCAATCTCTCTCTCCAGGTGCTCATGGCTGGCCTCTACCCCTCTACTTCTCTCCTCCCCTCCCCTCCCCTCCTCTCCCCCCTCTGCCTTTATTACCCACTTAACTCCCCTCCCCATGCCCTGAATAAACTCTATCCTATACTCTACCCTCCTGTGGCTGGTCCCTCAGAGGGAAAGGATGTGTCAGCATGGACCCACAGGGGCACCCTCTTTCCCCATACCTGACTACACTTCCATAGAACATATCCCCCTCTCTTTATCTTTTTATAAACACGCCATACACAGCCTTTGTTTTAAGCTGCCAGGTTTCTGTTTCAAGTTAGGAGGACAAGGAACGAGTTATCTGTTTTGGAAATTTGACACCTTTATTAGCTAGCATGGCCCTTCTTGTTGGTCTGCCCATAGGGTTACTTGTCTAACTCGTAGTCTCTCACTCATACCTTTACAATTCTGAAAAAATTCTACCTGTAATAAAAAGGGCCTAGACTCTAACAAATAAGAGAGAAAAAGCACCATTTGTTTTTCTGGTCTGCATACTTAAATCAATGTAATATTTTCTAGTTCCATCCATTTAGCTTACCTTACCTTATTTTCCTCACAGATGAAATAGAGTTTCACTGTGTGCAAATGTACCACACTTTCATTATCAGTTCATCAGCCTAGGGACATTTAGTTTGTTTCCATTTGATAGCTATTGGGAGCAGAATGACAAGGAACACAGTTAAACAATTATCTCTGTAGTAGAATACTGATTCCTTTGGGTATTTGCCAAGGAGCTGTATATCTGGATCACCTGAGATTCAGCGTTCTGATAATTCTCCACGCTGGTTTCTTTTTTTTTATTTTTTAATTGGAAATTTTTTATTTACATTTCAAATGTTATCTCCTTTCCCCCCACCCAACCACCTACCCCTTCCCACCTCCCCAACCTAAAATTCCCCTACACCAGTTGGAGGCAGGGGGGTTCCAGCCTAGGCAGGACCAAGGGCTTCTCCTCCCTCTGGTGCCCAACAAGGCCATCCTCTGCTACATATGCAGCTGGAGCCATGAGTCAGTCCATGTGTATTCTTTAGATGGTGGTTTAGTTCCTGGGAGCTCTGGTTGGTTGGTATTGTTGTTCTTATGAGGTTGCAAACCCTCAGCTCCTTCAATCCTTTCCCTAAGTCCTCCAATGGGGACCCAGTTCTCAGTTCAATGGTTGGCTGTGAGAATTCACCTCTGTATTTGTCAGGCTCTGGCAGACATGCTTTACCAAGCTCCTGTCAGCATGCACTTCTTGGCATCAGCAGTATTGTCTGGGTTTGGTGGCTGTGTGTATATGGGCTGTATCCCCAAGTGGGGTAGGCTCTGAGTGGCCATTCCCTCAGTCTCTGCTCCAAACTTTGTCTCCATATCTCCTCCTGTGAATATTTTTGTTCCCCCCTTCTAAGAAGAACTAAAAGCATCAGCACATTATTTGTCCTTCTTCTTGAGCTTCATGTGGTCTATGTATCTTGAGTAATCTGAGCTTTTGAGCTAATATTCACTTATCAGTGAGTGCATACCATGTGTGTTCTTCTGTGACTGGGTTACCTCACTCAGAGTGATATTTTCTAGTTATATCCATTTGCCTATGAATTTCATGAAGTCATTGTTTTTGATAGCTGAGTAGTACTCCATTGTGTAGATGTACCACATTTTCTGTATCCATTCCTCTGTTGAAGGGCATCTAGGTTGTTTCCAGCTTCTGGATATTATAAAAAAGACTGCTATGAACTCAGTGGAGTATGTGTCCTTGCTATATGTTGGAGCATCTTTTGGGTATATGCCCAGGAGAAGTATAGCTGGGTCCTCAGGTAGTACTATGTCCAATTTTCTGAGGAACCTCCAGACTGATTTCCAGAATGGTTGTACCAGTCTGCAATCCCACCAACAGTGGAAGAGTGTTCCTCTTTCTCCACATCCTCACCAGCATCTTTTGTCTCCTGAGGTTTTGATTTTAAGCCATTCTGACTGGTATGAGGTGGAATCTCAGGGTTGTTTTGATTTGCATTTCCCTGATGACTGAGGATGTTGAGCATTTCTTTAGGTACTTCTCAGCCATTTGATATTCCTCAGCTGAGAATTCTTTGTTTAGCTCTGAACCCCTATCTGTAAACCCAACCATGAATGTGGATTCTTTTTTCCCTGGACCCTCATCAACATTGATTGTTGGTTATTTTCTTGATCTTTGCTATTCTGACACAGGTGAGATGTAATCTCAAACTTTTTGTGTTTGTTTCCCTAACTGTTTAGGATGGTGACCACCTTTTAACATGTTTCTGAGTCACTCTCTTTCTTTATCTTAATAATTCTCTGTTCAGACCTCTATCCCATTTTTTAAATTGGGCCATTTGTTTTCTTGATTCTTTTTTGTTTTTAGTTCTTTGTATATTCTGGATATTAATCTTCTATCAGATGTGCAGCTGGCAAAGATTCTCTCCTACTCTGTGAGCTGCCTCTTCCCCAGCTGATAGTTTCTTGCTCCTAAATTTAGTTTTAGACTCAGATGTCAGGAAAGAAGAAATGGGCCATAATAGGGAAGGAGCTCTAGACTAATGCTAGAGACTGTGTTTACAAATAATGCACAGTACGCTTCAGCCAAATTCACACTTCTGTATCATTTTGTTTGCTATGGCATGGTGGGTAGAAAGCCAGAAGAGGCTGCATCATCCACCATGCATATGGCCTTTTCAGTAAGACAGCAGCATGAAGTTAAAGAAAAAGGAATAACAGAATTCTCTTACACCTACCTCCCAGGAGAAAGGCAGAATCATGGAGTGTCCCTAGCCTGCCTAGCATGTTACCAGTGCCTTTTTAAAGAGACTCGCCAACTCTGGAGTTATTATTCCTTATAGTTCAACAGCAAAGCTCAGTTAAGCCAAGGTCAAAGTTGTTGTATAAATGATTGATGAGAACATTTAATAAAAACATTAAGTCTCTCTGTTTTTGCAATGGCAAGAGAAGTTATTCCGAGAGCAGACAGGCCTGGGTTCCCACTCAAGATTGTTTGCTTCATCTCAGGGCAAGCTCATTAGCATCCACAGAGCTCTGTGTCCCTCTTAAGGAAAAGGCTGTAATGCCTACCTCAGTAGGTTCTGATGTGGAAAAGATTATATTTGCAAGTTATATATGATAGCATATATGACAGCTGTGTTAGCAAGACGGCCTGGTCTTAGCCTTTCCCAGTTCCACCTGGAGAAGAGTGAGTCTCAGACCCCACTCCTACCTAGAGGGTCACCACACCCCAGTCGTGCAGACCCTGATCACATACTCAATGCCCGTGGAACCAAAGCGCTCTACTGGGGTTGGCCCTTGAACTGTTGGAGTTTTTCCATTTTTAGTCACTAACATCAGGCTAGTAATTTTAAACTTGTCCATTGCAATGTCACACAAAACAACTGTAGAAAACAGAATGGCAATTCTTCAAAAAAATTATCTGTGCTTCTGTTTGTTATGTCTAATCTATATTATCTTCGATTCCTGTTACTAGGTATGTGCACAAAAGAACTGAAAATATGCAGTCAACTGTGAACATACAAGTAGTCATAATGGTATTATTCACAATAGCCAGATGGAGAACAGACTTCAAATGCTTAACAATAGATAAGTTCATTTTAATATGTGTGTGTGTGTGCATGTACAGTGTGGTATGTGTTTGCATATATGTAGTATGTTTATGCATGTCTTTGTGGTATGTTGGTGTGTGTACATTTATGTGTGGTGTGTTTGTGTGTGTATGTGTGTACATGTGTGTATGTGTGTGCATGCAGTGTGGTGCAGTGTGGTGTGTGTTTGCATATATGTGGTGTGGGGGTGATATGTGTATGGCATATGTGTGTGTACGCACACAGTATGATGTATGTTTGTGTGTATGTGGTGTGTTTATGTGTCTCTTTGTGGTATGTTGCTGTGTATATTCATTTATGTGTGATGTGTTTGAATGTGGATGTGGTACATGGGTATATGTGTATGGGTGTGGTGTGTGTATGTTCATGTATGGTGAGGTTTAGGCTTAGATTTTTCAAAGCCTACTTACTAAGTGTTCTTTTTTTAAAAAGAGATTTATTTATTATATATAAGTACACTGTAGCTGTCTTCAGACACACCAGAAGAGAGCATCAGATCTCATAGATAGTTGTGAGCCACCATGTGGTTGCTGGAATTTGAACTCAGGACCTCTGGAAGATCAGTCAGTGCTCTTAACCACTGAGCCATCTCTTCAGCCCCTTAATAAGGGTTCTTAAGGGCTTTAACTTTCCCTCTAATCCACCTATCAAAGGTAGGGGAGAAATATGGATAATAGGACAAAAGGGATGTGGACATGTTTAGAAGTGTTCTTTGGGGCAATTCCAAACAGGAATCAGTAGCGGCAACCCAGCCCAATCAGCAAACACCAAATACGAACCACCAGCAGCAGCAGCAGCTTGATCCAGAAAAAACCACGAGGCTCCCCCAAATTAGCATGAGTCTGTGGGAGGCAGCAAGAGGCAGTTGGGATATCATGAGAAGTTCTTTGGTGCATTTTTCTCTTGGAAGTTACTACAAGCAAAGATCAGCAAAGACCTGCAAAGTGCTGCAAGCCGAATCAATGCAAGAGTGCCATTCACTGTCTACTGGGCTCTAGCTATACTCTTTCCAAACACACTCTCAAGTGTCTGCCTCAGCAAAGCATGCTCTGGAATGCCTACTTCAGCAGAACATCCTCTCCTTAGACAGCCTCCAGAAAAGCATCATGTGACACAACTGAATCCCTAAAGAAACCAGAAATTTCCATATTACTAGTGTGCGTGTGTGTGTGTGAGTGTGTGTGTGTGTTTGTCTGTGTTTCTGTGTGTGTGTTTGTGTGTGTGTGTGTGTGTGTGTGTGTGTTTGTACCTGTGTGGTATGTTTGTGTGTGTGGTTATGTATGTCTGGGTGTGATGTATGTTTGTATGTGTGGTATGTTTATATGTGTGTGTGTGTTTGTGTGTATGTGTATCTGTGTGTGTGCTCATGTGTGTGTGTGTTTGTGTATGTGTGTGTGATAAAAGATCATTCAGCTATAAAAAGGAAATCAAGTTCTACTCTACACTATATCATGAATCAAACCCCAAGTTAAGTGGAAGGAGTCAAGCAAACAAGGTTATAAATTACAAAATTCCATTTATTTTAAATAGCCAAGCTAGATAAATCCTCAGAGACAGAATGCATACTAGTGATTCCCTGGGACTGGATGATAAAAATGATTTTAAATAGATGTGTCTGGTATCCTATAGCACTTTGAATGCAGTGTAGGCTGCTGAATCAATGTCTTTCTGTTCATTTTAAGTTATGTAAAGTATTAAAGCTTAATCTTTGTAAGTTATTTTAAAACTTTAAGGATACTCATTAAAGTTGATTATTTTTAAAAAAAGGTGGAGGTAAATTTATAGCATTTTATATACTTACTAACAATACCAATGGCTTCTGCTTTCACAAAAATCTTAATTGATGCCAGTTTTAAAGCAGAAACATTGGGTAGGGAATGTCACTCATCCAAATATTTATGTACTACAAACACACACACACACACACACACACACACACACATACACACACAAACATACATACACATGTACATACACACACATACACACACAAACATACACACACACACACCACAAACAGAAAAAAGGAAATGTGTTTTGTTTTTATATTTAGTTTAACATATATTTATCTGATTTTTAAAATTAATCATAGCTAGAAGAGTTATCCCACAAAGATAAGTCAGTTCAGGTGAGGGTCTGCTCCAAATGTGTGGGTCGCACTTACCAAGTCTTCATACCTAGAGGTGAATCCCATGACACAGTGTCTTGCAGCCAGAATGGAGCACATGTTCTTCTACATCACAGAATATGTGTGACTCCTACCTATTATCAATCAAAAACTAGAAATTACTGCCATGATCTGACATAATGATGCTACAGATCATCAATGTAACTCAAAAAATTAATAAGTTTGCAAGGAAATGTATGTTTCTCCCAAGAAAACCAGTTATCTTACAAACTATGTGCATTTCTCCTTTAATATTTTTTAAACACTTGATTCAAACCTACTGAAATTCTTCCTTTGGGAGTCGTTAGAGCTCAAAAATTCCTGCTTCTAAGATAAATTTAAACTGTGGGTCTGCACAGATCTTATAGGTGGCACCATATTTTGACAATAAGATCACACAATGCCTCAAAATTTTCTAAATCAATTTCTCAAAATACGTTCTCCAAAACCACACATTTGTTTTGATTAACACTTACTCTGTCACACCCAGTGTAAACTGTGGACTCTCAGTGGTTTGCCATTTTGACAGTCCCCATTAGGTCACATAGCACTCACACCCACCTGATATCACAGTAACAGTTGGGTCACCGAATCCCTTTTATTTTCATCTTAACCTAAAACTGAGCATGACCCATCTTGACAGTTCACAAGATACCACAGCTCTCTAAGGTGTAAACAGTGCTCACAACCAGGCCGCTCCATTCTGGAGGTTCTGCTGCCTTAAAATCTTGGGTTTATCAAAACAAAAATCAATGACACTTTGAAACGTGCATGGAGACCTCATGGTAAGTTGAGCTTGCAGAACCCCTGAGTCCATTACTGTCAATGGCGCCCAGCCTTCCTCATTTACTCCCCAGGATATAAGATGGTCTGATATACACCAAGCCTTTTTCATGCACGCCCCATGGTGTGTGTCCGACATGCTGATCGAGGGCCAATGTCCAATCAGTTCCTCAGTTTTACAAAGATTCACTGCTTCCCAGAAATGAAAATCAACATTTGTACAATTTGTAATCTTATTTCGTGCTTCAGCAGACAGCATGTCAAACACCTCTCAGACCAAATCTTCTCTTTGGCGATCCCTGTTCCCTCAGACTGTCCAAGAGATACGGAATCGGTAGTTTGGGCGAGCCTACCACACAAACTGGCACGGCTGATTTCGATAGTTATTTTCTAAGTAGACCTTACAACTACTACTATCTAGAAAAAAATTTTTTTTTAAATTTTTGTTTCACTGAAGTAATTTTAAGAATAGGCAGTTCACACTAAATATACTTTTATTGTATTTCTGACAGCAATGGTTCCTGATTTTAAACAAAGGGATGTTGGTGGACATCTTGAGGGAAAGACTCTGTAGGCAGACACGTGGTCTAACTAGATACGTCTAACTGAGCTTTGATATTTCATGATCTCCGAAACTTTATTCAAAGATTTAATTGCATAAAAGGTCTGAGTGGCTACATAAGGTGTATTTTCTGTTTAAAAAAAAAAAAAGTAAGTACTTTTCAAAGCTCAGACAGGCAGAGTTGTTTCTCCTGCACAGGCTCGCAGACATGTAGGTTTCCAGGGGGCCATCTGGGAACTCTCAGGCTAGGAAAGCAAGAGACAGAGTTCACATCAGAGATGTTCCTTCTCACTAACCACGCCCACCGGAAGCTCAGCATCAGGCCATTGGCCAGCTACGGAGTACCATCCTTTCTGATCATTATTCACTTCCCGTTAATTGACTGATTAACATAATCTATTATGAGGAACAAAAGGAAGAGAAGAAACTGTACATTCTGTTTCTCAATTACCTACTTCTGAAGTGTTCCTTCCGTAGAAATCTCACAGCCATTTTGTGCTTTTAACCCTGTGAGCTCCGAGCTCATCTCCACACATGAATTTCCTCTGAACTACGAATCGTGGTCTTTAGCGTTGCCTTTTTGTTGGTTTGTTTGAGCTTTGTGTTTCTTTATCCTATTCTATAGCCCAGGCTGTTCTAAAATGCACCATGTAGTTCAAGTTAGCTTTGAAGTCATGATCTCCTTTCTTCAGTTTCCTGGATTTGGGGATTACAGTTATATGCCATCACTCTGGAGGTTATGTTTTGCTTGGGGTGTTTTGGTTCTTGTCTTAGCTTGTCTGTTTTGCTTTTGTATGGCACTAGGGATTGAACCTAGAGCCCTGCATGTACCAGGAAGTGCAAAAGTGCTAAGCTACAGGCCCACTCCTTCCTGCAGGGTTTCCCCCTTACCTTTTCAATCTGGAATGTTCTCACTGGTGAAGTATCCACTGCTTATGAACAAGGCTGATGCTCTTCCTCACCTTACAGACTTCAAACCTATCAGGAGAGGTTAGTCTCCTCAGATTGACAAGGTTCACAGAGGTCTGGACCCATCATAAATATAAAGCTAGTCTAAATCAATAGACATATTAGCCAAAATACTTTAAACCTTTCTTCGTCAAAGCCCACCTGTCCACTTACTACTTCTGCAATTTTCTGCCCAGCTAATGGTTGTGCGTATTAAGCTCACCCTCTTGGGCTGTCATTCAAAATAAAGCACTTCCCCTTGAGGGCAATATTTAAGTCCTCCATGTAAGAACTAATGGACTAATACATTTATAAATTCCTCCATTACAGAAAAATAGATGGCTTCGATGCCCAGTTGGTCTAGACACAACCAAAGCCAACAGCGTTATTGACATAGTACCTGTGTAATGACACAACCGCACACCACAAAGGCTAATGGTCTTTGTGTCTTCTGATCCCAGTGCATTTTGGTCACATGCCTTATTGTGGAATGTATAAAGATATAGAGGCAAAAAACCAGCATGGGCATCAGTTGATTTACAATACCAGTGTCTACTCCCCCACCTCTGTTTGTACAGAAGAAGCCACCCTTCTTTGCCCATAGCCTTGTTTGCATTTTCTCCATAGCACTGTTGTCACACTCTGCATAGCTGTTATTTCTGGATTTGCATTCATTCATATTTATTTATTCACATCAGCCTCAGGAGAGCAGTGGCTTTGTTGATATTGTTTGCTACTCTCCCTCTATTGACCTTTAAGCACAGGATAATTTAGTTAACAGTTGAATACTGGGGAATAATCCACTTTCCCTCTCCCAAATATAATTTATAGAATTTGCGGATATTAAGCTTAATTTTTTTCTTATTTTCTTTCTAAAAATATAGCCTTTTTGAATTGTTATTTTCCTGTTTATTGAAAACCAACTCATGTACACACACAAAGAAATGATGACTTTCTCTATCTATCCTTGTTCACAGAAGCCAGTTCTGAATTGTTTTAATTTTGTATAATTGCAAATGTACTGAGAGAAGACTGAGGGTCACACCTGTCCCCCACCCCCAGATTCCTTTGCTGCACTCAGCCATCACACTGATGCATAATGAAATTTCACTCTGTACCTCACCTCACTACACGACAAATAAGTTTAAGAAAATATCTTTCTTATCGCTGGAGTCTTTGCTCAACAAGAAGGTGTTAGAAAACTTCATTTCTATTCTAGCTGTGTCAGGAACTTGTTAATATCTTCCAAGCTGACTTCCGAGCAAATAAAGAAATAGATGATTTTTAATAACTGAATGGACTCAATACTTAAAAATCCCTTATACCTATGGAATACCAAACCCTGATTTATTCAAAATGTATCTTCTTAAAACTTTATGTCAGGGAGGAAAGTAAGACTAAGCAGTGCAGACTTAACTGGGACATTGCCTGGGTTTGAATCTCCAGTTCTCTACTGCACACTGAACCTTGAACAAGTCAGTTTATTTCCCAGTTGCTTCTTTTCTTTTGTTTTTCCCACACATAAAGTAGTGGTGTAGCTGGAGCTCAACTGTGAAAGTGTTATAACAAGTAAATAGTCCCACATGGAAGCCATAGGAAGCAACCAAAGCAATCCTGAGCAAAACCAAAGAGGCTGGAGATAGCCCACTGCCTAATTTCAAAATACACTTCAGTGGTACTATAAGTTTGTAAAGCACAATACTGGGCTGCAAAGAGAAATTGTGACAAACAGTGTAGAGAAGCTATATCAGAAATAAACCCAAATATTGGTCTGGGCAGTGATTTCATGGCTAAGTTTCAAAAGGCCCAAACAAAAATTAACAAAAACCAACATTTCATCACACAAGCAAACAGAAGATTCTGCCCAGCAGTGGAAAGTTGATAGAATGAATACAGAAATACAGGAGGAGATACAACATTTGGGAAATATACATCAGAGAAGAGACCAATGTGTATACTGCATAAGAAACTCAAATAATTCTGGAGCAAAACAACAAACTATACCATTTAAAAAATGCAACTGATCTGGAGATGCCCTCCTAGCATGATACATAGGTAGCCATCTGTATAGCTACAACATCTCCAGTTCCAGAGAAATGCAACACGGTGAGATGTTACTTCTCCCCAAGTCAAAATGGCTCCCATCAATTATCAGTGAAAGCAGGTGTAGGTAAGGATGTAGAAACATCCACTAGTATAGATTCTGGAGAAGAGGAGTGAGGTGAATTAAATGATTGAAAATAATATTGCCAGCCATTCTACTTTGGCCTGAGTTTCGATAGGAACTGCAATGAGCATGCGATTTATGCATCTGTATTTCAATCTCATCCATTATAACTCATAGGATGGCATTTCCATCAATAATAAATAGGGGGGAAGTGGCATTTGTATACAATAGAATGCTTTAGACAGAACACAATGTCTTTCCCCAAAACTTGGATTGTGGTAGGGGATATTATGCTAAGTGCGCGCGCGCGCGCACACACACACACACACACACACACACACACACACACACACACAGACACACAAGATCTCATGAACATAAAGTTCCTAAAAAAGTAGATTTTACAGGGCAGACTAGAAAGTTAGAAGCTGAAAAGAGATGAATGAACGAAAGCATTAATCAAATGATGTAAGATCTCACTTACACTGAAGGATATTTTTATTGATCTATCACGCTGCATGGTACCCAAAGCTAACGCATTGCATATTTGATAACTCCTAAAGAATAGGGTCTTAGTATTGTCACCACAGGAGTCAAGTTGGTGCCAGAGTGGAAGTTAAAAAGACTGCTGTGAGTTCCAAGCTAGCTTCGGTTACATAGTGAATTACAGACCAGCTTGAGCTAGAGAGAGAGAGAACCCGTCTCGAAGATAACCACGATAAAACTTAATAATAGTAATAAGTTGGTTGTGGGCTGTATTGGTAGTTGGGGGTTAAAGAGTGCTTGCTGCTCTTGCAGAGGACTAGGATCAGGACCTTATCAAGTGGCTTACAACTCCAGGTCTAGGAATCTAGCGCCCCTTATGGCCTCTTCAGGTATTGCATGCAGGTGGTACATGTAGACAAGCAAGCACACAGAGGAAATTGATCTATTAATTGCTTTGATTTACTCTCTATATAAAATATATGTATAGACGAAAACATCACTTTATTCTCTATCAGTGTACGCAACTAATATTTGACAATTCTTTTAAAGAGCTAAGTATTTACCAGTGCATTTGCCCAAACACCTTAGATGGTGTTTACATCCATCCCCCACCCCTCACCCTACCCCCTCCCCTGCCGAGTGGGCTTCGGCTTCTCTGTGTTAACTCTGGGTCTCCATGATGACACTGATGGAGACAGTTGCTTCTGGAAAAATGAGGTCTGGGGAAAGGCTCTTAAGGCATTGGAGTTGTGCCCTTGGAAAGTTTTTAGAATATCACTCTTTCCCAGGCTACCTGTTTAGTAACGTAAGTTCTTACATACGTACTTTAGCTATGCTGTCACCACACAAGACCCTCGCCAGGGCTAAGCCAGTGTGGCGAGCCCCATCTTGGACTTCGAATCTCTAAACTAATAAGCTAAATTTATTTTTCATCATAATGATAACTACCTCAGATATGTTGCTCTGGTTTTGAAAGCATACTTAACACATTGTATAGAGGAGTTCTTTATTCTTGTACTGTGTGTGTGTTTGTCTCAATAGTTTCATTATGTTACCAGCATCTGTTTCATCCACCATTATCTGCACCCCTCCCCGACCCTGCTATACTCAAATCGCCTGAATGTAATGTGGCAAGAATTTAATATGTATTCTAAATGGATTAAACAAAACCAAGACATAACTTAATAGCGTGTCTGCACACGCATTTCTGGAAAAATGGAAATTAATTGTATCACTTTCTTATTATTATTTCTAAAAGCTCTTCAATTATAGCTTCCTTAAGATGCAGAGGATAAATTCATTCAAAGCTAAGGATTGCTCCTGAGTCGATCATCTCAAATGTTCTGCTGTGTTCAGTACTTTCAAATGCACTGCTCTGTGGAAAGGTGAGGCACAGCATTAGAGCTTTGACACTCAGTTCTGGAGAGCTACCTTTAAGAAGCAGTGTCTCAAAGCACAAAGCTAGCCCCTAAGACTAAGGCCCTCACCTCAACAGTGCTTTCCGATCCTCTTCTCATCAAACGCAAATTTTTTTTAAAAATTTATTTATTTTATGTATGTGAGCACACTGTTGCTGTCCTCAGACACAGCAGAAGAGGCATCAGATCCTATTACAGATGGTTGTGAGCCACCATGTGGTTGCTGGGATTTGAACTCAGGACCTTTGGAAGAGCAGTCAATGCTCTTAACCATTGAGCCATCTCTCCAGCCCCAAATGCAACTTACCTCTGTCACCGTATCAGCCTCAGATTTCATAAGGACAAACAGGACCCAAGGGAACAGAAACATATCTAAAATAACTCACAAAGCAGGAAAAATAATGTATCAGAGCCTAGTTTTTGTCTGTCTGGTTTGAAGTACCTCCTAATAGTTATAACTGAGCTAGAAACAAGAAACACCAGTACCTGCTATTCAAACTTTGTAACTACTATAGCAAGACAGGCATTTGTTCTAATAGAGTTTCAGATACAAAACCAACATGACTTAATGGGGAACACAAAAGTTAACTAATATTATCTGATAACTGGCCTGCTACAGGCCTTAGCACAGCTTCCTGGGCAGAAAGCAGAATTGGCATTTTCCTAATCTAAATTCCAAAGCTGACATGTAAGCCTGATATATTGATGATAGGAGAATCTCAGCCTTCTGGCTATCACTTGGAATTCTCATCCTTTAGCGCAGAACATCTGATAAATCCCCGCCTTGCCTTGCTTTGGCTTGCTGATAAATTCATTTCTCGGAAAGCCGAGGAGGCGAGAATGGTGAAATGGTATTTTGAACCTAATTTTACTAAATCCATTCAAGTCAAAGGTGATGTTCCAACTATTTAATAAGCAGTGCAGAGTGGGTACCCACAGTCTCTGTGGCTTTCTGTGGCCCAACAGTTAGTCCTTTAGCTGCTGAAATGGAGGAGGGGTATGACACGGGAAAAGGAAATGGTCTGGGTACCCAGTGAATTGGGCCGGGCACCAGAGGGTTTCAAGAGAAACGGGATTTATAAGCAGCAATGGCTGAACAGCAGTATAGCAGCTTGGCATGTACCCACTGCTTAGATTGTAGACTGTCAAGTCCCCATCACTTAGGGCATATCCATTACCTATAAGCTGTTAAGTCTTCCAACCCTCCCTGCTTAGTACTTCAGCCTCCAGCATTGGTCCCCAGCAACCCATGAACACTTTCTTTAACCTAAACTACAGATCTTACAATTTTCACCTCCCCTAAAAGACATCCTGACTCATCTAGTCTTCAAAACACCATTATTAATCCATTTAATCCTCTCGCTGCAGACTGAACCTGAATTTGATACGGAATCAAAATCTCTAGTATATTTCTGATGTCCTCAATATGAAACCAATAGGCTTAGTTGAAGTACTAGGAGGTCGTCTTCAATTACTTCAATATTCTTAAAAGTTTGGTAACGTTTTCTTAATTATGTGTGTGTGTGTGTGTGTGTGTGTGTGTGTGTGTGTTTATTGTTGTCGTTGCTGCTGCTGCCGCTGCTGTATATAAGTACTTGTATGTGAGCACAGAGCATTGACTTCTCCCAGAGTTGGGGTTATAGGCACTTTGGGATACTTAGCTTCTTAGTAAATGCTGGGACTTGAACACAGTCTTCTTGACTGTGAAGCAAGTGTCCTTAACCCCTGAGCTATCTCTCCAGGCCCTGGTCCAATGCATTTTTTGCAAACCATTTTCTTGCTGTCTCTTCTTATTCCATCTACACTAGTAAACGAAGAATCTATCTCTGAATACAAAACACTTTTGCACTCCTGAGATGTTTTTCTCTGCTGTTGCTTTGGCTGGAATGCGAGAGTCTTCTGTGTGGAAACACTTCATAGAACACTTTAAATGTAATCTTGACCTGGTTTAAAGGTGTCTATTTCCATATGACAACTTCCATACCGAGATTGTGAAGCCAACATCTTTGCACAGTTTAGCATGTAATGACACATGTATCTGATCTCCCTTGTAAACACTCCTGGGGTAGAATCCAAGGGGGATTTTATTCTGTATACTGATAGTTCTTAGAAATAATGTGCATGCAACTACCTCTAATGGTCATTTGGTAAATGAAGAAATGAATATCACAGAAAACAGGAAAACAGGGGAATTGATAAAACACTGGCAGACAGAGAAAAGAAAGGAATATTTTTCTTGTTTACTAAAAGAGATTATTCTTAAGTATAGTGAAAGGTGGATCAGAGTGGGGATTCTAGCACAGTAAGTATCCAAGGTGCTGGTCGGGGGTGAGAATCCATAGGCAACAACTCTGGACTTAAAAGACAACTTCAGGTATGGGTGAGGAGAACTAAAGAAGCTGTGAACAGAAGGGAGGCAGTGCTCTAGACTGGCCTTCTGAGTGCCAACCAGGAAAGCTGAGCTGAGATTTCAACAGTGTCCACAGCAACAGTAACAATGACCTGAGATTTCAGTGATGTCCAGAGCAACAGTAACAATGGACTGAGACTACAACAGTGTCCACAGCAACAGTAAAATGACCTGCGATTTCAGTGATGTTCATAGCAACCCTAACAACATCACAGAACTTGTCCAGAAAACAGGGGTTTGTCAGGGTTCTATTGTTTGGATGGCTGATCGATTAGTTAGGCATTGTGTGGTGCAGTTCAACGAGGAGAAGAAAGGCACATAAGAAGGACCAGGCCCAGTCTGTGAGGAAGTATTAACACAATGCTCTGAGGTGATCATGGTGTGGAAAAGGTAGTGCTGATAATGCCAGGACTCTTACACTCAAATCAGAAAAGGAACCAAAAGTAAACAATTCTGCTGTTTTGAGGCCAGAGCTGGTCCCCATGCCTAGGAATACTCTCTCTGAGTAGAGTCAGATTGGTAGATACTGCTGTGAAGACACTGCAGCAACTTGGAGTCACCAGAGGAAGAGACAAGTGTGAAGGGCAAACACAAAACCTATGTCCCACTTAAAATAGCAGTGAAAAGTGGCTTAAAAACAAACCTTTCACTGTACACTGTCAGTGGTTCTTAGAAGTGAAACAGTTTCAGAATGTAAATGAAATCTCATCAGGCTGTTGCTATTGAAGTCTTCTGTTGGCTTTTTGCCTTTGTATCATTTTAATTTTGCAAAACTGCACAACTCTCCTTAAGTCTTTGGAATCTTCTCTAATTCATTTTATATAACATTGATTAGTAGAAGTTGGACTAGTAATTTTTTTTAAAAAAAACAATGTTTTGTTTTACATTTACAAAACTATATTTCAAGTTCAAAAGCCAAAAGCTACAAACAGAAACTATGACAAGCACACAGTAACTATGTTTATTTAACAAATTTTCTTTAAAACTAAGTTTTAGGAGAAATAGAATAATCATTTGAAAATGAGAGATTGGTCTTCCCCACATAAATTTTATGATAGAATAAGTAATCTGATAATTAAAAGTTAATGTGTGCCAGGCATGCAGACAATGGCCTTTGGTACATCTTACAAAAATGTAGTCTATGCTACATTTTCTGAAGGAAAACATAGTTCTAATGAAACTAGTCATTCTTGTGCAAACAAGAATGTTGGGATAAACATTCCTTTACTGCCAGCCATGGTATGCATTGATAAAACTCTTGTTGGAGATCAATATTGTGTACTTTTCCAAAGCTTAAAATGTTTTCCTAGTTAACTCCATTTCTCCACATTATTCTTTACTAAAAATTAGGCAAATGCCCAAAGACAACGAAGGCCATGTGTAAAAATGTAAAACTGTTCCCAACAGTAAGGACTTGGATCACCTCTTCACATGCTGTCACTTTAAGCATCAATTTAAAGCAAAATCCTTACCTATCCCTACATCACTGCCTCTTTTCTTAAGTGTCAGGGATCAATCCCAGTAACTTTTCCTGCCTGCTAGACAAGGTCTTTGCTGGTAAGTCATACATCCAGTATGGCATAGGGAAAGGCAGAGCGAACAGAGACACATTGGGACAGCCAGAAGTGCAGAATCTTCACAGAGTGCAGTCAAAAGGATCCATCCCTTGTCACTGGTAGATATGTCTCTTGCCCCAGAGATGAATTCATGGCACTCAATTCTTGGTGGCATCAGGGACCATGGCTATGATTCTGGTAATCTCTTTAGGCGGCTCAACCAGTCTCACCAGCCTCCCCTAATTCTTTGCAATATGTGATCCTTCTAAGCTGTCCCCTCTACTTTTAAATTGCCCAGAAAGCACTTCACTGTGTGCACTCAAGAACCCTTGATAACACAAACCTATATCAGAGATGAAGGTTTTCACCATATGGTTAGTCTTCTCCACAGCCATCAAACTTTGTAACTATTGAACCCAAGTCTTACTGTTTACTCAGGTTTGATTCAACACAATGTTTATAGTATTTCAAAATTTTCTACCTTCAGTGGGTTTCTGGATTACAAAATTTAATCCATAACCTGTACAATAACACAAGGCTCATTTTCATGAATTTCAAAGAGGTTACATACGTAGCCCCTTTCATGAGATTAGGGTTAGCAAGCAGAGGAGTTTGATAACTGGTAGAACAGGCACCCTCTCTCCGTGGTGGTACTCATAAACCTCTTCAAGGCTTGTCTTCCTAGGAAACACATCGAAACTTCTTGCTCCCAAGTGCCTCATCACTTTAATGCCAAAAATATCAGCATGCCTGTCAACTTGCCCTGAAAGCTGTCTTTGTAGGAAATATCCCGAGGCAAGAGGCATTTTTAAGAGAGTTAGGATTCAGGTTCTTTATATACTGTGAGCAGAACAGGGAAACAGCTGCCTATACCACTTCCTTGACTTTCCTGACGTAAACCACCTCTCCGGGCTGCCATCTTGGAAATGAGAGAAAACTGCGCATGTGCGTATTTGCTTTCCAGGACTCACTACTCCCTGACTCTCCGGTATATGCTTACTCTCTCTTCGGACATGGCAATTTTCATCAAGTCATTTATTCAACCAGCGTTTGTCGGTGCTCATTAGCTGCAGTGCATTGCCACCTTTCTAAGACCCAGAGACACAGTGACAAAAGTAATCAATAAAGGTTCCTCTGTTACATGCAGCTTGCATGCAGTGATCACTAACGCTATGTGCCCCAAAGGTTACGTACTTGTTAAGATAATATAGAGGTACAATCAAAGCCAAAGACTATTAACCTATGTATTAATGTGAGCATCAAGGGGAAACTTTAAGTAAGATCCCAATTGCTGGAGCATTTAAACCATACAAAGGAGATGAGTTTAAGGACCTACATATAGACTTTAAAAGAAATCAACTCTAGTACAAGACCTAAACATTAAATTTGTAGATGTTGATACATGTTTGGGAAGGAAACCTTGGGGCCTTTTTACTTCCCTACAGTTGAATGCATTTCATTGAATATGAGTCTATCCAGAAATAGATCCCAAAACACAATGTGTTACTTTAGAGTTCACTAAGGAATAGGTCGTAAATGGCTTTTTCTGTTGGTCACACAGCACACAAAGCAACATACCCAGTCAGAACACTGCCTATAATGTGGACTATTGAAACAGTGGTGCATGTTCTTAAAGAAATGTGTTTACACAAAGAACGTTTCTCCCTGAACAATAATCCAAGGAACTGGAAATTTTCTGAAAGTAGAACGCACATCTTGGAGAAACTGCCATGTTTTAAGACGTTCCCTCAACAAAGAAGAATCCCGCCTTTTATGTACAATGCTAAGGTGCCAAGCCAGATTAAGGAGGCCAAAATTACAGAAATGTGTCAGATCAATCCTGGGTAAAACTGAATAGAGAAGAAAGCTCCTCAGAGAACCAAGGTGCCTCCCCAAAAGAATGAGCTGCTTAAAAACGTGTGGACAGCAGATCCTGGGCTACAATGAAAGAACTTTATTTTAATTCCACCATCTCAACACTAGTTCTGAAAAATGTAGATGTCTTTGGATGGCAGGGATGAAAACAGGAAACTCTTGCCTTCTGTGTTATGAGTTTACATGTCTAGTGGTTTCAGACCTGCCCAAGGCAAGTTCTCAGACACCAGTTCTGCTCATCTATTTCATCTGTTGCCATCAACAGTGAGTAGCCATCTCTTTCCTAACGTCTTCACCATGCTCTAAGAACCAGCCAGAGGTGACCTCAGCAGTATTTAGGAAAAGAAGTGAGCCCAGTGGACCCTGCATCGTTTGCATCCACGGACACTGGACCTCCAGTCTGTTCCTTCTAAGCTCTTGGTGTGGGAACTGGACAGCAACAATTTGTAAATCTTTCAGAGAAACGTGAAAATCAGAGAAGCAGCAACCCTACAACCTTGATGGCTCACAGATTAGTGGCCTGCCATTAAGAAGTGCCTGGCATCGGGTCAGGGAGCTGGAGCCATAAACATTATCAGCTAACACTGAGTTTCCTGGAGCCGCAGAAAGAAATGAGTTTGTTACTGCTTCTGGTATTAATCATAATAAGTGTTTTATCTAAGCCTGTCATGTTTAGTTTCTCGGTGCAATTTACCTCTCAGGCAACACTGTTCGGGGTATCGGCTGGCCTTATCTTTTAACTTATAGTCTTCAAGTGCCTAAATGTATTTCCTCCAACATTCCCACAGTTAACACGACAAAGTCAACATGTGGTATTTTAAGACAATGCTGTACCACATTGTGAAAGACAGAGTTGCTGGGACCAGGCTCCTCCTAACATCTGTTGAAAGGTCACCAGACAGCTCTGATTCTTTGGCTAATTGTGATTTTTAAATGTGGAGACCAAATACGCGCATTAATATATTCATTTATCTCATGTGTTACCTTCTCCGGGAAAACAAAATGAGACCCCCTAATCCTACACCCTTCTTAGGTTTTATCACCTGACACTCCTGAGCCAATACAGTCAAGTGGCAGTCAAGCGAGGGGCTGTAAGTGGAAGCTGTGATTCTACAAAGCCTAGACTAGCAGAAGGAACACAGCCGGTGAGCAAAAGATTCGAGACAGTAATGGCGCAGAGACGGACATTTTGGCAAAGGGATCGTGAGGGGCAAGTGTGTATGTAAGTCTTGTAAACCTAGTCCGCGGCTCACATAGGAGAAAGATGTATTCCTGAAAGGAGTATATGGCTTGAAGCTTAGGCAGCTAATAATATTCCACTCTGCACAACCCTATTTCGTTGTAGTCCTCTTATGATCTGCTAATAATCCTTTATAATTAAGCTTCCAGGATAATATTAAAATGTAATCCACATGAACACCAATCGCAGTGTCTTTCAAGGGCTGAAGTGGTTCTCGCTTCCGGCCCTGCATGACAATCACCAGACGGCTTTAATTTCACATTTTTAAATGGTTTGCCCCAAGACTTAAAGAAAGTTTATGACTTACTTCAATCCGTAAACACAGTTGAAATAGGCCTCAGTTAAACCCACACTGTTAAAAGTTTGCCGAGGGTATAGATCTCGTGACTTCACGTTTTTCCCTCTTTAGAGCTAAAAAAACATCTACAGCATCCCAAGGAAAAGGGAGGTCCTCTTTCAGCAGTCTCTGACAGAGCATTCACGGTAACAGAAGCAGTTCACTCCGGACGCTGCCAATGGATGGCATGGAGCAATAAAGAGTATGATTATTATATGTGAAATTAAACCCCACTCCCATGTTTGAATGCAGTACTTAGAATATTTCTTCTCTTTTAGCACATTATCCTCCCTCAAACCTTTATAAATTCAATTTTGCCCAATAACTGAGTAATGATTTGAGTCAATAATAATTACTAGAAGTATCCTGTTCAAAATATATTACTTCAACAGATGTAGTTATATAGTCCAGTACAGATTGCTGATGGACATAATCTATGGCATAAATCTACTTCAGAGAATTATTCATAGAATATGATGAATATTGATGCTAGAGATAGTACCTAATAGGTGCTCAAAATACAGCACCTATTCAACATGATAAGATTTAACTTATAGCAAAAGTATTAGTCAGTTCACTAACCACACACAAACACAGTGAGTGGGGGCTGAAGAGACCATCGGATAAGAGAGCGTTCTGTTCTGACTCTTCCCCTCACGTAGCAATAAAGGAGTTGAGATGACAGCCACGGTGTTCTAGTTTAAAACCGTGATTTTGTCACTAACAAGGAAGAAAATGGTCAATTGTTGTATAATCCCGTAAAACATTTCTTTTAATTTATAATTCACCGGTAACAAAGTGGCATTTCTGCAGATGGTTGTCGGTGTCAGTACAGAGTAGGAAAACAGTCTGTTCTCAGATACAGAAAAAAAATGCTTGCATGATTTTATCTAGACTTGTGAAGTGCTAGGAAAAGATGATTTCTCCTCAAGTAGCTGTTTGGAGAAGATTATGATCAGACAGTTGAGCAAATTCAAACAGCTCTGCTGAGGAGGAAAGTTTATTTATATAGTTTTAAACAAAAGCAGCAGACAAAGTTCAAAGGGCATGCATTATGAGTATCACCTAAACCATCTAAAAGAGCTCACATCAGGCCAATAGAAAGAATGGCTTTGCAAGTCTTCTAAGAAATGTTGAGACAGAGCACTTCTATTTTATAGTTGTTGTTATATAATATAATCCTAAGCATAAAGAAGATCAGCCTAGGGACCAGTAAAACAACACTTATCATACAATGTTAACTTCATGCCAGGACTGTGACAAATGTGGATGTCACTTAAGAGAGAGAGGAAGAAGAGAAGGAGGAAGAGGAGGGGGAAGAAGGAAAGGCAAAGGATCTGCCTTCTTAGAGTTGTTATTCTAAAGATCTAGAGGTGTGGTACAGTGAAGAAGAAACATAAGAACAGGGAAACGTTAAACTAAACACGTGACACAGCACTCAGAGACAAAAGTTCTTGGAGGGACATGGTGTAAACTCTGAATGAGCTAAAATGGAACCGGGGCAAGCAGGAACTGTACACAACTGTAGATCACACACTTCCTGGAGATATATTCGAATGAGACATTTTAAAACACTGTACATTAGCACAAGATAGCCGGTCCAATGAAGTATTCAGTTTTCAATCCATATAAAACAGAACACAGAGTCAACTGCCGACTGGCATTTCTTTCTTTTTTTTTTTTTTCAGAGGACCGAACCCAGGGCCTTGTGCTTGCTAGGCAAGCGCTCTACCACTGAGCTAAATCCCCAACCCCCGACTGGCATTTCTATAACAAAATTATGAGTCAAAAGTCCAAACCACCCAAAAACACACTGAAGAGGCCATCAGAGTCAAGGCAAGACCCGATGGAATCTTGACTGACAAGGGTGAATGACCAATGGTCAAAGGTGGCTGCCATGAGGTGTGGTAGTGATGGGCTAGGGTTAGAGTCACAATGTCTGCCATCAGATTCTAGCTCTGACCTTCCCCAAGGGCTGTGATCAAGGCAAGAGACCAAAACTCTAGAAGCCTTAGTTTTCCTACATGCAAAATGTGTTGCTTAAGAGATCAGATGTCAAAACACATGTAAGATATTGATTTATTGTAGGTGCACACATAGACATATGGGTTAGTCATTTTATACATCTTTTCTAGAACTTCACAAATTCTTTAAAAATCCATCTCAGATTCCAGCATTCCTCGCCATTTTGTGACAATGTAGCTGTCCTTGTCTAGAGTGAACAGAAGGGCAAGGATGAGGATTACAGATGTGCCAGATGCTCATAAGTGTTACCCCCTGATTCCACACACTTTGGATGTGCCAAGATGGTTGTACGCTGCTGGGTGTGTTAGCAGGAAATGATTTCGGTTAGAAAAGGAGGCTACTGGCTGACACAAATCAGCAAATACTTGTTCTTCTCTGCCATTCGTCTAAGGTGACTTAACTGCCTTTTCCCACTAAGAGCTAGCAATGGCAATGTTTCTTAACAGAAACAAGGTTTTGAGTTGAAACTAGACAAGCCAATAGCGTGAACATGAACACCAGGCCAATTTCTCTTGACTTCCTGTTTTGGCCTGGGTATGCGTTCCTTGACTGCTGCAGTACCAAATGAACTCTGTCCCTCGAATTCCTCTTGCACTCTAACCTGCTTCTTTATGTCCTATTTGCTCGCACCCAACCTTATTTACATCAGCTACAGACATTCAACTCTACGGTGAGTTTAGCACTTTTTGGAATTTGCTGGTCCTGAACTCTCTTCTCAATGAAAGAAGGTTTGCTAAATGTTCCACTCAATTTATTTTTAGGTGTTTCTATACTGTAAAGTTAAATGCCTTTGTAACTTTTAAAATTTGACCTTCAAAATGTTTAGATAACTAAAGCAATTACCAAATAACACCTTGTAAAATTTCAAAGTGGCCGACTAATGAACAGCACTTACTAAATAATGCTTCTCTTTCCAGCTGACTCCAGCGGTTCCCTTAACTCAGCACTCCCACGTAAAGGCTCCCTGGTATATTTCTCTGCCTGTTCCCAAGACTTTTGCTGATATATTTAAATTACTGCACTTATAATCTTTTTAATATTATACTCTTTCTTTTTATATCACTTTTGAATTCTAGTTAGTTTTTGTAATCATTAAAATTGATAGTGGGTTTCTTTGCAAATTTGTTTTCATATGATTGACATGGTAAGTAGTATTTCTTGATGTTAGGAAAGTAATTAGCATTTAGAAGTAGGTTTGTTTCTCTCGGGATGCAAAATCAACCTCATTTCTCCAACTAGTTGAATTATCCTTAGGTTGTTAACAAACTGAAATTTGCTTCGTCGTCCTCTGTATTTATTACATTAAATGCACAGCTACACACAATATAGTCTAAGTATTGAGACACTTGCTTTTAAATGGTTGTATAGTAAGTTATCAAGAAAGCAGCATGAACATTCTAGAAGCAGACATTTCCTAGCCGTGTTAGTCATCATAATTGAATAAACTTTAAAAGCAAGAACAATAAAAGTTAAAATACTAAATGGTAAACACGCAGAATAAATAATGACAACATGCTTAGTTCATAGATGCTAGATTATATTGTCTATGTAGTAGAATACGCTCGCCACATAAAAAGCTTTCACAAATGAAAAAGAAAACGTTTCACAACTTAATGAAGCAGTAGATAGTGGCAAACAAGCAAAGAAGTCAGAACAAAGCAGTAAAATAACGACAAACTTTATTCCCTCTTAAAGTCAAGTAAATGTAAATTCACATAGATCAGATTCAAAAGCAACAGAAATAATGACAGGCGGCTACTGGGAGTGAAGCCATAAATAGATGTATCCCCTTTAAAGGACAGCTCAGCCCTGGATGCGTAAATGCAGATAT
Source organism: Rattus norvegicus (assembly GCF_021556685.1). Classification (NCBI taxonomy): domain Eukaryota; kingdom Metazoa; phylum Chordata; class Mammalia; order Rodentia; family Muridae; genus Rattus; species Rattus norvegicus. The sequence goes on along the minus strand of NC_141535.1, from coordinate 218,902,479 downwards.
CAGCCAATCTACTCATTTCACCTCTAAAAATTTATCCTGAGAAAATAATAAATGTAAAAAAAAAAAGGAAAATCAATGGAACAGACATTTAAAAGCCAGTATGTTGTTCTGAAGGATGAATTATTGTGAGTGTGTCTATTTGCAGTAGAATGCTCTCGCAATATAGAAGCAATTGGTTTTCAGGATAGTTTTGTAAGAACATGTTACGTTAGGTATTACATAACCCTGTTAAGAAAGTCAAACGTTGAGCTGGTGGGGGCTGATCACAAACAGAGTTGCATTTGTTACCAGTTCCTATTTGTTTATTTCTTCTACTCAGTTCAAGCCCCATCCCCCGCTTACATCAATCTTTAATTTGCAATGTCATTTATAATTTTAGATACAGATAGTAGTCCTTTAATAAAAGGGTGATACATTTGATTACTGTATAAAGCATGTTCCAACTCTTCAGTAAACCTTCACGTGAAAGCCCCAAGCACAGAGCTTCAGTGGAGAGATTTCATTTCAAACTGAGAACATCTAAATCCTGTCCCCACTGTTCTCAAGGTGCCCCATTGCTCACTGGCAGAAAGAGACAAAATTCCCATAGAAATTGGTTTCTTTGTCTGACTTCTAACCTGCAAGTATGGTTTCTTTGAGCGATCTTTATGCCTTGGACAAAACGTCCTATCTGGTTTACTTTAGGCTCTTTAATTATTACAAATTCCGTGAGCGACTGAGACTCTCTGCAGACTCAAGTGCGATCAGCCCCGTGTGGCCACCGCTTAGACCAAGACTTCAAAGGTCCATGAGTTAGGCCAGTGCTGTTTAGATTTTGTTCTGACTACAAACATACCATAATGTGCAGGGCTGATAAGAGATGTGATCAATGGCCAGATAAGGCCGTACAGCTGGCCCTGTAGAGAGGGGAGATGGGGTAGAGAAATGACCCGATGTTCCCAGCGTTTGTTTATAGCCTATTGATCAATGGTGAAAGAAGGGCCAGCGTGTTCTAAACAGCAGGACAACTCCAGGCAGAGTTCCTTACAGCCTTAGTATCAAACAAAAATCCAACTGGGAAGAGGATTTTAGTGTGTGTGTCTGTGTGTATGTGTGGGCATGTGTGTGTGTGTGTGTATGTGTGCGTGTGTATGTATGTGTGTGTATGTGTGTGTGCGTGGGCATGTGTGTGTGTGTGTATGTGTGCGTGTGTATGTATGTGTGTGTATGTGTGTGTGCATTAGTGTGTATGTGTTTGTATATGTGTGTATGTGTGTATGTGTATGTATGTGTGTATGTATGTGTGTATGTGTGTGTATGTGTGTATATGTGTGTATGTGTGTATGTGTGTGTATGTGTGTATATGTGTGTGTATGTGTGTATGTGTGTGCATTAGTGTGTGTATGTGTGTATGTGTGTGTATGTGTGTATGTGTGTGTGTATGTGTGTGTATGTGTGTGTATGTGTGTGTGTGATATTTCACTTTAATAGGTATTTTCAATAATATATTTTGCCATTTACCTTAGTACCATTCTCAAAAGCAAGTAAAAAAAGTTATTATGTATTATGTCTCAGTTTGAATGTTTCAAAATTAATTCCCTTAGTATCTCAAAGAGTCAAAGTCACCTTCAACTGTGATGATTTTGTGTGCATGTCAGAGGAAGAGCCAGTTTTCTCCTTTCTACCAAGTGGTTTCTAGGAAATCAGGTTTCGGGGGCAGGGGCCAGGGTGGGAGTACCTTCATCTACCGAATCACCTTGCTAGCTATTCAAACCTATTTAAAAGAAAAAAAACAAAAACAAAAACAAAACCACTAGAACTCTAGATATAATTCTAATATGGAGCCCAAATGTTCTTTATCATGTGAATCTTAAGTAATCTACGTTCCTTCAAAAATGTATCAGCCCAGGACTTGTGATTACAGAGTTTAACACCGGGAGTTTAAGTGAGGTTTGGGTATATTTTATGAAGGAGTAATTGCTGGGCTACGTGGGTCTTACCTGCGTACCAGCTCGATCCATTTAGACCAGCAGTATTCCCGGGAATAAAGGCAGTGCCATCTCGGTAAGGATGTTCCCAGTGTTGAAGGGCAGGGAATGAGGATGAAAAGTTAAGTTCCAGCAGAGAATGGTAGGGTGGAGTGTGAAACTGGACGGTCTATTCCAACAGTTCCTGCTCTTTACCCCTTTGGAGAACCATTAAGGAAAGTTTCTTGTACTTCGAATCTATGTGTTAAGGTCTGCAGCCTTACACTCTTGTATTAAGTGTTTTCTGAAAATTGTAAGTGCAGCACGGGTAATGCAGAGACGGCTTTAAAGTGCAAAACTATTTTATTTTTTACCATCTGCCCTTATTTTCCGGCCTCTGACACCAAGGTTCTAGTTACCATCCATGGCTCGTTCTCAGATGCGATCCCTGAAGCATCTCAGCACAGAATTTACATTTGTGTGGTAATAAAGCTATATTTCAAAAACCAAAACAACAGAACCCACCTTTTAACTGGTGCGAGATACAAACTCCTAGAGGACTTCCAGTCTAGAGGTCGGATTTTGAAATTTCGTCTTGTCTCGCTGATTTTAAACCTCGTCAGTTGCCAAAACAAACGTGCACAAATTGGTCAGCCCTAAAACAAACTTTATCTGACACTGCGTTGTTTGACAATCAGTCCCCGGTGTTACCTGATATGTGGAAGTCAGTCACAGTGATTAAGTTACAGCTTCACAGAGCAGTGAACACCAACAACAGTAAAACAAATACTCTACTTAAAAGGAATAAAAGAAAGAACACAGGCCATGGAAGACGAGAGGGGAAGACTTGAAAGGAATGCTAAAAGAATGTTTAATAACAATCCCCTTTCTAGGTATAATTTTACCTTTTAAATAGGAAACAAGCCAAATGTTTATCTTCAAATCTATTTACTCAGAGGCAAATGCCTGAATTTATTGCATAAACTCTAAGCCACAATTAGACATAATTAAATTTGAATAAAATGTTAATCTGGTTAGGTCAGAAACAATAGTGAGTGAGTGTGTGTGTGTGTGTGTGTGTGTGTGTGTGTGTGTGTGTGTGTATCTGCAAGTCCCCTTCCTTCATTGAAGGCACACATCTGGGTGTTTGTTTTGCATAAGGAGCATTCCCGCCTTTCATCTTTTGCTCTGTGGGTGGGAGTTGGGGAGGGGTAAGCCTTGTCCTTCTTGTTCTTGTAGGAAAGCCTGTGATTAAATGGGGGGGGAACCAAAGATGCTCCTTAGAAGTCATAGTGATTCCCACCACGCTTACCCAGACACTGAACAGAGCTCATCTTCTGGAGAAACGGCGATAGCTCACCTTCTCCACACTCAAACAGCTAAGTGAAGTTTCATTCTATTTCCTAGGGAGCCAAACTTAGTGGAACTTTAGGTGTGCCTGGCACCAGTGTCTTCACGCAAGATCTCCCCTGCCGTGGACTCTTGATGCTGCAGAAGCAGGTAGACCCAGATGTGCGTGGAAGGTAGTGTGATCGTGCTTTACGAATAAATAATGGGTGATCAGAAGGACTTTTTCACCTTCTTAATTGAATTGCTCCCTTTTAATTCCTGCTCGGTTTGAAGTCGTTTAGATGCCAGGCAATGCTAATTCACATTTATTCATTTGGAAATTTCAGCCGGTTATTTGTTCCTATCAGACTCATTGGAGACCTGTCTGTCAACAATATTCAAATTCACTGTCATGCCACGAGAATTAGTGTGCGTGCGTGCGTGCGTATACAGGGGCTGGGGGAGGCAGGAGACAGAGGAAAGGTAAATTAGGAGAGTCGCTTAGAAATGAACAAAGAGTGAGTCTTTGTAGCAATCAAACTGGGTTTTCCATTTGTCCTGCTCTTCCTGGTCTCTACGTTCGTTTTGACCTCATCCTGACAATTAGAAAAGGTTGGTGTGCGACCATGTGGCTCAGGGGAAAGGTATATATATTTTCACAGAAGACTTTGGAAGATTAAGACTTCTCAGTGTAGCTGATCCGTCTGCTTCTTTAGGACCCATATTTTGGAGGGAGTGCCATGTGATTTCATATCGGGATGTTCATAACCCGAGTTCTTAAGCTGTGTATGAAACAGATTTCAAGGGATCCAGCCCTGATTAAAACAGTTAGCCTGCTCACATCCCCCTATTTACTGTGGATTACTGGGAGGGAAGTAGGGGTTAAATCCTCAAGACTTCCAGCTTCCCCAGAGGTTAACCTGGCAACCAGCTTGGCACCCACAGGAGAGCTGACAGGTAGCAGGATTTGTCTAAGCAGGCTGCCTGAGAGCCAACAAGGCAAGCTGAAGCTCTGGATTAGTTCTGGATTATGTTGTCAGGGTGAAGGCTGATGGACAAACTGCAGAGGAATAAAACGCAAGCTGTTTGGGGAGAGAGGCAGCGTGCATAGCTTCCATTTTTCAAGAAATGACAAGAAAAATCATTAATAATTTGTAAATCCGTGTCCATTAACTTTTCTCTTTGTTTCCCAAGACAGCCTTTTTAACATGAGTCCGCCACTGTCCCATATCTCTTCTGTCTGCTGACAGATGGCAAGATAGATCTGAAATTGGATTCATAAAATAATTCCTCCGTCTCTATGAAAGACACTTTGTTCTCCTAATGCCACGCTGTCCCCCGCTCCACACCCAGGATGAAAGCAACTTTGCTACTGAGACAGCCAAGCAGACATGTTCCTCTCTTCCTTCTGTGATAAATTTTCATCATAATGGCATCACTTAATAAAATACCCAGAATTAAATAAATATCACGACACTATGTTAATATACTTATAACGGTGATAAAATGTGGTGCAAGGTATCTTTCCCCCACCCCTCTTTTTATGCATCAAAGAACTTGTGAATTAGTCTCTGGACCTACCTGATGTAGTTAATAGCTATGAATACTTAACAGGCTTAATGAAAATAAGTGTGTTCTCTGTATAGATGTGTGTGTGTGTCTGTGTGTCTGTGTGTATGTGTGTGTGTGTCAGTGTGTGTCTGTGTGTGTGTCTGTGTGCGTCTGTGTGTGTATGTCTGTGTGTGTGTCTCTGTGTGTGTGTCTGTGTGTGTGTATGTCTGTGTATGTGTCTCTGTGTGTGTGTCTGTGTGTGTGTCTGTGTGTGTCTATGTGTGTGTATGTCTGTGTGTGTGTCTGTGTGTGTGTGTCTGTGTGTGTGTGTCTGTGTGTGTATGTCTGTGTGTGTGTCTCTGTGTGTGTGTCTGTGTGTCTGTGTGTATGTGTGTCTGTGTGTCTGTGTGTGTGTCTGTGTGTGTGTGTGTGTGTGTGTGTGTGTGTGTGTGTGTTTCTAACTCGGAAGTCAAAAACCTTCCTCATTGTCAAGTACTTTTGGTGACAAAAAAAATCCGATTTACTGACAGTTCTAACATTGTACAGCAACTTTGGGGGTTTTCTCTCTCTCTCTCTCTCTCTCTCTCTCTCTTTTTCACAGACTGAACAACGTATATCAGCGTTTCCTAAAGTAAAAGTTAGCTATCCTCGGATAATAGCTCTTTGATTAAAGTGAAACTAGCTGGTACTTTCTAAATTCTTCCCAAGAATCAAAATCACAAGGTTCTGAACGTTTGGGGTTCAATCCGAGTTATCGTGACCACTCCATAATAGTTAAAATCAACAGAGCTTTGAGAACAGTGAGACCAGCTCTCAAACACTCAAACACTTATCAGAAATACGTGGGATGTTTATTCAGGTTCTTCTCAATGACTTCGAAACACGTTTTCTAAGTAGACGGCTTCCTTCTCCCAGCTCTTCAGCCTGGGCACTGCACCATATATAAAGTAAAGAAGGGAGATCCATAGTATAGAGAAAGGGTCATATTTGTCTCAGGCATGGCTTCATCTGGCCTGTCCACCACCACCCACAGCAAATATTCCACAACTCTGCAAATAAATCTGAAGAAAGGATTTGATGCCAAAATCTATTGAATTCACTTTGAGTCCAAAACAAAATAAGCAATGCTCTTAGAAATCATATTTTTCGCAATATTGCTTTCTTGGATAGTGTTCATATAGGAAGCACACTAGAAGAGAAGCCAGGAAAATGCATGGACTACAACTGCTTTGGGGAATTATAGCAAGAAGAAAGGCTTTGGGCCTGAAGAGATGCAAATGCTTTTTTATCGTTGGTTAATCCATTGTGCTTATAAACAAATGCTCAGGTCTGCTTACTTGTAAACGAGTTCAGCAGGGATCGTCATCATACAATGCATTGTTTAAACATGAGTCAGTGACGTCAGTCATGTCACCTTTAAGGGTGTCCATGATCCACCGGAGCATCTGGACATACAGCCCGTCCTTACCCATTAATGTCATTAAAAACAACTCTGCCTTCTTTGTTTCTAACAAGAGCTCATGTTGACTTTAGGTGTGTAATACTGAACATGGCTGCAGAGAACCATAAGAGCTTTGTCTCCCCCTAACAAGAATGAACTGTTCTCCTTCCCTGGGAACCAGCACTTCCTGTCTGTTTCCGTGCTGTATTACATGGAGAAGTTATTTCTTTCTTTGGCATTGAGAAAGCTTTGGTTGTCTTAGACTACACTGTGCTTCCTTAGAGTCGAAAGCCTCTCCTTTGCTGAATACCTTTAAACTCTAGGCAGGAGCTACATATCCCAACACACCCTAAATCAGCAAATTCTACATATCAGTGTTTACATTACAATCCATAACAGTAGCAAAATTATGGCTATGAAGTAGCAATAAAAATAATTTTAAGGCTGGGGATCACAGCAACATGAGGAACTATTAAAAGGTCGCAGTATGAGGAAGGTTAAGAACCACATCTCTAAATGGAAAGATTTCAGTTTATATAATCACTTTTCTTACAAATCACAGCCAGCAGGCCCCACCCTTACAAAGGAAAGGAGGAGGGTGGGGGGAAGGGAACCTGAGAGCTAGGGACTGGGAGCAGAGGACAGCATTTGGGATATAAATAAATAAGTAAGTCACAGAACAAGCTAGTCACAAATTTTAGTCATGGAAGTTCAGAAATTAAGGGTTTTTTTATTTGCTTGCTTATTTCTAAAAATATGTAAGCACTAAAAAGAAAGCAGTTAAAATATATGTCATTTTCAGTCATAATATAGCAATGAGAATAACTAACCTGTGTATAACTACTAAGAAAACCGTGTTGAAATAAGAGCAAAGCTTATGGAAAACCTCAAAGGATGTTTGCAGAATAAGAGAACTTTATTTAACTGCCATTCATTTTATGTACACAGAAGAAGCAACGGAAAAACAAACATGTGGGCTATGGTTTGGAGTTGTATTAAAAACTCCAAATGTTTACAAGTTTAAATAGGCTAAAAGATTGGCAGAGGAAAGAGAAGCCTCAAAAGATATATCGGTGGCAGTTACTGAATCACTCAGTGAAGCCCCCTGCAGGGAAGATTTCAAGGTAGATTGTTCCCCTTTTCCATTTTCTCAAACCTAAGGGAACTGCCAAATATTCCAGGCTTACCTGTCTTTTCCATGCCTGTACTAATTGGTATGACATAGGCTTGAATAAATCCTCAGTATTGAATACAGAAAAAAAAACAAAAGAGTAAAAGAGGAATTAAAGAATCTTGGAGCTCCTTCAACTAAATGGTTTATCAGTGGATCTAATTGCTATATCACAGTTCTGTCACCCCCTCTCCTTCGTGATGGACCTCACCCTCACAGAAGGGAGCAAAAACCCCTTCTGACATGCAAGGGTCGACTTGGAGGTGTGAACCCTGGCTTGATCAGCTGTCAAGCGTAAGGACACTTGAGGTGGTAACAGGCCGTAAACGTCAAGAGTCCCTGTTCACTGAGAACCCCTGGAAATCTTTCCACCCTCTCACAGAAAGATGCTGTCCTGGAGGAAAGACAACAGAGGGCTGAGAAACATATTCTTGTTTCCAGAAACTGGCTCTTCCGAAGGCAGCAATACATGCCAAAGGTAATGTAGGAGGCAGAGCCAGGGTGTCAGAACACAGGTTAATGATTGATGCTATTGGCCTGCATATGGTGGTCAAGGGTGAGAGAGTAAATTATCTCACCAACAGAGAGAGAGAGAGAGAGAGAGAGAGAGAGATCAAAGAGTCTTCAAGAACATGGGGAATATAGACTAAAGATTCACCAATGGTAGCAAGCACAAAGAGTGAACATCAACACACAGAGTTGGAACAAAAACATTGAACAAAACTAAAAGAAAGCCCTGAGGCTGAGTGAGTGTAGAAACAGAAACTCGAAGCACATAGAGCCCATGTGGGTAGAATACAGCAGGGAAATTGTTTTTATCACAGACCTCTCTTTTTCTTCCTGTTATAACCAATATGAATAGCATGACCGCTTACCCACTTACCCAATAAATTCTGCTAAACTGAACAATATTAATAGTACACAAGGACAAGTTCAGTCAGGAGAAACACATGTTCTGTCCTTTGCTTTGGCATGCACTAGTGATCTTGTGCTTCGTACAAAACTAGAACTTTGTACCAGGACAAATTACGACTCTGTGCTCCTCCACTCATTTTTTAATACTATAAGCGCTAATCATCTGTGGACACAATTGCACATACTGACAGAAAGATTACAACCTATTTTACCTATTAATCTGTTTCTGACCTGCTAAAAAGCAAGCATAACTAAGAGTTGTCTATCTACAAAAACATCTGAAGTCCAATCTGCCAGCTGTGGGTTTGACTAATGGGATCTCTGAAAGAATAGCAGTTTCTTCTGCTATTTTTTTCTTTTCCTTATACATCTCTACCCATGGAAAACAATAAAGGTTCAGTGCACTGTGCACTTGCAGAGATAAAATGGCAAAGTCCTGTAGACTCTCTAAGGAGACTTTGTTATTTAAGAATAAAAACATCTGAGAACAAGGAAAGGAAATGACTAATAGTAAGAACAGAAAGAACAGAAAGCAAGCACTCAGTGCAAGAGCTATTCCTTTGACTGCAGGGTTCAGAACCCTGTCGTAGAGCTTTTAAGGCACATTTTAATATATATTGAGTTGTGAATGTAAGGACTCCCCTTAAAAAACGTCAGCATGGAATGTCACAGCTATTATCAATTATAAAAGTAACAGATACTATTTTGCGCACATTCAGACGATGAAACCCAGTCATTAGAAAAGCGGTCAATCTCCTGGGGCCATCCACTTTAGCAAATGTGCTATGAAGGAAATTGTATCTTTCTCCATTCCCATCTCCACTATGAGAACCACGCCCAGAACAATCAGAGCCCGTGCAACTCCAACTAGATAGGGTTTCCTTTTTACCAAGCCATTTTTCCTAAGAGGCTATGATACTATTTTAAGTTAATGCAATTGAACTGGAAGAAACCAATGCGAATATGTAGTCTAAAACTCCAACTGGGGTGAGATGAAAAAACTGAGGTGATTTTGATTGGTATTTCCCTGATGGCTAAGGATGTGGAACACCTTTAAATATTTCTCAACCTTTTGTTTGTCACCTTTTTAAGAGTTCTGCTTAAACCTGTATGCCACCTTCTAATTGAACTGTTTACTTTCTTGATGTTTAGTTTATAAATCCTTTGTATACAAACCTTCTGTCAGAAGAACAGGTGTGAAAGAATTCATCCCATCCTGTAGGCTGCTTCTTCACTCAAATGATGACGTCCTTGGCTATAGAGAAGCTTTTGTCTCATGTGTCCTCATTTATTAGTTGGTTTTAGTGCCTGTGCTGCAAGGATCTTGTTCAGAAAGCCCTTTCTGTACAAGTGAGCTTGTCTTCTGCTGGGATCAATAATCCATTCAGATAACTATCCAGTTTTACCAAGCGCCATTTGATGAAGATGCTGCTTTTCCTCTAATGTGTTTTCTTGACTTTTTGTCAAAATTCGGGTGGCTGTAGGAGTGTAGGCTTGTATGTGAGTCAGGAAAGGAGTTCCCTTATTCAGTAATAGCAGGAGTACAAATGTGTGCAGCCTCGATGCCGATCAGCAAGACTGTGCCTTTAAAGAATAGAAATAGAGCTTTCACGTGATCCAGCTGTGTCACTCCAACATCTACCCAAAGGACTCTATATCTCGTCCATGTTCATTGCCGCTCTATTTCTACCAAGTAGGAAACGGAAGCATCCTCTATGTCCATCTGCTGATGAATAGATACTAAAAAGTGTGTACATTTGCACAATGGAATATTACTTGGGTTTAAGAAAAATGAGTTTCCATGTAAATGAATGGAAGTGCAATCATTCTGAGTGGGATAGCTAGAACCAGAAAGATTATCTCATTTGTGGACATTAGCTTTGGTTCCATATATATATATATATATATATATATATATATATATATATGTATATATATATATATGCCACATTCAGAAGATCATACAAGTTGGATGATCATATTAGTAAGAGGTCATGGGAAGAGGGAGCTTTCAAAGGAGGAGAGATAGAACGCAGTAGTATAAAATGTTGAAAAAGAAATAATAGAACAGAAACAAACTGGAGTTGAGGGTGGCAAGTTGGAGCAGTGGAGGCTCTAGCCATACTCGTTGAACTTTGAACTACTGATGGATTCTGGGACAGGGACAGATATTGTCTTCAGTTATGTGACCACTGATGAGCCTACCATATTCCAGTGAAATAGTTCCAAGTCCATGAACACACAAACATTCCCGGCTGAACACAGCACAGGGTGTAACCCATTATTGAAGTATCTGAATAAACATGTTAAAAATGAAAGTGACCCTCAATAAGCAAAATTTGTAGGTGTCTCTGAACTGTATGTTAACTATTATTAGCCAGCTCTTAAACTAATTATTATGAGTGTCATTGTGAGAAAAACAAATAAAAGATATTATGAAAAATCCCAAGTAATAATTGTCTAAGAGATGCTCTTGTTTACTTTTTAAGAGCCTTCAAATGCAACAGGAGGGGATTCCAAGAGTCAGGTGACTGGGAATAGGTTCATAGTTGAATTTGTGAAGCCTTGATTATAATCTTCCAAAGCCCTCTTATGATCACAGTTTCTATCTCCTTACATGTTTGGGCCAGCCTGGGCTACTCATCCACACACCAACACATGTAAAGCCTTCATTGACTTAGAAGCTTCCCACTCCATTCCATGTAAATGTGCTCTGTACCTACATGATCAGGAAGAATAAAGATTTCCCCATAACTGCTTTCTTGTTTCACAGTTATAATTTTCATACAGTTCTTTAAAGGCACTTATTAATCTTATATTTCATAAGTCAAAATGGGTTTATTCCAGACTCCATGATTAAAGAAGAATTTATGTTACAGTTATCTATAAGAAAAAAAAAGAGTTAATACCACTACTTCTAGTCACAGTATCAGTCAGTTAAACAAAACTCTGAAGAAATTATAACCAAAATTATAGAAAACAAGTAAACATTCAGCCAGTGTAGTGGCTGCACGTGCAATCCCGTCACTGAAGAAGTAAGGCCAAGGGTGTTGGAACAGGGGCCCAAACTGGGATACGTGGTAAGAATTTGTCTCGAAAAAAAATAAAACTGAAGGTCATTTTTTTTCTTTTTTTCTTTTTCTCCATCTTTATTAAATTGGGTATAAAAGTGAAGGTTATTACGAGAGGAAATATAATTGGAATGTATTGAGCTGTTTCAAATTTTTACATGTAATAGAAAAACGCCTGACACTTGCAAGCAATTATATAACGTTTTTAAATGGCAATGCGGATTTATAATAAATATGCTTTAAATGCTTCCAGACAATTTGTTTTCCTAGCCAATTAGCACATTCACTTGACAAGCAGAAGCTGGACATGTGAAACGTGCCTTTGAGTGTGTTCCCCCTTTGCATAGTTCTGAGCAGCAGGAGCCGTTGAGCTGCCTGAGAAAGCAGCCTGCATCCTGCTGTACCTTCCCTGCCGGTGGTCATCCAATCGCCGTCCAAGTAGCCGCACAGAAACGCCCCCAACCGAAGAGGGCGTGAGGTTAATTCTCTCTTTACTGAGTTGACATGAGGCATGTTGCAGCCTCCAGTGCAAAATGTTACTGGTAATCTTTTAATCCCAAATTAGGTCAATATTTTATCAAGTTAATCTAGCGTGGAGATTAATTGCATTAGTTACCACATACATGCGCTCACACAAGTTATTTGTTCTAGAAATACTTTTAATCGCAGAGCAAACCCTCCTCGGTTATGATGACAATTTTTCACTCCATCCAAAAAAATATAACACACCTCTTCAAAAGTTCATCCTTTACCAATAAGTATTTGCCTTTATAAAAGAGACATTGATTCTTTTCATTGACGTGTAGCCCAGACTCATACAAGGCAAAGCATGAGGGGCTTGTAATTACTGTAACAGTCACCATCAAAAAGCTGTTTGTAAAGAAATGACTTTTGAGTGAAGTGATTTTAATAAACTAGCTCACCTTTGGTCTACTGTTTTAATTCATTTCTATTTATTCTCTCTTTTTTTTTTTTTTTGTTCTTTTTTACGGAGCTGGGGACCGAACCCAGGGCCTTGCGCTTCCTAGGCAAGCGCTCTACCGCTGAGCTAAATCCCCAACGCCTCTATTTATTCTCTTAAAATGTGTGGTGGGTCCCGTAAGAAAGTTAGTGACTTTATTTGTTTAATCTTTTGTATTGCCGAGCAGGATTTGAACTACTTGCTGCTCTAGAACAGTTCCCCATGCATTCAGCAGTTTTGAATCCTGAGATCAGACTTCACCCATTACCCATTCGCTTCCGGCAGGAGTGCAAGTGGGGAGGGACTCCGTTTTCCCTAAGGGACTGGCCACTGAAAGTTTGACCATGCTTCAGTGAGTGTGTGGGCAACACACAATATACTTGATCATTTTTTCTCTTTTTTTCTTTTCTCTGTAAGGTCACAAGGGTTGGGGGCTGGGGTGGGGAGGGGAGGCGGAGACCTGATAGGATTGGAAAGTGAATGTGACTGGGGTGCGTTCTGTGAAATTCCCAAATAATCAATAAAAAATATCAGGTTGGACTGAAAAAAAGAAAAGAAAAACCAGAGTCAGCCTGGGGGTGAAAATATATTGATCCAAAAGGTAGATAGATCTGCTGGCATAAGACAAGGTGACAAATTCCCTCCTTACTCTCAGTCTCCCTGGTCATTGACAAAAATCCCAAGCACCATTCTAGGTAATTTTAGAGTCCCACTCCAGGCCCCACTATGGTGGCTTTATGACCACTGTCCACTCCCACTATCCTGATAGCTTTATTCCCCCACCCAAACCCCCACTCTCACTGCGAGGCAGAGTTCACACCTGTTTCATCACCAGCCAACAACATCTTCCAAGGGTCACGCCAATTATCAGGCTTCCCCAGACAATGTTTGAGAATAGTGCATGTCAGAAATTTAGCTTTTGTCTTCAAATATTGGTTTTCTGGCATTCATCATTGATGAAAATTATAAGTCAAAGGATCCAGGAAATTTTTCATATGACTAGTCCTTTGAATTAATTAACAGATTAAAATCAAATCTCTCCTGTGAAGAATAGATTCACATCAGCACTCTTAGGCAGCACGGTTGAACGCGTTGGGAGGTAAAGTTCATAGTCCTGAATGTCAGCCTCACGGTTATTATGAGGCTGTGACAAGCTGTGCTGCAGAGACTGCCAAAGGGTTCTCTAATCTCCACTTACCACAGTGCAGCGTTCGCCCGTGAATATTAAGAAAAACCTACTTCAACTCGCTAAAAGTCACCCAAGGGCATGGTGCACCTAAATAAAAAACACATTTCAGAAATGGGCCCTGTAAAATATCCCAGATAAAACCTAGAGGGCCAAACCGGAACTGGCTGTGACGGGGTATGGGGGCGTGTATTTCTTTACTTTTCTATATTAATCTTTTTACTGTATGTATGTATGTATGTATGTATGTATGGATGGATGGATGGATGGATGGATTATGGATGTATGGATGGATATATGTATGACATCATGTTGATATGTCAACTGTACACCATAAAATTTGTTTGTTGATCGGTTGGTTGGTTTTTGTTTTGTTTTGTTTTTTGTTTTTTGTTTTTTTGTTTTTGGAGCTGGGGACCGAACCCAGGGCCTTGTGCTTGCTAAGCAAGCGCTCTACCACTGAGCTAAATCCCCAAACCGGTTGGTTGGTTTTATACAAAGAAATCTTATCTGGGCATGATGGCTCACACTCCTAACCCTGGCAATGGAAGGGCTGAAGTGGGAACATTATCATGGATTTCAAGGTAGCCTGGGTCACACAGACCAACCTTAGAAACACAAAGAGAGACTTTTTGTGTGTCTCAAAAAGAAAAACTAAAATCAAACAACAACCACAAACACCTTAAAGTATAATTTATATTATACTTATAATGTTCTTAGCTTTTGATCTCTCCTGTGTGAATAAAGAACAAATCTTCCGTCCTGACCTTAAATCACCATTTTGAAGTCATATTAAAAATCAATGTCGGGGCTGGGGATTTAGCTCAGTGGTAGAGCGCTTACCTAGGAAGCGCAAGGCCCTGGGTTCGGTCCCCAGCTCCGAAAAAAAGAACCAAAAAAAAAATCAATGTTAAAATGTAGTATGTAGCCTTCAATTTTACTTTCATGTTGACCTTAATATAACTAATAAAATCCTACTCACATATATTAAGTGCATACTCAGAGGATAATTTTGATCTTTCACTTAGTATTATAGGCACAAAAAATAAATCTTCCTTGTGTTTTAAACTTTCTGTATATGTTTTTAAATATACACATGTTTTATTGTAGTATTCCACATTTTTGTATTATTAAAACCTTGTAAACTTCCTGCCTGACCAAGACATTTATATCCACCTCCTTATGTTTAACCCATTATATTTAAGTGCCCTGAGCAATATGGCTTCATTCCTCTTACATAATTGATCCTTGTTGATTGTACACACATACCTGTCAAGCCCCAGGATCAGATCTGTTTGAAATATAGGAATATAAAATGCAATTTTAATTGAAATATAGGAATATAAAATGTAATTTTAATTACCAAATGTAGCAATAGCAAACAGACAAATAAACAGAAAACAACAGCACCCTTCGTGGTCAGCACCCTTACTGGGTAGGCATCCTTAGCAGTGTGTTGTAGTCCTTAGACATATGAAGCCAAGGGTCAGAAAGACCTGCAGGAGCTACAGCCCTGGGTGCCATCAGAAAGACCTTTGGTGACTTGTTTTTTATCCTCCTTGTGTTCCGGTCTCTTTATCCACAAACCAAGAATAGCAAGACAGGTGTAGCGAAGCAGTTTAAGGAGTGAACTATGTTCAGTGCTTAGTAGGGATTTAATACATTTATCTAATGTATTGCCATTTAGAAAATAAATAAGCGCTAAGGGTGAAAAATCTAAATGTAAAATCTAGACTGTCATGCTTGTTTATTTTATGTTAACTTGATACACGTTAAGGCATCAGAGAGGACAGGGTCTCAATTGAGAAAAATGTCTCCATAAGATTGGACTTCAGGCAAGAGTGGGGCATATTCTTAGTCATTGATTGATGGGCGAGGGCCCAACTCATCAAGGGTGGCTCCATTCCTGGGCTGATGGTCTTAGATTCTGTAAGAAAGGAGGCTGAGCAAGCCATGATGAGCAAGACACTAAGCAGCACCCCTCCATGACTGTAACATCAGCTCCTGCCTCCATGTTCCTGTCCTGTTTGAGTTCCTGTCCTGGATTCCTTCAATGTGGATCATAACGTAGAACTGAGAGCCAAATAAATCCCTTCCTCCCCAACTTACTTTTTGGCCATGGGTTTTATTGCTGTAAAGTAAGTGTGATTAGGGCAAATTGCATTTTAAAACATACAGGAAAAGAGTCATAAAGATGGACCATGAGGGAGAATTTGAAAGTTGGGTTGAATAAGGGGCAAGAAGGACTGCTGTGTGTGGCGTGAGGGGAAGAGAAAACACACCTGTAGGAGAGGAGATGTGGGCATGGGAAGGACTTATCAGGAAGCTTTGGCAAGACAGAAAACACAGGCAAGAGCAGCAGACACAGCAGGCTGTGGGAAAACTGCCTTTCACCTTGAAGACTTTGCACTGACTTATGAATGTTCTATTCAGTCCCTTAAAGGAATTTGGATTTGATTCAACTGGGCAAGTAAGTATCAGTCAGAGTTCAGAGGAGGGCTGACTTCTCGTGCCTGTGGTTTTAGATCATAGAGAGAGGATATAAATGGCTGTAGGGGGAAGTAATGAGGGATGGACAAGCTTAGGTTTTAGATAAACTCATCTGTAAAACAGTAATCTCTCTTTACAGACACATGGGATTGTAGAGTTGGGGGTGCCTTTGGAATACACCGGACTCACTCTCCTGAGAAGGAAATGAGCATTTGAAGGACCTGTCCAAGTGAGTTGGCTGGTGGTGGCTGTCCCAGAACCACACCCTAGTTCAGATGCCCTGACCCCAATATACTTCCCTTTGATCCATCTTCCTTTCTCATAAAGGGCCGAATGGGGCATCAGCAGCATTTTCAGAAGGTTCCCTGCATAGTCTAAGTAAACTGAAAGAAAGGAAAAGGCCTGGGAAAAGGGTGAAGAGGAGGCTACGTCAGTGACAAGGTCATTCAGTAAGACACCTCAGTGAAAGCAGACGCAGCATGCAGGTTAAGAAGGAACACCGCAGAAGGGACACCAGCCACTCTTCTCACAGCTGCTCAGGCTCAGTTCTTACACAGAGCGAGTGATGCTATCAGATAATTGAGAGAAGCTCCGGGGTATCAACCACTGCGACTGTTCCTCCCACACCTCATCGTGCAGCCCTTGACACACAGGCTGTGGCCCTTACAGCATCTAATATCTCCACCCTCATCTTGCTTCTCAATTAATGTGACATAAGGCCATAGTTGGAGAGGCTGAGTTCCTGCCAAATTTTATTTGATGAGTATGTGAATGCTAAACTTATAGCTCGGAAGTTATCCTGCACCAAATTATTACCATGTATTATTACTAAGATTCTTGTTTTACTTTTTCTCTCAAAAGTAGAAAGAGACTTTTTTAAATACCCTAGTCAGAATCCAAGGCCAAGGGTACAAATATCTAGCTGTACAGTCAAGTTAATAAATGTAATAAAAGCCATAATTATATTTTCGTGATTCATATTCAGTATCGTTTAAGGAGTGAGCCACATGGCAAAGTTCTAGGAAAACCACTCGCAGGATTTTGACCTCTGCTCTACACACACTTTCTCCCAATTATTCAATCAAGCGGTAATCTAGACACTGCGGTGAAGGGATTTTTCAGATATAATGAGGGTCCCAAATCAATTGACCTTAAACAAGGTGATTATATAGATGGTCCTATGCTAACCACATGACCCCCTTTAAAGCAGTCTGCCTTCACTAGTTGGCTACAGAAAAGGAAGTTAAGGGATTGGACAACGTAAAAGGCTCCCATGAGACTGTACCCTTAAGGAATCTGGGCAGCATGTTCGAAGGTAAAAGGGGTCTGTGGGGAGTAAATGAAGTCCTGAGTAAATGTGGATTATTGACATAAGCATGACCCTGTATGTCAAGAACCCCAATATCTTAGACCCATGGGAATAGCAAGGCTTTCCCTAGGTCAGGCTCAGAGGAAGGATAACAGCAGACTCTGGTCTGAACTCGAATGTTGACTAATACTGACTGTTAGCTAAAAGCAGTGAGCACAGAGAGTATATGGCTGTGGTTTCCTTGTCTAAGATGTCTACGTCGTAGGCAGAACCTCACCAGCGGTTTCCTCCTCTCGGGTGAGTCCAACCTGATACAAAGACCTCCTACCATAATTAGCTCTCCCACCTCCTCCTGGTTCACACTGTGCATAACAAATGGAGTTTCCTAGCTAAAGACGCTCCTTTTCAATCTTGGTGTATAACCTACGGGATCCCACTTTTTCTGTGTGCCTCTGGTTTCTTCAAAACCACTTGCTCCACTTAGCCTAAGACCTGCAGTGCCGCTGCAGCCCACTCAGATGCTGTGGAACTGAACTTACAAACAGTCGTGAGCTGAATACGTGTGTTAGGAAATGAAACTGAGTCCATGCAAGAGCAGCAACCACATTTTACCACTGGGCCTTCTCTATCCTGCCATCTTTTTTTAAAGTAGTGCACAGGTTACATGCTACCCAGTGACCTGGTTCCTCTGCCGTGGTCACATCCCCCTAATTTAAATTTGCAGCAAGTTTTCTCAGGTTATTTTAGCAAGTGAATAAGGTTTCCAGGTAGTACTCAGTAGTGCTAAACGGCAAAGCAATCATCCAGAATCTGGCCAACTCTTCAAAACGAAGTGATCTGATTCATCTTTACTGACTTTAAATTAACAGACTGCGAATGCTCAAGTAAACAACTCCAGGGCACGATTCCATCTCCTTTCTATTTTTACCATAGTCTATTTATTGAAGGAAAAGTGGGTTTGGAATAAACATGCAATAATGACTCATTACTTCCCTTCAGCGAGTTTGAAATAATCCAAACCTACAGAAAATTTGCAAGAACCGTGCATAATAAACCATTGCTCTCTCCCTGGGCTGGCCAGTGGCTAACATACAAACTTGGTTACATTTGTATCTTCATGTATCGCTCCCTCACTGCCTGCTGCCTGCACATACCCACATATACAATGTGTCTACTGATACTTTCTACACATAGGTAACATCTGTGTGTTAGTCTCTGTACAGTATCTGTGTACTGTTACCTATGCACATGGTACTGAGTCAAGTGCACACCAGTGAGCTACGCCATCACACTGCACCATCACAAGCTAACAGATGAGGCTGGTTCTTCCCCGGGTTGCACCAACAAAACCTCATTTTTACCTCTAATACTTGAACACACTGACTTCCTCGTGAGACGTTAAAATAGTTCATACGATATTTATAAATGAAATTTGTATCACCTTGTGACCAATTGTCACAAAGTTAAACACGTTTTAGTGTTTTACTGAATCTAATGTCAATAACAAGTCTTCCTCCTGCCATTGTCCCTCCCCTGACCCCTCACGGGCAAGAATTGTTCTCCGCTTAAGCCAGAATCATATGCGAACTAGACCATGCCAGAGTATGCACATCACAAGATGCCTAAAAGCCACTGACGGCAATTTTTCTGGTGATACACAGTTTAAAAGTGGGTAAAAGAGCTCCAATTGCCTGTTCAATTTTTTCGGGTTATTGTGTCCGTGTGCATGTGCGTGCGTGCACGCATGCAAGCGTGTGTGTGTGTGTGTGTGTGTGTGTGTGTGTGTGTTTTAGATATCATCAAGTTTTTAATAGAAGGCCTTGCTGCATAGCCCAGACTACCTGGAATCTGTTACATAGTTCAGACTGGTCTTAAACTGGCTTAAACTCTCCTGACTCAGTCTTTCAAGTGCTGGAATATACTTGGTCCACAATCATAATTATTCCCTCCCCTCAAAAAAATCAGGCGATGCTTTTACACATTTTGTGTACCACATGCCATTTCAGTACTTTATGTTCCCGTATTTAAAGCATTAAATCTGTTGTAAATAATTACTATCTTCATTTTACAAATAAGGGGAAATAAGTACTAAGCAGAACTAATACAACTTTCTTGGGGTCAAAAAAAAAAATAACAAAGTTTACACTGCCATTCAGAGCCTCCAATCTGGATACTCGGCCTGGCTTCACAACACTCTAAACTTTGTGCCTCTCAGCCCTGAGAACGAGCGCCATATCATTACCTTCAGTTCATGAAAATTCATCTTGTGAATCTTAAAACACCAAAAGAATTCTAATGCTGTTGAAATGTATGTCTGATGAATCCACACAACAGACAAAAAAAAACCCTTCAAATTAAAAACTAGGGGTGTGGAGTGATTCCTCAAGCGTCGAAGTCCCTACCATACAAACTAAGGATCTGAGTTTGGATACCTAGAACCCATGTAAAAGCTAAGTGTATGTGGTTGGTGACAGACTGTTACTAATAGACAGATGCTCGGAGATAGCTGGCCATTTAGTCTACAGTTGCTGATCTCTTGAGCTCAATGAGATACCTTACATCAAAAAATAACACCGCCAGAATAATTAAGGAATTCATCCAATGCTAACATCCAAACCTGGCCCCAGCATGCATAAATATACACAGTATGCACAGAAACACACATACACACACACTCACACTCACACACACATACACACACACTCACACTCATACACACACATACTCATACACACATACACCACACACTCACACACACTCACACACATATGCTCACATTCATACACACATACACAGCACACACGTACTCACACACACACTCACACACACTCACACACATACACACACACATACTCACATACACATACACACACACCACACACTCACACACACTCACACACACATGCTCACATTCATACACACATACACAACACACACATACTCACACACACACTCACACACACTCACACACATACACACACACTAATACATACACACCACACACACATACACACACACTCACACTCATACACACACTCACACTCATACACACATGCTCACACTCATACACACATACACAACACACACATACACACTCACACACACTCACACACATACACTCACACTCATACATACACACCACACACACACACACACACACACACACTCACACACACACACAATTACTTTATTCATTCTGTTTACCAAGCAACAGTAAGAAATAGCAGACAAGCTGGTACTGTGTTTAGATCGGGTCTGAATAGAATGTTCAATGTGTGAGTGTAGTATCCTTGGATCAGTGTTGTTTCCTTCATAGCAGGGATTAGAAAGTCACACACAGAGACTCTCATCCAGTGCTTGAGAAAGACTGTTCCTCCTCCCTTTGGTTCTCCTTCCAAATGGCAATAAGTCACATCAGAGGACACAGTTTCTAAAGCACGATTGCACTTCTCAAGTAGTGGCACACACTTAAGACAGGCAGGCAGTAATCCCGGGACATAGTGCCTGGAGTGTCTTATTGCTTAATTAGAGCTGGCTCTGGGCCACTTCTTCTCGGCCTTGAAACAGTGCAAGAGCCCGGAAAGAGCCATGGCCCTGAGAAGCGTTATTCCAGGAGGAAAGAAGGTAATGGCACCATGCCAGTCTACAGGAAACAAAGACGAGGGCTCTGTCTGCTGCAACAGAAAAGTCAAAACGCCCAGCGTTATTGCAGCCAGATATCAAATGCACTGCCATGCCCACGGCTAGGGTTTAAGCATGATGTGTTGTAGTAAAAACTTTATAATCCTCACTCACGGGGCAACAGACCATGAAAGAATCTATTAATTTGAAAGGTATCACCAAAAAATTACCCAAGTTTCAAGAATCTAGAAGCTGTATGCTGACAAATTTCAGTTCAAGGTCACATACTAGTCAAGTATAACAACGAATGTAACTTTGCTCCAAAAGCATTCGTTCAACAAAGGTAAAAGCAATTATTAGAATTACATAAATCCATTGTTCCTTAACTTCTTACTGTCTTTTCGATGGAGGAGAGGAAGAGGTTGGACCTCTATGACTTAATTGTGGTGTGTGCTCAGAGTACAACATAATCCTGCAGTCTTGTCATTGTAGGGAGGGCATAGAGAGTACTTAGAAATTAGATGGGGAGGGGTCTTTTCCAAACTTCCAGAAATGGTTTGTTTTTAATTAACTGACATCTGTTAAATGTGTAAACGTGCCCTATGAGGAGCAAATGACAAGAGGGAAAAGAAACCTGAAACTATACCTGATGCCTGACTGGACCATGGGTCCCTTAAGAACCAACTTCCCAGAGTATGGCAGGGCAGGTTGGCCCCTGGCAGAGCTGCAGCACCTCAGCTATGAGAAGACTTGGAAGCTTGTTGACATTTCTCTAAAATATATTTCACCAGGCAACGAGCTCTCCAGACATCAGGCCCAGTGACATCTCCAGATGATTTCTTCTCCAATGGTGGGTCCCCGGTGGTCCTGGGGTGTCACTCTAATGGTGAACCCAGGTATTTTATCTGCAGATTTGGAGTCTGGGCATTGTCATCTCCAGTGACGGGGTAGAGAGAACAGCATCTTTAATGATGAGGACCAGAAGAATTTTGATTCTTCACCAAAATTCCAGAAGAATTTACTTTTTATGAATATGGTCAACGTCCTCTTAACAAAAGCCTGCATGAGCCAGATGAAGACACCTAGAACACAGGTTTTAAAATCAAAATACTTGGGCTCCTCGAATGTAACTTCAGGTAGATATTGGAAGCTACAAAGAAATTCAAGAGACCCCAAGAAACGCAAGCCAATTCTAAGAAGCGGGTCGACCTGTTTACTAGTTTAGAAGGACCCTGGCAAAGAAATGGTAGGACTATTTCAAAGATGGAGTCAAAGGGCAAGACTTTGGAATTTCTGCTGTCTGTGAACAGCTGTCTCTCAAGCTTCCTTTGATAAGAACTCCAAGAGCCTAGAGGCGGCATACTGCTTTATAACTCTCAAAGGAGTCAAGAAAATGTTTCTGACAGCAACCAATCCAAGAATTACTTAATGCTATCTTTTCTCTCTGTGGGAAATAGCAAAACCATGCTAGGTACTTTCCCTCTAGGGTTCATAATCTGCTTGTCTCTCCCTTGGATTCACTCACTGTTGGACTATGAACAGGGCATGTAAGTCAAGCAAATCTTTCCCCCTTCTCCTCCTCATGTTGTTTTTGGTCATGGTCCTTAGCCACAGAAATGGGACGCAAAGTAGCACCTTGTGCCCTGACTCCTCTGGGTGGCCTCAGAAAAATGCTCACACTGTGGTCCCCGAGCCTCCGGTGCAGGAATTTTGCTGTAGCTGGATCAGTTAGCACTGGGCTCCACAGGATCTCTCGCTCTTTGCATTTTGATCAGTTGTGGTTTTCTGAAATAGTCACCATCTGTTACAAAGGGAAGTTTCTTTGATGAAGAGAGAGGATTACATTTATCTGTGGGTACAAGTGTATTTAGAACGTAGTTGGGAATTATGCTGGTTTAATAAGTTCCTGCACCTAAGGCTCAGAGATCAGTGCAGAAGAGGAAGCAGAAAGATTGTTAAGAGTCAGAGGGATGGAAAGTTTGCTGTGAGATAGTTTCTTCTAGAAATGTCAGAGAAGCTACACCCATGACGTCTCATCAACATGGCTGCTTAAACAAGACCTGAGCAATGAGGACCCCAGTGGGCATGCTAACATGGAAGGGGGAAGTTCAAGGGGCTTAGACCCCAGACAAAGAACCACAGTCAACTAGGGAATGCTGGGAGAAAGAGAAATGGTCTTCCCCAGAGAAGAGACTCCTAACTTCTTATTCTCAATTGAAAGTGTCTTGTCCCAAAAGGACTCCAGCTTGTTTCAAGTTCACATGCACACACCACACACACACCACACACACAAACACACACACCACACACACCACACACACACCACACACACAAACACACACACCACACACACCACACACACACACCACACACCACACACACACCACACACACAAACATACACACCACACACACACCACACACACGACACACAACACACACACAACACACACACAACACACACACACCACACACACACACACCACACCACACACACACCACACACCACACACACACCACACACACAAACATACACACCACACACACACCACACACACCACACACACCACACACACACACCACACACACATCACACACACACCACACACACCACACACACACACCACACACACACCACACACACCACACACACACCACACACACCACACACACCACACACACACACACACCACACACACACACACACCACACACACACACACCACACACACACACACCACACACACACACACACACACACACACACATCCTACCTAAAATACAAACCCTTAAAATATGACTATGAATATCAAACCAAAATGCACGAAACCTTTTAAAAATGAAAAACAGATAAGAAAAACAGAAAGAATACACGTCAGGGACATAGGGATAGAGTCTAGGAAAGTATTAATGAGGAAAACTGGCAGAGAACCGTCTTCCCAGATCCAGCTAAGCCCTAATAGCATTGTGTTATATAGTTTGATTCAAGTTCAGACTTGATTGTTCATGGCGATGACATTCAGAAACACATACATAGACCTCCACAGGTACTTCTGCTCTTCTTTAAATACTGTGTGTTCCTCTGTCATTAGGCACTAGGGAAACAGTTGACCAGGGTCCTGGCAGTGTTGGAGTGGCCCCTTACAAAGCATCACTGGGGAGAGAGAAGCAGAGGACAGGTGATGCCATGGGCCAAATTACTTCCCGATATCTGCCCAGAAGGGTTAGTCTTAAATTTATGTGCTGAGACATCCACTGATCACTGATGTTCTAGAGAAATATCTCCGAAGCTTGGATTGTCCTGGATCCTATCAACTGAGGGAGAAGAAACAGATGTATCTTCCCAACTGGGAAAAAAGGGCAAGGTTGTAAGTCAGAAAGAAACTATGTATGATGCATATGTGTCTGATTATCTGTGAGGCCTTTCCTTTGCGCATATATCCAGAATATGCAGTTTACTTCAATGTTTATGAATTGTGGACATTCCATCAGCTTGGGAGAAATTTATGGACTGTTCCTATAAATGTCAGGGTGGAATAGAATTATAACTTGTTTGCTTAGCTGACTAGCTGTTTATCTCTGTGCATTTGCCTGACGCTGAGTAGAGATCATCCCTCTGTCCAAACACCTGAGTCTAGAAAGACTCTTGGCCATTTTTTTTTCTTGCTGCTTTTCTCTTGGAACATGTTTAAAACATGAAAGATGTTTTAAAAACAACTTCTTGGTTATAATTGCCTTGTATTTAGGGCATTTAAACCCTACACATATTTTCCTTTGAGCCAGTCCCATACGCCATCACTATGTGTGAGAAGGCAGCATACCACTCCTTGTATTGTGGTATCCATTCAGAGTTATAAATTTCTTGAATGGAAGTTTTGCCTTTCAATTCAGGTCAAAAGCAGCCAATGATATGAATTACTAACACTCTCATCTCTGACCCTGAGGAATGTTGTGGTCTTTATGTTTAAGACGGGGGAGGGGAATGTGAATCTTATTATTTTAATCCTCTAGTTGAACTTCTATAAACCTAATTCCCTTATATCCCTATGAATCCCATAAACCAAATATATAGAGAAATTTTTCTTTTGCCTTTCTCCCTCGTTCCCAATCTTTCTTCGTTTCTTTCCTCCCTTCACCTCTGCTTCTTTATTTATGTGAAGATAGCTTTTTAAACAATTTAAGTGCTTGTACAAACACGGTGCTCTGAGGACTACATCTCTTGATTGGACTATACCAATTTGTCTCTCAACATGTAGTAATGTTCTAATTATAGAACGGACATACTCTATCGTCGTGATGGCTGCATACTAAGTGCATTGTCTTTTGATTGTTGGAAGTTACTGAATTATGTTCTTACCTTGTTAGATTTATCCAACATCCAAAAAAATCAACCACCATTATTTAATAAAAATATTATTTAATAAAAATAAGGTGAATTCATCCAGCTATAAATTAAACTGGTGTTTCTAACCTTAGCTTTCTTAGATGGTTTAGACAATTTTAATAAATCACATTTCTGTATATGTTCTGTTCTGTATTACTGTCTCATAATAAAAGAAGTGACATATTTTTTCCAAAAAAAGTCATAATTTAAAGTTGATTTCCCTTTAAAAGTTTATGGAAAAAATAATCTTAGCATCCTGATTTAGTTTTCTTCTCTTTCTTTTTTTCCTCCTTTCACTTTTCAGAGACTGGCTGTCTTTGTTTCTGTTGTAAAACCACTTCTTCCCTGAGTTTCTCCACCCATACCCACAGCATCTGAAGTGCCTCATGCCAAGGAACCAAAATGAAATGCAAATCACTGTCTTGCCTTTCCACATCCAACACTGGTTGAAACAACAGGAAGAGGGAGGCTCAAATACACATATTTTAAAAGAAAGAAAGGAAGGAAGGAAGGAGGGATGGAAGGAAGGAAGGAAAGAAAAGAGGGAGGGATAAAATATTCTTTTACCATTCCAAGAACTACTCTTTCTACATTGATAAGAACTTAGAAAACCCTCCACTAATTTTGGGAAATTGACCTAAAACTTTCTAGAAACTTCAGTGAAGTTTTCTATCACACTTAGTTGCAGAACCAAGCCAACGGCTGGGTGCTTAACGCAATGGCACTATTACGCTTCAGTCTCTGCCCCAGAGTAGTTTTTTGGTTGACTTCATGCTTCGTTCATAGCAGTGGAGTTATCTGTTAAACTGTTGTGTCACAGAATGTGTTTTGAAGGCCAAGCCCAAGGCCGAATGTATGCCAGGGGGCGGTTGTACCGTCAAACCACACCCCCAGCCCCTGTTGCCTTCCTTTGTAGAATTATTCTTTTTTTAAAAGATTTATTTATTTTATGTATATGAGTACACTGTCGCTGTTTTCAGGCCAGAAGAGGACATCAGGTCTCGTTACAGATGGTTGTGAGCCACCATGTGCTTGCTGGGAATTGAACTCAGGACCTCTGGAGGAGCAGTCAGTGCTCTTAACCACTGAGCCAACTCTCCAGCCCTGTGGAGTTATTCTTAATCTAAGAGGTGCACCCTTCCTACACATACACCAAGAACAACCTGAAAAATAAAACCACAGACCCCTGTTCAAATGTTGTCAAGAGTGCTGAGGTGGTTGTAGCAAACGTTAAGCCCAGTCCAGGGTCCTTCAGAATGAGAGGCCCCATGCAGCAGTGCTGACCAGATAAAGGGGAAAAATCCCTGATAGGCGCTGGCCCAGGAACTTCCCAGACCTATGCTGGAACCATACTCCCTCCCTGCACTGAGATAGGCAACCCCAAACACCTGGAGTCATTGTTTCTGTTTCTATAAACTGAATGAATGCTTATCCCAGAGGATCTCATCTATGCAAACAATGTTACTCTCTCTCTTTTTAAAATTTCTTGAGCTTCTTGGTTTTGCACCTAACTGCTGACTTCTAAGGTAGCAACCGTGGATGAGCATGGACAGGGCAGACGGGAGTTGGGAAATCCTTAGGATCATCTACTGATGCTTTTCATTTGTGTACCCCCCTTGTCAGGTTCCATGAACAGATGTGGATGAAACACAGGGTTCTGCTGAGAAGAGAGAGACCAGATAGGTACAGCATAGCTTCCTATTTCACCTACGAGCCTCTCCACTAGTCTCACTCACTAGAGAGTCAGGGAAGCACGTGCGACACCTTCGTGAAAAAGGTGCCCCCCCAAAAGAGGCTAAGAGGCTGTCTGTGAGGCAGGTGCTGTCATCTAGAGAGGCAACAAATCCACAGACAGACAGGGAGCGCGGGCTGAGAAGATTCTCCAGGGAGGCCTCATCCCTTATAGGAAATTACATTAATTTCAGGCATTTCATTAAAGGTAGCATCAAGGACCCCCGGACATGACAGGAAAGTTTATTTCATAATAATTATAGAGAATGGGAATCTCCAAGATCTTTTACATTTTTAGAATAGAAAAAGAAATAAGATTCTCTTGGGGTTTTATATAATAATTGCTTCACAACTATTTTAGCTGCCTCAAAAGTAAATAAGGAACAGCTCTACCTTTAGTTTTTCTTACAAGTCATAGAAGGCTGAGTTATCTGTAGACATCTGTCCACTTTCCTTGTGTCCAATACAGTTCGAAGGCATCTGCTTCCCCCCGAGTGGCTTTAAATGAGAGCAAATTGCAAAGCATGAGAGACATACAAAGGACCTGCTGAAGACCCTTCAAACTGCAAGGGAAAGCCGGGCTGTCCTCACAGATTACACGCAGACACTTAGACAACTGGAATCTTGCAATAGACGGTACATATGAGATGGAAATACTCACACTACATATCTTGTACCTCCCAAAACAACCCCAGTGTCTGTGATTGTCTGAATTCCTGAATTCTTATTTGAGAAAGACACAGAAACATTCCAGGTTCATGCAGTACAAACTAAAGGATGTGCAGATCCCTAGTTGAGATTCAAAATTTATTTCTCTAGCAGCTTTGAAATGATATGTACAATAGAGGTATATTATCCTTATATTTTAAAAATCAGAAAATGATGTATAGATTGGGATCTGCCATTTAGTTTTGTCAAAGGACCCATGTCTACTTAGTTTGAGTGACATCATAAGCATTATTTATTTATAGGGAAGATATCACCCAGCATCTGCTTCAATCAAGATTCTGCTGCAAATGGTAAGGAAATGTCACTGAATAAATACAGAAACACAGCTCACTGAGAGCCTCCTCATTCCCATGGGCAGTAAGTGGGTCCCAATTTAGAGAGTATTGCCCAGGGCCATTGCTTACAGGTGGGATAGCTCATGTCACATTGTCTTGCCTCCTAATTGTTGACTTGATCTCCAACTATTTAGAAGCCCTAAAAGATGGGAATATTAGTGTGAGTCTTAGAGGGTTTGTTGTAATTTACTGAAAGCACTTAAATGTTTCATAGACACCATCACTAGTCATTAGGGATAGTCAAGAGGAGATAACAGTTCACACCTACTAGGAAGGGTGTGAAGGAAGAAAAGGAGAGGGAAGGGTACTAAAGGGAAGAATAAAAAATTTTAATAGTAGTCCCCACTGGAACAGTTAGAGAAAGGACTGAAGGAGCTGAAGGGGTTTGCAACCCCATAAGAAAAACAACAATATCAGCCAACCAGACCCCCCCCCGAGCTCCCAGGGACTAAGCCACCATCTCAAGAGAACACAGGGATGGACCCATGGCTCCAGCTGCATATGTAGCAGAGGATGGACTTGTTGGGCAACAATGGGAGGAGAAGCCCTTGGTCCTGTCAAAGCTCAATGTCCCAGTGTAGGGGAGTGTCAGGGTGAGAAGGTGAAAGGGAGTGGGTGGGTGGGTAAGGGAGTACCCTCATAGAAGCAGGGAGGATGAGATAGGGGGTTTCTTGAGGGGAAACCAGGAAAGGAAATAACATTTAAAATGTAAATTAAAAATCCAATAAAAGAAAAAAAAGGTTAATAACAAAAAAAGTTAAATAGGAGGTAGAAAAGTTGAAGCATTGTCTAGTGCTGGAAGGAATATAAGTTATAAATCCACCATGGGAAACAGTTTGAGATCATCTCCTCGGAAAGTTAATTAGGGAGAATTATTTTGATACAAAAATTGCACTTCTAAATATATATCTAAATAAAATCAAATAAACACTCAACAATAGCTGACGGCGAAAACAGCTCAATTGCCCATCAACACAAGAACAAACAAAGCAAGAGACGCACAAGATGTAGGATATTACTCAGCCTCAGAGATAGATAACTTTCTGAGACTTTCCAGAATAGTGGGAACCTTGAAAACATTTGTGCCAGGTGAAATAAGACAGGCACAGAAATGTTAAAAATAACATGACTCTGCTTACATAAAGGATCTAGAATAGATTCATTGAATTGGAAAGTAGAATAAAGCCTTAAGGGTCTGGGGGTTAGAAAAAGTGGGGGAGTGTCCATTTAATGGTTATAGAGTTTCTATATGGGATAATGAAAAGGTCTACCTTGAGGCAAGGGTTGCAAGTCAATATGAATATACTTAATAGCACCAAGTTGTATACTGAAAATGGTTCACAACAGTGTTATAGGTTCCTGGTAGAGCACTTTTCTAGCATGTGTGAAGCCCTAGGTCCAATCTCCAGCACACAGATACACACACACACATACATAACAGGGGGGGGGGAGCATATGTGCACACACCACAAAAAATGAAAAAGATCATTCTAAGTCATTGCAGAGTACTTTCAAGTCCTAAGAACACTGGCGACCAGAAAGTTTCGGTGATAGACAAGTGAAGGTAAGAGAAGCTGAGAGGTGCCGATATATACAATCTTTCTAAGCAGCTATACACGAAGGTGTCTTCATGTTTCACAATTTAAGAAAGCATACCTTCCAAGTTTGTACCATAGGATCAATTTCTTTACTATAGTTTATCACTTATGAACATCAGAAACACACACATTCACACACACA
Organism: Rattus norvegicus; assembly: GCF_021556685.1. Classification (NCBI taxonomy): domain Eukaryota; kingdom Metazoa; phylum Chordata; class Mammalia; order Rodentia; family Muridae; genus Rattus; species Rattus norvegicus. The sequence continues at coordinate 218,872,571 of NC_141535.1, read as the reverse complement.
CACACACACACACACACACACACACACACGCACGTACACACACATATACACACATACACACACGCACATACACATACACACACATACACAAACATACACACACACACACACATCTTTGGTAAAGTTTGGCAATATTTAATAAGCTAGGCCAACTAGAATGCATCAGGGGTGATGGTTTATGTTTGGATGGCCTCATTCGAGTTCTGTATGTGAAGACTGCTTACTGAGTTTACTTTCCAAATTTTAAAACCTCACCCTGTAGACAAGCCTAAAAGCGATACTACCCTAATCAGAATTTTATATGCTCTTAATTACACTAAGATCCACATAAATTCAGCAAAATTAGAGCAATTTTTATTAGACAGAACGAAAAGCTGTGAGATGAAAGTAGTATTTGTTTTTTGATTTGAGTAATATTTGTATAAATCTAACTATAGCACATAAATTGCAAAGTATTCCTGTCAGAGACTTTAAATTTAGCCCATACACATGTTTCTCATTAAAAATCTGCTTCTCGAGCTGGAAAGATGGCTCTGTGGTTAAGAGCACTGACTGGTCCCCAGCACTGACACTGACCCAGGACCACTGCAACTCCATCCCCATGGGATCTGACGACCTCTTCTGGCCTCCTCAGACACTGCACACATGTGGTGTGCAGACGTGTGATTGCAAAACACCCATAAACAAAAAATAGAAGTAATTAGTTTTTAAATCTCTTTCTATGTAGTCATTCTACACATATTGACCTAAAGCCAGGATAGAAAAGCCTAAAATAAATTATTCTTGCTGGGAAAAAATATTGAATGTCTGTTCTTTTGAGAAGAACTATGTAGTTTTCCATATATTTAAATTCACCAGGATAAATATTATATCATTATGTAGTACGTACTTCCTAAATTCAACTGAGAATGAAAGGAAATTATAAGAGTTGATTGCTTTCCTGAGTGTGTGTGTACATAAACGCCTCTGTGGTTGCTGCTGGTGTCTATTTTAATCGTCACACTTTGAACCGCACTAAGGGAGAAGGATCCTATAGTTGAGAAGCTCAGGAGAACTGAGGCAGAAACAATACTGGAGGAGAAACTCCTCTTCCCACCCTAGCTGTGCCTTTCACAGCAGGACCTCAGACACCACACCTCCTTTTTTGCCCCAGCTCCTTGTAAATGGGATTAATGACACACTCCCCTCACACCATCTTCCTAAAGCATCAGTGAAGAACTTGTAACTGTGTTTGATACAGAGTAAGTAACCAATAAATACTTCCCATCAGTGTTGTTCCTCTACTAAAAATTAGAGAGTGATTGCCATGGAAAGGTGCTTTACTAGTCCAACTCACACATGTGGTAAGGCTTTGTGTCTGACACTCATCCTCGGCTAAATGCTCATGTCCAGAGGAGAGACGTTTCATCACTGAGAAGCAAGTTAGTAAAATGATAACAACCGCATTTGTTAGAAAAAATTTAAAGATCAGTCTTTTTGCTTCTACTTAGGATTATGGCAACAAAGTTTTATTGGAGAAAAATGAATTTTTAAGATGAAAATATTTTTCTTCGTTCAAATAGCCAATGATCAGAGATATATTTTATTAGTTGTCCATATAGTTGAGGGATTTCCCCCCCCTTGGAACGTTCTTTCTAAAGATGTGACTACTGTACCCAGAAGCCAAGTGAATAGTACATAAAAATAACCAGATGGACATCTGGTTTATTCTGTAAAATGTTTGTTGCTCTAATGAGAATGGAAGTTTAGGGGAAAATCTCACAGTTGGAGACTTTTGGACCTGATATTAGAATTTCGAATGCCTCCATGGACTTTGTGGAAGCTAGCCTAAGCCAATCATACTTAACACTTTATATTTACTCGATGTAAAAATATGTCTCACTTGAATATTACTGACAACAATGAAAACTACTGAGTCGTCGGGTATAAGTTTCAAGAAAGATAGCAAGGGTAGTCAGTCTACCATAGAGTGGATGATTTGAGGTTTTACACAGCAAAGCCCACGTAACCTCACCCAGAGCTGGTATGACTTTACTTCCTGATGTGATCAATCATGATTTGGTTGTCTTTGCTTTTGTGCTAAGTGAGTGTGATGTTTGTTTCCTATCTATCACGATTTTGCTCCCCTTCCAATTGATAAACTCCTAATCATAGAAGCTACAAAAAATTAACCAAGCTAACTTTTATTGGCTTGTTTTCTGGGACTACAAACAAGAGGGCAACCTGATCCCCTACACCATCCAGCCCTGACCGGTGACTGGAGTGATTAGAATCTATGGAAAAGTTTGTTCTGGAGTCATTGTTTAGAGACTGGCAGAGGAAATGTCCCTCACCTACTCTAATGAGTGAGTTATTGCACTGCTTAGTCAGGGCTAACAATGTTTGCTTTTAAGTTTTAACTTTGTTAAGGTTATTTTTGTAGCTTTGAAAAAAATTTTTAAATCTTTTGATAAGTTTAAGTTGGTTTTCTTTTCTTTCTTTCTTTTTTTTGCTCCTTCCCATGCTTTTTGATTTTATCAATGTTTCTTTTAAGAAAAATGTTAATGAATATTGCTATACTCAAATGAGATTCTTTCCGGCATTAGTATTGGTGATTGTTTAATGGTAACAAAGTGAATGCGATATCCCAACTCTAAAACGTCATCTCAACTACAGGAGAATATAAAAGGAGGAAAACAAGACCATGCTGTAACAAGGGAACTGCTGATAGAATGAGCCAAACTTGGGCCAAATGCTGTATATGAACAGGCCCCTTCCCGAGAGTATGGGGACTGCTTACAGGGCCAACATTAGCTTATTTATGGACCATTGCTTAGGAAACTTTTACACTTGCAAAGACCTATCACATTTTGGGTCTGTGTTTTTTGAAAGTGTTGGAATCTTTTTCCAATTGATACCTTTCACCAAAAAAAATTGAGTTGCGTCATTGATCTATAGCTAACTTCTGCATGAGTGAGTGTCTGTGTGTGTGTGTGTGTGTGTGTGTGTGTGTGTAAAACTTTCATCTTTCTGTAGCCTCCAATAAGACACGTCATTGCTACAAAGTATTCTTAATTTTTTAATTAAAGAATAGTTCTACTAGTTTAACAATGCTAATACATCTCTGCCTGGCCACGTAGACATAAGTAAATCAATTTGGGGGCATAGTTCAAACTAAAGGAAAACAGTGAAAATCCAGGTTGATCAATAAACTTCATATAGTCACAACCAGGTCCATGGAATATCTGATAAATTACGCTGTGACTTCAGAAACAGAATAAAATAGAAACCAGAGAGAAAGAGACCTGTCTCTGGGGCACCCTCCTGTTATTGGGACAGCATCACTCAAAGTTCATCAGCCACCTGGCAATGTCTGCAGCCTTGTTAAATGATTAATACATTCCTTCGGTAAGCTTCATCCTGTGAGCTGCATAAGAAGCCTGTCAAAAGTTCACTGGCGTGAAAACCTTGCGTGTATAGAGCACCTTCACCCAAGCTTGCTAAGATAGACCATCAAATACTAGACATCCTGTGGGGCCAAGACCAGATGCTCCTGTCCATGCTCTACCCTTCGGCTCTCCTCTTAGAATCTCTCTGAGCCCAGTAAACTGTTCCGCACATGACAATTACCAAATAACTATTTGCCGACCCCCTCCGTGCATCAAGTATGCTCTCATGAGATGCAGGCATTTAATGTATTAAAACGTCCACACGAGCTCCAAACCAAGGCAAACGGAGATGGTAAGATTTTTATTTCCTCTTGATAATATCTGGCTATGAATGTGATAAATAAGATATTTTAAACAAGAAGATCTCTGGATGCATAAATTAGTATAAATGCACCCCAAGCTTTTCTGAGTACATCCAAGATGATAGCAAGGTAATTTAAGTTGTGGTTTCTCGCCTCCTTTTCAAGAAAGCACTTAAAATTATGTTGGGTTAGAGTGTGCTGGTTAGAGAAGGCTTTCACCTGGAGAGGAGCCATGGCTGGCCCAGCTTTCTCTCGTGACTAAGGAACACTTCTGCAGTCCGGTGGGTGCACAACGCTGCAGACGGGAGAACAATGGACAGCCTGCGTTAGCAGCTGACTCTATCCACTGACACGGACTGACTGATGGAAACTTCTCCCGGCCCTAAGACTTTAAGCCTTGGTACAAGGGTTTACATCAGGCCCTTCACAGAAGAGGAGCCACCTAATCCTAGAATCGCGCTAGACTTCCTACAAGACAAACCGGGTGTTTTCTCTGCAGCCTATTAATTCCCGAGAACGAGAAAGCAATCCTTGTTTTACATCTCTGCATCCACGTTCATTTTTTTTCCACGTCCAATTGTACGTCTGTAAAAATGGGGTGTCTAAGACGGGTGGCAGACGGCACCCCAGTTTTTGCCATGATGGGCAGCGCATCATTCTTACAAAGAGCTGCTGCCTGCTTAGGTTTCTGGCAACCTTTTCATTCTGGCGTGGCGTGAAGATTTCAGAAAATAAAATCAGAAAGAAGGAGGGGAAATGCCACAGGACCCTGTGCCTATCCTCCCAAAAGGCAATGCGAAGGCTGCGTAATTTAAATGGAAAGTGACTACGGCTCAAACATTTGACCACATGCTTTTTATTAAACGACTGAAAGGTTTTCTTATTTCTCTGCACTTTTAAATTCTCAAATCCAACGTATATTTTCTATGTTTCCATACTGAATGAGGGGGGAAAAGAAGAGGAAGAAGAAAAAAATTCCCCAAAGATTGCATACCGAAGCACAGAGCCTCCTGTTCGCGGAGATTGATGTATGTTTATGAGGAGAGCCAGCATGCAATTTTCAAAGCCTGCAGGTTCGTTGTGAGTTAAAGCATGTGGCCTCCACGCAAATCATTCCATCTTTGCAAAATCACTCATCAGAGCTCCCGATCGTCCGCCTCCCTGAGCCTCTCTGTGCTGTTCTGTCCCTGGCAGGCCTACCTAGGTCTACGTCTGTGGAGGCCATGAAAGGAAGACGTTATCGGGCACCTCAGTCACTTCTTTTACAGTACCACTCCGGTTAGCCCAAAACATCATCCTGTTTGCTTGTCAATGTCCCCTCTGTGCTTTTAAATCAAATTATAGATAAGAAAGAAAACTTCCCTGAAGAATCATAATTTTTTTTTCAGTTTGTGTGTGAAGGCATGTGGAGTATGTATGTGTTCATGTGTGCCTGCACCGGAGCCTGTAAACATCCATTGTGTTCAGAAATCCCCTGCTGTCTGGTTTTTAAGACATGATCTCTCTCTCTCTCTCTCTCTCTCTCTCTCTCTCTCTCTCTCTCTCTCTCTCTCTCTCTCTGCCTGATGCTCACACACTCTACCAGACTGACCATCTAACAAGCTCACAGTGATCCTCCTGTCTCTGCATCGCCAGCTCTGGGACTACTGTCACATGCTACCACACAAGGCTTTTCACGGAGGTCCTGGGGATCTGAACCAAGGTCCTTTCAGTGGCATGGGTGTATAAATTGAAGTTGTGTGCTTAGGTTGCAAGACTGCAGGACACTTTGTTTTCGTTACAAAACACAAATAGTTTTGAAAATGTGTATTCTTTCAAGGACACAAGAATAAGGACCATTTAGCCTCAAACACATGCTACACAATGCAACCTCAGAAAATGTCTTTGAAAAGGAACAGCCCAGTGGCTTCTGCTTTGTCACCTGTGTCATCATTGTCATTGTGTTGTGTTGTGTTTTACACAATTGCTCAGCATCAAATGAATGAGGATTCCTTACTAATAGTTGAACTCGACTCTTGACCTTAATTCTCAAACCAAAATAGGGTGAGGATGACTTAGATGGAGGAATGGTTTATCTTACAATCTCGGGGTTGGTTCGTTCTTTCCCCCGCCTGTCTCCCTCCCCACTTGGGATATGCTAGAGCGGCTCAGACCTGTTAGTTGCCCACCTCAAAGCTCGTTTAGCAAGGTGAAGCTGGTGAGCACAGGCTGGCTTTGACGGTGGTAAGGAGATGGGTTTTCTGACTCCACATAGCTGAGTACCGGATATGTGCCATGGGGCTGCACTGTCAGCAGATTAAGTGAAGATGCTAAACTGCTGGGCTACCCTGGAGGCCCAAATAGCCAAGAGGCCAGTGCCATACCAGCAAAACAAATGTCGGACTGCAGAACAAATGGCACACAGCTCCTATGTATAAATTATCACTTTTCAGGGTAGCTTGTCTTTAAGTATTATGAGATAACCACCCCAAGTAAAGGACTTGGCCCACACTCAGAACAATCATGGCGGACATCAGGAAGAATGCTAACTGAGCCAGCTAGCATTTCCTTGTGCAGTGATGTCTTCAAACGCCAGAATCATTTGCTCCGGAGCTGCAGCATCTCCATCAGTAATAAAGTATCCCTGTGATAGATTCTGTTATGGTTTTACGGGCTAAAGCAGATGCTATCCCAGACTTTCCTTCCGTGACTCAGTGTGTCGCACCAAGTCACAGGAGTGTAGTCTCCATGCATATCCTTAGTGAGTCTGGAATGAAAAGGTGAAACGCCGTGGAAAAGGTACTCGGATGAAAAGCATGTTACTCTGAGCATGGAGGGAGGTGGCTTGTGTCATTGCCAAAGAAAGGACACTGGTTCTGTCCCATTTATGTTGGTAAAACCTATCCACACAAGAGAGGTAGACCTCCAACAGCCCAGCAAAGCAGATAGATGGCAGGGAAGTTGAAGGACACTCAGTAGGCAATGGGCACAGCAAAAGGCTACCTGGCAAAGAAACAAGGCTGAGGGTCAGGGAATGCTACTGTTTGTTGGTAAGAGCGCCATTATCACTGACTGAACAGGAATCCCTTTTGCAAGGAGGGGCCCCAGTGGACCATGGGCACATTACGGCTTCGGATGCTGTGTTACAGAAATTACAGCAGGTAAGTCGGCAACGTGTGCAATGACGCATACATGAGCTCCCAGACAAGCTGGATTTGATTATGTAGATGGAAGTGAGCAAGGGTTTCAAACATGGGAGAAGCAGTGATGTAAAGCTACACGTTAAAATGTGATCTATCTCTGTGTGTAGATACATCTTGATGAGTGTGCCTATATACGTAACACAAAAACAATTAAGAGTTCTGTTGAGCAGTTCACTTGAGAGCTGTGCAGGATAAAGGATTTAAGAAGTATTTAAACGTGTCATCCTTAATCCCATATTTTCTTTTGTACTAATTCCTGCAAAGCATCAGAGGCCCTGCACTTAGCTCCAGGAAGCTAAGTGGTCCCCGGAGTGCAATTCTCAGGCAACGTTTTATCAAGCAGTGAGTCAACAGAGGCTTACTCCCCAGATGATGAGGTCACAAAACACATGTCAGCCTAGTCACCACCTAGAAGAACCTAGGCCAGACCTGTAAGGTCCTACACTGAAATCTGGAAGCAGGAGAAGATGGGAGGAAACATTGCTGAAGCAAATTTGCAACCTAGACAGAGTCCAAGAGAAACGAAGACCTGAAACATTGTGTCCCTTGTCAGGGAGTTCTGCCAATGCAAATTCAGGAACCAATGAATTCTGGTGGCAGGACCAACATGCTGTGCAGCAAAACAATAGCAAGAGAGGCAGTGGGGGTTGGGATAATGGGTATGGCTACCCACATACCCATTGTTGTGGGTATTAGGTACCCACACACCACTTGTTGGCTACCTACAAGGTCGCTGATAGAGAATTGGGAGAGAATCGAGTTTTCTCTCTGGCCGTCCACCCTGTTTACAAACCATGAATGATTGCTGAGGCACTGGGGTGACACAGACCTGCAGAGAGCAGAGGTGCTGAGATTTCTATCTGTAGCTTCCTGGTCTCTGACCTGTCCTCAGAGTGACTTCTCTTTGTAGGGGTGAAAACTCCTCAGAGGCAGGCTTGCCTGGTGAGCCCCTCTGCTCTGCAGTGAGACATTAGACCTGGCACTGGAAACCTTCCACTGAGGTACTTAGGAGTCTCGTGCAGTCACTGACTGGAACACCAACCCTTCCCTCAGCTAGTACGGCACCTATTTTTTCCAAGGTGACTGTCTCGCATGGAAGCTTGATACCACAAACCACAGTTAATAAATTGGCTACCTGGAAATGCACACCCAGCAGAGGTCCAGAGGCTTCACTTAACCCCCACTCTTATAGAATCTTCCTGAGGACTTTTTCCTTCCAGGAAATGAGGTAGTTTGAAAGGCACCGAGTAGGCTATCATCTGGGCAAGCTACGACACACTTCTTTGGGCCTCTGTTCCCTCCTCGTGCATAATGTGGGGATAATATCAATGATATGTATTTCATGCTATTCTTATAAAACTTAAGTGGTATGTGTGTCTGTGTGTGTGTCTGTGTGTGTGTCTGTGTGTGTGTCTGTGTGTGTGTATGTGTGTGTGTATGTGTGTGTGTATGTGTCTGTTAAAGACACACACAGTACCTGACACATTGTTCAGTGTGCTATGTAAAGATCAATTTACTATTTCTTTTTTCAAATACCATTCCCCTTATATTATCAATACACTACAAGTAAGGCATGAGCCAAGTCTGTCACTCATCCTAAGAGAAAGCACAAAGCAGACAGAGTTTGATCATGTCATCCAAGGGAGAGGAAGTGGAACGTCGTTCTGTGATAAGTCTTTCTGTTGGGGTGTTAATAGACAGGAGTTTTCAACGTCTTTGCAAAGTCCTGTGGCCAAGGCTTTACTTTCGAAGATCTGAGCTTTGCAGAATTCTTTTAATGAGCAGTCAAGTCACTTTCCTGAGCTAAGTACAAGTCATAAAGTCATGGACATACCAATGAAGATGCAAAAGCTTTAGGCAAGGAGGGGGAATGAGAGACTCCTGGGTAATATCAGTCCTCCTTGTGATGTCATATTAAGGGAAGACAGTCTCAGTTGTCACTCCTTCTTTCACTCCTTCATAGTGTCCCTGCTTTTCTCTGGATGGGTGTTAATTATGACTACTAGAATCATCTGCTTTTACCCAAAGGCATCCAGGACATAGCAAAACCTTCAAAAAACAAAGCCAGAGCAGGACGTTTCTGGGAAGATTTGAGGAAGTCTCTTTCCGATGGTGATGAAAGGGAGTGGACAGGGTTAGAAGAAGATGATGTCAGAGGCAGGCAGCCTGGAGTATTGTCTCTTTTCTGTGGCCACCCGGTTCTCTTCAAACCTATCTTATACATTGGCTTTGGTTCCTGGAAGGCAAAAAAAATACCAACCATTCTATTTGTTGGACCGGTTCTTTTTCTCTCCACAGTCATTAGCAGAGCTGAACAATCCTTTAAGACAGTATTGCAAACAGCTTTAGTAAAAAGAGGAGTGGGAGTGACATTTGCAGATAGAAACGTGTATATTCAAAGGGAAGTCACACTGGCAGAGTGACTCAATCTCCACATGCCACCGTTACACAGAGGAGCTGTATAGCCTCGCATGCTCTAACCAGAATCCCAGAATCACCTACGTCATGGAAACTGAATCCACAGTGGGATGTTTCTAGGAAAGAACTAGCTATTAACAAAGAATAATCATTAATAAATTATAGCTATGATCAGTAAGTGTACAGATTAAATATATGCTCACATATTAGTCTTGTTTATGATAAGTAAGCCTATCTCTATATGGTAGTTGTGATTTATATACTCAAATAAATACAAATTAATGATGGTAACATACATTTCTATTTTAAATAAACCTAAAATTTTCTATATTATAATGTGTGTATGCATATGCTAACTATAAAATTTAGTTTCAAATTGTCACTCATAATTAAATAAGCGTTATATTTAAACTTTCACCTGTCTAGCCAACGTTCTCCTCTTATTTACACCTAAAGCACTCAGCTTTGATATCACTTTATTAGTCTTTATACCTTAGGATACTAACTTTTGAACTTTATTTTCATATCATTATAAACATATCAAAAATATGAAATTAGGCCTATACTTTTAAATCACTATCTTACCAACTGCATTTAAAAACCATATTTTGGTTTACAATGGATTTATTATAGCAAATGTTATATTATAGTTGGTTAATAAACAAGGCATGAAACAATTGAAAGGCAAGCTACAGCTCCAACATCTGATTTTTCTTTTTACTTCCTTTAGTGGCCTCTTACAGCTGTCTGTCCCCTCTGATTTTATGTATGATAAATTTTTTTCAGGCGAGATATACAAAGAGATGAAGCCGATGTCACAATAAATGGGCTTTCGGACCGTGTATAATACATTTCCTTTGATACTGTATTGAAGTTACAGAGCAGCCATCTTTTCTCTCTCTCTCTCTCTCTCTCTCTCTCTCTCTCTCTCTCTCTCTCTCTCTCTCTCTCTCTCTCTCTTAGTTTTCATGGCTGGTGCCAAAGGAGCCCATACATCCAGGTAGTCTTCAGAAATAGTGTCAGAGCCCCCAACTCTGTCACTCCCCAATGACGAATGAGATTCTTTTCCTAAACAAATAAGCACTTCAGAGGGATGCCCTTGACAGGGCTGTTAATCCAGAAGGCCTCCCTTATCGCTGCAGAATTCAAGGGCTGAGGCTTCACAGGATCCCTGCGCTGCCTGGCTCTTGGGCTTCTGGAAAGGACAAAACGCATAAGCAAGGTTCTCTGAGAGCAGCCAGACACTGGCCTTTCTACCCAGGCGTCTGCCCCTTCCAGATTTAGCCTTCAGATAACTGCAGGTTGCTCTCTTAGAACATTCAAATCATATACTCCATATGCACAGCAGTGAGTGAGTCTACTGTGTGGATATAATTTTCATTTTCTCTCTCAGAGAAACTAGGGTCAACATCGATTCCCATTCACCCACAGAAAATCAAAGAACTGGTCCTACACGATGGGTCTGGGTCCCGCGGGAACACAAGAAGAAATGAAAATCCTGGCGCTGGGTTGCAAGGCATGAAACACGGAGACTTTCTAGATCTTCTTATCAGCGTTGCATAAATTTCCTACCAAAACTCTCTGGCTCTTGGCTCTGCCTCCCCTGACTTCGGACTAAAGGTCAGGGCTTGCTTTACATTCCAGAAGCTATTAGGAATCAGCTTCAGCCTGTGCGTCTGCTAAGAACTGACGCATTGACCTTAATTCACTGAGGTCCAACAAATCTCTCAGTAGCATCTCCCCAAATACTAGAGTCAGACGATGGCTAAGAATCAGAATTCTTTAGGCAGCCTTTGCTCTCTTGGTATTTTAAAAGCTTTAACATGTGTTTCTAAAATAAAGGAGAAGAGCTAAAACATCGACTCTGTCTCTGTGGATGATGACCTGCTCCCAGCCTGCTCCTGCCTTCCTGGGTCCTTCATCCGTCCATCTAGAGCAGCTCCATGAAGATGGAGAAACCAAGAATGCGGAATTTTCCCCATTCCCATGCCTACTGCCCTAGGACTTTAAAGAAAGACATGCAACAAAACATGTTTGAAAAGCAGAGCATAATAGATTTTAAAATATTCAAAAACACAAACTAATATAGAACTGGCCACTGCTAGGCACCTGGAGCTGTGTTCTTTTTCTTCTCTTATCGCTGGGCTTTTCTCTTCCTTCCTCCATTAAGAACCAAACACAAATCAAATGGAAATAAAATAGCTTAGGCCTGAGAAGATAAAAAGAAAAACAAAACAAAAAAAAAAAAAAACCAACAAACAAAAAACTAAAGCCAAGAGGGCACGACCATGGCAGGTTCTTCCCAATGTATCAAACAAACTGTTTCCTCCCAAGACTTTAATTCACTTTCCCTGAATGTTAAGTCCCGCTTTTCGTACTGCCTGAATATTAAATCTTACAACTGTGCAGTTAAGCAACGCAAAAATGCTGGATTGTATTTTGCTCCCAATTATCTGAACGCAGAGCACAAACATTAAAGTGTATGATTATTGCTTCTTAGAACAGAAAATTTGCTCCAGTGTTCCAAGTCAGAATTTCTACCTCCTAACTATCAAACAAGAGAAGAAACCCAAGTCCGGACTCCCTCTTAGATTACAGATGTTACATTGCTAAGAACTAGACTATGGTGAATGTGAGTCCTCTAATACTCAAAAATCTGTAGGTAGGTACTTACTCCTTAAACTGGGACTTTGGGCCTTTTTAAAGATTCTGTATAAATGAGACATTAAGTGGGTCTTATTGAAATGGTTCAATAAAACCGCAAAGTACCAAGAAAGTACATTTTTTTTGAAACATACTATAAATTCATACCTGTTTGTATCAAATTGAATCAAAAAAATAAATTGTCAGGGGAGCAATCTGATATGATGTTCATAGATACAATACTAACGTTCACATAAGTCATTTCATTAACCTCCATAGCTAACTTAAATTTAAATTTTATATATTATAAGCTTATAAAAGAAAAATGTTTTAGTATCTCAATACAAACTAAAGTAATAAAACATTGCAAACAACATGTAGGGCGAGCCCAACCTCTCCCAAGCCCAGAACATTTTGTTTTGTAGAAATGTCACACTTTCGTTATGTGGTCTTCAAACTTCATGGCCAGGACAAATGTTTCCTTCTAGTTGTAAGGTTATAAATCCATGGAATTTTATATATATAAAACACACACACACACATACACGCGCGCGCGCGTGTGTGTGATATATGTGTGTGTGTACATATATACATATATATGTATATAATATGCTAAATTTCATTTTAATCTGATACAGGACTCAAATCAAAATATTCCCATTATTACATTATCTTTACAAATTAATGGACATTCAACAAATAGGTGAAAATACACTATTTATTTCAAGGATTAAAATCATGATATAGTAACTATAAAACAGAGGGATAAACTTAATATTTAGGTAGATGTCATTCAATGTTCCTTGTAGCGAGATGGATAAGTGTGACAAAAACACTAAGTGCTGTTAAAACACACTAAAGTCACCTAAGCTAGATATCCAATGGACTCTCAAAGGACAGATGTAAAGGAAAGGAAGAAAAGTGAATCAGAGGGTCGGTACCAGTGATTCTCAACCTGTGGGTCGGGACCCCTTTGGCAAACCTGTATCTCCAAAGATATTTGCATTATGATTTATAACAATAGCAAAACTACGATCATAAAGTAGCAGGAAAAGTAATTTCATGTTTGGGGGTCACCACAGCCTGAGGAAATGCACTAAAGGGTCGCGGCATAGGGAAGGTGGAGGACCACTGCTCTATACAGCCCCAAAAGTTCTAGTCTCACAGATTATGACATAGAACTCATTTCACTTGCAAGAGAGAAATGTGGAAAGAAGAGGAGGGAGAAGGAAGGAAGGAAGGAAGGAAGGAAGGAAGGAAGGAAGGAAGGAAATAAAATATATTCCATAATAAATAAATCTGAAAGTTAGAACATCAAAATTAAAATAAATGTTTCTCATAAGTTAGGTAAAGAGTTCAAAGTGATCCTTAAAAGGATTTCGTGCCTTTGAGTTTTTATATAGAAGTAAGGGGATATTGTTTACGACACCCCTTAAATTTCTAGTCTTAGCTGAGTTAGAAAAATTAAGAGTTATCAAGAAATCTTATTTGTTTCTAAGACTTGCAAGGTCTCCCTCAAGTGAGTTTACACACGACACCTTATCTCTAAGCAAACAAGTGATTGGCTGATTATATTGCCATCAGCGATGCTTTCCTGAGAACTTAACCACAGAGCTGGTTAAGCATTGAGCTGGAGGTGATAGTTATAGAGTAGTCCCCTAGCCTTCTCACTGATGCCCAGTTCTTTTTTCAATAATTGGGCAGATGTGCCTGGAAATTGCTCTCTACTTTTCTGCTTATTGACTGGGACCTTCTGCTAAGGAAGCAAGAGCAGCATCTGTGGGTGACTGATTGGACGCGATGTGACCGTCCCACAGAGAGCTGTTCTCCTCCGTTATCTCACTGGACAAATCTATGCAGCCATTAACTGCTGGCTTGTCCGTGCAATAATTAACAGTCTGCATTTGGAACAGGGTCTTCTTTAAAAAAAAAAGAGTATGTCATAGATTAGATATTTTAAACATACACCTCGATCTAACCATGGAATTGATTTACAAAATAGAAACTGCTTGGCAACTGTCTTTTAATTGTCAACCTGGACCTAAACCCTGGAAAGCATTCAAATTGATTGTTCTCCACAGTGAATGCGTGAAGTTGATTCGACTGATACCGGAGCCGTTCTCCACGTCTATCGGGAAACACGATCTGTATAGGCAAACAGCACTTTATCATCTTTCTGTGAAAGATCAATGGTAGTCGGAGAAAATTTCCCTTTGTCATCTCTTCCAAAACAAACATGAAATCCTGGATGAGAGGCGCTAGACCAGGAAGGCTCCAAGGGTAATGTACCCTGTCCATGAGGTGAGTGCTGCCTCCAGGAAACTCAGATTAGAAAAGTCTCTTTAATAATGAAGTCAAATAAACCCTCCCCGAGGTCATTCACTGGGCCTCCGTCGGTTAGACTCACATCTCGTGAGATGCTATTAGATGACGGGACAGATGAATCCACAAACATGTTTGTTGAAATCAAATGAGAATCCGACTTTATGAGACGGTACCACTGTCTCTCAATTGAAGGCTTGTTAAACGAAACTAGGTTGGAGTTGAAAAACAATTTAGCAAGGGGGACTGAGCCATCGTTTTCCTATCGAACCCTCCCCGCTATATGGTGTGATGACATTATAGAATGTTTTAACTCTATATGTTTATTTTCCTAGTGAACAGTAAAGGCTGTGAAGTGATGTTTCTCAGTATATATGAATGTCATACTTGATTTGCGTGCTTTTGTATTAAAATGAACTCACATTTTAAAATATATATATATATATATATATATATATATAATTTTTTAACACTGAACTTATCCCTAGATATGTAGTTGGGGGAGTGGGGGATGAAGAGGATGCTAACTGATCAAATTCAGAGAGCATAGTATTTTGGGTCTTCTTAGGAAAACAACCTAGGAATGAATGATTCCTAGATGCTATCTGAAACCAGGGTATAAAATTGATCTCAATTTTATAGAATGGGATATTTTTATTTTATTTTATGTGTATGAGTGATTTTTGCCTACACATAAGTATAAACCACATATAGGCCTGGTGCTCTCGGAAGTCTGAAGAGGATGCCAGACCCTCTGGAGCTGAAGTTATAAATAGTTGTAAGCCATGCTGTGGGTGCTCAGAACCGAACCTCGGTCATCTACAAGAGCAACAAACGATTTTAACTGATGTCCTACCTCTCCAGCCCCTGATCTCAGCTTGTCGATGTGGCCCTGCTTTTGCAAGACCCAGGATCTAGAGCTGTAAACATGGGTCATATGGATCAGACACAAGAGCTTCTCTTATGGCCATTCGAATCATCTATCCTAGAGGTTTGAAAGATGAAGCTTTTCTTTTTTTTTTTCTTTTTCTTTTCTTTCTTTCCTTTTTTTTTTTTGATGATATTTCTGGGCCAACATCCCCCTAACCCCTTCTCCTCCCCCTCTATATGTGTTTCCCCTCCCCATCCTTACCCCATTACCGCCCTCCCCCCAACAATCACGTTCACTGGGGGTTCAGTCTTGGCAGGACCAAGGGCTTCCCCTTCCACTGGTGCTCTCACTAGGCTGTTCATTGCTACCTATGAGGATGGAGCCCAGTGTCAGTCATGTATAGTCTTTGGGTAGTGGCTTAGTCACTGGAAGCTCTTTTCAATTGAAAAGCAAACTGGCCTTACTGAAAACTCAGCTGAGTGAGTTGTGTTGCCCGAGTCTGACTGCCGCACAAATTGTGAGCACCGATGTGAACCAGAAAATGCAAAACAGCAGGGGGCAGGGACTGAGAGTATCAAGCTGCTGCTGAGGTGCTGAGCAGTCAGCTTCCTCCGCTGTGATTGCAGGGCTACCCCACCCAACTGCAAAGTCAGCCCTGCACCTTAGAGCACTTCTGAAGGTCCTGAGTTCAATTCCCAGCAACCACATGGTGGCTCACAACCATCTATAATGGGATCTGGAGTCATCTTCTGGCCTGCAGGCATACACGCAGGCAGAAAGCTGTATGGTGTGTACATAATAAATAAATAAATAATTTTAAAAAATTGGCCTTTGCCTTAAAAAAAAAATAGAGTAACTTGATTTGCTGTAGGTCACTTTCCCCAGGTTCCCTTCCAGTTAACCATCAAGTAGACATGCGGCACAAATCTACATCTGTATCGATTGGCTATCTAGGCAGAGACCTTTCACCTGCCCTCAGCCTGTGTGGCTTCATATCTTTATGACACGGAATGGCCAGCGCGGCGCCGTGTTGCCGTTACCCATTAACCACCCCTGTTTTACTAATCATCACGGACTTCATCTTTCTCTGTCCTATCTGTTATTGTCTTCTGAAAAGAGATGTGAGGTTTTTCTTTGCCTGCTCTGGTTTACATGACATGATTTGTGTATCTGCCTACCAGAGTTTTCTCAAATGAACCCTGTGTACTATCTAACCCCACCCCCCCAACCCCACCAAACCCTTCCTCCTCAGAAGAAAGAAGAAAAGGTTATACATCTGTAAAATGACAGCGCTTATGAAAAATTAGAGTTCAGCCCACATGGCTCTCATCAGACACAAGCTCATCTCCTGGGCCACAGACTCTTCATTTCCTCGACATCAGACGGCAGTTAAAAACAGGAAGCGCCTAATAAATTGCCTGCTCTCTCAAATTAACAAAGCATAAAGAACCTTCCAGGTAATCAATGAGTATTTCTTACCCTTGGAAAAAAAATACAAGTGTCAAACAGCAGGGACTTGAACGTGTGATCTCACTCCTCCTGTGAGAAGGACTTTAAGATGCCAACCCAACCTAAGTTTGGGAATGAAAAGGCCTTTTCCAAGAGAAGGGTTTGGAAAAACAGAGCTTTCTTCCTAATTTTCTGTCATGGAGACATCGAGCATTTCAAAGACAAGATGAAATGTTATCCTGGAGTCACTACACTGAGATGAGACACACATGTTTTCAAGAAATGAGATGTGATACGTAACAATTGTATAAGTGTGGGGATTCCCAAAGTGACACTGTGAGAAATCAATCAACCCCATTTTCAAATGTGTGGGGGTGGGGACTCTGAGTCTTAGGAAAAGATTTTTTTTCCCCACCAATATATCTAATTGTTAAGATCTATTGCTTTTGTGTGCTTTAGCCTCAGAGTAGATGCCAAGAGTGGAAAACCATGAATCAAAAGGACACTTTCATAAGCTCTATTTTGGATTTAAAAAACAACCAAGTAAATTTGTTGGCATGGAGGGGGGAGGGGTGTGTTAAGCAATCGCACCCCTCCTCTGCCGAACTCAACGTAAGAAAGCTGAAATCCTTTCGCCAAGGAAAGAAAAATAGCAATTCTAAGAAGGTTTTTCTCCCTCCTTTCAAAGTCTTTGAAAAATCTGAAATTAGGCTGATGCTTGCCCTTAAAACAAGCTCCCAGGAAATGGAACTGTTGGAGATAAAACTTTAAGTTCCTGAGTCAAAAACATTCATTAGGAAAACCACATTTCTTCAGGGCAGAATTAGGATACTCAGCTTCCAACAAAAGATCTCTTCTCCACTCCCTCAAGTCTGTGCTGCTAAGAGTGTTCTTGTCTTGTGTGTGAGTGACCCCTTCAGGTGCTAGTTTGAAAAGACTGTTCTATATACCAAGAAGGAAAAGGCTTTGAATGCTAAGAATTTACAGAAGAGCTATTCAACAAAATGTTTGAAATAACTCCAAAAATTGCAGGATAATAATTCTCTTTTTATGATAAAATGTTTTAATCAGTGCATTCCATAATCTATTCATAATATGGCCACCAAGAAAGTTTTTGAACGTTATGTGCAAGAGGTTAATGCTACCAATAAGGCGAGCCCAATAGTCAGAGCACACTGTCAGATTCTACTTCAAATCACCTCTACGCTGACCGCATAGAGACAGTGGAATTCATTGGATCCTATTATCTGGGTCATTCTCAGATAATACCATAATAACAAGAGGCATGATAATGCAAAACCATGGTTCTTCAGGGTTTACTAATCACAGACTGAAGCTACCCTTCCCCACCAAACATCATTTCATAATCTTCAGAGTCTCGGAGAAAATATCATCTGTACAGACAAATCAACACAACTGAAATAAGTCTGACTCTGTAAAACATGAAATGAAGTTAGCAGTCATGTCTTTAAATTATGCTCACCTTGAAAGAGAAAACAAAAGTAAGACAGTGTATTTCTCATTTTCCCTATTCATAGGAGTTAGAATCTGTAGTGGCACCAGGTAATAAGAGATTTCTGAGACGATGGATCTCTTCCACAGACATGACCTACCTACAGTTGGCGACCACCAGCCACAGGAAACCACTAAGCACTTAAAACATGATTAGTGGACTAACAAAATTATCAGTTCATTTGAATGTAGTCACCCGTTCAATGATATCTGTTTTCAATATCACCCTGGAAAATAGCCAGTATCTAGAGCAGCGAAGGCAACAGGGGCATTCACAGCCTGAGTGTACCAGTAAAAACTGACAGTGTCTAAAGGGGTTCTGGAGGAAATTCCATAATTTTTCTTCATACTAGTATTTCAATATTTTCTCTAATCTAGCAATTACGTTGCAAGATCTTTTTCATATGAAATACTGTTGCATGTATAAAAGATATCTACACAAATTAAAATGCTACATTGACCCTCAATACAGAATTGAGTAATCTCTTGCACATTTAGGCAACAAAACACTGTAGCTTTAAGAGAGTGGGGGGCAAAAGATGTAATAGCACAAAATACACCTGTAATCCATCGTTAAATGAAAACTCAAATTAATCACTATACCATATGCCTCAGAACTATTAACTGAAATGTTTCTGTTGATATGATACATTTCAGTTGGTGCACAATTTTGGTAGAGTATATCAAAGTAACTTTATCGAAGCTTAGACAACAAAGTAAGTTTTAGTAATTCTAAATTGTCACCATTTATGGAGTTTTATTAAAGTTTGAAAATGGAAATCACACTGTAACACTATCCAGTCATTTATTTCAATTAAAACTATATCACACATGCCTTCCCACTCCAAAAAGAAGTATATTAATGGAAATTATTTCAGTGTTCCACTGTGCTTCTTACAATAACGTACTTTTCTAATTGACCCCTATTTATATACACTCTGAGATGAATATTCTTTTAGTTCAGTCTCTGAAATGTTATTATTGGCTTGATAATACCAGGACAAATCTTCACAAGTTGTAAAAGCTCACTGACAACAATAACTAAACTCTTTGTGAAGCAAGGCTAAAACCAGTTAATCAATATTAGCCATCACACTTATTAATACAAATAGTATGTTGCCTATGTGAGTAAATGTTATTAAAATGTTCCTGATATTGCTCTCAAGACATTCATTCAGCCAACTCAATTATTCTCCCCCATTAATCTTAAGGATGAACTCAAGACAGTATTTGCAATGGAAATGATTTACATTCTGGTAATGAATTCTCTCCTCCTCCTCCTCTTCCCCCTCCTCCTCCTCCTCCTCCTCTTCCTCCTCCTCCTCTTCCTCCTCCTCTTCCTCCTTTCCTCTTCTTCCCCCTCCTTCTCTTCCTCCTTTCCTCTTCCTCCTCTTCCTCTTCCTCCTCCTCCTCTTCTTCCTCCTCCTCCTTCTTTCATGGCTTTAAAAAAAATTCATTTTTGCTAAAACTCAGATGCAAAGCAGCTGAGCTCCTGGCATTACTGTAGTGGATTTCTAGACATTAAAAAGGAAGTCACTCATCACAGGGCAAAACACAAAGTACTTTTCAGACACCAAGTGTCAGAGCAAATCTTAGGGTTCAGCATGTACCCAGATCTGGAAGGTATTGAAAAGGGAAGAAAGAACCTTAAAGATCTGGAGTTTTCTGGATGTCAAAAGGATCAGAGTTCCTTACAAGCTATATTAAGCTCTGCACTCCATGATGATGCAGCCCTGCGATGATGCGTCTCTGCAATGATGCATCTCCACAATGCAGAACAGAGATGATGCAGGAATAGCCCTGACCGTCCCGTTTGGCTAAAGAATTCCACCCTCCGTAGTGAGGCCAAAACCAGTGCGCCACCGCTGCCCCCTGGTTATGCACACTTTATGACACATATGCTCAAATTAAGGTAAGAGTTAACAGTGTACACGCTATTTCATTCTATAGGTTGTCATGTTTTAATTCATCCCTGTTATGAGTCATAAGAAATTCCTATGTAGACATAGCCCTTTCTTATAAGTATCTAAAATGAAGAAGTTGTATTGTTTTTCAGATCAAAACAATGTTTAAAAAAGGAAGCAAAGACACCCTACAGAATGAAGACGCCTCACTCCTTACAGAGTACTCCCTAGGAAAGCGAATTCTGCCAGTGCCCATCATGCATTCGCTCACAGGCCCTGAACTTGCTTTACCAGCTCGGGTCCTACTTCACACTTAGTCGTTAACTATAAGGCCAATGAGGCAATGCCAAACCCACTGAACTTCTGAGGCCAAATGACTTCAGGTTGCTTCAGACTCAGGAACGCAAATGCAGGAAGACAGGACATGAGCAAGCATGCGCTCGCGCGTGCACGCACACACACACACACGCACACACACACACGCACACACGTACATGCACGCATGCACAAACTTTCTCATATATGTATAAGCACACACATGGAACATAAAACAGAAAACTACTGTTAATAATTTAATGCTCAGGGCAAAGCAACAAAATACATCATGCTCACATGGTTTTCTTGTCTAAACATACCTTTTCACTATTATTTTCATTATAGTTTGTAGTAAATCCAAGAACTATATGTGTCTGTCTCTAGGCACACAGAGTAGTGAAGTAGCAATACAAGATGTGTGCTAGTAAAGATTTTCTTTGAACTTTTTATTTTATGCATTAATGGCACAAATGTCACATTTGTCCCCGTGTGTGTGCGTGTCTGTGTGTGTGTGTTTGTGTGTGTGTGCGCGTGCGTGTGTGTGGTGTGTCTGTCTGTGTGTATATGTGTGTGTGCGTGTGTGTGTCTGTGTGTGTGTGCATGCATGTGTGTGTGTGGTGTGTCTGTCTGTGTGTATATGTGTGTGTGTCTGTGTGTGCATGTTTGTGTGTGTGCGTGTGTGTGTATGTGTGTGTGGTGTGTCTGTGTGTATATGTGTGTGTGTGTCTGTGTGTGCATGTTTGTGTGTGTGTGCGTGTGTGTGTGTATGTGTGTGTGTGTGCGTGCGTGTATGTGTGTGTGTGTGTGCTCTGTCTGTCTGTCTCAGAGGACAATAAAGAAGAGTCAGTTCTTTATTGAACATAAGTCATCAGGTTTGTTCAGTAACATCTTTCCCTACTGATCCCTCTTGCCAGCCCTGGCAGAGATCCCTAGGAATCCTACTTACATTAACCAGTGGCCATGACTTGCTACAAGTATCAGAATTGTTTGCCTTGTGTAATGTTTTGAATGTAAGATCTCACTGGTAAACTCCCATGTTTGAACAGCCTCAGCTGGTGCCTCTGTTCTAGAAAACTGTGGAAACTTCAGGAGATAGAGATTTTGTTGGAGGAGGTGAGTCTTGGAGATAGGTCCTGATAATCGATAGTCCAGTCCCACTTCCTGGCCATTCTCCACTTCCTTTTCCACCTTTTCCATTCAGAGGTGATAAAACGTCTGAGCTTTGCCCTCCTACCACTGTGGAACCACCTCCTGCCGCAGACTCCTCCACGCTGACTGTACTCCCTCAAACTGTAAGCCAAGACAATCCCTCCTTGCAATCCTTTGTCAGGTATCTCCCCACAGCGATTTCTTAGTACACATCTTGCAGGTGTACATTCTATTTCATTAGTAAATATTAAGAGTACAGAACAATGGGTTTCAGGGTGACATTTTCACCCTAAGCAAGACAGCCTCGGCTACACAGCTTTGAGGAATTTTCCTAGAAGGGCATTCTTACTACCAACGGAAACACTTCCGTGCCTTCCCAACAAAAACACTTAACTTCTGTTCCTTCCCAGCTCAAGGAATACCCTCATTCCTGCCTATCATTCTTGACAAGGCCAAAACTTCTGGAAAACATAGGCCACTGGCCATTTACACAGAATTTCTACATTTTGTTCTCTTTAACTTGCTTCCTGTGAGGTCACTGGAATAATAATCTTGTGAACAAGTTTGATCCTGAGAGGAAACACACACACACACACACACACACACACACAGGGGGGGAGGGAGGGAGGGAGAGAAAGATGGGGGAGGGAAGAAGGAAGAGAGAAAGAGAGAGAATTAATATTTAACCATCTTAACCACAAATAATATGCAAATATTTTTGTCTAGTCTCTATCACACCACACTTCTCATTTGTATTTGTCCAACTTATACCCCCTGTTATCTCACACATTTTTTTCACCTCCTGTCTTTCTAGACTTGACATCCTTTACTGAAAATAGTGATGCCTTAAAAGGCCTCTGTGTAGGATACACAATGGTTGATATTAACCTGGGAGAAAAACATCTTGAATCTGCATTCTATCTTTTAGTGTGTGTGTGTGTGTATGTGTGTGTGTGTGTGTGTGTGTGTGTGTGTGTGTGTGTGTGTACGCCTGCATATACAATGTGTATGTGACTACAGACATGCATGTGCCACAGCATGGGTGTGGAGCTCCCTTGGATGCTATTTTTCACCTTCCACCTTGTTTGATCCCTGTTGTCTTTTCATTGCGCATGCAGCTAGCTAACCCGAAGACTTCCATGTCTCCTTCAACACCCCATACGTGGGATGCTGGAATTAAAGATGTTCACACAATGGCTCGCAACCAGCTCTAATTCTCATTCTGGGGCTTCTTTGGGGGTGGGGGTAGACCTTCTGAGACCATTTTATACACCAAGCTAATTAAAGGAGTAAAGTTAGAAGACCAGAGGCAGAAGACGCTCTGTAGGCACAAGACATAGAGACATAAAGCCTTTGTAAGGGTAGCTGAGTTTCTGCGATGAATTGTTTTCCTTTAGAGGTTGGGCTTCTGTGGGTAAGAGAACCCAGATACCCAAGCTATTGCCTCTCTCTTTAAAAACAGTCTACTTGGGGGCTGGAGAGATGGCTCAGCGGTTAAGAGCCCCGACTGCTCTTCCAGAGGTCCTGAGTTCAATTCCCAGCAACCACATGGTGCCTCACAACCATCTGTAATGGGATCCGATGCCCTCTTCTGGTGTGTCTGAAGACAGATACAGTGTACTTATATATAATAAATGAATAAATCTTTAAACAAATGTCAACTTGAAGCGGGTCAAAGACTCTAATTTAAAACTTGCTGGGTATACAAAAATACTCTTAAGGGCAAATTCCATGGCCAGAGCAAATGACCAACCAAATACCAAATATCCATGGCATTCAGGAGAGTCTTTGTCTTGTAATGCCTGGTCGGGGTATTTTTTATTCGTTTATTTTTCTCCTTCAGCTCCTTTGTTTATGTGCTGTGGTCCCTTTGTTGTGGACTGATATGGGACTCCTATGTGTGTGAACATGTGTGTCTCTACATCTATCTGTATCTCTTGTGCTTTAGTTATTGCTATTCTGTTTGATATTTCCTATTTTAGTGTGTTTGGTCTTTACTTAACTTACTTTGTTTTTATTATTTTTAGAAGCCCATATCTTTTCTTTGTTAACGTTTGTATTGGATATTTTCTTTATTTACATTTCAAATGTTATCTTCTTTCCCAGTATCCCCTCTGGAAAGCCCCTATCCCATCCCTCCTCCCCCTGCTTCTATGAGGGTGTACCCCTTCTCACCTACCCACTCCCTCCCACCTCCCTGCCCTGGCATTTCTTTACACTGGGGCATGGCCTTCTCAGAACTAAGAGCCCCTTCTCCCATTGATGTTGAACAAGGCCATCCTCTGCTATATATGTGATTGGAGTTATAGGTCCATCCCTGTGTACTCTTAAGATGGTGGTTTCCTTTCTGGGAGCTCTGGGGGATCTGGTCAGTTGATATTATTGTTCTTCTTACAGAGTTGCAAATCCCTTCAGTTCCTTCAGTCTTTTCTCTAACTCCTCCATTGGGGACCTTGTTCTCAGTTCAGTAGTTGGCTGTGAGTATCCACTTCTGTATTTGTCATGCTCTGGCAGAACCTCTCGAGAGACAGCTATATCAGGCTCCTGTCAGCATGCACTTCTTCACATCAGCAGTATTGTCTGGTTTGGTGACTGCATGTGGGATGGATCCCCAAGTGTGGCACTTTCTGGATGGCCTTTCCTTCTGTCTCTACTCCACACTTTGTCTCCCTATTTCCTCCTCTGAGTATTTTGTTCCCCCTTCTAAGGAATGGATACAGAAAATGTGGTACATTTACACAATGGAGTACTACTCAGCTATTAAAAACAATGACTTCGTGAAATACTTAGCCAAATGGATGCAACTAGAAAATGTCATCCTGAGTGAGGTAACCCAGTCACTTAAGAACATATATGATATGCACTCACTGATAAGTGGATATTAGCCAAAAAGCTCAAAATACCCAAGATGCAATTCACAGACCATGTGAAACTCAAAAAGAAGGAAGACCAAAATGTGGATGCTTCAGTCCTTCTTAGAAGGGGGAACATTGTGGGGTTTCTAGCCCTCTTCTGGATTCTCAGGGCTCTGCACACATGTGGTGCACCCAAGGAGGCTCACACCCCCCCACACACACACACAAATAAAAATAAACATGTTAATGACCACAAATTAATTCTTCATTGTTTTCAGGCCTTCTTCAGACACAAGCACCCTGACATTTCAAGTCTCCATGGCCTTTATGGTTTAACTCCATCACGCTTTAGAGTGTTTTGAAGCAAAGCTGAGCTTCGGAGATATTTCTGGAACCCTCAACGCCATAGATTAATTTGCTCATTTCAGAGTTTGACAAAGCATCTCTCAGAGTCTGCCCTGGTTTTTGCTAAAGGAAGGAAAGAATGGAGGGGGAAAAAACAGCAGCAGGTCAGAGACCTGGCACAAAGCGTCCCCTGAGTTTCAGTAAGTGGCCTTGTCACATGAAACTTATGTCGGCTGTTAAGTGGCCGAGCCAGCTGCAGGCCATGTGCCACACAGGCTGGGCCTCTTATTTCTCCTGTCCAGTTATTGGACCTATAAATCCAGTGGGCCACCTGTGCAATGTGCTCATCAGAAGAGCCCCGGAGGAGGCATTAACATAGCAAGGCTCATAAAGCACAAATCCTTAAATGTAAAAACTGACACTTCCATCCTCTCCAGGCCACATTATATAGATTTCTTTTTAATGAAAAAGAAAAGGCCTATTTTTTTCAACTTCCAGCAAAATGCCTGTGTATGGGGTCATATAGTTAATAATCCTATTTTCAAAATTCCTATTATTGTGAAAATGGTTGATTTTACTGTCCCATGAAAGGATACGTTGTTCCATAATTAGAACGCTTACCCTTCCTTGTAGCATTTTAGCCAAGGAAGTGACTCAGGATGAACACTTGAAGAGCATCAGACAAAGACAATGGGATACATTTCAGAGACACTGACTACAACCTCATCCTCTCTCTATTATTGTGACAATAACATCTTCTGAAAACCTGCTAGTTACTGGGGAAAATAGCAGAGAATGAGTATTCTGTCTCTCATCTCCACTCACAAGAGTGCCACCTAAATATTTTACTATTCTTTGTAGTGTTCTAAATGTTATCTAATGGATATTTCAGTTCAAGGGTTGAAAGTCTTTAGTTTTATCTGTTTCTTCTATGACATTGTAAACTTCTAACAGCAGTTCTCAATGTGCCTTAGAAGGAAGCTGAGAAGATTGGCTAGGGACACTTTAGCATGCATGCATTTGCTTTCCTGGCATTTCCTGCCCTAGCCCAAATACCAGCAGAAGCATAGAGAACAGAGAGCATACAGGTCAGAGGCTTCCTTATACTGCACATATGTGCACTGTGGGAACTATGAAACTCGGAATAGCAAATTAAAGCCAAGTTAAAAAAAACATTCCATTTAAATAAGCCAGCCACAACAATGCAAGCTTTTCAACAAAACCACCTTGAACATAAACTAAATGGTAGATCACAAGAAAAAGTGACGGTCTTCAGAGAAACAGAAATGGTATTGATACATCCATACTAGAAAAAATACTAGCAAAGCTAGAGATGTGTAGATGCAAAGAGAAGCTGCAGAGGGGTAGCTATATTGGACATGGAGGCCACCGAGGCCAGATGTCCTGGAGGCAGAGATACAGGGGCTGTAAGTCACCTAGCTTGGTGCTGAGAATCCAAATCACATCCTCTGTAAGAACAATATGTGTTTATAACTGCTGAACCATCTTTCTCCCCTGCAGATTACTTTGAAATTGTATTGTATGTGTATGTAACATGCCCATGACTAGACCTGTGGGAGTCTGTTTTGTCCTACCATGTTTCTGGGAATGAAACTTAGGTCCTCGGGCATGTTGGCAAGTACCTACACTCCATGAGCCATCTCGAAGTCCAACATGTACTTTGAAATACATCTTCAAAGCTGAAGCAAGGCCTTAATAATAAAACATAGGAAATCACGAAATCTTGACAACCACCAAAGAGGAAGCAGTTAATACAGGTTTGTGATACTGCCAGATGATCAGGAAGACCAAGTATGTCTCTTACTAAGTCATGAGGGAAAGAAATGGGTCAAATATTTATTTATCTAACTAATTTTCAGAGTCTGTAGGAAAGAATCATATTCTCAGTAAGTCCTTTGTCCTTGTGCCTGGGAGTTAATCTCTAGGAAAGTGACCTTGTTTCCTGTGAGCTTTGAGCCACATCAAACATTCTATCAGTGGTACTTAGGATGGGGCCCACATGGTCTCAGCTCTATCTCCCAAGGAGGGGAGACCACAGCATCTGGTTGACCTTATGAAGAGCTGGAGGTTAAAGGTCAGAGATCTAAAAGTCACCTGGATGAAAAGTACTGACATGAGGCTGGGGGAGCACTTGACTCCCGTCCCTAGTCCCAAAGCTTACATGAAAATGGCTGCTGGGTAAGAAGCACATAACTTAGTTTTCACAATTACTAATTATCCAGAGAGACGGATGCTGAACATGACTTTATTATTGTGACAACACTGTACACTGTCTTTCTAAATGCAATCACAGAGAGAGAGACAGAGACAGAGAGAGACAGAGACAGACAGACAGAGAGAGACAGAGAGACAGAGACAGAGAGAGACACAGAGAGAGAGACAGAGAGACAGAGAGAGATACAGAGACATAGAGACAGACAAAGACAGAGAGATGGGGGTTGTTCTGTGTCAGAGACTGCTCTTGAAACAGAACATACATTAACTCTCAACACTTATATATAAATCCATATTACGGTGGAAGTTTACTCACTGATCTATTTTATTAAGATTAAAAGGAAGAAGCAAGAGTTCTGGTCCACTACATTCCTTAATTGGCTAGTTTCTGTAATTCGACAGCTTTTCAAAGGCTTATTTGTTTCAGTATTAAGTTCACCTTAATCCATTTTGGCTCAGATTTGTATTAAGGAATCTTAATGTTGATCCTCTAGAAAACATTATGGGATCAGCAGTCTTCTTGACCTGTAGAAACTTAGGGCCTGAGGAGCTGGCTCAATTCATAAAATGTTCGTTGGACAAGATTGAGGGCCCACGTTCAGAACTCCAGCTCCCATGTAAAAGCCAGCCACAGCAATGTGTGCCTATCAGCATGGGGCTTGGGACATGGAAAGAGCAGGATCCCTGAAGCTCTCTGGCTAATTAACTTAGTCATGTCGTGAGTTCCAGGTTCAGGGAAAGGCTCTCATCAAAGAAGGTGGGGACTGATTTCCAAACACTGGCCTCACCACATGTCTATAAACACACAAGTAGCATGTGCATGCACACACAGATACACACAGACACAAATTCAAAACAACTGCAGATAGTCAGATTGGTACTTTGTTAATCAAGCTAGATGGGATACTGTTAAGCTTGTTTATAGAGACCAAAAGATGTTCAAGGATGGTGATTTCTCCTTACATTGAATAGTATATAATTTTTAATAAAATGTAGATTACGTCTAGTTTTCATGTTTTGCATATGTGTTAATTCTCTCATCTCTCAGTCATCATTGAAATATGTAGTAATAGCATAAAATACACATGGATGCCAATTCAACAGAATAGAGTTCCAAAATAAATCTGCATTTTCAGTAAACTTAGCCTTGACAAGTTGCCAAGAATGCATATGAAGAAGGAAATGACAGTGCTCTCAGTAACTGATGCTGAAGAAGTCACTTAGGACAGGGCGGGAGGAATAACTTAGACCCTTATAACATTATAATAATCCACTTAAGATGGGTTAAAGACTTAAATGTAAGCCCACAAGACTTTAAAGCTAGGGGTTGGGGATTTAGCTCAGTGGTAGAGCGCTTGCCTAGCAAGCGCAAGGCCCTGGGTTCGGTCCCCAGCTCCGAAAAAAAAAAAAAAAGAAAAAAAAAAAAGACTTTAAAGCTAGAACAGAAACAGGGTACCTTGCTTGACACTGGCTGAGATGATGCCATTTTCTATGACACCCAAAGCAAAAGTAAAGAAATGGGATTTTAAAAAATAATAATAAAGTAAAATAGTTTTCATATGGGACAGGAAACAATCCAGAGCAGAGACAACCTGTCGGATGGGGAAGGCATTTGCAAGCCACATTCCTAATAAATAGTTAATGACCCAAATATACAAATGACCCATAAACCTCAATAACAATAAAGGACAGTGAGAAACAGACAGAAGGCATGATTTGGCTTTTAAAAACAGCATTTCCCTATGTGGTCCCTGCTGGCTGGAACTCAAGCAGACTGGCCTCAAACTCTTAGAGCCCGGCCTGCCTCTGCCTTCCAAGTTCTAGGATAAAAGGTTTGTGCCACCACATCCAGTAAGACTCTCTTATGAGGAGGTCCTACCAATCGTTGAAAAACAAGACTGCTCCACATCCAGAACCATCAGAGAAATGAAAATCAAACAACAGTGAGAGATCACCTCACATCTGCTAGAAAGGCTGTTGCCAAAAACCTAAACTATGAAAAGTGCTGGCTGTCTCTGTGGAAAGAGAACCATGATATGTAGTTTAGGGGAATGCAAACAGGCAAAGCTATTAGAAAGAACAGCGTGAGACTTCAAAAAAATAAAATGATAGGTAAATTCACAACTATAAAATTACCACGAGACCTGTTGCTAGGTCTCCGGCAATTTATATCTAAAGAAAATATAAAAAAATATAAAGATTTCTTTATATCTAAAGGAAATGAAATCAATTTCTGAATGAGATGTCTATCTTACCATGCTGATTGTTACCTTAGTTCACAGTCAAGATACAGACACATTTTAACTTCTTGTAAGAATAGAATGAAACCAAAAGCTAAAAGAGAGAAATTAGTATAGCTCATGGTTTGAGAGATTTCAGTCCATAGTCCCTAGCCCCATTAATCTTGGCCATGGGGAGGCAGAGCATTAGGAGAATGTGGCTGAAGATGACTATTTTATGGTACACAGAAGAGAGAGACTCAGAAGGGTCCAGATATCACCAAGGACTTGGCCCCAGCAAGCTCCTCCCTACAGCACAGTCTCAGCTCCTGATGCTTTTAGATCCTCTCCCAAAGGAGCTAGAGATCAAGCACTCAGCACACGGGTTAGGGAGGATATGCCCTATTTAAAACTCAAACAAGAAACAATCTGTGTCTATGAACAAGTAAATAAATAAAAACTGAAAGATAGATAGAGAAACACAGAGACAGGAGCACAGAGACAGAGAGACAGAGAGATGGGGGTGCAAGATATGGGCCCCATGCTAACACAAGTGCTTTACCAACTAAGCCAATTCTTTACCCTCCCAACGCTTTATAAAATTCCTAGACACTCCTTTTAGAGCAAAAACCAACCATGTGCTTGAGGAACTTGCTTTTTATTTGTGCTCTTTGGTTTTAATCCTCTTGGCAGTTGACTTGTTTCTTTAACAAGCTTTTGAATATAGATAATTTGGACTCAGTATATAATGTAAAGAGTTGATAAATAGGAAGACAACTATACCTGAAAAAGAGGAGGGATGGCGAGTTTTGATGGTGGAGAATGATCATTCACTCAGGCATCTAGCTCCCTACTATTAGGTATACAAATAAAAAATAAAAAAATGAAAATGCTTTTTTAAAAAATTCAGAAAATTAATTAAAAGCTTTCAATTACTCTATGTGAATGTATTTCCTGTATGACACACACTTATTTTCAAAAACAGAAAGTAGGGAGTTTTAAAAAAATACAATTATTATTTACGGCATTTCCAAAATGTGGTGGTTTAAATGAGAATAGCTTCCATAGACTCATGGATTTGAATGCTTGGTTACCAGAAAATGGCACCATTTGAGGAGATTAGGAGGAATGGCCTTGGAGGAACTGGAGGTGGGATATGAGGACTTCAGAAGGCCAAGCCAGACCCAGTAACTCTCTCTCTCTCTCTCTCTCTCTCTCTCTCTCTCTCTCTCTCTCTCTCTCTCTCCCCCCACCACCACCACCTGCAGATCCAGATGTAGAAGTCTCAGCTGCTTCTCCAGACCCATGTGTACCTGTGTGCCACCTTGCTTCCTGCCATGATGATGGTGGCCTAAATCTCTGAAGCCATAGGCAAGCCTCAGTTTCGTTATAATAGATGCTGTGATCATGCCGTGTTTTCATAGCAATTGAACGCTGACTCAGACCCACGGTTACCTTCCACTGTGTCCTAGTTTGCTTTCTATTCCTGTTATAAAGCTCCATGACCAAAGCAATGTCGAAAGGAAAAGGCTGATTTGCCTTACACTTTCATCCCAGGGTACATCACTGAAGGGACATCGGTACAGGAAATAAACAGAGACCATACAGGAGTGCTGCTTACCGGTTATTCTCCATGTCTACCTCAGCATATTTTCTTACATGATACAGGATCACCTGCCTAAGGGTGGCATTGTCCAGAGTATGCTAGGCCCTCAATCAACCATTAATCAAGAAAGGGACGAAGACTTACCTATGCATAGGCCAATCTGAAGGAAGCGTTACCTCAACTGAGATTTTCCTTTTTTAGATTACCCAAGCTTGTGTCAAGTTGACAAAAAAAAATAACAAGCACATTGGATGATATAGGAGCAGCCATTTTCTCCGTGTGTCTCTCAGAGGACCATGCTTGCCTTGCTGTAGGGACTCAGGAAAGGGTAGTTATACAATGACATCAATGTGTTGACTTTGTCTTTTGTGT
Organism: Rattus norvegicus; assembly: GCF_021556685.1. Taxonomy (NCBI): domain Eukaryota; kingdom Metazoa; phylum Chordata; class Mammalia; order Rodentia; family Muridae; genus Rattus; species Rattus norvegicus. The sequence continues at coordinate 218,841,444 of NC_141535.1, read as the reverse complement.
CCTTTTGATGGCACTGGGAGTCACGTTTGTACCCCAGGTCAACTCCTTGGCCTTCCTCATTTTTGCCACAAATAGTTATTCTCCAAATTGGAAAAATAAATCTTAAGAGACTTTAAAGCAAGTCGGTGTCTGTGTTTTCCCTCACTAAGATTGGGTGCTGTATGTTTCTATTTCTGCTGCAAACCTATTTGTCAAATTCAAGCAACCTGGACACATTGTACTCAACAATGTTCTCAGAGTTCATTTTCTTATTAACCCTCTGCATTGTTAGATTTCCATAGGGTATTTCTATACAGGAAAAGCAAGGCAGATAGTATGGAGACCCAGAGCGCATTTTCTAAAACCAGTCAGCCTACCTGAACTAGCACGTGTACCTCGATTGCAAAAGGATCAGCTCCTTAAAATAAGCATATCTTCAACTCACTAAGCTCTTCAACAGCACCCTCAAAAGTTTTCTAAGTTTTCCAACTGGCAAGATGGTTTAGCAAGTTACAGCACTTGCTGTATAAGCCTGCCCACCTGAGCTGGATCGCTAGCACCCACATAAGAGTGAGAGAAGAGAACCAACTCCACAGAGTTGGACATCCATATGTGCTATGTTGCATACACTACAACAACAACAACAAAAATAATAATAATACATCATACCATTATATATGATAAGTATACTGTATATAATAAATGCCTATTATAATTTATTATTATTATTATTATTATTATTATTATTTTCACAGCTTTCCACTTAGAATTATAGTCCATTCTTTATTTTTGCTTGATACTCATTATTGACAAAGTGCAGGACAGTAAATGGACTCAGATCCAGCTCTTCTGATGATGAAAAGGGAGCAGCTGTGAGCTAGGGAGGATTCATTTCTCATTTCCATAACCCCATACTCCCTCCTAGGATGATGTGATTAAAGGTTTTCCAGGGAGGAGTGGATGGGAGCATGTAGTATTTAATAATTACTAAGTCTCTAAATTACTGACAGAAAGAAAATTAAGACCCCAAATTTAACAAGCATGAATGACTTTATTTTTAATATAATGAATTTGTATATGATTATGTTTTATAATATTTATCAGTTATATATAAAGTCAAATATGTATATTGAGACGTATATATGTTGAGACAGATTCTCTTAAAAAAAGGAGCAGGCTGACCTCATATACACATCATCTTTCTGTCTCATCTTCCTGAATTCTGGGATTTCAGATAATATGCCATCATCTTTGACAAAAACATTTAAGTTTTATAGCAAATACATAAGTTTTTGTTTTATTTTGTTTTTTTTTTTTTTTTGGCTTGTTTTTGTAGCATCTGGGCACAGAACTTAGAGCATGCTGGTCACTGCAGATGCATACGCAACTTAGAATTCCATAAAACGGATGGTTTGTGATTCCAGCTGCGTGTGTTATTAACATTCCACTGCACTTATCACTAACCGGGGTCAAATAAACAACTTTTAACCCTGACAAAGTTTCAAATAAACTATTTGGTAATGAAAAGCTGCGTGACGTGATGTGTCAAGAAAAATACTTCTCAGGAAATAGATAAATTTGCTCAGGATGCTGACAGAAAGCTCGAGGACAGGAGGATCATGCACTTTGTATAATAAAGAATGAGGGCCTTGCTTTCCAAACCTGTAAGCAAGGAAAACATTCTTCAAACGTTCACCCACTTTCTCAGATTCTGGAGAAAAAATACCTGCAACTGATCTCGGTCTTCTTCGGTAATGGTCACCATGAATATTTTCATTATAATTTAAGAACAAAAATATCAAAAGTCTGGAGAGAGGACTCAGTGCTCACTTACTGCTCCTGCAGAGAGCCTAGATTCAATCCTTCATGTACACAGGATGGCCCACAACCACCTGTAACTCCAGTTCCGAGGTATCTGATACCTGCTCTTGGCCTCCATGGACATCTCCACATACATAAATAGGCAAACAGACCCAAGGCGCACACACACACACACACACACACACACACACACACACCACATGCACACACACTCACACACACACACACACACACACACACACACAAACAAACACATCACCTACACACGTACTCACGCACACACAAGCATAGGCAAGAGGATATTCCAGACCCATGCATATACATCACACACATACACACACACACACGCACACACACACACACACACACACACACACACACACACACACTAGGAGGAAAGTAGAGAAAGGGAGAGAGAAATGAAAAATAATCTCTAAAAAAGGATTTTTAAGTGTAGGCATCGTACTGAGGAAAGGTAGAAAGGTATGTGCCGATCAGACACAACACAGTGTCCTAGAGGCTCCAGTCTTACGAGTTTACTTTACACGTGTGCAGCAATGCTATGCCGTTCTGAGCCACAGGCTAAGAAACATGCAAGATAATCCAAACCATCTTTATTCTCTATGGCGCATAAACAATGCAGAGTCCCATTCTCCCTTCCCAAGTAAAGTTATTTCCAACAAATAATGTTCAGGCTTTATCGGATTCATTTTCCAAGGATGGACACAGACTGTCTTTACAGGCGTTCCAAGAACCGTGAGAAACAGTCAGAAGCCAGCCTTTATGTCAGTTTTCTACATCAGCCTCACAGACTCTTGCAGCTCTTCAATAGTTGGTCTTGCACATAGCTTTGTTAGCCCTCAGGCCGAAGGATGCTCCATTAGCCCTGAAGGGGAAAGATGGACTTATACAACATGTAAAATATGGAAATATATTCAATTACATACATATAAAATTGTGCATACATAAATGAACTTCCAAAATACAGAAGGCTGTCTGAATTTACTGTCTTAATGGGCTAACACATGATTATTGATGGTCTAGTGCCATGCACCAAACAGTACATGAACATAAGAAATGTGTTGCCGAGCTCTGCGACCCTCATTACAAAGAGAACAGGATACATAGGCAAATAAGAGCTCGTCATTTAAAATGCTACCTCCAAGACTTAAATTCTAACAGACACGATACAAGAGGCAGATGGGTTGCTTTCCTCTAAAACCTGCCTGTGTTGGGTTTTGCCTCTGTCTAGAAATTTCTTCCTAGCCCATTAACTTGTGAATCCATGCTCCGCGTGGACACTGCCACCCTGAACACTCTCTGTTCCTCACACAAGGTGTTTCTCTTGGCTGAAGTTGAAGGGACTTCAAAAATGTCCCTACCAGAGAAACATCCACTTGTCAGTGAACAGAGTTAAGTCTCCTCTTCTGGACACAGCAAGACAAGCAGAGACATCCGCGTCTACAACAGGTGTGTATCTGTACATGAGACCTTACATTAACATTCTCAAAGCATTCTGTTCAGGCGGGATATTAAGATGGTTGGAGATGCCCGCTCCCCGAACGATGTGCCTCTGCCATCCCTCAGGAGCAGGGTGTGTAAAGTTTTGGTGCTCTGCTGGGGAGAAAAGCATCAATTTAGAATGGGGAAGATGTGTTTTTAATAGGGGACCTGAGTGAGGAGAGTTGCTAGTTCCCACATTGAACGGCTCCTTCAGTGCTGTTGAAATTAACAAAATCCCAATAGCACAAAGGAGGCACGGGACCTACACTCAACGCTGTTCTCTCCCCATCACATAAGATCTCTCTAGTTTCTGGAATAGTTCCCCCGTCTCCTAGGTTGGACAATATTGCAATTTCTAATATGCTAACATGAATATCCCAAGGCTCTTGCAATCCCTGCATGGTTCTCCAATTTCAGGTTAAACTTGGGGGAAGTATTCACTTTCTGTATCTCGGCCTCCTTCAGCTCCCAGGAGTCCAGCACTGCCCCACAATTCTCTCTTGCCCATTGCTTCGGCAGCGCATGCTCTTTCCACAAGGAGGCCGGAAAGTAGATTGTTTGTGAATGCTTTTCTCTCGTGACATTTCTTTTACAAGGGATATAACTGTTGCGTAATTTCTAAGCCGCCAATTCATGGTTCAGTTTGGACAATGTGGGATGTTTCCTAAGAGTTCTTCACCCTGATGGGTAAGAGGAAAACATAGTAACCATCTCCGACGCACAAACCTTGACTCTAAACATTGCCTGCCCTTCTTGACCCTGGAAACTGCAGACGTGCACGTGCACACCCAGCATGGGAAGAATCCTCTCCTCTGGCCTCACCTGCTGCTCCCATCAACCCCAGTCTTCAGCTCCCAGCAGGCAGTAAATCTGTCAATGGGGCCTAGCACCAACCAGCACCAGGTTTCTATCTAGCCTTTTTAAGACACCCCCCTCCCAATGGTGTCCTCCATTTAGATTGACATAAACGCTATGCTCCGAGAAAGCCTGATACCCGAATCTTTATTTTAAATTGCTTCCCCACTGAAGCAATTTTATCAATCAAAACAGATAAGAACAAATTTCAAAGAATCATCTAAATGCATCCATCCTTGAGAAATCAAGGCCACTCACTTTGTTTTGGTCCGCCTGGACAGAGTGCCTGGTGCCTGCAGAAGTGGAGATAAAGTAAGGGCTACGCAGAGAGAGGTCACGTCAGTTGGTCTGAAGACAGCACTTCCAAGACCCCATCATCTACTTCCAGTGAAGACTGTATTTATCCACTCTCAGCATGGAATGCTGGTTTCTGCCCCCCCCCCCTCTCCTATTCCTGCTCAGGGCCATTATAAATGATGTATTAAAGCAGAAAGAGGGCCACGGAGTGATCTGAGGGAGTAGGAAGCAAAACTCTGATTGTTAATCCTGACATTTGAGCTAAATTCATTGTAGACCAGAGGTATGCCTTACATTGTAAGTATTTAATTGTGTCTTTTCTTCATATGCATACACATTGAAAATTTGACTACAGACTATTGGACCTGGATTCGGTTTCCAGCTGGATCTAATATTTAGTGAAGGTTTCTGAGCAGGAAATGTGATGCTTGGTAAACAACATTAGTGTTTCCCTATCAACTATAAAATATTTAAATATTTAATTTGAATATTTCCCAGTAGTCAATTTACTTTTGCTGTTAATGTGAAGCCATTAGGAACTATTAAATTTTTTCCACCTATCATCTGATAATTATCTTTCTAAACCAAGTTCAAAAGATGAGGTGAACAGACTTTTAAGATAACTCTAAGATTTCTGAAATATACATAGGTTCAAACAAAGACATGATTTGTTGAAAAAAAAGTGAGATTGATAAGTCTATAGCAAAGTAACCCAAAGAAACCCTAAATTAATAAACCTAGAAATAAAAAGGGAAACATCATTACTGATTTTATTGAATTCTGAAGAAACATTGGAATCTTTGAAACATATTTTTACAAAAGGAGACACATTGGATCTCCTAAGATTGAACCAATAACAAGTAAACAACTTTAGCAGATTCACAGTAACCAAGATAGAAGCTGTAATAAAAAAAAAAAACTAGCATAGGAAAGTCCAGGATTGAATGGATTTGCTATATGAGTCTATCATCCAGAAAGGGAAGAAAAAATGTCATCAGAAAATTAGATAAGAGCACAGCAAAGAAAGAAAACTGTAGACCAATTTCTCTAACAATGGATTTTAAAAAATGTCAATAACATTCTAGCAAAGCAAATTCTGGAACACATTTAGATGATCATGCAACATACGTAAATCAATGAGAATGATCAGAACACAAGTAGGCATAAGGACAGAAATCCTATTATCATCTCACCTATGAGAGAAGACCCCTCATAAGGTCAATATCCTACAAGGGTTTTCCAAAAAAAAATTTGGACAGTGTAACACATCAACTCTATTGTCTTAATTTGATTTCTAGTGCTGTGCTAGAATTCTGACCAAGGGCAACTAAAAAGGGGAAGGGTTTATTTGACTTATACAACCCAGATCCTAGTCCATCACTGAGAGAAGTCAAGACTGGAACCTGCAAGCAAGAACTAAAGCAAACTTGGAGGAACGTTGTTTGCCAGCTTGCTAGTCATGGCTCGTTCAATTTGCTTCTTATATACTCCATAACCACCTGGCCAGGAGAGGTTCTACCCACAATGGGCTGGATCCTCTCACTTCAAACATTGGCCTCCAGGCCAGTCTGGGGGAGGCAAATTCTCAATTAAGTTTCCTTCTTCCCAAATGACCCAAGCTTATGTCCATTTGACCAAAAAAAGTAAAATAATAAAATAAAATAATCAACACATCTATATATGGCAAATCTATAGCCAAATATACCAAATGGTTAAAAAAATATTTTCTATAAAATGTGGAACAAGACAAAAGTGAACCCACGCTTGTTCAGTAGTGTTGGAAATCTTTTACCGGTAAGACAAGAGAAAAAGTAAAAGGGATCTGAACGGGAAAAAAGTCAAATCATTCTTATTTGCAGATGATAGAATCCCATATTTAAAAGACACGAATGGCTCCACTATCAAACTCCTGCACTTTATAAACACTTGTAGGAAAGCAAATGCATGCTAGCATTATAGAATAAAGAGCTGCGTCTCACTTAAGAGCAAACTCGCCAAAAAGTGAAGAATTTCCACGTGTAAACCTGAAGACACTGAGGAAAGAACATGGAGAGGACACCAGGAAAGGGGAAGACCTCCCACGCATGCGCATTAGCAGAGCTGACATTTTACGTCTATATTAGGAGAAGAAAACTGCAGATTCAGTTCAATCCTTATCAATGGCCTTCTCCAGAGAACTAGAAAAGCAATTCTAAAATTCATGTGGAAGTCCAAGAATGCCCAGTAGCCAAGAGCTCTAATGCAGGTATCCCTGGACAGGGTCTCCAATTATTCTGCAAAACAAGAGGTTTGGGAGTTTTGTTTTGTTTTCTTTTGTTTTTATCAGACTTTAAGACAATGCAGATCCAAAAAGGATCCAGAAACCAGTCAACAGAGCTATAACCACCACCTGATGACTAACAGAAAAAATGGACGTTTCAGAAGAAGTGTAAATAACCAAAAAGTACTTGAAAAAGTGAACCACATCCTGAACCACCTGCTAGTTGCAAATTAACCCTGCTTTCATCGTGCAGCTCATCTCCAGTCAGAATACATCCCACCAAAGGAGAAAAGCAACAAATTCCAACCAGGGTGTTAGGAAGAGGAACCCTGATGTATTTATTGCTCTTAGGCATGTAAACTTGGGACGCTGTTGGAAAAATGTTATGGATGTGCCTCAAAAAACCAAAGTTAGAAGAACACCATCAGAAGGATACGGCACTGTGTACGCCCCATGTCAGTTACCTTCAGCTGGCAATTTAAAGAAGGCATTCTTATAGCAGTTTCTGCCAGTAAATACAAACCGCACCCTTCAGGAAGCCCATGCTGGTAACTGACCCCATTGATTTAAAGAAAAATAAATAACAGAAAAAAATAAAGTAAAAGTTTTGCAAAAATTTGCATACGAGGTTGTTATCTTAAAGCAATAGGAAACTGTTGTTCTCTGTCAAGGAGCAAAAGGCTTCCTGAGCCATTTCTGGGATTCACTGTACCACCTGTGGTTCTCAAGAGCATCTACGCAAATGCCCCCTTCTGGATCTGTTACTTTAGTGTAAGAAGTTACTATAGTTACAGAGTCAACCTCTTCTGTAAGGCAGCCAGCATTCCAGCCAATTTTCAGTCCAAACTTTCAGCCCAGTCGACCCTCTGTAATTTCTTTCAGTGCTGATCCCTAAACTTTTTCGCTTTTCATTCCATCAGTAGCTGCTGACTTACCCATCTAATGTTTTATCCCTTGGAAGCTGCTATGGTATGTAACAAAAGCAAGCCCTCTCCACATCCCCTGAAGGAAAACCTATTTCCCACACGTTTCAAATGTTAGGAAACAACCTTCACAATAGCCACAAATAATATGAAATATCTTGGTGTAACTAACCAAGCAAGTGGAAGATCTGTATGAAAAGAACTCCAAGCCCCTGTAGACAGAAATTAAAGAAGATATTAGAAGACAGAAAGTAATGGTTCAGATTGGCTTAGGTAGAGATAGCAGGGCTTAGCCGTCCTCTGCCAGCAGTATACAGAGTGACCAGTAGATAGCAAATTCTAGTTCACATTGTAACATTGCAAACCAAGTATCCTTCTTGAAAGCAGAAGACCATGCATTGTTTCAGTGAGTGTGCTTAGCACCAACAAGTGAAATTGAAAGGGAGAAATAATGCAGGAAGTTCTTATTTCTATTAAAGTTCTTTCTGCAGTAAACAGCCCAGGAATGTCCACCATTGGTGACTTTCTCTCATCCCAGCCTCATACGGTTGGCCTCCTCAAACAACCAGATGCACCAATGGCCCAGCACCAACCTCACAGACGACCCATGCCTGATCTGCAGCTATATTGTCCTTTCCTGGAGTCAATCAATTATTCATTTCTTTGATACTAACGAAATATATACAGTTTTATACCTGTATATGTTGCTGTAAAATCATAAAAAATTATGCCCCCACCCCGCACTAGATCCGGCACCGCAGTGCCCCAAGGTATCTGGTGGACATCTTCATCTCAGTCAGCAAAGCCTCTCACCCACTTTGCTCCATCCCATATCACATTGCTGATGGCTTCTCTCTGAGCCTGGCAACAATCTCTCTACCAATCCAGTTCCCAAGGCAGGTTGCCACCATGCCAGACATACACATGTCTCCAGCTACCACATGGATTCAATTAAATCTTGAATTCGATTAAATCGCCACATGAAAGAACACACAACACAAAAACCTCTGATCCAATTGATAAGATATAATTGCCCACCTAGACATACAAATCCATCCCTTAAGAATATTCATAACATCCTGCAAATGTGCAGAGAGGAATCTTAACTTCCACCTCCATGTTCTCCCCCCAATTCTCCCCCTTCTTGTTCCAGTCTTCTCCCCTCTTTAAAACTTTTTTCCACCCATCCTTCCTTCTTGTCCAATGACAGGCCTCATTCTATCTTGTACCTGCCTTCGCCTGTATAATGACATCATCCTACATATATATTTGTTACAAAATGTCTTAAAGCGTCAACCATTAATTTATTATTTACCAAGCAGATTTTCAGCACATGTTTTAGCTTCTACTGAGTTCATGTGACTAATAAGAATGAAAAGAAGAAAGAAGGGGGGAGGAAGGATGGAGGATGAAAGGAAGAAAAGAGAAAGAAAGAAAGAAAGAGAGAGAGAGAGAGAGAGAGAGAGAGAGAGAGAAACATTTTATAAAATATCCAATATCGGGTTCCTGAGATGGCTCAGCAGTGAAGGCCCTTCACTTGGAACAAGGTACTTGATCAAGATTAAGAACTTGATTTGGAGCCCCAGGACCCACATAATAGGAGAGAAGTTAACCCTCTACCACACACACACACACACACACACACACACACACACACAAATACAAATTATATTGATGTCTAAAACAAGTGAAAATGTGACCCCCTACCATGGTGCCTTCTCTCATTTCCCTGTCCTCTGATAGCTGCTGTCCCCAGGACTCCTCTGATATACCCTATGATATACCCCACTTACTAACATGCTGGTGCCTGATCGTGTTTCTTATGAACTTGATTTTCAATAGTCCTGCTACAAATCTACTGTAAATGTTTATCGGTGGTCTAAGTTGAACTGGAGATGCAAACTTTAAAAAATAACAATAATTTTAACAAAACAAACAAACAAGTAATGAAAGAACCTAACTGGGCTGGAGAGACGGCTCAGTGGTTAAGAGCATTGACTGCTCTTCCAGAGGTCCTGAGTTCAAATCCCAGCAACCACATGGTAGCTCACAGCCATCTGTGATGAGGTTTGATGCCTTCTTCTGGTGTGTCTGAAGACAGCTACAGTGTACTAATAAATAAATCCAAGAAAGAAAGAAAGAAAGAAAGAAAGAAAGAAAGAAAGAAAGAAAGAAAGAAAGAAAGACAGGAAGGAAGGAACAAAGAAACAAAGAAACAAAGAAACAAAGAAACAAAGAAAGAAACACAAAGAAAGAAACAAAGAAAGAAAGAGGTCACACTAGTAGATTATTCAACATGACAATTGGCTATAAACCTGAGTGCTGCCATTCACCAAAATCAGAATAAAATAGAATCAAGGAGTCAAAGATTATATAAAATCCTTCTTATTAAATTCTTAAGAATGGATAAGCAATGTGAGATAATTTAGTTTTCGCTTCTTGCCTTTCTCAACTCCAGCACAAATGAGAGAATGGAGAGGGCAGAATGGGCAGAAGCCACAGACTTTGGATAACCTACCCTCAAAGGTGATATCCTTCTGCCGTGCTAATGAAGTGGCTCCCTACTCATAGCCATGCTCAGGGACAAGGATATAGAAGAGCATGAAAACAATCTTCTCTCTTCCTGACTGCTTCATGTCCTAGCAGTCATTGGACACCCAAAAATACTTCCTGGGAAACTCCAAGAAAACAAATAATCCCTAGGTTTTGAAGTATGTACCATGATGAACACTGTAATAAGATACTGTGGTGTGTATTTCATCCTGCTCAGGACCTGAGTCACCCTTCTGTACAATGTATCCACATTGTATAAATTACCCATCCATTAGTCATCTAAAAGCTACCTTGCTCATCAGAGCAACCGTGGAAAGCAAACCAGAGAGCAGTATCCCTTCATGGCCTCTGCATCAGCTTCTGCCTCCTGCCATGCATGCGTTCCAGTCCTGACTTCCTTTGGTGATGAACAGCAATGTGGAAGTGTAAGCTGAATAAACCCTTTCCTTCCCAATTTGCTTCTTTGTCATGATGTTTTGTGCAGGAATAGAAACCCTGACTGAGACACATAACCTTTTGATCTTCTACTTTCTGCAGGAATTGAAGTAACATGACGTTCTTGTTGATACCATGTTTTGGACTTCCTAGCCTACAAAACTGAAATTAAAAAAAAGAAAAAAACTTGTTATTTTAAATCTATTCCATTTTAGCACTCTGTTTTAGAAAGAGGTATACTGATCTATGGGATTGCTAAAAGGAAAACATATAGTACTTCCCATAAGTGAAGAGTCAAGGCTCTTAAGACAAAAAGAAAAAACATTGAAACTGTCATGATTAAGAGTAAGAGTGAATCTATCTGTAAAATTAAGACAGAGGGAACAGAATAGCAGGTTTGTTATCCTATACCAGACTTTTAAAAAAGCATAAACAATGTAAGTCTTCCCCCTCACTTTATCTCAGCACATTGTCACTAAAGCTCACAATCATGGTGAGAAGAAAGGGGGTTATTATACAGTAGATTTTTCATACACATACAGATTGGGGGTAGGAGAGGGAGAAATGGAGAAAAACAGTTGAGTATTTTTTCTCATAGCATGTTGTCATGATTATTCTTTTTTATAATCATTAGTCTTAATCTCTGACTATATCTAAATTTTCAACCTCATCATGGGTATATATACTGAAGAAAAGGTATAGCATAGACAGAGCACAGTAAGCAGTTTCGGGCCTCCACTGGAAGACCTGGCATGTGTCCTCACAGATAATGGGAGACCTCTACACTAGAAACTAGAAATCACTGTGTGCCAACTAGTAACTGTGTGTCACATGATTTGTATCCAGGGTCAACTGAACCAGCCTCAATGGGCTGACTGAATCAACCACTTAAGACAATCTGATCCTCAATAAGAATAACAATAAATGTTTTAAGTATTTAAATTCTCTGCACCTATGAATGTATGTATGTATATGCCACATGTGTGGATATCTATGGAGGCCAGAAGAGGCACCTTTGGAGCTGGGAGTTAGAGGTGGTTGTAAGCCATCTATATGGATGCTAAGAATTCAATTGGGGACTTGGGAACAGCAGAAACTGTCCTTAACCACTGAACCACCTCTCCAACCCCAACAATGAATTTGCTAAACTCACCAGTCTCTAGGAAAAATAAATAAATTAAATTTTTAAAAAAATCTGAGGTAAGATATAGGTATTTCAGTCTTCTAAAAGACTTCATGGTAACAAGCATAAAGAAGATAAATGAATAAGAAAATCATTTTTGTGAATTTGTGATTTGTGATTTGTCATAAATGATTGAAGGAAACAGATGGCCTCTGACCTGACCAGTGCAGGGTACAGAAGACCCTTCCCTGTTGATGACAGTTTATAAAGTTACAAACAGGAAAAGGATGATGTATGCAGCTATGAAGGGCAACCATGAAGGACTGGAAGCCCCCAGGTTAAAGAAGCTGTTCCTCAAGAAACATGAAATCGTGAGGACTCATAGCTGGTGATGATCTTCTAGTCAATGGCGCCAACTTAGACTTACTGAGAAATTCTTTGCTATGATATTGGCCAGAAACATCAAGACCACTAGTTAGAGAAAGAGCAGATGAACTAGCTGTTCCAATGCTCATCTGTTGTACATTTCTTTAGGTGAGACCATGATTCTATGAATATATGCTAGCAAGATGCCCCTCTTCTTCAAAGTGACTGCTGAAGATCCAGTGTTGATTTCCATAGTTTGCTATTTGCTTGCAAGTAGATTTTCTAGAAGTGTGGAGAAACATGAACATCTCAAAGAGAAGAAACTGTGGCAAATGTTAGTGGTTCCAGGGTCTGGATGAGGTCATGTGGACATATTGCCCTCTTATTTAAATTCATTGGTAGTTTAAACTGTATCAAAGTAAGTTAGAGAAGATGGGGTCTGACTGGCTAGTGTTGTGCCAACTTGTTACAAGTCAGGCTCATTTAGAAAGAAGAAAAGTCAACCGGGACTAAACTGCTACATTCTCTTTGTTACCGATTAGAGTGGAGGGTCCAGCTCACTGTGAGCTGTGTAAATCCTGAGCTTGTGGTCCTAGGTGCTGTAAGAAAGTAGGTTGAGCAAGCCACAGAGATCAAGCCAGTAAGCAGGCTTCTTCCAGACCTCTTCTCTTTCTTTTCTATTTGAAACAATTCATAATCTGGAGTCTCTCAGAGTGGGCTGCAAATAGCTGACCTTTGATGTCAGATGAAATTATAGAGGACAATCTTGGTACCCTGAACAGAGGGTCTGTGGTACAATATACTCCTAGGAAGAGACTGTGCAAGTTGAGTCACATCTGTCCTAGTGTCAAAGGCTTATATATTCATGTTGAAAATTCTATTTCCTGGTCAGTAAATCTGACCCAGTAAAATTTGACACATATACTACCATTATTTAAAAAACACCCCCTCAACTATAATAATGCGCATTGCTTGATGAATTGTCCCTTAGCCTACTAAATCGTCATTTGTTGGGCTAAACCTTTTGTTAAATATTAGGAAAAGGACAGAATGTTTCCCTTGCTAAATGCATTCTAACTTCCTCTTATTGCTTCTCAGTTATCTGTGATTATGACCGAATTTATTGTTTTCTTTAGCTTCTCTAACATGTCCACCTTCTCTCTGTTATCCATGAAACATTTGCTTTAGTTGAATATCTGAGCTGAAGAAGAAATGGAAATTATGTCCCTCTCATTCTCTCTCCAACATTCACATGAAACCCCTTCCCAGCACTAAGTCCATAGATAGTGCTCAACAGGAAAACCAGATGAGGAGACTCAACAGGACCACACATGATGCTCGAGAAGGCACACGAAATACCCAAGGAGAGTGTCTCTATACCGTTCTTGTCTGTGAGAATTTCAGAAAGCCTAAAAGTCTGAGTGGAAATGAAACCTAAAACTTCAAGTCAGCACAGAGTGAGGAGCTGCAGGCCACACTGTGGAAGCTGACGTACGGGAAATAGGAATCAGCTTAAGACTAATTCTCAAGCTGGGACAGAACAAAAATCAGAGTAATATGCATCAACATCAACCATTAGATTAAATAGTTCAATGGTAAACTAAGAACCTTTCTCTAAATTAAGAGAATAAATGTTGGTACCAGATCCTTTTTGATACTAACAGTTTGAGCTTGGGTTCCCATTATTTAATGTATGCATTAACCTTTCTAATCTCTAAATTGCCCATGAATTTCATTGTGTTATCTTGAAAAGATTAAAATATGAAGTATTTAGTACATCACAAACCTTAGCAAATGATCATTTTCATCCAAATTATTTCCTCAGCATGATTTTCCAATGGGGTATCTTTATTTACAATAATCACATTTGATAATTGTGAATTTTTTTTTTTGCCAACCACTTCTGTAATTAATTTGACTTCTTAAACTAAGTGCAAAATAAAATATTCCCAGTCTTTTTTGGAAATCCAAAAAGATAAAGGGGTTTAATTAAGATAATCTTTTAGGTTTACAAATTTTAATTCCATTAATTATTTTTTTGGCAAATAGCATATGCATTAATGTAATTTGACACAGCATGAATCTAATTAGAACTTTTTATTATTCACAGAGGTCATTAGCATACAATTAAATCAAAAAGAAGCAAAATTACAAACTCTACACTGTGTAGTGGGAAAATCAGATATGGCAAACATCTAATCAAATGATAACTCTTCCTCACTGGGAGTCCCCAAGACAGCCTCAGTGACACCGGTCCTTGGTGTTTACATTGTGTCAACCAAAGTGCGAACTCATTGGGTTCACAGCTCCCTAAAAATCTTGTGACTAACATCTGTCAATATAAACTTGACGCCATTCCATAGAAAAAAAAACCCTTAGAGGAAACTCCAGCCGCTTAGGTGAAATTCCTTCCTCGGTGTGTGTCCATAACCTCTCCGCGTGCGGCACTGTGCTCAACATGCACAGCACAAACACATAAGAGGCCGTGGGTAGCCGTGGCTGCACACTGCTTTCTACTGCTCACCTTTCTGCTTCCTATAGCATCGATAATCTGTTAACTTTAAGCGTCAAGATGGTTCTTAGAGGATGGAGAGAAAAGGAGACTCCCAGGAGATCCAAAGTAAAATGGAAGTTTGAAACGAGCCTTTTAGTGCTGTTTGGCTGATCTTCCTAGGGAATCCAGGAGCTCTGGCAATACAGTAAACATTCGAAAATACAGACGCTAACACTTGGGGACTTAACCATTTTACAGCTGTCATTCTCAAAGGTCCATGCAAGAGGAAGGAGAGCAGGACTGTGAAAATGTGCATGCGGCCTCCAAACACCGCACCCTTCGCAACATTTTCGGCTCCCTCTAAAGACAGAGGCAGAGAAAAGCCAAATAAACTCATTGGTCCAAATCAAAATCCAAGAATTTTCTGGCTTGAACTGAGAGCATCTAGCACTTTGCTTTTCATATTGGCCACAGCGAGGGTTGACCTCAGCTTCCTTAAAGGGGCACGCGCTTCAGACTGGCAAGTGTGGGTGTGTGGCTCCCCTCAGTGGCTGTCAACAACATCAGCACTGCTCAGAAAAGGTAGGGGCAAGGTAAAGCAGAGAAGAGTCGCAAAACTCACTGACTGGCCTGTAGTCCTCATAGCCAGCTAACAGCTGGTGTAGTCATAAAGATGAAACGGAAGCTGGATGGAGGTAAGATCTGGAGACTTTCTTTGCAAAGAAAATCAATTCCAAGTAATAAAAATGCCAAGATAAAATTTCCAAAATATTCTGGATCTTTAAAGCTACAGGTAAGGGAGTGGTGACCACAAGGGAGCAAGAAACCAAGCTTCATCTGCACTCCAGTTCATTGATAGCTCCAGATTTTGTAAAGTAGGACAGATACTGTAACACTTGAGAAAAGCTCATTCCAGAACATTCGAAACCTGGCAAGTAATTTGCAATGGGAACTGGCACCGTGAAAAAATTTAACGCACAGAATATATTCTAGTTGAAGATTTTTCAGCATAAGTGATTCCTGGAGGTTCCCAGCAGGCCCTGGGGCATTTAACAGCATCAGGATTTCTGGGCCTTGGCCCAGGTTTCAACCATGTTTCCCCAACAATGTTTTCATTTTTCTGAGATTGAGTCTCAAATCGGAGCTTCTAAATTCAAAGCACAACTTATAAGAATGGAAAATGCTTTAGAATAAAGATTGGAAGATCTGTCTGCTTCGTTATTTATAGCCGTCTGCATTTACCAAAGCTACTCCTGCAACTCCAACACTGCACGCCATCACAGATAAGCATTGGTGCCATTACCTCATCAATTCTGACACCCCACCCACTTCTTACGTATGTCTCCCTGATGGGCAAGATGGCTTATGCCTCTCATCCCAGCACTCAGGAAGAAGCTGGAGACAAGAGGACTGCTGTGAGTTCAAGGCCAGCCTGAGCTAAATACTGAGATCAAATCCAATCTCAGCTACAGAGTGAGACCCTGTTTCCAAATCCCAAACAAAGCAGAAGTGGTCTTGACCCAGTTTGCATGAACTCTCTCTTACCTTCGTTCTTTTTTACCTTGCTGTCTTGCTGCACCCCTTGTTCCTCCTGACCTCTCCATAGTTGTCTCCCTCCTCCAATCCACAGTCTCCTCCTTCTGGATATTGCTGGTTTTCTAGGGTAAGAGCTTGACTCCATTGGCTAGAGAGCTGGCTCAATGGCTGTTATCTTACAGATGACCTGGGTCTGATTCCCAGGTCCCACACAGTGGCCCACAACCACCTGTAACTCCTATCCCAGGGGTCTGATGCCCTCTTCTGACCTCCACTGGCACCAGACACACACTCGGTATACATATATGCACGCAGGCAGAGATGCTCATACACATAAAATAATGAAATAAGCCTAGAGAGAGAGAGAGAAGAGCGTGACGTCACTCTCTCAACATATTCCCTCTAACCTTGTCATGGGCTTTCCCCCAGCCTCCTGTTATCACGAACATATTAAGCAGAGTGTGTTAAAGGATGTTGCTAAAGTCGCTCCACCACAGAGCATAATGGGGTTGCAGAGCTTTGAGTCCCAGAGGGTCTCAAGACGCACTGAGGCAGCTTTCCGTTGGCACGTTAAGAGGCCTCCAACTCCTGAGAGTGGACGTAAGGCTCATAGCAGGGAAGCATCTTACCTGCTTCTGATTAGCTGTTATTTGAAGCTTCTCAGAGACTGAGTGTTTACCATGGCGAAGCACTGTCCCTTACAGAAAACACTTGGAGAGCAGAGCTAAGATTTGGTGTGCACCGAGAACCGCAACTTAAGGAAAAACCACGCGTCAACAGCAGCATCGTTGAATCCCCGTGTTAGGCGCACTCTACTTTCTAATTATGATTATTCGGTCTTTCACACTTTTTTTCTTCTCTCTTCACTTCAACTCGGATAATTAGCCCCTTTCTGATAAATGTCTCCTCTCTGGTTATTGTGTAGTAACACAAGCACAAGTATGTTCTCATTTCTAAGGGGAAATCCTTCTTCATTCGCCAACTGTCATTAAAAATCACATGTGCTTTGCCCGTAGGTTTTTGGGTTTTTTTTTTTTAATGTTTTGTTTTGCAAGGGGAGGCTAATTGTAGCTCTCTCCCATGGCCTTCCTACTGTTGTCAAGTTAACCATGGGTTTGCTATGCTGGGAAAGGTTTAGCTAAGGCCTGGAATCCAAAACAAGGGCAACGATAAATACCAATTATCCCAGGGCCTTTGCTCCTGCTGTTCTCCTCGGGTGGCAGGCCTGACCATTGACTTCCACAAGACTGGACCTTCTCAATGTTCTTGATACACTTTGCACTTGGGGTGGTATTTTGAGTCACGTGCTGTCCTTACTGACAATGATTATTCCATAGTGAGCAGCCCCCATCCTCCCTTCCTTATGAACCTCCATTTCTTGGGTCTCTGCAATCAGGAGAGGCAGCAAGATTACCACGTTCCTCTGTCCCCTCACAGTTATTTTGTCACAGCCCAACATTAGAAATTAAAATCTGGATCTGATTGTAGGGCAGAGTAAAACACAGAGTAAAAACTGCTTGTACTTTTCAATATCTGCAGAAATGTGTAACGTGTCTTTCTCATTTGTACCGTCCCTTGTTAAATTAGCTAACTAAAACGGGAGCTACCTCTATCTAAAAACATAAAATGTAAGAGCTGTGTAATCCAGTCTATCAGGACAGGAAGACCCGGTTCCCTAAAAAAACACTTGGGTATTGAAGCAAACAGAAAACTGCTGGCAATTACCCTAAATAAATGACATCATGCCATAGATATGAGCTGTCCTGAAACAGAATGGCACAGGTGCTGGCTGGCTACAGTGACCTCTAGTGTTCTCTAGGTTAAACAATCAACAAGTCCCAAGAGCAAATCTTTTCCCCTTCATCGTGTTGGACCAACAACAAGTATGACTGTGATTTTGGAAAGGAACATGTCCTCCCCAGCAAAGTGGGTCTGTGCACCATCAAAGCTCACGTGTGCATTTGAGGAATCTGTCATCGAAGCCATCTCACCATTTAAGGAAACGCCTTCCCCTATTTTCTCCATTAACTTTCTAGCCTCTGCTCACAGGACTGTACAATAACTTAGCCTTCATTACAGATATCTGTCCACATATAATAATATCCTCATCTTCCCATGATTTTAGGCAAGAGTTTTATTTCCTTAACTTTCTCCTGGAAAAATCACAAATTAAACTCTGAGGCAAAGGAGCATTCCTCACGGGAAAGGTGTTTGATGTTGACCTATAATCTCCTCTGTGGGATGAATTCTTCTATAGCTTCAATGTAAGCCCCATTATTCACAAAGAGGATTAGTTAATATCAAATATAGTTAGTCAGATAGCAGAGAAAAAATGGCTAAAGAAAAATGTCCTAGTCTTTAAAATGCCTTAATATACAGCGTTCTCCACATCTTTGCCTGCAGAAGTGAAGAACAATGCCGACTACGCTCTGCCTCAGGCTGGACCTGACCTGAGCAGTAGGCGCAGGCTAAGGTTGGTAGAGAGAACTGTTACTGACAGCTCTCAGTCCATTTTCCAAAGCAGAACCAGTGATCAAGCAAAACTCAATGCCTTCTGAAATCCTTTTTATTTTCTGAACAACAGCACCAATTTTTAAAAACAAAAACAGTTTCGCTTTCTCAGGTCCTACAAAACAGATAACCAAAGCTCCCCTCAGGACATGAGGTCACTGTTTCCTGTCTCTTCTGCTTGAAGAACCAACTATTGAAGATAAATATTTCTAGAATAGCTCTATTTCCTCTTACCCCTCCTATTTCCTCCACTGAGCAATGTCACAGTGCTCTCAGGATAGGTGAGAAAGGTGCAGGCCCGTGCCAAATGAGTCAATACATACATATGCATATATATAAACATGTACATACATGTAAATACACATATAAGTGGCTCTTCTTTTCAGGAGAACTCCAAAATTGTCAGTTATTATACTATGGTATTATATAGTATTTCCTAAAATCCTGTATTTTCCCCTCATTCAGCTACTATGAAAGTATATTTATACACAATAAAGATAGAAGGTTAGAAATCATTAACCTTTAAACTAAAGTGAGGACTAATTTTTACATATAATTATTTAAAACTGTCTCTCAGTTAGCAATGAAGTCATTGGATCCGATTTGAATTTTAAGGAAGTAAAAAATAAAAGGAAGAGAGGTGGAGGAGGAATTTGTGTTTGTCTAGAAAAAGGGCTTTCAACGTGATGATAAGCGGAAGGGAATGGAGTAGTAGAGGGACAGAGGACTGGAAATATTGATTACATACAAACCACATATTAAAATGTGAGATAAAGAGAGGCTGCCATCTGTTCTTTTACATAAGTGAAAACAGAGTAAGTAAATGAGGGCGTGATCTAGGATGTAGCAAATGATACCTGCGGGTTGTTTCAGAAGAGCACACTGAGGAGTTCCTCAGAGGGACAGACAGAGAAGCAGAAGCCCCATCTCATAAGGCACCAGAGATTGCCAGACAGGAACCAGACCAGAGTGGTCCCCAGAGCCTCAGCTTCTCTGAGTAGAGAGAGATGCATGAAAGGGTTTTGCTGAGTCTCTAGTACCTTGTAACTTGATGCTTATTTTATCAAACTTTCTTCTATAGATTGATAAAAATAACAGAAGAAATAGACATGTTTAAAAATAGATCTTTTCCACAGTTACTCTCCAGAATACAATACAGTAATCTGTATCATTGGGGTTTCTGAGCTGAGAACTTTAAGTCCTTTATAAGTTTTATAAAGAGTAACAATTTTACGCAGTTTTGTCCTTTTTTTGCAAAAGGTATGAAATCGTTAAGGTCCCTTAAATTAACTTTCAATCATTTTTGTGAGCACCATGTTCCACTTACCTATATCCGACCATTTAAATTAATATGATAAAGTAAAGTAACATTCAAGCCTATAAAAATATTAGTCAAACTAAGTAAAACTATCTTAAACATTTCACAATAGTATTACTCTTATTGTTAGATATGAACATTAATTAAGAATATAAATTATTTGTTCTACCTGCATCAGCAACTGTACTATTATTGATGGATTAAAGAAATGAAATATGTGGTATTTATTATCAGATATTATAGCATGTGAGTACAGATTATGTCACAATGGTTCTCCACAAAAATAGCTGTGTTCTTCTTGAAGTGTACTGTCCTTTAAATTTTTTTGTGGGGGGCTGCAAAGATGGCTCAGCACTTAGGAGTCCTTAGTGCTGCTATAGGGGACCCAAGTTCAGTTCCCAGCACCTTATAGGGAGCTCACAGCAACCTATAACTCCAGATCAGATGCCTTTGTGGGCATATACATATGCTTAACCACATCAGATAGAGCTATGCAACTAAAAACAACAAAATTAAATCTGCAAAACTATCGAGTTGATTGCTTTGTTGGTTGTTTGCTTATTGGCTGGTTGGTTGGTTGGTTGGTTGGTTGGTTGGTTAGTTAATTGGTTAGTTGATTGGCTGATTGGTTGGTTGGTAGGTTGGTTAGTTGGTTGGTTAGTTGATTGGCTGATTGGTTGTTGGTTGGTTGGTAGGTTGGATAGATGGTTGGTTAGTTGATTGGCTGGTTGGTTGGTTGGTTAGTTGATTGGTTAGTTGATTGGCTGATTGGTTGGTTGGTTGGTTAGTTTGTTTGTTTGTCTGGTTGTTTGTTTGTTTGTTTGCTTGCTTGCTTGCTTGCTTGGCTGGTTGGTTGGTTGGTTAGTTGGTTGGTTAGTTGACTAGATGATTGGTTGGTTGGTTGATTGGTTGGTTGGTTGGTTGGTTGGTTTGTTGGCTGATTAGTCATTTGTTTGGTTGCTTTGTTGGTTGACTGGCTGATTAGTTGGTTGTTTAGTGAGTTGGTTGGTTGTTTGGCTGATTGGTTGTTTAGCTGGTTGGTTGGTTGATTGGTTTATTGGTAGGTTGATTGGTTTCTTGATTGGTTTTGAAACAAGGTCTTGCTGTTGTGCTTAGTTTGTCCTCAAACTCATATCTCTTGCCTCAGTCTCTCAACCAGCTTGTATTACAGAAATGCACCATCATACAAACCTTGAAGGGTGTTATTAAAATAAAGTTAATAATATCCTCTTCATAGAGGTGTTTTGTTTTTCTTTCATTTGATTGTTATTATAATTGTCAGTGCTAGGAATTGAGCCTAGGCCCTCACACATGAAAGGCAAACACTCTTTTGACTGACGTACAACCCCAGCCCAGTATTTTGCTCTTTAATAAGTGAATATTCACATAGCATTTTGTGCAATTTCTAATACACAGTAGGCATATAATGAAAGCTATTTACCCATTTTCTAAGAATGGTAATAGTTGACAGTGTGTGAACACTCATGTGACATCTTCTGAAACTATCCTAAATCTCTAGAGCTCTTTAATTGAGACTTTGTTGTAGTATCTCACTTTTGCTATAATTGTGTTTCCCTAATGACAAATAATGTTAAGTGTGGTCTCACGTGTATGTTTGCTGCTCATATATCCTCTTTTGAAATATCTTTTTAAAATCTTTTGCCAAAAAATGTAAGGCCTTAATCCAGGTTTTAAAATTATCTCATAAATTCTGAATAGTTAGAGTGAGACCTATGTAAACATCTCTTTACGGTAATTTCAGGATGAGAAGCAACTTAGTCAAATTTAACTAACATACCTGAGATAACTGGTGTGACACAGTGGAGCAGAGTACAGAAGAGCAGAGTGACAGAGAGACAGAGATAGAGGAATCAAGAGAAATCAGAGGCAGCAAACAAGAGACGAAGAAGAAGAACTACCTGTCAGGAAGACTGAAAGAGAACTGGGCTTTGAAACATAGTTGAGGACAGTAGATCAGAACACAGGCTGGACCACAGCACAAGCTTTTCCTTCATCATAAACTAAGTCATTTAAATGAGAGCCAAAGAAGGAAATAGGAGAATACCACACTTACAACGTTCCATCTCATTCTTATTTTGAGTTTGGCACTTTAGTAATAGACTGAGCTTCCTATTTCAACTGAGAAAGCAGTCTCTACTTAGCAGAGTAAAAGAAAGGCTCAGGAAATGTGGTTGTGTGGTCATCACTCTTTCTATGTTCCGTTGATCACAAATGGAATAAGGTACCCAAAGACCTTCTCTGGCCTACACACACACACACACACACACACACACACACACACACACACACACTTGCAGACACATGTTCACATGTATATATGAGCCTCATACATATATGCACACACACCTACAATATCTGAGAGAAGCAACATGGCTCATAGTAGCAGAGGTTTTGATCTATGCAAGATAGCTACTTCCACACTGTGTACTTAGATCACCATAATGAGGAGTTTGTAGTAAGGTAAATGAGACAAGAAAGAGAAAGGTTTATAGGGCAAGACATCCTTCAGAAATATCCCCGGTGACCCACTTTTTCAATCAGGCCTCACCATTTAATGGTTCATTCACCTATGAGTTTATCAACAGATTCACCCACTGACGAAGTTTAAATCTTTATGATCGAATCGCATGTCAGCTAGAAACACTTGGTCCCTTTCTGTTATCCTCAAACCACAGCCCTGACATCAGGCTGCTTACATTTTACCTAAGGAACTCAAACAGGAAACAAATAAATAGCTTAAATACATTGCATGTCAGGTCTTGTGAATAAAGAAAAGCAACTCAGGAAAGAGAGATATAGTGTTTCCAGAGAGGGGAGGAACAAAAAGTTGGTACTCTATAGAAGATGAGTATAGACTCCTTGGTAAAGTGACATTTAGTAGAGGCCTATAGGAACAGACAAAGCTTCATGCTATGTGGTGAAGGAAAGATCGAGACATAAGACGTGAGAGGGAGCATCCTGAGAGAATATGGTAGGCAAGTAGTTGGCGCTATGGACCTCAGCAGCAGATGCAGGGCAGAAGAGTGGGCAAAGCTTTGTTTGCATTTTGGAAGCAGAGACTCCTAAACTCACCTGTTCCTGGGATGGCAGTCCAATGGGCAAGACCATGACACCATGAGGCACGCAGGCCATGCAAGGGGAAAGAAAACCAGAATAAGCCTTGAGGCTTGATCCACTGAAGCGAGAAAGTCGTCTTACTAGGCCTGAGAAATTACCACCTTGATTTGTAAGTTGGCACTTTGATGAGCAGATACCACCATCGAGATGTGTAGAAATGATGACAAGATTCAGACGCCATCTCCCATCATCCACTTAGCTTAGGTGGGAATCGAAAGTGGTGTCTTTCCCTTCTTGGTCCCTGCCAAAGCCTCCTTGCTTCCCTAGGCTAAGGTTTTCTGAGTGAATTTCTACCCCCAAATCCATGTAATTTGGGAATTGCAGTATGCTAGCGATTTCTGAGTCTTGAGTTGTATTCTTTACCCTGGAGCCAAGAATGAGAACCCAAAGATGTGGGAAGGCAGAATCCCCAAAAGGAGGAAATGGAAACAGAGACACTTCCAATGTTTTCATGCAAAGATGTGTAGAGAAGAGCATTATGGACTATTAAGACCTTTTCCACTTCTGTGTAAGTGAGCTGTCATCACTAAGTATTTGTGTGTTCCCCACATTCATTCATTTGTTCAAGCTCTGACATTCGGTGTAATGGAATCCTTTGAGAGATGATGAAGTATTGATGAGTGCTTTCCTTCCTCCCCATGCAACAAGAAGGCAACTGTCTACAAGTCAGAATGTTCTCACCAAGAAGCAAACCAGCCACCACCCTGATTTTGGACTTTTCAACCTCCAGAACTGAGGGTAATAAATTCCTGATATATATATATATATATATATATGTATCAGATCTGTTGCAAATAAATGATGATTAAAACGTGCAGGTCCAATGCAGATAAAGAATACTATCAATATTATCAATGCAAGGAGATGTAGGATTGGTGCTCTTGTAGAAAACCTCACACACCTAAAAGCTTTTCACAAGTCTAAACATAGTGGAGGATTACACAAAGACCAGAAGACGCTGTGAGATAAAATAAATTTTCAAATAACTCCTTATTAGACTTGTGTAGGTAAAAATGTGCATGTGTGCATGCGTGCGCATGTGCGTGTGCGTATAAAATCTATTTCCTCGAGCATAGGGATCCTGGGTAAATGGGCTTCAGCAATAAGGAAGCCAGCACTAGGAAGGATTAGTTCCATGCTCTACCATACAGCCCCCGACACACACATCAGTTTGCCTCTAGCTGGACTCACTGGAGTTACATCCCATAAACAGAACCTACAGAAACCCAACTTAAAACTCTAAAAAGACTTGCCTTCGCTAACCTAAATTAGGACCCTGAAACAGTCAGGTTAAAACACAAAGGAAGCCTTGGAACTTCCACAATGACTGCAGCCCACACTATCTCCCGCCTCCTCTCCTGTCCCCAGCACCCCTGGAAAGAAGCTTAAAAATTGGTGTTGACTCTGACCTGGAGTACATTAGCCTTGAGTTATTTCAGAGCTGTCTGAAACTCAGTGGGGGCGGGGCGGGGGAACTCAGAAGAGGATTACCTTGTCTCCCTTTTGTTGTTGTTATATTTCACGTTGCCCCATTTGGGTTTTTTCTTTTTCTTTCTTTCTTTCTTTTTTTTTTGAAAACCAAAGAGAGAATAGGTGGCTGCACAGACAGACAGACAGACAGAAAATTGCCCAAAGCCGGATTATTAGTAGCTTAAGGAGTAATCTTTTAAGTGTATTGCCAAACATACCACAAAGAGATCTGAAATAGCTCTCCGGCCAAAAAGCCAAGGCGGTGTGGTAACCGCACACCTCAAACTGCTTTTCTGACCACCAAGACTTTAAAATGCTACTTTCATCTCCTTAAAAGGTGCCTAAGTCTGGGTTTGAAGCTTCCGTTTCTGCATCCGCTCTCATCTTCTTTCCACTAAAGACTGAGTTTCAGGATTTTTTTTATTATCATTGGAAAAAAATATTCCCGTAATCCCCTGAAACTTCAATACACACAGCCATTTTTGGCTGCATTTTTCTTCATTTTTCACTTTTATTTTGAAAGATAGAAAAGAGAAAAGAAAAGAACTTGGCACGCTGTGTTGTCTGCCTTTTTCCTTCCATTTCTGGAGCAGGTGTGAGAGGAGCTGACAAAATTGAAACTGGAGCGCATTTTGAATTAATATTAACATTTATTTTAACAAATTCAGACAATACAAGTATGTGCAACAGAAAATGAAAGCCTTTTTTACTGTTTTCTATTCTTACAGTATATGGAATTGTAAAGCATTTATGCAGTTAAATATAAAATTATTTATAACTTCAAGTCTCTTTAAACTTAATCAGGAAGCTATATAAAGGCCACAATACCAGAGAAGGCTGCTTGGTTCTAACTCAATGAATATTTAGTACCTACAACCCAAAGTACGCAGACGTCAAGGGTCATCTGTCTCCATTCTCGCAGGTATAATGTTTACAAAAATGAAATTACTAGACAGGTAAAAACAGTTATAGTCAGAAAGGTGACACTACTGAATCAGAGAGCTTGGAAAATAATCTAAGACTGTAGACACATTAGTCTGGGATGTTAATTCCAGCCAGTAGACTCGGATATTTACATGCAGCAAAATTCTCAGAAATACTATCAGAATCATCCCTACTTGCAACTTGTAACAAGACAGGACACTACTGATTCTAGCACACTCTTGCTGCCCTTCCCCTTAGTCACACCTTGTTCCAAGAGGTCCTTGGAGATTGAGCCTGCTACACACAATGAAGTGCATTGTTTAACGCTACAAGTTCCGAGAGCTGTGTGTGGTTTTACTTTCCTTAGACTAACAATTTGATAGTGACGCAAATTCACAGTCGCCAAGTTGCTTGTCTCTGTGTCATTGCCAAGCAACTACAGTGACTCGGCTGCCCAGTGACTAACCGGTTTAGGCTGGATTTTCACTCCATGAGGCACACAGTGCTAACTGCAGAAACTGGTCTCGGTGTGGTTGCCTGTATCAGGTGATTCACGGAGACACTAAATCTCTCAGAGCCCGTGGTGTGCTGGTAAGCCATTAACACCCATTTCTCTGGGGCAAAGAGCAGCTTATCTCTGATTTGTGGCATCTGCCAGTTCCTTTGGAGTATCTCTGTCCTGGGCCAATTTAAAGATCTCCACACAAAGTCAGTGACTTCACACATGGGAGGGGATACAAGCTCCCTGAGTCCTGAGACCTTCTGCAAGCTGCTGACAGTATCTCTCCCATCATGGAGACCTTAAAAACACAAGGCGCCCAAACTTGTCTCACACACACACACACACACACACACACACACACACAGTGGTTAACAGTGACCAGGAAATCCTGTCCCGTGGCCCGGTTGAACCTCTCTCCCCTCTAGAAAATTGAGGTCAATTGCTGAGTCTTTTGATCTTGAGCCTTTTAGGCTGAACTCAGGATGTTCAAAGTTTCATGTCCTCACGCCATATTGCATATTTGATATTCTTGTCACCTGAGGGGGGAATGGGGGAAAAAGTGAAAGAAAAAAGCAACCTCCATAATTGTTTTTCATACCCAAGGCAGTAAGGGCTTATTTCCTACCACAAAGACTAAAGTCAAAGGGAAGGCTAAGAAACTGTAATTATTCCCGGAAGCACAGTTTCAACAAACAATGTGGTGATCAGCCCCTTCCACCACAACACCCTTCCACCCACGGACTTCTAGAATCAGCACAAATTGGTCCACGTGGTAAACACACAGTAAGTTGTCTGCCCCCGTGAAGAGGTAGATAGATGCTTACTGGATAACTAAATGGAGAATCACCCCCCACCACACACACACACACACACACACACACACACACACATTTCCACAAGTAGAAATGCCCATAATTATCCCTGGCTATTTTAATGTGTAACAACATGAAAGTCATTGATAGAAAAAGAATACCGGGTGATTCCTCCTTTTAGCAGAGAAAGAATTAGCCTGCTAAATTATTAGAGGAAAACACCTCTTTCTAAAATTACCCAAAATACTTGCTATCTGTACTGTTATGGTCCCTCCAAACTTTCCAGCCATAGACCCTGGTGTTTAGGCCAATTGAGCAATTGAAAAACTGATAATAACCAAGGCCTGGAGAGAGGGCTCAGTGGTTAAGAGCACTGTTTCTCTTGCAGGAAACCCAGGTTTGATTGCCAGAGGCCACACTGCAGCTCACAACCATCTGTTAACTCAGACCCAGGGACGCAGGACCCTCCTCTGGCATCAGTGGGCACCAGGCATGCATTTGCTACAAAGACATGCAGGCAGGCAAACAAAAAACATTTTGAAAAGTGGCAATAAAGGAGTGTTCCTGGCTCAGAACCGCATCCAGCAGATATCATTACTTAACTCTCCGCTCACTCAGTGCTTCCCCAGCAGTTTTCCAGTTCGATAGCAGATAGTATGTGATCCAGCTCACAAGGTGATCTCTACTGCCTTCTTGCTCTACTTGGGAAACCAGGGAGCAACTAGGCTTGTCTTTCCGGTGTTTGGTTCAGTGAAGACCTGTTGAACTGACGTGAGAAGGAACATCTTTGGGAAGTGGCAGTTCACTAACCTCGCTTAAAAACGCACATTGTTCCCAACTTCCTTCCATTTCCTAAGCCCCACTGAGATTACTGTTTCCCGCAAATTTCAGTGGAAACATCCTTCTTGAAGCTAAATGGTGTCTGGCTGGCTAGTCTGTGCTCTAGCTCAGAGACGTATGAAGCAGGGAGCTGATCAAATGAGTGAACGGGATTAGGATCACTCTTCTGGACCACAAATGTGTGTTCATCTCCACTCGGATGAAAATGCTCACTTAGGCTATATCCCACGGCCAGCATGAAACCACCCACGTTTATATTCAATTCCGCGTCACATTAGGAACCAGAAAATAGAATGCCATTCATCCCTCCATCGACCAATCTTTATGTTGCTATAGCACCATCAGCTTCATTCTTCCTCAACGAACTTTCTCCAATCAGTCTTAAAGGCCTTAGTTAGGCTTGGTTTTGTTGCCCGTGCCTTTTGAAAGCCAGGCGACTTCTTTCGGAATTAAAAGATCTCAACGTAATACCAGAAAGAGCAGCTCACCAGCTCCCTGCTCCTGCCTCCTCTGTGTAGGTGTAAACCCAAGTGACCATTCCAGGTTCTCCCCAGCCTCCTGCTCTGCATCTACTCAGGGAGTTCAGCATCTTCCTGAAAAATCGTGAAATCCTACAACTTCCCTAGGAGGAGAAAACTATAGCCCTTCTGGAGAGTAGGAATTATGCCAATTATGTCCCCCTCCCTGTTAGTTTCAGAAATTAGCCTTTCCATATAAAACAATAACTAACTCCAGCTAAAGTCGGTTGACTTCCAGTGTTTAGTCATAACTTGTAGTTAATTTACCTCAGTATGCAGGCTCTGAGGACTCTTGGTCTTGTTTTGTTTAGAAGACGCCACTCAACGCCTGCTCTATCTACTGAAAACCAATGTCTTGAACAGAAAACAAAATTCTACTGATGAGAAATACTACTTTGTCGTGTTCAGAGCGAGCCCAACACTAAGGTACGTTCCTGTTTTCAACATCGAACACTTCTTCAGGACCCACTACTGAGTTTCTTCTTGGCTTTTCTCTTCTTCCACTTCGGCAGCACTCGTGTGCTCAAGAAACCCTATAGTTTTACAGTTCAACCCATCTGCCAACCCTCCACCATGGCAATAGCCCAATTTACATGGGGCAACCCCGCTTTGTCAGTATTCCTGAGGACCGGAGTGCTGACAGGGGGGGACAGACTGACAGATTAGTTCATGCTTTAATCCTCAACTTCCCCAATATTGCTACAATGCTGAGGTTTCTCTTACACAGGGTGCAGTTAATAAGCATTTCTCGTTCAGGTACCGAGGTACAACACCGCTATTAGGCAGGGTCTTTGCAACAGCTGAGGTCACTCCTTTCATTTGGTGTCAATTAGGCTAATTAGTGGTTAGCGGATCTGGCTGCTCTTCAATCATTTGGAAATGACTCTCCGAACATGCTGGGATACCCGCTCTAAGGTCTTCTCAAACACTGGCATGGGTGTCTTCTCTGCCAAGGCAGAAGGCTGTGCAGAAAGATAGTATTTATTGGTCGTAACTCGTACTCAGCCAGTGTCACAAACTACAGCTCTGATGACCACCCACTAGTTCTACGGCCCCTTGTGGGCCAGCCTTCTTGGAGTACAATTCGTTGGGCCACTGATACAATGGGCTCCTATCATTTTTCATCTCACCAGCTAGGTGGTCGGAGTGTGCTTCCCCCGAGGGTGCATGTACCTGTTAAAACACTATTTCTTTTGGCTCTGGTTCTAAACTCAGGCAGAGGGGATTAGAGGCTGGTTTTTAATTGCGCTTGCTTCTTTCTTTTGCGAATGCCAATCGTTCTGCAGTACCTTTTGTGATATGAAAATGAGCACAGGATTAAAGCATAGTTTTGATTCCTCACCAGCCATTCCGAGTCTCTCAGGCACCTTCCTTAAGCCGCTGGGGTTGCTGATCAGGCAGCTCCCGCCTTGGCAGGAGGTGAACACTGAGTCTTTCCAAAGACGCCCCGGCTTCCAAAGCTAAAGAAAATCACTGGGAAAGAGTTTATGGATGCCACACAAAGAACCAGTTAACACTGTCCACTTAGTAGTCGGATGAAAATCTTGAAATTTGGACAGATGATTTCCTTCATGACATTAAAATGATGCTAATGCATACATCAGATGCCTAGATAACTGGCAGAAAACGTTTATTATTCTACAAAGTTACTCTTGAAAAATGTTCGGAGTACATTATTATCTGTGCCTCAGAATTCCAATTTAAAAACATTTGCTATATGGCTCAATAAATGTTTAAGAAAGATGACACGTAAAATGGAGTGAAAGTAGACTGAATTACCTCAGTCCAAATCATGAATGAAGGATTTAAAATATGTGTTGAGAAATACCAAAGCACTATCAATGATCTTTTTAGCATTTTTCTTTTTGTAGCAATGTAAAGTTTATTATACAGTTGATAAAGTATATGTAATTATAGTCCATATAATTAGAGTCAATGATGGAATTAGTTTGAAAACCTCTTTCTCTTTTCTACAGAATAATTATGAAAATTAAATGTAAATAATTAAAAGACCAACCTTTTTCTTAAAAAAAAGAAAGATGATCTTGTTTTACTGCATTATTTATATTAACAAGTTTTTTTTAATTTTAAGAAATCGGGTCTTCTTAGGGCGTACATTAGTATACTTTTTCCAGTGTTAAGTCAAAAAAATTTCAAGGGAGCAATATGAAACTCTAGGACTTCATCAAATATTGAAAATTATATAAGAAAATAAGCAGTGAATCCCATGTCAGATTTTATATTTAAAAGAAACCCTCAAAACACAGGAACGACATAAAAATATGCATGCTCTACTTTACAAGTTAAATATAATATATATTTTCACTTTATACTAGATACATTTATTTATTTGCTTATAGTCCATGAAATATATGTAAAATATATCTGTATGTTGTATGTGTTAAGTCACATATAAAAACTTTAAGCATACAATTGAATTTGCATTGTTTAAACAATTTTTTTAAAAAGAATTTTAAAAGCCTGGGTGTTCTTACAAGAACGAGACAGAATTTATAGCCTTAAATAATCGTGGCCAGCGACCACAACAACGACAAAAAACCTAGTTAATGAAAGGATTTATTTTGACGAACATTAGGTCTGCAGATTAAATAATAGAATGTTTTGAGTCATTCCATAAACTTATTAACATTTCCTGACTGACTTCGCTTTTGGCCTATATCATCAGATTTGTTTTGCTCTTACAATTTACATTATTGAAAATAATGCATCTATTTGCAATCTGTAAACTCAGTCACACAGAGCAGATTGAAACTAGACAGCTACAACCACATCGGAATGTCTTCCTACATACAACAGGTTACGAATAGGAAACTCTAAAAGTAACTTTCATTTGCCTGATGGTTGACTACCAATAAGACTCAATCTTAGACATTTCCCCCTAAATAAAGCATGCCTCTTTGAAAGAGTTTTTCTTAAGCAGAATTACAAAAACCTACAGAGCTATAGAGACTATGTGGAACATATTTTTTAATATGTCTACATAAAAAGTAAATTAACTTCTAAAGATTGAGACATGGAGAAGAAAATAAAACTACCGGTTCTCTGCTGTAGTGTCACTTAAACTGACACCTCCAACCTCAGAGATTCCCTTTCCTAGCAAGGCATGCCCTTACACTGCAGCGCCCAAGAAGAAACAAATTCCTTTCTTTCTCTATTTGAAAGCTGACTCCCCCACCTAACTCTCTCAATTGCTACTTAGGTCCATTTCCCACAAACGCTGTCTCAGCTTGCCATCGCTGACATCCGTGTGCAATTTGCATTCTCCTTTATGCAGAGAACCAAGCAAGATTCTTGGGAGCAAAAGACAGAGAAAGCCTGAGAAATCAATGAACCTTCAGAACAAGTAGGAATGTAAAAATTTGCAAAGGACACAGGAAATTTCAGTCCTGAAAGGCGGATGCTAGGGAAATGTCTACAAAGGAACTTGGATCGTGTGGGTTACTTTACAATTTTCACCGCAGTTACTTTTTAACCATTCAATTCTTTCATCTCTATGAAAAAGGATAATCTTACTGTCCAATATGGTAGACACTGGTCACAAGTGGTTTACTGAGCATTTTAGAAGTAACTGGTCCATGTTGAAGCTGGCTTTAAAAGCAATATCCACTGGATTTCAAAAATTCAGTACAAAAACTATATAACATATCCTTAATAACCTCTTAATATTGATTATAGATTGGAGTCATATTTGTCTACACATGCTCTTAATATATTTTAGTAAGATATACTATGTGTTCTTGATGACCTTGTCGAAATTAAATGTTTATAAATCATTGATGATTTGAACATTCATAATCTATCCCAAGACACAAACTAAAGTTCTTTTAATAAATAAGAATGCTAGTCAATTTATAAACATGCTTCATCTGTTTCTTTTTTAATATTTCCACTAGAAATTGTAAGATTATATCTCTTGAATAAATTTATGGAACAGCTACTACAGACTATTTGCACAGTGATAGGTACCTAATCACTTCGATCACGATGGTAATTTGGTTTATTTTAACAGAAGTGCCAAAGAGAGAGCAGAACACATGAAGGGAGTTTGCCTGTTTTCGAAAATAGGTTTATTTTTAAAAGAAGGTAAACTACAAAACAAACATACGCACCAAAAAACTAATAATAATAATAATAATAAAACAAAAATAACAACAAAACAAAAAAAACACAAAACAAATAAACAAACAAAAAATTCAAGTAAATTCTAATGAGTTAAAAACACCGTGGGAAAGTATACAAGAGTGAACCGAGTGGTTTTCCACTGGTTGGGACATTCAGATCCACAAAGGATTTGTGATAAATGATGTGGCTCAATATTGAGTCTAAGTCAGTCGCACACCTTCTACAAGGCAATATTTTGCATTCCTGTTGTCCGTGCACATATGTAAGTCAGGAATTATTCTAAGCCAATGTTAGATCAGTAAACCGAAAGTCACAGAGCGGCACCATACACGAGATTTGCACATACAAAGCAGTCATTAAAACCCTGGAGTTCCAACCGCTAATTTTTGTTTAAGTAATGCATTAATCCCATCTGCAATCAGCATGCTTCTTCTATTGACAAGGGTGTTTGAGCATACTCATCTAGACTAGATGACTGGAAACCTAAAATGTCTGTCAGCCCGCTATTGACGTGCAGTGCAGTCACAGTAACACAGCGAGAAGGCATCCAGTGACTTGACTGAAAACCAACTTAGCATTAAAAGAACATGGGGAAAAAATACCAAATTAATGAGAAGAAGCAAAATGATACTGGTGGTCCTGTGCTTTCCGTTAACAGCAAATGCCCCTCCCTCGAACAGTTTCCAGGACATGCGTCGTCACTTACTTAAGTTCTGTTCACGTGGAATTCGACGAAACCCCCAGCAGACCACAAGATGGGTAAACCTGTTCTAACTGCTCCTACAATTACCATGGAGCAGAGCTTGAATTACCAATCCACCAGAGAATGCTAATGCAATTATGAGTGTTTACTTACACCATGTGTTTCTCGCTGAGCCTCCCCCGCTGCGTCAGGAGAAACCAAAGGGAGCTAATGTTTTATAGATGGTAAGACTCTGTTTGTTTTCAGTGGGGCTAAGTCGCCCAAAGTACTCAGACACAGTAATTAAAGTAAACTGCACAGGCCCATAATAAAATATATGTGTTTGGAGACTGGGAGATGAACCCTACTGGCTTATTAAAAGTCAAAAGAAAAATATACATTATTTATGACTTCAAAGGGACACATTCTGTGCTCCAGTTTATTTAAAGGATTAACTAAGCAATGGTTATTGGTCACCATCTGAAGACTTCTTCTTCCTCGGCTCATTGCCTCTGTCATATATGTGAGAAGTCACCATTTGGGTTCAGATCAAATATTATTAATCAAATAAATTACAGAGGCTACACCAACATTATTAAATGGAATCTTTGTGAAAAGAGCTGCTAATAAATCTGTATTACTTTGCAACAGTTGCCTGCTTGCAACAAATGTAACATGGGCCTTCGAAATGTTTATATGTATTACAGAACAGATTCTTCGTAACTTTGGCCACTCCAGAAACAGGAAATGGAAGAAACAACACAAAACAAATGCCTCAAGGCCACCTATTTCCAAAAGATACTTCCTTTTCCTGGAAACAGAGAACAGTTTCCCGGGCTTCAAGACAAAACAAGAAAGGATAATTGTGTGTGGAAGAGCTTTGTTGCATCTAAAATGTTTCTTTCATCTATTAACAGTTTTACATGATTTGATCAAGACCATTATCAATATTTGACTTTTACAAAGCCTGATCTAAGGATGATTACGAGTCATGAGCTCTGCCCACCTGTCTCCTTGGCACTTGGGTATCTGCAAAGTTAATCAAATTTATTGTTTCTGTCCATGATCGTGTTCTGTTAATTAGCTAGATATTAATATGCATCTAAAGACAGTATAATTGTTTTTAATTAATAAATATCGCAGGGTGTGATACTGAGACTACGTTTTTAAAATTTCAATAGGTCATCTTGGAAATTTATCTGAATTTGTACTTTGTCCTCTCAAATAAGGAACTGGACCTAAGATACTTGTTCTGCACTTTCTGAGAAGCAAACATCCAGATGTTCCTTTGAGGTGGAAGATCATGACTGTAGATCTGACGTGGCCTCCTGATTGCTTTG
The DNA here is from genome assembly GCF_021556685.1 of Rattus norvegicus. NCBI lineage: Eukaryota > Metazoa > Chordata > Mammalia > Rodentia > Muridae > Rattus > Rattus norvegicus. The sequence goes on along the minus strand of NC_141535.1, from coordinate 218,807,101 downwards.
AGCTGCCTCTCCCCTCCCCTCCCCTCCCCTCCCCTCTCCTCCCCTCCCCTTCCTTCTCCTCTCCTCTCCTCTCCTCTCCCCTCCCCTCCCCTTCCTTCTCCTCTCCCCTCCTCTCCTCTCCTCTCCTCTCCTCTCCCCTCCTCTCTCTCCTCTCCTCTCCTCTCCTCTCCTCTCCCCTCCCCTCCCCTTCCCTCCCCTCCCCTCCCCTCCCCTCCCCTCTCTCTCCTCTCCTCCCCTCCCCTTCCTTCTCCTCTCCTCTCTTCTCTCTGTACCGCTGTTTGGCATTTGTTCACATAGGAAGGTTTCCCACAGTCATTTATCATCAGAAGCGAAGGAAGGACACGAAACCCTGAAAGCACAATGCGGCTTTTTGAAGATTACAGGTTACATTTTTTGCAAATGAATAAAAATTACTGAGTCAAGCACTAATGATAGTCAACTTTTTTCTTAATATATCATTTTAATGCTTCTATATTATGCCTGCATTAAAGGAAAAACTTAAACTGAAACCAAAACAGTACTTACTCAGGATTCATCTCATTTTTATGATTTGCGAAGCTTTACCTCAACAAGATTGAGGTGGTGAGTGTTCGTATTATGTTAACTTACAGGCTATAAAATTATAATTCCAATATTTCACAAACTATTGGCTGAGGAAAGTATGTATTATTCCCTCTTGGTTGTAAGATGTTTGGCTAAGCATGTATTAAAAAAGTAAATCCAATATATGGGAGTGAGAGCTAGTCTTCTCACTGGTTTTATTTTCCTTTTTGCTTTGGTCCTAAGGTGTTCTGACATCTGTTCTCTCCGCCATGCTAAATTTTCTAGCTTCTTTTCCCTTTGTGGCCCTGGGAGTGACTGTAAACTCAGGACCGGGGGAGCTCTCTGCTTCTTTGCTGTTATTGACGATATACTCCTTGGAGCCTACCCTGTATTGTTAAAAAAAAGTATCATACTAATCCTGCACCTGAAATTAAACAAAGAAATGAAACAACTATGATCAAAAGTACCTGCATCTTTGGAAATCCATGTTCCTTTGAGCAGGTAAAGAGCTGATTAGAATGTAGATGGCCGCAGACGTGCGAGCTTACTTTCGGTTTCTTGAGATAAATAGTTAACTCCTAACCCAGCCCCATTAAATTCTCTTTACCGAATTCAGAATACTTTTATTTTAACATCATGTTTAAAGTATTGTACTATCACAATAAAAATCTTGTCTTCAAGTTTTATTTTGGTTAAAAAGAAAATATGATACAGGTTGGCCATAAGGCATCAAGGAAAGCAATTTCTTTTAATTAAAAAAGATAAAAAAAAATACTCTCCAAGTATTCAAAATCAACTGAAGGTTGCTTCTTCTAGTACTTAACATAATCTAACTTCTTTCCTCCTGGACTCTGAAAACAGTAAGAAGTAGAAGAAAATGACCAATTATTCTTCGATCTAGGATAAGCTCAGAGACCAATTTAAATTATAACCTAAATCTAAAACTTCAGGCTCTGGCTCTTGTCCAAATCATATTTATGTAGAAGTAAATCAACATGGTCAGTTTTACACAAACCTTATTTTTAATTCCTGATGTATTTAGAGGGGCTGAGATACGGTGACTAAAGTGAAGAGTCAATTTCTCTTTCCTTTTCTTGTCCTAATTTGTATAATCACACTAACATCTGTCTCCTCCTTAAGGTGAAAATGTTCTTTAGGACAGAGGTCTTGTCTATCTTGCTTCTGGGTGGCATCCCCAGGGCCAATCATACTTCTTAGAGAACATGAACATACATGCTAATGGTTGTGATGGAGCTCTATCAGTATTAGTTCTGAAGGATCCTGGGGGGCAGGTGGCGGGAGCAGATTGGTTCTGATTGGAGTTAATCATAGAAACCAGTAAAAAGGAAACACCTTCTGAGTTGACCTTGAATAGTAAGTTCAAATTCCAGTAGATGGGGAGAAAAGTGTGTGTTTGTGAGCTGTAGAAAAGGAGGGATAGGGTTGAGAAGGTTCAAGTATCTCGAGATTACTATAGCGCTAGTGAAGCCCAGACTATAACAAATATATTCAATTATAGAAAGTTCAATGATTCCCCTGTGAAATTAGAGGCAAGGGATTTCTTATCAAACCAGAGGAAACAATGCTAACAGATAACCCAAAATGTAGAAAGTCTTGAAATTCAGATTACATGTGAAAGATTTTTGAACAATGAGTAACATAAAACTATAGAACAGCTACTTCTTCAAAATAAGGAAATCAGGGAAGAAAGAATATCAAAATTATATGGGCTAGGAAGATAGCTCAATGGCTGAGAGTGCTTGTTATGCAAACAAAAGGACCTGGGTTCAAATTCAGTTCCCAGCACTCATGTAAACATTGGGCAAAGCTATGTGTGCCTGGAACCCCAGCTTTGGGAAGTAAATACATCAGTTCCAAGGTTGCTCACTGGTCAGGGGCCTCTCCATACCAGCAAACATCAGCTTCAGGGACTCTGTCTCCACAAATAAGGTATCAAGCAAGAGTTGAAGACACGCAATATCCTCTTCTGGCCTCTGCATGGGCACACATACCCCCACACACATGTGCACACACAACAGAGCACACTTGAGGAGGATGAGGAGGAGCAAAACTCCAAGTGGGAAATAAAGAAAACTAAAAATTTATTAAGCAAATGAATTTTCTGTTTAACTTATGAAATTACTTAGTTTTGACAAGGTTGTTTTAAACACCATCTTGGCCGAACTATTTCAATAACTGGCCCAAGGTTGTAAAGCCAAGACTGAGAGTGGGTCACCTAGCTTCCTGCCCAGTTCTTCTCTCCAGATGAAGTATGTTCCCTGCCTCTAGTTGGCTTTTTAAATTAAAAGGAATTAACAAACCAGCAAACACAGAATTAGCTCTTTATTGCGATTTCACTAACCCAACAGTAACTTTATTTAATAGATCATCCCCGCCACACAGATATCCCGCTGAAGCACTGTAATAAATGTAATAAAAGGGGAGATTAGGGCAAACATCGGTGGGAAGACATTAATTAGAGAAGGACCTCACCAATTCTCAGTTGACTAATCCTCAAACCCTGTAATTCTCATAAGGAAACTGACAATCTTGCTTTACTCCTTATCAAAGAGACTTTCCAGCTGGGGAGAGTGGCAGGCTCAAGTAATCAGAATCTCATTAATTTTATTAAATATACCATAAAGTCCCACAACAAATAATTAAGCCCTGTTAAACAGATAGAGTCCATCTTATCCCTTCTTATTCATAGGGCAGAAATAAAATGACAGTGCTTACAACAACAATGCAGGGTACTTGTTACTCGGGATAATAATACCTTAGGTTTGTTTCAGAGATGCCAGAGCTTTTCAAAGCTGTCATGCTACAGCTGTGTTGGCGCTATTTTAGGGCTACTTTATTGGATTCTTATACTTCTACCTCCCTTGCAACCTTTATTGCACCCTAATCCCGTCCAGCACCCCAACACTAGGTAGGAGAGAAATAAAGTTAGAAGGAAAAGAGGGCGTAGAGCTCTGTAGACTATTTCCTGATGATTAGTGGCATAGAGTCCTTAGGGGAAGTTCAGTCTTTGCAGTCAGGATATCTCTAACTTCTTCTCACATCTTCGCCTCCTCCTCCTCCTCCTTCTCCTCCTCCTCCTCTTTCCTGCTCCTCATTAATTATTATTATTGCTATTATTATTATTAACATTATTATTATTATTTAAAGTACCTCTGCCCTCTCCAGGCTCTGGCATTTATTTCCTCTCCAGCATTCCAAGAATTAAACTATCTGCAGCTGGCAAAGATCATGCCCCCTCCTAGAGCCTGAGGCAATCATAGAAAATGGCTGTGGACAATCTGAAGCAGCCCCATATCCCATGCCTAGGATTAAAACAATATCATAGTCACATAACTTTTTTTTTTAGAAACCCAAATTCTCACTACTCAGCTGGTCTACTACTTATGTCCTGTTCTACATAGATAAAGTTTTGATGTGCTTCCTGTTATACTAGACTTGAGAAGTTTAGACCAAATTTGGCATATTTGTTTATAGTGTCCCATCTTAAGATAAGCAATAATAGAGCTTAACAAATCTACAGCGGGGACATAGGGTTCTCAAAGAAAGACACCATTGCACAGAAACTGCTATTGAGGTGGGAACAGCATCAGGTGCTGGGAGCTCAAGTACATAGTGTGTTTGACGCAAAGTCTATGTCTCATCACCAGAACTGAGAAGGGCTTTCAGGTTTGCTTTATGTTTTCTTCCCGGAATTCTCCCGATTCCGTTCAGCTCTGCCTACAGAGACGAGTTCTTTAGCTGTGAAAACAAGCTTCTGTGCAGTTGTTTTCTTTCAGTTGGTTTTGTATTAGACTTGAGTTATAAATACAACACAGAATTTATCATTTTCAACTGAATATATTTATGACCATATAAAAATTGTCTGAGGCTCTAGGCAGGATGTAGATGCCCAAACATACCATCCCCCAATTCTTGAATTCTAAGCATATGTGATAACTTGCATGGTTAGAGGGGGGGGGCTTTGAAAATGCAATTAAATCACTGTCTTTAACATAAGGCAAACCTAGATAGCCTATAGTTAGAGAGGCCTATAGAAAGCCTGAAGAAGGTGTGCTACCTCTAGAAACAAGGACTATTCCCCTACAACCCAACAGGGAACCAGGCAAGGCAGTCCTGCAGCCATAAGGAGCAGAATTTGCACAACAACCTAAAAGAAGTTGAGGAGTCCTTTCCTGAGCTGCCCAGTGTAGAACACAACCCAAGGTAAGCTGCAGTTGGCCCTCAGAGACTCTCAGCCATGGAGTCCTATCTAATATTTCAGGGCTTCTCATTCATGTGAAAATTGAGAGACAAGTGGGTGTTGTCTAAATATGTTATAGTGACAATGGAAAACAACTATGTCACAATATTCCGAATATATGTTTTGTACATGCAGAGCATGTCACGTGTAAATGTATATTAGAGTCAATGTCTCCAGGCTCAAATGACTTACGGTATCTTTGGGAAGGTAAAATACACACGTGTATTGAGCATGTGTATTAATAAACATGTGCATTAGCCATTCAAAAGTAATAGCAAACTGAGGGATAAATAAATGTGCATACGGGCACCAGGGACAGTACCCACATAGGTCGTTCAGGGAAAGCTCAAAGTTATATTTCCTATGTCCAGAGCAATGTTTCCCAAATTCTAGTATACCAGCAAACTCCAGAAGATCTTAATAAAATACCTCTCAGACATTCTTGCAGTTAAATCTGTAATGGAGAGGGCAAGTTGCATGAATAGCTCTCAGGATGGTATCAATGCTGTGGCTTCTAGAACCACATTTTTGGAACCACTGTGGGAAGAAAAAGGAAAATGGATAATAGTTGCTAAGGCTTGGTATGGAAAACTTGCTTAGGGAGCACAGTGATGATTAAAATGATGCTTTGAAAGGGTAAGTGGCGCATGCCTTTAATCCCAGCACTCAGAAGGCAGTGGCAGGCAAATCTCTGAGGTCAAGGCCAGCCTGGTCTACAGGGTGAATTCCAAAAAGGCTAAAGCTATACAGAGAAACCCTGTTTCAAAAATAAAGAAAAATATGAAAGAAAAAAAGAAACAAACAAACTAAGAAACAAAAAAGGAACAAGGAAAGAAACAAAAACGAAAAGAAACAAAGAAACAAAAAAGAACAGGTTAATGAGCAAAAATACTCAGGAAAGAGTTAGAGGCTAGAAGAGATGTGAACCAGAAAGTAAAAGAGTCAAAGAAGGTGTTGCAGTCAGGGAAATGTGATGAACTAGCAGAGTAGAAAAGAGAAATGGAGAGATGTCTCAGCAGTTAGGAGCACTGGCTACTTTTCCAGACTCTAGTTCAGCTCTCAGCATATATGTGGTGGTTCACAAAAGTCTGTAACTTCAGTCCCAGGAAATCAAACACGCTCTTCTGCCCTCTGTGGATACTACATGCATGTGGTACATAGATAAACACATAGACAGAACACACTTGTATACAAATAAAAATTTAAATAATAAAAAAGAAACAAATACTAAGAGATTAGCAAGAGGCTATAAATATGAAAAATTAATTAATAATAAGTAGGGAAACGTGGCGTGCTACATCAAAGGCAAAGGACTGAAACATAAATTATTTTGCATTTAATTTTTTACTTCTGTTTATTTTGGTTTTCCTCTTAGAAGTTACAGTTTTATCCATATTGCCAAAATTATTAAGGCAGATTTGTCTCAAACACTCTTTCATTACCCTTTTATCTCTTTAATATCTGAACAGTCTTGCCCTTTTTATTATTTATATTTTTAGAATTATTTTACGTGTGAGTATTTTGCTGCATGTATGTCTGTAAAGCATGGAGCCTTCAGAGGTCAAAAGACGGAGTAGGATCCCCTAGAACTGAAGTTATATAAGGCTGGGAGCGGCCATCTCTACAGTCCGAATAAAGGACCAGAATCCAACAAGAATAGAGTTATTGATTAATTGGAATTGATTGATTGATTGATCGGTCGACTGACACAGAGTCTCATCCTCACCATGTAGTCCTGGCTGCCTTGAACTTGAAAGAGATTCAGCTACTTCTGCTTCCCAAGGGCGAGCATTCCCACCCCACCTGGCTCTCATACCTTTTGCTGGTTGTGCTGGGGATTGATCTCAAGGCCCTGTGCATGTTAAGTAAGTACTCTGCCATTGAGCTACACCACAAGCCTCTCATTATTGATTTTCATAGTTCATATTCTTGTTTGCCCACCCTTCCAAGACATCCTCGATTGTATAGACCTTTTCAAAGAACCAAACTGTGACCACCTGTAACTCGGGCTCCACAGAATCCAACTTCCTCTTCAGGCCTCCACAGGTGTGAGCATACCACATTCGGACACGCACATACACAATTGGAAACACATCATTAAAATATTTTGTATTTTCATTCTGTAAGTAGTCTGCAATTAACTAAAATTCCTAAAGCTCTCCCTTTATAATTGCTAATAACATTTTTAATCCAATCCATTTCTTTCTATAATTCTCTTATCTTTTCCAAGATCATTCTCTATTCCTTTGAAATTCTCCCTAATATCTATGTCAGTTCATGTCTGCGTATGGTAAGGTTTTCAGCTCTTTATTTGCTTAAAATGTCTTTACAGTGTTCTTGATTTCAGGAGGACATTTTCTCATGGTGTAGGCTCTAAATAGCAGCTTACTGTATCTTTAGCTCTCATAGGTCTTTGGCCTAGTCTAAGCCACCTACTGTAAGTCATAAAGTTGCTTTTTTACAATTACTCATTCCCCTCAACCCTCAGCCCCAGATCTTTAATGTTTTCCTTTGCATTTTGAATTAGATTTTTGTTTTAGATTTTTGTTATTATCGTTTTGTTCTGTTTTGTTTCAGCTTTTTTTTTTCATCTGGGTCATAGTGATTTGTCTATACCCACTACACTATACATTTCCTCTTGAATGTAGGTCAATTTTAACAGGAGGTTGTGGGGTTCTTGTTCCTTGTTTTTTTTTAATGTATCTGTTTGTGAGGTTTGCTGAGATGTTTTAATCTATGGGTTGATGTCTTCAATCAGTTTAGAATGTACACAGCCATCAGCCATCATCCTAGGGAGTGCGCGTCTTCTGACCTCTTCCTCATCTTCCTGCCATTCAAATTACACATAAGACAATTACATGGAAGTCTTCACTATATGCCACATCTTGTAGACCACTGCCTACATTTTTCCAGGTTTTTATGTGTTTTCATTTGAGTACTTTTGGCCCTGCCTTCTGATGACCCATCAGCCAGTACATTCATGCCTAGCAGTCTTAATTTTAGACACTGCATTTTATTCTACTATAAGAAAACAGACTGGCTAGAAATGGAGCCAATGGAAAGGCTTGCATAAGTGTGGAATACAGAAACCACAATGAAGACCATGAGTCTCCAGGCTCAGTGGTGTTGTTACTGCTATTCCTGATGCTTTCAATTATGTGAGTCTATACATCTATTTTTGCTTAAGTTTCAATTCAGCTTACAGCTGCTTGAAACTTGATCCTGACTAATATAATCGTCAATTGAAATTTACTTGATGCCCAGTTTTTGTCTGTTGGCCATGTTGTGTCTTTGCTCAGTTACTGTTTTTTCTCTCAAAAGATTTGACAAAGCCATGTTCTCACAGAAGCCCTAGAAGAAATATGAAGATCTCCGAGATCTTCCTCTGAAGAGGGAAAAGAGAAAGATTTCTGAAAGGAAATAAAGTAGCTGTGAGGTTGGTCCAGAAACAAGACTTCAGGCTTGTAAGGAAGGAAAACTGGGCTTTGGGGGAACAGAGGATCATGGGAGAATTTTTAGCAACACCCAATATTTTCCAGTGGGTGGCCTGTCAGACTTCATTATGCAGAAACAAGAACCCATGGCTCAAAAATTATTACAGCAACATCATTTAAACATAAAATTAAACTCTAGGGGCAAATATTAATTTGCCATACACCTTTCCCATGAATATTTGCTTCCTCAGAGGAGCTGACCTCTTCCCAGCTGTAGAATCCAGTGTTACTTTACCAAAGTGGATGAGATTCTTTTTGGATTGTGCATGTTTTGGGGAAAGATGCCCATAAAAGTGGAAAAGGCGTTAGTATGGGGATGAGAAGTTTACTGAGGTTCGCCATAAACGTCTTCATAACTCAGATAATATCTGCTGTACCCAGAACTCTGAAACAATTAAATGAAAGGAGAAAGGCAAACCACTCTGAAAAACCTAAGACATTGTGTAGCACCAAGGGCTAAACGCACCAATGATCTTACTACGCACATCTATGCAATCTGTAATGTAACGTCAGAAAGCTGACCAGAGCTACAGATGGGCTCAAATGTCAAAACCTTGCCCAATTACTGCTAGGAACACATAAGCACACGGGGATCTATGGGGTCACATCATGTCACTGTAGAGTGACCAAGAGCTTACTACACATTCCACCAAAAGCTTTACCAAACTCCTCATTCATTGTTACAGTAACTCTCAAAGGCTAGAAAGATATTCTCAAGTTTAAATAAGTTGACTTTTTAAGAAGCTTATATTTGAAAACCTGCAACTTGTCCCTACCTCCTCTGCCACTAAAATTCATCACAGTGGTGATTCTAAAACTATTTACAAGCCAGAGAGCGTGCTTATACTGAAGTATGTATTAGTGATTCTTCTGGATTTGGGAAAGTTCCTAATTTTGTGAACCTTGTTATTATAGAATGGCTATAATAAATAAAAATGATATGGGAACAAATATCAAGAACACAGTTAAAAGGGACCGCAGTAGTCGGTCCTCCTCGAGAGTCCATGACCTCACCAGCCACTGGTAATTGGCTAGGTTTACAGTACCAGGCATGAGTCTCCTCCTCTTAAGTGAGTCTAAGCAACTGTTTATTGCTGCAATGGTAGAAGGGCTACTGGTGCTCCCTCAGGGATACCCTGCTAGGCCGGCCATTGCTAGGCCGGCCATTGCTAGGCCAGCCATTGCTAGGCTGGCCATTGCTGTGATTTGCAGGACTTTACAGCTGGATAAGACTTTTCACTGTTTGTCTCCCCTCGGCAGCTTTCAGGACACTCAGATACTAAGAGCTAATACTCGGGAAGGTGGTTTCCGGGCAACTCCAGCTCCTCTCCTCCTAGTCCTGTGTACAAGGTGCACAGTGTTTCCTATAGCAATAGGGGGACTCTTACCTTTAAGTTCGGGAAGGCAACCAAGGGCAACATCTATAGCTTGTATTGTCTCCTGAATTCCTCCTTTACCAAGAACAGAAAGGGAGGTTTCCCAGGCCTGACATTGGGATTTTATTGAACAGTCTATGACCCCTGGGCAGGGGGACATCGTCATTCCAAATGATGTAACTTTATTAATACATGTGTATACACACACTTAAGTGTGTATTTTTAAGTGAAGGTAAAATAATGTTTCCCTATGACTTTTTTCAAAAATTCTTAGTGTTTGTATTGCATCCTCCTCTCAGTTCCCAGCTTTCTCCATCATAGCATTTTTATTCTATTATCCCTCTATGGCCCCGTCTCCTTTCCTGGTTTCTGCAGTTACTCCAGGTTCTATACTAACGTTTACAGATTCAAAGCTGGAATCCACAAACCAAGTGGTAAGTCCTAAACATCTACGTGTGTGTGTGTGTGTGTGTGTGTGTGTGTGTGTGTGTGTGTGTGTGTACAACACTCAATAGGCTTCATAGGTCATATATACACATGCATAAATGTATGTGTGTGCATGCTCAAGCATGCATGTGCTCATGCATGTTTCCCACCCTTAATGAAGACATCATGTGAGAGACTTCCTGCATGTTCCTTTCAATTGGAGGCTTACGTTAATTCTCACACTCGCAGCTCCTGCTGAGTGAGTGTGAGTGGAACTGCACAAATCATTGTTGTAGTGCAACTCAAATAGGCAAGGTGAAAGAAAACTAAACTGTATTGGGACCGTGCACAAGTGTCTTTCTGGGGGGCAAATGTCCTAGACCAAAATGTCTTCTTAAGCTCATCTCTGCTGTGTTCCAGAGTTCAATTAAAATACAGGGACAGGCACAGTCACTGAAAAACAGACCCTAGCATGCAATCAATTCACTCGGTTGTCTAAAACCTTCATGTATTTAGAATATTTGTTTATTTTTAGTTTTGGAGTCTTTTAATTGTTGGCGATGGTGGAGGGCTTTTTTTGGTTTGGTTTGGTTTGATTTTTGGTTTCACTTGGGGAGATTGTTATTGTTTTCTTTTGGTTTTGGTTTTAGTTTTTTTGAAATATGAATTCATAGCCCAGGCTAGCTTGGCAGTTTCTACATAGATGATGGTGGTCATGACGTTCAAGATTGTCCCTCATAACAAGAAATGTGTAGGATCTCGAATCCATGGAATGGCACTGCCTAAATTTAGGTTGGATGTTCCCACATCTATTTACATAATCCAAATAATCCCCCCAGACATATCTACAAGCCAACCTGACCTAAGCAGTCCATTAAGACTCTCTTCCTAGGTGATTCGAAATTGTGTCAAGTCAATGATTAAAGCTAATCTTCACATTGGACAATGTATAAATAAACTCATAGATATATCTAGATATGTGGGATATTATTCTGTGTTTAAATAAATAAACAAACAAACCAAGAAGCTATTGAAAGACAAGGAATAAACTCAGGTTCATAATCTGGAAAAAAACCCTACCTGCTGCCTGAGTCCAATTATATAACATTCTGAAAAAGCAAAACCATGGAAACAGGATCTAACTCATGATGGCTTTATGTAAATAATTAAGTCCTCCAACACTTATATTCTTCCAGCCAAGGTTATGCAGCTAATATCTGCTGGGAGTGGGGGTGGGGTATAAAGGTGGGGTACCAATACAATATTACATGCACAGCAGAACTGTGTTAGATTCAAAGTTTAATAAATTACACTTACTTTAAAAGTTTTTTCTTTCATTAAACCATCACGTTCCCTTGTTCTAGAACCCTGTGATCTACCAATTGCACTACTCCTAAGCATTGCGTATTCCGTAGGCTCTCTGCTACCCCACCTCCCCTCCCACCCGTGGGAAACAGAGACTGGTACTTTCGTGACGGATCCAAGTTTCTCAGCCTCAACCCCACACTCCATGCCACCTCTTTAGCATCCCACGTGAGGGGTTTCCAAACCTGAGCGGCAGGAAAAGTTCTTCCTTACTCAAGATCACCTTGGCTTTTCATCCTGAGTTCCAGGAAACATATTTGCCACCGAGTGAGCATGGAGAAGGGCTAAGCTTCTTTGGCTAACATGAGAAAATCACTATGAGCCTGTTTTATTTGTCTTAGTTGCAGTCTTAGAGACAAGGTCCCTCTACTAAGCTTTGGCTAACCTGGGACTCTCTATGTAGTCCAGGTTTGCCCTGAACTCATAGATAACTTTTTACCTCTGCCTACCCAGTACGAGAATTAAAGGAGTATACTACCAGGCCACAGTAACTTTTAGAACGAGATTTAGTGAAAGAAGTTGAGTGTTTTGGTTTATTTTGGGTTTTGGTTTTTGTTGTTTGTTTTCTGGAATTCTTCCTATCCAAGTACATACGTGCATAGTTCTTACGTGTAAAGGACTATTTATTTAAATCTTCATTACGCACCTGGTCGTTCCTTTCTGTGAGCATCTGGTGGTTCAGGTTACACAACTGAATTCAACTGAAGCCTATGATGGACACATGGTCACAACATTCTTGGTTAGTAAAATCCAGGCTGGGGCATTTATCTCCTGCATCTTGTGAAGGCCCTCGTGCTCAGATTCCTGTAGTTACTCCGACCATTCAACTCTAACTCTCCCATGCTTCCTGTAATATCAACGTGACGTTTCCTCATATGCAAACATAACCAAAGGACACTACAGTCCCAATAAGTCCAGCCATTTCATTGCTCCATTTAAAAAATCCATGCTGAAAACATCTTGACTCTGTTGCTCTCACTAGGAAAAAAAGAGTTTTTAAAATGATGTAAACTACTGTGCCTTGTCACAAGAATCCCCACAGAAAAGTACCAACAATATTGAGCCAAACGTAAAGGCTGTAGGCACCGCCTACACTGGGTCCCCAGACTAAGCACATGGCACTCTGTGGCTGCTCTCTGCTGTCAATCAAACACATCACCCCAAGCTTCCTTCCTGTCATCATGTCCTGCGTAGTAAAATCCACAGAAATCTGCGCAGTTCATTCATTTGGATTTTACTCATTTTAAACGTTGCATGAAAGTCGAAAGCAGAAACATTTCACTCAGGTGAGACGGCATGAAAATAAAATGTCCTTTCTCTGGTTTTATTTCTTTCTATGTCCCCTCACCCCTCCTAGACAGAGGAGCCTACTTCTGGACTAATTCGTATAACTCTGTGACAAATCCACTTCAGCCTTGGTAATGCCTTTCGTTTTGACTTCAAAACATTCCCTGGCTCTCCTGGATTTGTGCTATTTAACACCGAGATAAAGGTAAGCTGCCTTTTTTAATAACGACGGATTACTTTTTCTCGTTACATGCTCTTATTCAATTGGATTTTTTCAATTTAAGCACATCAATTCTGGAAGAAAAATGTAACGTCAGTCTGAGAATAATTGTAGTTATTAGAAGAGTAAACACGGGGAAACACAAGCAACATAAACTGAAATTATCTGATTAAATTACTGCCGAAGTCTAATGTCGCCACAGGAAAGGGATGCTGCTGTGTGCTTTGCACTCAACTTCGCTTTCCATCCCGGGACAGCGTGGTTGTGGGTTCCATCTCGTAAAGAAAAGCATGTTGATCATACAAGCACATCTAAGGAGAAATCCGCCGGGCCATGTTTGGTTAAAGAGATCCTGTGGCATTTTGTGGGCAGAACTCCTTCAAGTGGTTTCTAGATCCACTGATGGACTAGCATTTTCACAATTCCTTGTTTTATTATTCTTACAATAAGTCCTGTGTATTATATTACATATACAGACATAGAAGACAAAAATGATAATAATAATAATAATAATAATAATAATAATAATAATAATACACCTTCAAGAGGAGGAAATGCTGGTTGCTCTGACTTGAATTACTACATGTGCACACCCACATCAGATTGTCATAGGCGGACATCATCCATGCACCGTTAGAAATCCGCGAAAGTTTCTGTTTGCTTCTTAGGTGGTGTTTCGTTTGGTTTTCACAATACTGAGGACTGAACTAGAAGCTGGCACACACCAAACAAGTATTCTACTGCTCAGCTACACCCACAACCCCTAAAACTTTTAATAAACATTGTAGCTGGGAGGATTATTCAGTGGTAAACCAAGAGGACCTGAGTTCGAATCCACAACACACACAATAAAACCGTAACACAGCAGCGTGTACAGTGGTGAAGGGTAGACAGAAGAATCCCTGAAGCCCAGGGGCCACCTAACACAGCTCAGCAGTGAACTCCAGGCTCAGTGTGGGCTCAGCTTCCAAATGCTGGAACCTGAACTGAATCGTTACTCCATTGGCACCCAGCACAGTATGTGGCATCCAGTAGGTGCTTAGTAAATGCACACCGGACAGATCAAATTTTAGACTCATTCATTCACAAAATGGATGAAAATTTTGACTCATTAGACTTAAAAATCACATTCATAGGAACATATTCCTAACTGAAACACTGACGTCAAGCACTCTCATCTTAATATTCTAGAACACATGCTTCTGAGGAATTAGCTACTGGGAGGGCTTCCAGTGTCGCCGCCCATGCTCAGATGCCACTGAGAAACTGACTGACTATAGGAATGTTTCCTTTGGCTCTGTCTGAATTAAGACCTGTATTTCACATGCACTCCTTTCTCAGGGAGGCCGAAGCTGGATACTTGTATTTGGCCATTTACATCACGTTTTCTAAGGGAAATATCTCCGGAGGACAGAGCCTGATATTCCGCATCTCCAAACACTCCGTCCTGCTTCCGTAAACCTGAAAAATCTGCAAGATCAAAAGTGTGAGCTCAGAGGAACAAAAGCCAAGCCAACAAACAGGAGAACATAGGAAGGGAGGGGGAGGGACAGGGAGAGGGACCGACCTGGACTGGGAGAGAGAGAGGGAGGGAGGGAGGAAGGGAGAATGTTTTTCTGCCTAGCAACAGCTATTTGGAAAGGCGCAATCCTGTTTCATAGGACCGTTTTGTTAAAATAAAAATATTCTGTTTTTCTCCTTTAAGACATTTCATAACAGGGAACCACAAGAAAGGAGTGGGCGCCACTGCTCCGTTTCCTGCCTCTGCAGTGTTGTGCAGCTAAGACGCTTTCATCGCAGCAGAACCTGAAGCTATATAAGATGTTTGCTCGAGGATTATTTTTAGTCCCTTTAAGCTGAACTTCTGTAATGAAATCTATTTAGAGACATTCCACAGTACCCTATGGTTACTAGCTTATGCAAATGAAGTATGACCCTGGGAATAAACCTCTTGCCCCCTCATCATCCTCCCCGGCTTCAAAGGTCTCTAGGCAATTGCTTTTTTAAGTGAAAAGATTGTTAAGCCGAGCTAAAATAGAAAGAGATGGGGTACGACTTGATATCCAATATTCGGATGACCCTACCATTTACTATCTACTATTTTCCTATAAATATTTAGATACTAATTTATAAATCCATCTGGGATAAGTGTGTTAGTAGGTATGATTGCTTTCCAGCCTCTACCTCTAGTTTGAATCCTAATAACTACAGACCGGTGTCAATCAATAGTCATTTGCTCTCACTTCATTTCTTACTTCTTATCTAACGAAAGGCACGCTAGATCGGGACCAAATTGGTCTCATAGCAATAAATTTTCTCCTCTGATTATACCCTCACTGAAAATATATTTCTGCTGGGCACCAGAATAATCAAAATGATCATGAAATTTGGACTCCATGAAGACATCACTCACTAATTGTCCAGGTTGTTACTTGAATATATAGCTTAGGAATATCATAGCATTTACAGCAATCAGGAAAATTAGAGTCTAAGTGTAAGCGGATAGTGAAGTAGAATTAATTGATTGCATCTTCAGAAGGATTAGGGAGAGGAGAGCGTTGTCTACAATGTCTTGAAGTATAATCCATCATAATAAATTCTGTGATGTTAGGTGTTGCCTTTCCCCTAAAGGATAAGGTGAAAACACCCACCCATGTTGCCTGTGAGCTTGTTTGGTGGGAAGGACAAGCTGTGTAAACGTGAATCCATTTCAATTTGGCCAGATAACTAAAATTGCCTCCTGGGGGCCTCAGGTTTTTCCAGGTCAAAGTGTCATCTCAGGATGCAATTAAAATTAGGAAATAATACCGTATGACTCCAGGATTTGTAAGCCAAGAGGTCTGTTACTCAACCTTCCAAAGGACGGTAAACCACAGAGACTGATTTTCTAAGCTAAACAAATGACAACATAAGGTCCAAGAGGATGAAGACAGAGGCATTCCCTTGCAAATACCTGTTGAAGAGCTCCTCTCTAGCTACGTCTGTTGAGGCTTCAATTATTGTGAAAATATAAAGATACATTAAAATATGGCCATTTAAACTGACACATTTCTGTTCTGCTCCTTGTAACGTGGGTAGTTAGTGTTAAGTAGCCAGGATTTTCCATACACGGCTGCGTAAGCCTTGCAATATGGAAGATGGCAAATCCCTTGTTTCAGAGGAATAAGGCCTCCATCCCACAGCCATCTGCCTGAAAAATTTAAGTTGACTCAAGAATTGGGTAAAATGTCCCGAATGCCTGGCCAGCAACCACTGAACAATAGTCTGGGAGCTAATAAATGACTTGGCCAAAATACAAAACCAAAGGAATTTGCTAGAACTTGGCAGGTTAGAGCAAGTCATGACACAAATTAAGGTTGTTGTGTTTATGACTATCATTGAATGGAGGATAAGATACTCATGAAAGTAGAAAAATGGCACAGAGAATAAATAATTCTATACAAAATGAAATATAGAATATATTATATTATTATAGTAGAAATACACTGAAGATCTGCAAAAACTAACAGAAGAAACAAGGTACAAAAGCCTGTGAAAACTTAGGACCCAGTCCAAGGCAGTACCTAATTAGAATTCTCCCACTCCTGAAATAACACGTGTACATAGATTGTGTTATGTCAATGGAAACCAAAGAGGAATTCTTGTGGAAGCATTTCTCCAAGATGGTATATTCCTGTCAGGTTTGTAATCCTCAAGGACTAAGAATATTTGAGAATAATCTGGACAGTGGATGCTGCCTGTCAGGCTAAGAAAGGAATAGTAGGCTGTCTAGACATAAAGAGCTATACACTTCAAGCTGACCCTCAACAATCAATTATTCATTCCTTCTCCTATCAAATACCATTTGGCATAGGTTCTTTGGGAAGAGCTATATTTGTGTGTGGCTTATGAGACCACTTTCCTGCCCTTCAGCATGCAATCAAGTGTGGGAGGCCAATGCTCACAGTAAACACATGACGAAAACAATGAGGGACACGAGAAAGGAAGAGGCCTGCATAATACAGGGACGCAGAAGAGCTGATTAGGGGCTGGAACTTAGATGTCAGCTCGTAGATGACCTTTTTAGAAATGTTCTTGGGGTTGGGGATTTAGCTCAGTGGTAGAGCACTTGCCTAGCAAGCGCAAGGCCCTGGGTTCAGTCCCCAGCTCCGGAAAAAAGAAAAGAAAAAAAAAAAAGAAATGTTCTTTAGAAAACCTGAGACCTAGAGATAAATAAAAGGTAGGCGGGGGAGGGGGTCTTTTAGCCAGAAAAATAAAGACTGAAAGATGAGGGCAGGATAGGCTGGACACTGAGGATGTAAAGGAGTCTAGAGAAGGTTGAATGAGAACACATAGGTACAGCAGAGCTCTGGGAAGACATTTAAATTATACATCACTTGCAGGGGAGGATATTAAGGAGCTTTATACTTGCTACTAGCCTCTCAGAGGCAGATTAGCTAAGAATCTGGTGGCGCTTAAACTTCAGGACCACTCGGGAGCTTTCCAGACTTCGAGAAGAGCCTACAGCACTATTTATATGGTCATAGGTTTCCATAATGCTACATACGCATAAAATAGTGTATACTGCACATCACCTCTACCATCACAAATACGTACCCTACAAGAAGAGACGATTGCATTTGTCCACTGCAAGACTCCCCAAAGGCTAGAGTACCCGGCAGATGGCTGACAGGTGGTAATCAGGTAATTTTTTTTAGAGTGAATGGTCAATGGAACTAATTTTGTCTTTCATTGACAACAGTATCAGCCTGCACATTGAGTCTCCACTCCCTGATACTACCTATCTAATACACCTTACATCTAATACAGATCATTGTCAAGCTCTATCCTCACAGTACTCTCTCAGTCTAATGCCCACATACTCACACAATCAATAAGGTCATGTAAATAACTGACCTAATAACCCAGGCAAGCCAGTATCGTCGCCCATACTTGAAAATGATTACAGCACTTGGGAGGAAAAAGCAGGAAGATTATTACAAGTTTGAAGCCAGCCTGGGCTACAGAGTAGAACCTTATAGCAAAAGAAAAAAGAATTAAGAAAAACAGCCAAGGGGTTGGGGATTTAGCTCAGTGGTAGAGCGCTTGCCTCGCAAGCGCAAGGCCCTGAGTTCGGTTCCCAGCTCCGAAAAAAAAAAAGAAAAGAAAAGAAAAAAAGAAAAAAGAAAAACAGCCAAGACCTATTATCTTTTCCAAGACTGTTACTGTACACTAAATGAGACCCCTCTATAGCTCTTACAAATACAACTTAAGTCCCATCAGGGAACATGTGAAATATGCTCAACTAAATAGATAAGCATAGACTACCTTTGACTTTCTTTTTTCAATTGGATATTTTTAAATTTACATTTCAAATGTTATCCCCTTTCCTGATTTCCCATCCATAAACCCCCATCCCATCACCCTCCCCTTCTTCTGTGAGACTGTTCTCCTACCCTTCTACCTACCCTTTCCTGCCTCCCTGCTCTGACATTCCCCTACACTGGGGAGGAGGGGGTCCAGCCCTGGCAGGACCAAGGGCTTCTCCTCCCATTGGTGACCAACAAGGCCATTCTCTGCTACATATGTAGCTGGAGCCACGGGTCTGTCCATGTGTATTCTTTGGGTGGTGGTTCAATCTCTGGGAGCTCTGGTTGGTTGGTATTGTTCTTATGGGCTTGCAAGCTCCTTCAGCTCCTTCAATCCTCTCTCTAACTCCTCCAAAGGGGACCCCATTCCCAGTTCAATGATTTGCTGCTAGCATTCACCTCTGTATTTGTCATGCTCTGGCAGAGCCTCTCAGGAGAGAGCTATATCATGCTTCTGTCAGCATGCACTTCTTGGCATCAGCAAAATTGTCTGGGTTTGGTGGCTGTGTGTATATGGGCCAGATCCCCCGGTGGGGCAGTCTCTGAATGGCCATTCCTTCAGCCTCTCCTCCAAACTTTGTCTCCATATCTCCTCCTATGGATATTTTTGTTCCCCTACCTTCAACTTTCTTGACTTGACTTTGCATAATAGCTCTTCTTCACTCTCCTGGCACTAGTGTTGTGCCGTTGGAATAAATGCTGGTCGGTCAAACCTTGAAGAAAATAGAGAAGAAAACAAGAAATGGAAATGTTCTTTTCAGAAGACAGAAAAGCCGAATCCCAGTCCTCTGGTGTGGTCATGATCTCAAGGCTGACAAGTAGAATCACAAGCCAGGGGAAACAGATAAACCCGGACTTGGATTGGTGAGGGACCGAAAATACACCCTACTTATCCTTGAGAGAAGGTGCGGTGTTCCAGATTATGGAAACCAGTCGCCCATATTTTTTTTTTTTGCTTATAAAGTACCTTTTCTTTACAAATATTCCCTTGAAGCTGTTAGTGTTCCACTTACAGAATGTGCTGGTGCCTTCAATAAAGAAAATTGTCACAGATTTCTATGTCCTTGACCTGGACAAAATTCATCTGCCATAGCCCAAACATCACTCTATTTTTTAGACCAACAACTGCACACCGCCCTTGTGCCTAGCATCTGACACCTTTCTCCTTGGAGCATGTGTCTCCTCCATATCTAAGCTTCACACCAAGACCAGACTTGTCTATGACCTATGAAGTAATGTGACCTGTTGAAAAGAGACAGCATATGACTGGGTGTCCTCGACATACTGCCTAGTCATCTGACATCATGGATACCTCCCCAAGCTCATCTCGACTTCCAACCAGTTCCTCCCATTGAAACATGCCGAAACAAAATACACATCTCAATAATTACTATGTTCGATAACCTAGAATTAAATGTATTATCACAACTCTATGGCACAATGGGAAAGAAACTCACTCCCCTTTTAAAAAAAATAATAAATGTAGTGACACTGGTATTTAAAATTAAATAAAATAAATGTAAACAATTTTTTAAAATTCCTTTAAAAATACCATTTTGTGTGTATGACTTGCTAGAGAAAAAATCCATTGTAACTCCTGGTTAACAAAGTTTTGCTGTATGCTTTTTCTAAAGAAGTAAAAGTAAGACTACGCTTGTTTTAAAGATGAACATTGAAAGTTCTTCTTAGATCTTAATTTTTTTTGCTTATTTTTTCAATCCTGGAAAATCATTTTCACAACAGTTTCTTATAATTATTTCACGCTGCTTTCTAAGCTGAAAACCTTTTAGTAAGTTTACATAAAAACTCTGCAAGTTCCTTAAAACATCTCTGACGAAGCTGACACAGTGCAGTAATATCCATGGAGAACTCTTGACAGTAGCTTCTCACAGGCTGCCAAAGTCCATGACTCTTTCTTGAGATTAGGGAAGACCATTCATTTTTGTTTTCCTGAACTTAAAGTCGACTTAACCAAATCCCCTAACAGTAGCTAATGGGTCTTAATTATATGATGAGATAAAGCAGAAGAAAGTTGTATTCACTGAAAGGTAGAATCACTACTAAAATTGTCTAATTTTACATGACACTAAAATTAAAGATGATGCAGCAAAGAGAGCAAAATGCCCCCACGCAGTGGCTAAGCAAAACCCAAGCTTTTACTTTGCCCTTTTACTTCCGGGAATATGTCTCAGTTGCTTAAAATTTCAAGGATGCAAAGTTAGGTGTCTGAAGTAGACCTCAACAGTTCTTTTTATTAATGTATGGACAAATTTCACATCGTTTCTTGATTCTAATAACATTTCAATGGTTAAAATGTCTCCTTCAACCTCATACCAATATTATCCAAACTATTCCACAAAATTGAAACAGATGGAGCACTACCGAATTCCTTCTACGAAGCCACAATTACTCTTATACCTAAATCACACAAAGACACAACAAAGAGAGAGAACTTCAGACCAATTTCCCTTATGAATATCGATGCAAAAATACTCAATAAAATTCTGGCAAACCGAATTCAAGAGCACATCAAAACAATCATCCACCATGATCAAGTAGGCTTCATCCCAGGCATGCAGGGATGGTTTAATATACGGAAAACCATCAACGTGATCCATTATATAAACAAACTGAAAGAACAGAACCACATGATCATTTCATTAGATGCTGAGAAAGCATTTGACAAAATTCAACACCCCTTCATGATAAAAGTCCTGGAAAGAATAGGAATTCAAGGCCCATACCTAAACATAGTAAAAGCCATATACAGCAAACCAGTTGCTAACATTAAACTAAATGGAGAGAAACTTGAAGCAATCCCACTAAAATCAGGGACTAGACAAGGCTGCCCACTCTCTCCCTACTTATTCAATATAGTTCTTGAAGTTCTAGCCAGAGCAATCAGACAACAAAAGGAGATCAAGGGGATACAGATCGGAAAAGAAGAGGTCAAAATATCACTATTTGCAGATGACATGATAGTATATTTAAGTGATCCCAAAAGTTCCACCAGAGAA
The DNA here is from genome assembly GCF_021556685.1 of Rattus norvegicus. NCBI lineage: Eukaryota > Metazoa > Chordata > Mammalia > Rodentia > Muridae > Rattus > Rattus norvegicus. The sequence goes on along the minus strand of NC_141535.1, from coordinate 218,785,764 downwards.
CTAATAAAGCTGATAAACAACTTCAGCAAAGTGGCTGGGTATAAAATTAACTCAAATAAATCAGTTGCCTTCCTCTATACAAAAGAGAAACAAGCCGAGAAAGAAATTAGGGAAACGACACCCTTCATAATAGACCCAAATAATATAAAGTACCTCGGTGTGACTTTAACCAAGCAAGTAAAAGATCTGTACAATAAGAACTTCAAGACACTGAGGAAAGAAATTGAAGAAGACCTCAGAAGATGGAAAGATCTCCCATGCTCATGGATTGGCAGGATTAATTTAGTAAAAATGGCCATTTTACCAAAAGCAATCTACAGATTCAATGCAATCCCCATCAAAATACCAATCCAATTCTTCAAAGAGTTAGACAGAACAATTTGCAAATTCATCTGGAATAACAAAAAACCCAGGATAGCTAAAGCTATCCTCAACAATAAAAGGACTTCAGGGGGAGTCACTATCCCTGAACTCAAGCAGTATTACAGAGCAATAGTGATAAAAACTGCATGGTATTGGTACAGAGACAGACAGATAGACCAATGGAACAGAATTGAAGACCCAGAAATGAACCCACACACCTATGGTCACTTGATTTTTGACAAAGGAGCCAAAACCATCAAATGGAAAAAAGATAGCATTTTCAGCAAATGGTGCTGGTTCAACTGGAGGTCAACATGTAGAAGAATGCAGATCGATCCATGCTCATCATCCTGTACAAAGCTTAAGTCCAAGTGGATCAAGGACCTCCACATCAAACCAGACACACTCAAACTAATAGAAGAAAAAGTGGGGAAGCATCTGGAACACATGGGCACTGGAAAAAATTTCCTGAACAAAACACCAATGGCTTATGCTCTAAGATCAAGAATCGACAAATGGGATCTCATAAAACTGCAAAGCTTCTGTAAGGCAAAGGACACTGTGGTTAGGACAAAATGGCAACCAACAGATTGGGAAAAGATCTTCACCAATCCTACAACAGATAGAGGCCTTATATCCAAAATATACAAAGAACTCAAGAAGTTAGACCACAGGGAGACAAATAACCCTATTAAAAAAATGGGGTTCAGAGCTAAACAAAGAATTCACACCTGAGGAATGCTGAATGGCTGAGAAACACCTAAAGAAATGTTCAACATCTTTAGTCATAAGGGAAATGCAAATCAAAACAACCCTGAGATTTCACCTCACACCAGTGAGAATGGCTAAGATCAAAAACTCAGGTGACAGCAGATGCTGGCGAGGATGTGGAGAAAGAGGAACACTCCTCCATTGTTGGTGGGATTGCAGACTGGTAAAACCATTCTGGAAATCAGTCTGGAGGTTCCTCAGAAAATTGGACATTGAACTGCCTGAGGATCCAGCTATACCTCTCTTGGGCATATACCCAAAAGATGCCTCAACATATAAAAGAGACACGTGCTCCACTATGTTCATCGCAGCCTTATTTATAATAGCCAGAAAATGGAAAGAACCCAGATGCCCTTCAACAGAGGAATGGATACAGAAAATGTGGTACATCTACACAATGGAATATTACTCAGCTATCAAAAACAACGAGTTTATGAAATTCGTAGGCAAATGGTTGGAACTGGAAAATATCATCCTGAGTGAGCTAACCCAATCACAGAAAGACATACATGGTATGCACTCATTGATAAGTGGCTATTAGCCCAAATGCTTGAATTACCCTAGATCCCTAGAACAAACGAAACTCAAGACGGATGATCAAAATGTGAATGCTTCACTCCTTCTTTAAATGAGGAAAAAGAATACCCTTGGCTGGGAAGGGAGAGGCAAAGATTAAAACAGAGACTGAAGGAACACCCATTCAGAGCCTGCCCCACAGGTGGCCCATACATATACAGCCACCCAATTGGACAAGATGGATGAAGCAAAGAAGTGCAGACTGACAGGAGCCGGATGTAGATCGCTCCTGAGAGACACAGCCAGAATACAGCAAATACAGAGGCGAATGCCAGCAGCAAACCACTGAACTGAGAATAGGTCCCCCGTTGAAGGAATCAGAGAAAGAACTGGAAGAGCTTGAAGGGGCTCGAGACCCCAAAAGTACAACAATGTCAAGCAACCAGAGCTTCCAGGGACTAAGCCACTACCTAAATACTATACATGGACTGACCCTGGACTCTGACCCCATAGGTAGCAATGAATATCCTAGTAAGAGCACCAGTGGAAGGGGAAGCCCTGGGTCCTGCTAAGACTGAACCCCCAGTGAACTAGACTATGGGGGGAGGGCGGCAATGGGGGGAGGGTTGGGAGGGGGGCACCCATAAGGAAGGGGAGGGGGGAGGGGGATGTTTGCCCGGAAACCGGGAAAGGGAATAACACTTGAAATGTATATAAGAAATACTCAAGTTAATAAAAAAAAAAAAATAATAATAATAAAAGAAAAAAAGAAACCATGAAGTGTGTTGTTATATATGAAACAATATATATAAAAAAAATGTCTCCTTCAACATTGAACAACACAGTCTACTCTGAGGCATCTTCATCGTCCTCCAATACTGTCTTGACTAAGAGTTACTAGCAGACATCTGACTTTAAGAGGACTAAGAGATTCAGAAGATGAGTTAATAAGAATGCCTAGCATTAAAAAAAAAGAATGCCTAGCATTGATACATTATTTCCTTTGTGAGCCAGATTCTCTTTCCCAATAGCTTGTGTAAATAAACATGTTAGAAATGGTGGGCACCACAGTCCTTCTCTGTCTTGGGATGGAAATACATGGGAATCACTGTCTCGCCTAGGTTTTCTCATACAGTGCTCCTGCTACATTGACACTGCAGGCCACACAATAGACAGGAAGAGTTTGAAGCTTGGAGAGGTTACACTTTTCACTCAAGACATACTGATGGTGAAGATTAAAAATCAAAATTCAAATCCCTTAACTGTTTATGAGGGATTCAAGTTCGAGTCCATGTGACGCTGGACCTTGAACTCCACCACTGTCCTATGCTGCTTCCCTTAGATCTTTCTCTCCTTAGGACTGTTTTTCTTAGCTGAGGTGGTCATGCATTTCACACAACTCATATGTTGCTTAAACTTTAATGGTTCATTCTTATTTCTCAAAATTGTCTCATCAAGAGATACTTCAGCCTCCCTTTAACTCAATATTTGTAAAGTTGAATTTGTATTCTTTTTCTGAGTCTATGAATCAATCCCAAATACACCATCATGGACTACTGTGGACAACACTACCCCTAACCAAATGCAAAAGCTAGAAAACAGAAAAAAATACTTAGCCCCTCCTTCTCGAACCCAGAAGTCATCCTCTTTATTGTTGCTTCTATGGTAGGTCTTACTGATCCACCTTGCTTCCTGCTAAATTCTCACTACCTTTGTCTTACTTGTATAATATCACGCCTAGGCTATTTACAATGTCCTCAGAAGAGATCTGCACCTCCAACCTGCAATCGGGATGAGTTTATAAATGGGCTCACCTTGGGCTTGGTGTTGTCATGATTTAAAACCCTTCATAGTGGAACCGCAACATCTTCTCAAGATTGTCACATGCCTTTACTGTCCCCTGATTACCTTGACACCCTAACAACTCACCGCCTGCCACAGTCATCAATCTGCCTCACCGGAACAACTGCGCAGCTGTCCTCAGTCTTCGTGCTTTGGCACTAACTGCCTTCATGTCGCTAAGAAAAGTCTTCCTTCTATTCCGCCCTCCTTTCTGGCTTCAAGTCTCCACCAGAAAGCAGCTTCCACCTCACTTTCTTTATTCTTCATTGAAATTTTGCTTGTCATAGTACCAGGCTCTTAAAGAATGTATAATCATTACCCATCAGGGTAATGGCTACATGTGACCGCCGATTTCTAACCATAAATAATCTCCTGAGTGTTGTCTGCTTGAGTGGGGTTTGGTGGGAGGAAAGCGCTGGCTTTCTTCTCTCACGCTGTCTACGTGTCCTTTCCACCTTCGCCTTCCATATCTTCTTGGCTGAAAATTCACAGCTGGTGTCTCTCTCACAACTCACTCAGTTTACTTTAGATGTTTTTCTTTAAAGGTTATAGCATTCAGTAGATTCGGTCTGGTCATGGTCTTTCTCGTTCATCTTTTAATTTCCACATCAGAAGTAGGCCTGCTACAAAGCCCATATGAGGCAAGTTGATGGTACTCACACCAGTAGGATGTTCGTTGAGTGAGACACAAATGAAAGCTGCAATGGAAGTGGTGAAGAAAGGTGATGTAGTTAGAGTAATTAAGAATTTTCATATGTATGTGAAAACTACACACATCCTATATAATGCTGTAAACTTCCAAGTATAGTTGTTGAAAGACACTCTCACTGTGCCACCAGGCTGGCCTGGGCTTTGCTATGATCCTGACTCAGTTTCAGGAATGCTAGGATCACAGATATGTGATCAGCCTCAGGTTTTTGATTTTGGTTTTGTTTAGTTGATTTGTTGGTTGGGGTTTTTTGTTTTTTGAGTATTTTTGTTTAATTTTCTGCTATGTATCAGAGGAACCTTGATTTAGTCAAATAAAAGAGGTAGATTCCAGACCAGGAAGAAATCCTAAAAGCTAGTCTAGGACTTTCTCGATACATTATTTAGTGTCATCAGACTACGGTACTCAGATACACAGTTTGAAAAACACTTTCCTCTCTAGCTATTCTCTGGAAGATGAGGGATGCTAATACCAGGGCAGGAAGAGCCAGGCCCAACCTTGTGCTTCTTTGAGCTACTCGCCCTGGGCCTCTGGAGAGTCTGATGGATTTTGAGTAGCATCAAGCAAAACAATCAACCTAGTCTAAACTCATGACCAATGCAAAAGGAACTGAGGCTTTAGGAAGACTCTGCAGCCTTCACAAGAGCAAATGGCAGATGGCGGGGCCCACATCTCCTGGCTCTGAAGCCTGTGTTCTGAAAATTTTTTTCATTCTGTCTTTGACAGGAATCAGTTTACCTCCAGAAGATTTTCAGAAAAGTTTTTCTAGAAAAGTAGTCCCACTTCTAGATAAAGCTGGTCAAAAAAAGGTCATCTGTGCTTGTGATGCCAAAGAACTGTAGGATGAGTTCTAAGGAATAAGAATTTGCATATGAGCTTGAAAGGTGACGATCTCTACATGCGTAACCTGTCTGATTATGTTGAACAATGGTCTCTGGAGAACAAATTTGAAGAAATTAGATAAAATCGTCACTTATGATGTCACTGAACCAGAATATACCATTGGCCGTACCTAGACTGTGAATTCTTGGGTAAAGCTTCTCTTGAGTTCCATTTTTGTTATGAAATTGAAATTAGGGCTATGTAGAGTGCAAGAATTGGAGACCAGCATAAAGAAAACTTTCTGGAGAATTTCATCTATATTTGTGTATGATTACATAATTTATGTTTTGAAGTGGAAGTGAAGGCTTTAAATGTTACCATTCACATGTGAGATGATGCAAAACAAATACATGAAGTTGAAGGCCATGAAGAGCTGGGCTGATAGCATGATGTGTGAAGTCCATGAAGAGCTAGGCTTGTCATACTGTATTTGTCATCACATAGACAAGAGTGATGCGCTCTAGCCTGGCCACTCTTCATTCTAAAGTGAATTGTCAGGAGTTTTATGCTTCTGCATTTGCTTCATTCTCAGAATATATACATCACCCATCATCTTTGAAGTTGTTTTCCTGATCAACTTTAACTATTGGAAAGTTTGATAATAAACACCTAATTTTGTTTGACCTGTGACACAAGAGGATGATTTGAAAAAAAAAATTTCTTTCTGGCAGCAACCAAATGCAAAGAGCTGTCATCACGCTAGCGTGGGCTTTAGCAACTCCAAAAACAATTATTGACTGTCCCTGTGTCAGGAAGAAATGAGATCATGAGTCAGGCTGGCAGTGCTGTTGCTGAGGGCAGAAGGGATATCTACTTAGATATCTCCTCTAGTTTCTTGGCTTAGGACAGCATGACTTCAATTTTCACACAGCATTCTAGGGAACATTTGCCACCAATTTTCTAGAGGCCCTTCCTACATCATATGAGCACATCTTAGGCAGTTTGGTTGTAACTTAACAGGGATGTGTTTATGTGTCAAGTTGACAATCGGTCAGTTGTACTGGCTCATTTTGTGTCAACTTGATACAAGCTAGAGTCATCAGAGAGGGAGGGGACCTTAGTTCAGGAAATTCCTCCAGAAATCCAGCTGTAAGGCATTTTTCTCAACTAGAGATCAATAGTGGACTCAGCCCATTGTGGGTGGTTCCATCCCTGGGCCGGTGGTCTGGGTTAATCAAGCAGACTGAGCAAGCCAGGGAAAGCAAGCCAGTAACAGCCCTCCACGGCCTCTGCATCAACTCCTGCCTCCAGGATTCTGCCTTGTTTGAGTTCCAATCCTGACTCCCTTCAACGATGAGCAGCAATATGGAAGTGTAAGCCAAATAAACCCTTTTCTCCCCAATTTCGGTCAGAATGTTTCATCTCAGCAATAGAAGCTCTAACCAACCAGTTTCATAGAGAGTCTATTATAAACATTTTCAAGATATTCTTTCACCAGTTGACTAGATGCATTTCCTTGTTTTGCATGTAAACATATGTGAGTGGCATGTTTGTGTGGTGTGTGTGCACATGTGTACACAGATCAACACCTAGAGGCCAGGAAAGAACATCGGACATTCTACTCTATCCACTTCCTTTGAATCAGAGTCTCTCACCACGGCAAGAGCTAGGCTGGCAGCCAGCCAGCCGCATTAATTCTCCTGTCTGTTCTCCACCTCCCAAGAGCCTCCATTACAATCACGCATGGCTGCACCTGGCTTTTATGTGGATGGAGGAGATTTGAACTCCAGTGTTCCCACCTGCACTGCTGCTTCTCACTGAACCATCAGCCCAGTTGAATTATTAGTATATGTTTTTTGCAAAAGGCATCTATCTGCACAGCATGCTGGCACCTAGCTTTATTTGCAGTATCATTCTCCATCTCAGTTCATCACCTGCCATATCATTACAAATGTCAAATCCTCATTTCCAATGCTCACTAAATTCCTGCGTTAAAAATAGCTTTTATACATACAAGTAACATTGCAGGCTGAGCAGTATATATATATATATACATATATATATATATATGTATATATATATATACAATTCATTTGAAAGAGAGTAAGGAGAGGTATGTGTGACTGTTTAAGGGGTAGAAAGAGAATTAAGGGATGATATAATGATATTATAACCTCAAAAAGGAAAAGGAAAAAATGCTTCTGCCATGAGTGACTTCGAGTGAAAAGAAAGAACATGAAATGTGGAGTTGGGGGAGCTGTGTGTGATCAGCTCTGATCAACAATATAGAGATAACTTTCTGAACATGGTTTTGAAGCATAGACTTCCAGGCTCTTTACCTGTAAGTCTAGAAATGAACACGTACAGGCCTGGGTAGAAAATATAAATGGTATCAACAATCACGGTGTTTTCCTTCAGCCAACTCTTCTTGGCAATGTGAAGAATACCATATAAATCCATGAAACTGTATTGAAATCCACTCGTGACTACTATATCCTCTAAGTAAGGTCTTGAAAGTTATCAGCTGGCATCATCCAGTTAGGACCAAAAGCTTGTCGAAGAAAATGAGGCCCCTCACCTTAAATTCCTGGCCTGGTTATGACAAGAAGAAAAGCTCAGAATCTTATTCACTTTATTTATTTTGAGAAGAAAAAAAAGAATCATTTGCTTTTAGGAAGGCTGAGAGCTGTGCCTGTTCTATCGAATTGGCTGAGAGGAATCCATGATGACATCACACGTGCCAGAGCAACTGATGAGCTCACACCTAGCGCGCAGTCGTCCTGACTGAAAGTATTTCAAAAATAACACTTTCTATCTGTAGCAACGCAATTACGTGTTTGTAAATTCTGATCAGATCAACAATAATTGGCCCCACGTTTAATGATCAAGTTTCCAAATGAATGAGATGTTGCTACTTTCAATGTCTGTGATGAGATGAGCATCACTACGAACCACTAGAAAGCAGGTCACTAGAATGAAATGGATGGATGAGTGCTTCCCACTTGAATCACCCCAAAGAGTTAAAAGGCCTCAACATATTATACATGTATTCATACCTAGGACCCAAAGAACGACATCTCATTTTTATCATCAAAGCATTTATACGAACTTCTATCTCCTTTTGCTTTTGTGACCTCTCACCAGAAAGGCCAAAGTAAAAAAAGGCCAAGATAGATGTCAAATCAAGCAATTACTAAACAGGGGCCTGGGCTGTGACCCTCAGATTAGAAATGGTGACCCGTCCCAGCACCAGGGAAAAACCTTCCTGTGAGCAGTTGCCCAGTCCCTGAAATGCAATTGAGATTTGCAACCCGGACTGAAAAAAAAATTGGTATTTTTCATTTGCCTTTTAATCTTCTCCAGCCTTCGTATTGAGGCTATCTTCCCATTTTATCTCTGGCTGCCGGTTGTCGACATGCGTGAGGGAGAATTAGTGTATGGAAAGTGCTCCCACCATGAAAAATGGGGGTGAACCCGCACAGCAGAAAGGGCTGCAGTCACTGACTTTATTGCCTCTGCTAAAACTGTGTGACAATCGGGTACGTTGTGTAAAGCCGGGGGTCTCAGTCAACAGCACAGGGAAGAGGTGCTTTTGCTGTAAATTGCCACATACAGGAGTAAATGTTGAATTATTTTTGAGGGCAAGAAAAATTGGAAAATGCATTGCATGGCTCATCCTTGGGCCTGTTCTTTGGGGATTTCTGCATATTCTCTCTCTCTCTCTCTCTCTCTCTCTCTCTCTCTCTCTCCTCTCTCCTCTCTCCTCTCTCCTCTCTCCTCTCTCTCCTCTCTCCTCTCTCCTCTCTCCTCTCTCCTCTCTCCTCTCTCTGATCTCCGATCTCCGATCTCCGATCTCCGATCTCCGATCTCCGATCTCCTCTCTCTCTCTCCTTCTCTCTCTTTCTGCTACTTTGGTGCAAAATAATTGCTATTCTTTTCTCTATGTGCTCTATCCAAAATACTGAACTTTTAGCCATGTCTAATATCAACACCAGCATTCACTTCTGAACACTTGAACCTTATACCTTATTAATCCTCTCACCCTTCATAAGTCCTATATGGGTATGTTTATTATTAAAATGGAAAGGAGAAAGTCAGAAAGCACAGAAGGAGAGAGTGGGGGAGGGAGGAAGGGAGGGACTGATCTGCATATTTTCAAGTCCTTTTTGATCCCATTCAAATCTGGAAGTTTTGCATGGAAACAGAACCTGAACAAAGAATTGTGGGTCACATAGACACGTTGGTAGTGAAGTCTTGCAAAGCCGTTTGTAGCTGTTTCTCCCCTGTTTGTCATAACTCGTAAGAAATTCTTGCCCACTAAGTAAAATTCTCAGCCACCTTCCCCAGTAAATATTAAATGCAAATGAATGGATAGATTTTAATACTGAATATAAGTATTTCCAAATTTAAGCCAAAGAATTATATCTGCCTTGGAAACTTGTTGATAGAAAAATCAGTGAAGGGAAAAAAACCCTCATTGCCAGCAGCGAGCATAAAATCTCATGAGAGCTCAGGCCTAAAATCTAGTGAGGAGGAAGTAACCAGAGGAGGAGGAATTTAAGAAAGTGTTTTCAATATGTAGTTGGTTGTGATGGAATTTAATTTCAGCACTTGGGAGAGAGAAGCAGGTGGAGCTCTTTAGGTTCAGGTCAGACTAGTCTACATGGTTAGTTCCAGGCCAGCCAGGGCTGCACAGTGAGACCCTGTCTAAAAGCAAAAACAAAACAAGCATATATTAGAAAACTTTAAATATTGACTATGAAATTTCAAATTCTGCTCAAATACAAGTCTTCATTGAAGAGAGAAAGAAAGAAAGAAAGAAAAAAAGAAAGAAAGAAAGAAAGAGAGGAAGGAAGGAAGGAAGGAAGGAAGGAAGAAAGAAAGGAAGGAAAAAGAAAGAAAGGAAGAAAGGGAGGAAGGAAGGGAGAAAAGGGAGGAAAGTTTCCTTTGCAAAATTAGAACCAAAAAGCTTTATCATCTAAGTCAATCACGGTCTTAAGACACATTGTTTTCTGCTGCTATGTTCATGGCTAACATCTCTTTGCCTAAGAAATCCCACCAGAAAGTTGGATCTCCTACTGTTCTTGTTATTGATCTTCCAGCTGCTGATAGATTCATTTTAGCCCCTTTGGCACCCATTGTAATGGTTGAATTTGGGAGTCTTCTATATCGTCCCATCTCCCCCCAACCCTGTTGGTTCCCCACCCTTGTCCACCTCATATTCCACCCACTACCTCCCAACCATCCCTCCCAACCACAGCTCCTCCTCAGAGCCATTAACTTTGAAATATGACTTCTTCCTAAAGCATCAACACAAAGGATGTTAGTGGTGTGAACTCCTGGAAGTGGTTTACGTGAGGGAAGAAAATCACCCCAATCATTATTAAATACAGCCTTATTTACAATATTCCCAGAGCTGAGACTAAACAGGGGCTCAGCTAACAGCCACCTTGAATCACTAAGACTTACTTCTCCATTGTGTCTGCGGTTTACAAACCTGTGCATGAATAACACTGAAGATGTGTCCTGTGATGGCTTGATGTATTTTTTTGTTTCCTCAGAGGTGTGTCTCAATTCGTACAAAATGTTTACTGAAAAATAATTGCCTTGAGGGGAGAACCTGGCATTTAAGAAGGAGTGGGTTCCCCCAAAGTTTTGCCCTGTTGGCTTCAGTCTGTGAGTCACGGAAACGGGGAAACTCCCTGTGGCCATCATTACTTCTTCCAGCTTTCAGTAATGCCTATTATTTTGGGTGAGGCCACATGGGGTCATCTCCCAAGAAGCCATGTAATTTATCTTTGCCTTTGCCCCTTTCTTTGATTTTCGTATCTTCTTCTTCTTCTTCTTCTTCTTCTTCTTCTTCTTCTTCTTCTTCTTCTTCTTCTTCTTCTTCTTCTTCTTCTTTCTTCTTCTTCTTCTTCTTCTTCTGCTTCTGCTTCTGCTTCTGCTTCTGCTTCTGCTTCTGCTTCTTCCTCTTCCTCTTCCTCTTCCTCCTCCTCCCTCTCTTCCTCCTCTTCCTCTCCTTCTTCCTATTCTGTGACCAAAATTGATCTGGATCTTAACTATTTAATATATGATGACCTCAAACTCACAGGAATCCTCCTGCATCAGCCTTCAAAATGCTGAGATTTATCCATGTGAATCATCATACCCAGCTAGCTTTTCCCTTTAGGCAAGGGTCTGTGGACATTGGCAAACTATAAATAGTATTAAACAGATGAAGAATGAGAACATATGCTTTAAAATTAGAAAAGCATTCAAGGTTATCAATTACTAGCCACTCCTAATGTCTCCTAAATAGAGACGTTTAAGAACTCTAAATAACTCAATAAAACATAATGAGTTTCTCTGGAATTATTGCTATGTTTTGAGAAGCCAAAACTTTATTACATGGTTTTTTCCTAGATCATTATATCATTATCCTTTCTGAACATGTGACCCTCACAAAGTAGACCTCCCTAAAAATGTGTTACATATGCAAATGAACTTACAAAATCTAATTTATATATAACAATAAGTTTGACAGTGTCTAAACAAGTACACCTGCTACATAACAGATAAAACAACTATACTTTGTACGGTTATTTTTCCAAGAATTTATCTACACATATGCCACAAATAAATGGGTAACTATTAACCAAAATATCTGAGTAATCTATAGGTACACAGAAACTATGTAGCTAAAATATGCAATGGAAAGCTATCTTGAAAAATTCTGAACTGAAAACATCGGGAAGTATACTATTCAAAAAATAAGAAAACCGAGAATCAGAGAATCAGTGTAATCATGTCTGTGGTCATGGGTTAATCATTTGAGGATTATGTTGGGGTTATGACATATACCCTTGGATTCTTACACATCACTCCATATTCACCCTCTGAACTTGCAATTCAGGCCCACAATTGTCTGATACATATTTCCTCATTGGGAATTTAGAATAGAGTCTAATTAAGGCTACAGAGAAGAAATTAAGCCAAGGAAGGAAACACAATGCCTACAGGCAAATGAGTACCAGCAGCCCTGGCACTGCCAGACTCTATGGTGCCATTGATTTGCATTGTTCCTTCCGTTTCCCACAATGCCCAATGCATTAGGAGCTTCTCATTAAGAAACTGGGGTTTGCTGTGCCATGCAGTTTGACCTAGGTCACGGAGCGAGGAAAAGACAAGCAGAATCTGGCTTCCAACCTTAGTTGTCTGACTCCCACATGGAGCCCGTAATCTTTACTTTCCCCTGTTTTTTATCAAATGCATATGACACCCCAGGACATACATTAAAAACAACCTGACTAGAGACACATGCATGTAGAAAGAGGAAGAAAATTAAGTTGAATGGAGAAATTAGGACCAAAATATAGAAGTTTCTAAAAACCAGCCCCCCACCCCAAAAAAAGGTAGATCATTGTATGAAAAACTGGGAGATATTTGTAGATTATTAAGTGGAAGAAAAATAATAAAAGGAAGAATTTAAGGGATGTTAACTTATGATGGGAACCAGAAGAGAGCCAGTGATGACCAGTTTGGAAACTACCATAGTGGTTCAGGTATGAAATGCCAAAGGGCTAATTGGGTGTGGTCAGTATGTTCATGATTCAGAAGGAAGAGCGACAGAAAACAAGTAGCAGGAAGAAGCAATATAATTTCATGACTAATTAGGTGCAAGGGCTCAAGCAGAAAACGAGCCGAAGATGACCGAGTGACTTCAAGCCCGAGTAACTGAGAGCCCAACGCCACAGAGTTGAAGTCAGAAGAGGGGCGGGCGGGAGGAACTATAAGTGTATTTGGTCATGTGATGAGACGGGACATGAACATGAGGACCCATTTTCAGTCATCGGGAGAGAACATGCAGCCGATTTCTAAGTAAGGCGTGGTACAGTAATGAATGCTGTAGGTGTAAGTTGGCTGATGAAGAACAGGGGAAGACGGGATATAGAACTGAAAATGTAGTCCAGAGAGCGTCCATAACTAAAAGGCATGAGATAATAAGAAGGCATCCAACACATAAAGACCACCAACCATTTGTCTTCCTCTGTGGCAAACAGAATTTTCTGGGAGAGGCATTACAAAGCTCACCGCCACGCCACTGGAAGACAAGCTCCCCGGGGGCAGAAACTTCCACCTAAAGCAGGGATTAGTGTATCTAGGAAGTGAACCTATATTTGTTGAATAAATAAATCCATCACTCCATTGCACATCCCTACACCAAGCAAGATGTCTGCAAAAAAAAAAAAAAAAAAAAAAAAAAAAAAAAAAAGCTGCTCTCTACAACCTGTAGAACAGAATGGAATCAATAATTCTATTCCCATTCCTAAGAACATCTCATCTTAAGCATTGTTGCAATATTCCAAACAAGTTAATAAGTAATAAAGAACAATATTTTTTGTAACATCAAAAAATACAGAGAAAATACTTTAACTGCCTTTAAATGGAAGGACAACTTTTAAAATGTTTACTTAGCATACAAAGTAATGACCCAGTGATATTTTCATGTGTGTGTCATTATATGTGGTTATTATTCCCCTCACTGCACTTTCTTGCCCCTCTTCTTCCCTTTTGCCAGTTCTCCATGATGCTTTCTTCTGCCTCTGTGCCACATAAAAAAGGAATCAGGGGAAGCAATGGTTGCTAATGCACCAAGGCACACATGAACTACATATTTGCACATTGCTGAGTTTTTTAAATCTACATGAAGGGTGTGAGTTAGAGAAACCCTGTAGTCTGGATAAGCATTCCCATGCAGTCCTCAGAGAGCCACATTGGGAAGCACTACGGACCTTTTGGGTCAGGGTGGGTGACCCCTTCATTGTAAGTGGGAAATGCAGTCTCCATTCACTTTGGAATGAATCTGGCAAACAATGTGATCACCTTTACACATAAGATACAGCTTTTAACCAGTGGAAGGGGAAGCCCTGGGTCCTGCTAAGACTGAACCCCCAGTGAACTAGATTGTTGGGGGAGGGCGGCAATGAGGGGAGGGTGGGGAGGGGAACACCCATAAGGAAGGGGAGGGGGAAGGGGGATGTTTGCCCGGAAACCGGGAAAGGGAATAACACTCGAAATGTATATAAGAAATACTCAAGTTAATAAAAAAATTTATTTAAAGAAAAAAAAAGATACAGCTTTTAAGCTGACCTATACACTTTAAATGGATTAAAAACAATGGTTACCCTCACTTGCACAATGCATAGTACTACATGGATTAGAAGTGAATTGCAATCTCCCTAAATTCAATAGGTGAGACAATGTCTATAAACATCCTAGCCAAGTACACAGAACCAAGCAACCCATTCTTGATGGAATTCCATGGCTCCTGGAGAGAGGCAAGGCCTCCACCCACACAAGAAAATTCTCTTATTTATGTGCCAGTTTTCTGAAACCATTATAAGAATTTTATCCCTTAGGTTGACCACTTTGATTATTATAATATGATCATGATAATTCCCCATGGCCCCAGAGACAAATCTTGACTTCTTAATTTTACCAGGTTGAGTTTTGCCTATGAGACAAATCTTTTGCGCGTGACATAGCCAGGTCTAACAGATATTTCAAGATGAAAAACACTTCCAAATAGAAGGAGGACGATGAGGAAGAGGAGGGGAAGGAGGAGGAAGTATCGATTACAAATCTGAATTAGTCTCTTGCTGTTTATATATGGCATCGAGATTAACTAAGGCCAAAAAATATTTTTGTTTACCTACAAACTGAAAGAGAGTGCCTGTAGTTTTCCATAGCTCGTGCTGCACGGGTCACTGAACCTAAATTTTAAACCAAAAAAAAAAAAAAAGGAAAAATAAAGGAAAAAAGTTCTCTTTAAACTGCGTGTGTAAAAATATATAGGAAGCTAGGCTGGATTACTCAACCAATGCCTTGTCTCCCGCCAGCAGGAGTCCATGTCTTCCTTCTGTTGCAGGTAATAACTTGGAGAGAAGAGCAAAAGGCCACACCAGGGGAGAAAATGAAGGACAGTTAAAAGCAGTAAATTCATCATCACCCACACCCTGAATATTCAATACTACTGTATCTGTGTATACAGTCGATATTCCCAAGTGAGAACCTGCTTTGCTACACCAAAATGATCCCCCAAAGGTAAATGTTACCAAACGTACATCTGATAAGTTCTCTTGAGCTCTTCGCCTGTTGGCAATTTAAAAAGCCCAACTTTAAAGGCTCAAAGTGTGCCCAAGGATCATATTTTTATGGCTTAATGCAATTCTTTTAGAATAAAAAATGGTTTTCTTCTCATTCCAACAATAAACCACACCCTTTCTATAAGGATAAGTGTGTTAATTTGCCTGGTGACTAATACCGCCTTGATGTAAGAGAGTCAAGTGCAAAATCAGAAGTTAACTCTTCATTTCCCACCAATACTCAAATGCCACTGAGAGTGTCTAGAGACCTTTCTGTTCAAAGCAAAACTCTCAGTTATGGGATCTAAAATCGTTTGAACAACAGAGAATCCTAGGATACAGTAGCCATACAGTGAACGTTGTGTTGGTTTGATAGGCTCACTCCTGTTTTGAGTAATGTCAAAGTAGGTTGCAGGATCTGTGTTATTACAGAGTCTATGTCTTCAAGCCCGTAAAATGGAGCTAAGCGAACTCCTAACAGCGTTGCCGAGCCTCAACTGTCACACGGTTTCTTCGACATTTACCTGCCTTGTTATGTTCACTAGGAACTTAAATCACAACATCTTTTCTGTGGCGTAAGTTAAACTGGATATTATACGGAACTGTGTTCTTTCAGCAAAAGCCACCTCTGTCACTGTAACTGGTACAGTATTTTTGGGGGAAGAGAAGGCAGCATGGGTGCTTCTTTGGGTTCCAGACACTCGAGCCACAGAGAGTCTTGGGCAGTGTTGCTTCTCCTTTCTTGGCATTACCCAAGCTTTCTGGAAAGACCTGTGTCTTCATAAGCTTGGATGCAGAGCGGGTGTCTTAGACTTTGGCCTCTCATTTCCAGATTCAATTCTGCTGGCAGATCTCAAACTAGCATGTGTCCAGAGCACATCCGTAGGTTGTGGACCCTGCTTCATTGAGCGTAAAGCCCCTACCTGATAGAGGAATTTGCTGAGCTATCCAATCTTGGATGGAGTGATTGCTTTCTTCTGACTCTAGGACTTCTGGGAAGATTTGATCCTACTTCGCTGTTGTAGGCCCACTTCTTTCCCACTTGTGGAACAATAAATATGCATTTCCTTCTGGTTCCTTCTCTATCCATTCTTTCTAGTACAGTGTTAGACATACACCGCACATCTAATTTCAACCCTGTAGTTCTAGCATTTGTAAACAGCCAAATGAGAAAAATACAGACTTTAATGTGGACTTTAATAGTCTAGAAACAAGCCAGAAAACAAGCAAAAAGCTATTTATATCGTCATGAGAAAAGCCTTAATGTAAAAATCAAATAAATGGAAGCGGAAAGAATTTACCACTGAAAGCTCACTCCCCGTTAATACTATTTTCAAGCGTCTGTAGGAAATATTTTCCATTGTCCACATTGATCAAGCTTTGAAGAAATAATAGGAACTAAAAGAAACACTAGGCTCATACTCCCCACAGATCCACTTACCATCAGTAGGGCTTTCCTAGGCCGCAGCATTATCCTAATTAACTTATCTTTCATGAACTTGGAGAAGTGGGGCCTAGACAACCATTTCTGCTGGAGCCCAGGTGTCTGAACATGCCTGCATTTGTGGCTGAAACTCAAATGTTTCCTCCCACACACTGAAACAGGAATAGCTTTCATTTCCTTCAAAGGGTGAAGTACTTGGAAAATTTCATTTTTATTTTGCACTATTTTGTTTTACAAAGACCCATATTTGTCTATGTAAGGGGTTCTTTTTCTGTCATAGCATAATCCAAAGCTTATACTCTGAATCTATGCTCTAACTTTGTGTCATTCATTTTACAGCATTCATAATATGGAATGGTTTATGAAAACAAACAAAATTTAAAAGTCCATCCTTTGTGATTTATAGACTCCGACAACATAAACTTTGGAAAATACGTCAACTTTGTGAGAGTTTTTCTGCTTATGTTCTCACATCGCATAAGCAAGAGGACAACATTTTGATATTTATATGAAACCTCAGTATTAAAAGGGGTTCAGTAAACACACACATTTGAGCAGTGCAATCCAATGACTTAGTAGACGCAAACACACATTATGCACCAATGGTATATGAATTTGACATGCATTATCGCATTTAACTCTCATAATGTCATTACACAGGCCAGTGATTTTTTCCCCCTAAGATTACACACTAAGCAAGTCTAACTTTCTGAAATACTGAATTGAGAAGGGGTTGTGATGGCTGGTCTTTGTCACCTAACCCAAAAATACACATCCCTGTTGCTAAGAAATGAGAAAGGAGTCTAAGGTTAAAGTCAGGCCAAGAAGTGTGAGCCGAAAATCATGTGTCGTGGCAAAAAGAAAATAATTACTTAAAGTTTATTCTGATTCCTGGGGAACCAAAACAGGAGGGAATAATCAAATGAATTCACAGTGCCCATAAGATAAAAAGCAATGCCAGCAACCCAGAAGACGTGCCGTTTCTCCTAGCTCTGAAGACTTATGGACATTATGAAAGCAAGGAAGGGTGTCTAAGACATAAACAAAATACAGAAAGCAAAATAATCACTTTTCCTATTGTTCATAGGTAAACACAGTGTAACACCAGAGCCAAGCCCAAAACCAGCACACTTTTAATGTTCCTGAGAAATATTGTTCATGTGTGCACAGCCAGTGGTGCAGAATGTCTCTGCCAGATGCTTCCTCTCCTTGAGCTACAATAAACTGTTTCAGATAGTTCATGGCACTTAAGAAGCAGGTACTGATACGTTCACTGAAGGAACCTGCTGACTTATAGCATAACTATTTAATTCTTCAGCAACAGTACAAGACACAAACCAGCGAACCACAGGAGATACAACCTTCTTCACTGGTAAATGGGAATAATAACAGTACTTCCAACTCAGGCCACTGCACAGATTAATCAGCACATGAAAACTCTTCGAACTCTTAGATGCACGGACCCAAAGGCTATCCAACTTTAGGACCATTCCTCAACCCACGAGTGAAAACTCTGATGACACTTGAGAACTTTGTAAAGCTCAATAACTCGAAACCGAATATTGTGGCTAAAAGAATTAAAAGTGAAATCCTGTTACTGTTTTAGGAATCAATCATTAGACATGCCCAAAAAACAATTCTAAAAGGTACATGTATACTCTGTGATCTTTCTTAATTTCTCAAACTGCTTTAATTTTTTTGTTCTTTTTTTTTATTGTTGTTTTATGGTAAATAATGTGTCCTTAATGGAGTGGACTGGGCAGTTCCAAACTTTTGGTTCTAGCAGTCAAGGGACAATGATTCCAAACTGGGGCACCGTTGAAAGTGAAAGTACTGGAGTAATCAACAAGAATTAACTGACAAGAAAGGGGATTGTCCAGCAAAGCTGAGCTCATCTGCCCTTCGCATTCTCCTGAAATGCCAATAATAAAGAACTAATGGGTAGGTCTTATCCCGAAAGGCCAACTGATCCAGTATATTTTTACAAAATCATAATTGCATTTAATTTCAATATATTAACTTCTAAGACAAATTAAGCATTATCAGTTGTATTTAGATGCAAATACATCTCAATGAATTATGCAAAAGACAGGAACTTATAAACCCCCACCGATTACAGTGCCATTTAATATCATAACTTTATTCCACTGTATTTTGGAATGTATTTTCTTTCACTTGCAGGATTTATGAGATACTGTGTCCTCGGCATTTTATGCGGGGCCTGACATTAAGGAAGTACTCAAGTAATACGAATGGATTGGTAAAAAATAAAGCCAATTCTTTAGCTTCCACATCTCAGAATTTAAAGTGCTTAAGGAAGAATAACCAATTAAAAATATAATCCTAAGTCTTACATTCACTTACGATGCCAATGTGTAAGGCAGTGTCAAAGTGCATTGCAGTCTTTTCTTATGGGGATACAGGATTTTGGTTACTAGTACTCCTGCTATGTTCTCTAATAAGCAGATCACGCCTCAGAAGAAATGTTGACAAGGAGTCCAGTAAGTGGAAGGAGAGTGAAGGTGCTTAAGTTTCTGGAAGAACCAATGAACCCTTATATATGTTGTGAAAAATGTAAAATAGGGCATGGACACATTTTTAAAAGAAATGTATTATTTGTAAGGATTGCCCCTACTATTCCCCATATATATAATTGTAATTTTATCAAAAATAGACATTTTTCACACACTATATCCAGATCACAGTTTCTGCTTCTCCAAGTTCTCCCAGATCCTTCCCAACTCTCCACTCGTGTGCCCCAACTCTCCACTCATGTGCCCCAACTCCCCTCTCACTCAAGTGCATACCTTTTCCTCTCTCTCTCTCTCTCTCTCTCTCTCTCTCTCTCTCTCTCTCTCTCTCTCTCTCTCATTAGAAAGCAAACAAGCCCTCTCCTTCATGTGGGAGTCCTAAAGCTGGAGCAGAGGCTGACTCTGACTACATTGCCTTACCTTTGGGTCCCTGTCTCCTAACTGGGTTGCCTTGTCTAGCCTCAATAGAAGAAGATGTGATGGTGAGAAGGTGTGCCTAATATTGCACATCTTGATATGCCAAGGCTGGTTGATATTCACAAGAGATCTCAGCTTGTCTAAGGAGAAGGGGTGGGGGAAGGCACATGAATGGGAAGGAGGGGAGGAAAGAAGGGACAGGGAGGAGAGGAGGGAGGGGAAGCTGCAACTGGGATCTAAACTAAATAACTTAATAGAAAAAAGAAAGGAAGGAAGGAAGGAAGGAAGGAAGGAAGGAAGGAAGGAAGGAAGGAAGGGAGGGAGGAAGGGAGGTAGCAAGCAACTAAACCCCCATAAAAAGCAAAAAAAAAAAACCCCAAAAAACTAAAAACTAAAAAGCAAGCCAGAATAGGACAAAACAAACAGAACCCGTTTTGAATACAAACATCAGTCTTTGGAAGAAGAATTGAACACTTCCAAGTAACCAAGAGCATACCAGATATGGCAAGGTAAAATATAACTCACTTTCAGAACCCAGAGCCAAGAATATATAGAATGGCTCATGTTCCTGCCCTGTGCTCTGGTCTGTACTCTAATTGCAGGAGAGAGTGACTCAGCAAAGACACATGGCACCAAATAAATAAATAAATAAATAAATAAATAAATAAATAAATAAATAAACAAACAAACAAACCAGAATCCATAGACCTTAATCTTACCATTGCATAGCTTCCTACAGATGTAGAACTGTGTGGTGAACCCAGTGCTTTATGGGAATGGCTCTTTTGAGACAGCGAGATGAGCTTACTGCTTACAGGTTCTTCCTACCAGGCTTGGTGACCTGAATTTGATTCCAAAATCCCAAATGGGAGGAGAGAACAATCTCTGTGAGTTGGTCCTTCAACTTCCACACATGCTGCATGGCAAAAGCCCCTCTCCTACATGCGAAATAAATAACTATAAAAAAAAGAATGCTCTATAATATCATATAAGCACACTGCTGCTTAGAGAGCTAACAGAATTTTTCATGTCTTCCCTACTATAACTCCAAAGACATGTTTCAAGCCTCTGATTCAAAAAGACTGAAAAATGGTGAGCGCCAAGAAATGTCTGTAGCTTTAGAAAACTTTTGTACTTGTCAAAAGCAGCAGCTAACGTACAGAGGCTGTGTTTATGAGCAGTAGATAATCAGTTTGTGCAAGCTCACTATCCCCAAAGTTCTTTCCCGAAGTCTTCAGCAGACTTCATACAGGTTCTGGTTCTCTGGGGATCAGCTGCCCTCTTTGCGGGTGACACAGTCACCTGCCACCAAGCCTGTCCTGGACATGAGAGAGCTTTACAAAAGAACTTGACGCTTATCAGTGTGGAGCTAAAAAAGCTAAGAGCAAACACATATTTGAATAAATGACCCTATTAAATAACAGAACATTGATCTAATTGTTCACTGCCTCCCACAGTTTTCACATCCTACATGGATCCTACCAGGGTCCACGTCCGTGTTTTATCCATTTTCTCTTCCATATTTCTCCTTTCTGCCTCTCCCAGCGGAGACCCTTTTAAAGGTGCTCATTGAGGAGATAACAAAGAAACCAGAAGCAGAGCTCTCTTCTAGCACCGTGGCCTTTGGCAAGGACATTCTCACAGCTGCTGTTTTGTGACCCCAGTTCTCCTTGATCAGGTTCTACCTCCAGCACTTATCAGACTCCCACAATTGTATTTCAATATTAACAACATAAAACCATAAAATATCCATGAAATGTACAAATATCCATTGTAACTCATTGCATTTTTGTAACTCATGCTTTGCCTGTGATGCTTCTCCCGTGTTGCCTTACTTCGTGACAGAAGATGAACTTTTATTTTCAATTCTTCCCAAAACAAGAAAATAATGCAGAATTAAACGGCATCTGTGCATAAACAAATATTCAAAGATTAAAGCTTTCTAGGCAAATTTTCACAGTATTCTTGCTCTAGCCAGACTAATTTTCAGCCCTGGAAATACCCAGAGAGACTCTTTAATCTGCTGGTGACAAGGCTATGAATAGCCCTTATTCATCAGTCTCTCACACAAGATAATTGACCACAGAGTCCAAGACAAGAGAGATTTGGAGGAGGATGTGGCAAGGTGCTAAGGGAAGTCTCTTAACATGTTCCTGGGGCTCTTGAAAGAGGAAAGAAACACCTTTGAAGGTTCCTGGAATAATTTCTTGAACATGCAAATAGGTGACTAAGATACTGAAAACTAATTCAGCAATAGATAGAGCATTTATTTCTCTTAGCATGTAGGGGTTATGTCAAAACTGGTAAGAATTAAACCTAAATCTAGAGAGGAGAAATCAATGGAGAAGACAGAAGACTGTGGGCTGGGAGTTGAAGTTCTGGCACTGTGAAAGATTTCCTTTTGCTGGAGAGGATTAAATGATTTCTGACTTCTGCATTTCACAGGCGCCAAGTAGATTTTAATTTCAGATGAATTCATTACTGTACTGGGGGGAGGGAGGAACCTTCATTGTTTAAATTGTAAAGCCAAATACATAGTTTCACAGTAAATTTCCACTCATTCATAAACGAGAAATAATGTCCATGTTCTCCTCAGAGCTCACAAAAAAAGTAAGATTTCATGACAATATCCCAATGAATAATTAATGATGTAATCCATTTGTTTTTAAGATATTTATAATTTATTTGATCAGATTACAAATGGAATATCTAAAAATTATGAAAATATACTACCATGGAAAAGAAGAACTATTCATTCTATGCCATCAAAGCCAAACTATGAACAAAAGTCTTCCAACGGGTATTTATATTAGTTCCAGACAACAACAAAATGTCTGGCTCTAAATTTACATACATTAATCAAGAAATTCAAAAACCGATAGCTGCAAGAATATCCTTTTTTTTTTTTTTTTTGGTTCTTTTTTTCGGAGCTGGGGACCGAACCCAGGGCCTTGCGCTTCCTAGGTAAGCGCTCTACCACTGAGCCAAATCCCCAGCCCCAAGAATATCCTTCTTATTAGTGGGGTTATTGCTTTGAAGCCAGTGTATACACAGCTGGTGTATATATAGTCAGTATATATACAATCAGTGTATATACAGCCAGTGTATATGCACTGTGTACACAGCCAGTGTATACTCAGCCAGTTTATATGCAGTCAGTGTGTATACAACCAGTGTATATGCAGCCAGTGTATATGCAGCCAGTGTATATGCAGCCAGTGTATATGCAGCCAGTGTATATGCAGCCAGTGTATATGCAGCCAGTGTATATGCAGTCTGTATATATAGCCAGTGTATATGCAGCCAGTGTGTATGCAGTCAGTGTATATGCAGCCAGTGTATACAAAGCCAGTGTATATTACAGAATCCTGATACAGTCATTGAAAATGATAATGATGTAGCATGGTTACACACATCTGCAATCCTAGCACTCAATAGGCAGAAGCAAGAGGATCATTTTGAAGATAGCCTGGGACTATATAGTGAGTTCCACCTACCCTGGACTATACAGCAAGACTCCATCTTTCATAAACAAATATTTATCAAACGCCCACTTACGCTATAATGCTGTGCTAACCTCAAGGTGATTAGAGAACATATTGTTACTGGAAATCTATTGGCAAAAAGAAGTAACACGGTATAGTCTTCCAAGGTTCTGGAATTGCTACATGCAAAAGTGTGGGAGGATGGGGTGGCGTGGGCCTCACCAAGCTTTCTGAGGGCTCACAGTTACAGCGAGGTCCACACTTCCCCTCACCTTTCACCTTTTATCAGATGGTTGCCTTTGAATGTATAGTGATTGACACATTTCAAGTGAAAGCACCACTGGGAGCAGGGAACACTGAGTACCTTTCCACCTCAAGAAAATGTGGCGAGTTGGTCTTCCCTAAAACTTTAGGCCGTTAGACCAAGAAAACCATTGCAGTCATAGCAATTCCAGAGCTTTAATGGTCAAATCTTCCTAGATGGCCTTGGGAAACTTCGTAGACTCCAAAACCTTTGTATTTTAAAATATTGTTGCATGACCTTCAAACACTTGTTTTTCATCTATTAAAAACAGAGCATATTATACACATAGGACTTTTTAGCTTTTTAAAAATAATACTTTATCAGCTTTTTGAGAATTTCCTACATGTTTTGGTCATATTCACCCCTAAACCCCTCCCCCAAGTCTTACCATATACACCCTTTCCACTGACTCCTCCCTATGTATCCAACTTTGAGTTTCTTCCCAACTGCTCTTGGGAGTGGGGCCTGCCCTGGTATGTTGGTACCCTACCAGGAGTCACAGAAAACTGACTCTCCTTCTCCCAGCACCTATAAAACACCCAAAGCGTCTCAGATAGAGGTGAGGGTTTGTGCTTTCCTCCTCTACTCTGTACTGGCTTTTGTCTGCCTGGAGCTCGCCTGAGTCTTATGCATGCTGTCACACACACACTGTGAATTCATAGCTGCAACTGCTCTATTGTATCTAGGAAAGTTTCCTTGAAGCTATCTCCCACCTCTGGCTCTTACAGTCTTTCAACCTGCTCTTCTTCAGAGATCCCTGAGCCTTGGGATGGAGGGGTGTGATGTGTATATATGCATCCTTCTAAGGTCAAGTGCTCCATGACCTCTTACTCACTACATGTTGACCAGTCCAAGATTTCTGTGTCAATGGCCCACCGCTGCACGAAGCTTCTCTAATGAGGTTTGAGGGATGCTCTGATCTATGAGATATTAGCAGTTGGTTTAATATTGAGTCCATTTAGCAAAACAATATTATTATATTCTTATCTAGGGCCTACGTCCTATTAGCTACCAGCTTCAAGACCATTAACAGTGCCAAATATGCCAGACACATGTTCCATAACATGGGGCTAACCTTAGGTCCTGTCAGAAAGTTGTTGGTTACTGTCCTGACATTCTTTCCACTAATGTACTAGTGAGCATATCTTGAATGTCTTGTAAGTCACAGGGTTCACAGCAGGGCAAGATTGGTGACTCCTTTCCCTTTCTGGTACCAGACATAGAACCTTCCACTGCTACAAAAGATAGCCAATAAGGATGAAGCTCCCAGGTGAGTGCCGCCATTATTTCTCCATGTTCTATGTACTTGGCACACAAATAAGTAAACAGTAGGGTTTGCCAGAAAGTTATGAAAGGCATATAATCCTCCATATCCCATAGCATTGGTGATATTCTGTAGTGCTTGGTGGTAGTGGTGATGGGGTGGCCTATGAAAGCCCATTACCCTCAACTCAAAAATAAATAACCCATTCTTGGCATTAGGGATTTTATTTGCTAGCATGTACAGTCCAGTTGGTATACTGACCTTACAGTAACTCCATGAAAACTCTTTTTATATATTTGCATGTATATATTTTAGAAAGCTTCTTCATGAGCAGGTTTTCATGTATCATTTCCTAAAGACCTTTAGTATTCGTTATCACTCCTCACAGTCCCTCCTTTACCCTCCCAGCCATCATTCCAATTTAACCTTCCTCCTCCAATATTCCCTTTAAACCCCTTATACCATTGTATTCTATCACCCCTCTCTTGAAAGGGGCATATACCCCTGGGACCCCTTAGTAACTTTGTGGCCTCTATGTGTATTCCAAATGAAGTACACACCGGGAGATTCAAAGCTAACCTGCGCCAATGAGAGAAAACGTGATATTTGTCTTTCTGTGTCTGAGCTACCTCACTCAGAATGACTGCTTCTCTCCATCCATTTACCTATGAGTTTCATAATGTTACTTTTTAACAGCTGAATAGTATTTCATTGAACATCACATTTTCGTTGCCTGTTCGCACATCGATGGACAGCTAGGCTATTTCCAATTTCTAGCTGTTGTGAACAGAGCATCTGTGAGCAAAGATAAATGAGTACCTCTCGAGTAGGATACAGAGTCTTTTGAGTATGTGCCCAAGAGATCCGCAGTTGGATCACACGGTAGATCTACTCCCAGCTTTGTGAGGAGACTACACTGACTTCTGTAAAGGCTGCACCCATGTGCACTCCCAGCACCAGAGAACAGGCATTGTCAATCGTCACCCTTCCCACATTGGCGCCTACATCCGCCGCTGTCATTTTTGTTTGCCTGTTATGATGGACTAAGATGAATCTTAAGCACAGTTTTCATTTCCCCTGATAGCTAATGTTGAGCATTTTATCAGCCATTTGCAGTTCATCTTTCAAGAACTCTCTACCTAGTCCCATGTTAGACATGAATATTTTCGCGTTATCATTAAACTATAATCAGACATTCTTCTTTGTTCTTTATTTTCTCCTTAAGCTGGGTTAGAATTCAATCCAAATGTCACACATGCATCCACAAATGTACACACACACACACACACACACACACACACACACACACACAGAGAGAGAGAGAGAGAGAGAGAGAGAGAGAGTGAGAGAGAGAGAGAGACTTAAAGAATAAAGAATGAGGCTGGAGAGATAGTTCAGCAGTTAAGCACACCTGATGCTCCCCCAGAGGACCTGGGATCAGTTTCCAGCACCCACAGAGCAGCTTATAATTACATGTAACTCTGGCTCCAGGGGATCTGGTGCCCTCTTTTGCCCTCCCTGAACACCAGACATGCACGTGCTGTGCACAAACATGGTTCACACTCAGACACTTAAGATGAAAATAAATCTAAAAAATAAAGGAGGTGAAAAGAAACACAGAAGCAAAGACAGCACAATAATAGGGAGGACTAAAAGCTGCCTCCTAGGTCCCTGTCATCTTGGTTTGTGTGGAAACAGTGACACTTGGAGATTTCTGTTTACTCAGCACCAAGAGAGGGACGTGGCTCTCTGCTGTTTACATGGTGTGCTTTAAAAACCTTATAAAACTGAGCGAGAAGCTTGTTCATAACCAAAAAAGTTAACAAGATTAATTCATACCATACTACTGAAGTCTGGTTAAACTAAGCCACATAGTGGTCTGAATTAAGAACTAGAGATGACAGAGTCACACTGAGGACTATCTTAGCCATGATGCTTCCACTCAAAACCTGGTAACCAAACAAAAAAATGATTTTCCTTACTTAGTAAAAACATGATTATAATTTTAGAGTTTCTTTAAGTAACAATCGCAGAGAAGCTTGGCAGAAACAAAAAATAGAGAACATGTCGCAGACAACTACTAACTTTTTTTTTTCAAAAAAAAAATCATCACAGTGAGCTCTAAACAGATGAGGTTTTGAAAATGTGCCCGTATTCATGGAACTCCTAACCTTAAATAAACGTAAAGCTATGTTTCCAAAACCACCGTTAGATTTAAAAAGTACGCACAGCATACAGTTGGAAAACAAGAAAATACGACTCCCAAAAGATTGAGCAACTGTGTCATAGAAATGAAGAACAGGGTTCTTTTTTAAAACAGAGAGGAGTGGAGAATATGAAACACATTCTTTTTATAAATAAAATAGAAGAGAGATTGGCTACTGAAGAAGGAATGATTTTATCTACGAACCTGACGTATCTGAAACACTCATTTGAATGTGAAAAGGGAAACTTTTAGTAACGATAGGGGAGGTTCTAGCACAGGGGACAGATGACATCCCAGGGAACACTATATATCTATCTCTGTGGTGGAAAGCTATGCCGAGTGATAGGAAAACGAGATAAGAACTGGAGGGTTCTTCCAAGATCTAAATTAAGCTATATTTCCAGCCATTTGACAATCCACCCCACCCCCCGAATTGTAGTCACTCATAGTGTTGAACTCTTTGGCTTGGTTCCTAGTCTTACAGCTCAAGCAAAGTCTCGGAGAAAAGTTGTTTTCAAAGCTCGCCGACCACTGTCCCGCAGTACGCCTCAAACTCGGCTCATAGCTTGGCCAAGTGCTCCACCCTCAGGCCTTTCGCGGTACTCTGTGAAGAGTTCAGGGTGTCTCCTCAGCCTCCCTTTAGTCTGGAGTGTACTCAAACCTCTTTGAGTCTGTGGAAGCCCTACAATGGGAAGCTGGCTCTGGGATCATTCCCTGAGACATCTCAGGAATGAGGGCTCAGTGAGAAAAGACTCTGTACCCCCCTAATTTACCTCTCTCTCTCTCTCTCTCTCTCTCTCTCTCTCTCTCTCTCTCTCTCTCTCTCTCGTGTGTGTGTGTGTGTGTGTGTGTGTGTGTGTGCGCGCGTTGTTATTTACCTCATCTTCCAGTTTCTTTCTTTTTTTTTTTTTTTTTTTGGTTCCTTTTTTCGGAGCTGGGGACCGAACCCAGGGCCTTGTGCTTCCTAGGTAAGCGCTCTACCACTGAGCTAAATCCCCAGCCCCCATCTTCCAGTTTCTTAAATGCTTTCTTAGAGTTTAAGCTCACAAATACATTTCCAAGCTTCCAAGTGAAGCAAAACAGGGAGGGGCTTCTTCAGCAGGTTTCGCCCTCGACCACTAAATATCTATGTTTTTCTCATTCTTAGTAAAGTTGGAGGCAGAGAGCATATGGAAAAAAAAAACCTGGAGAGGATTAAATGGAACAAACCAATCTGTTCCTAAACCCTTGTCTCTAGACTTCCAGAAAGTGGTTTGGCTTCTTACCTAAAAGGAGATGCATCCCCCAAAGATCTGCTGTCAGATTCCGAATGTTTGAAAATTAACACACGTGTTCTTAGCCAAACAACTCCTGGAAGGAGCATCAAAGAAAGGGAGTTTACCAAAGAGAACAGCACTGGGCGATTTAGACAGGGCATAAATATCTACGCAGTTGAAAACGAAAAGCCACTGACCATAAATTTTGACCAAGACCATAACCACTTAAAATTAGGTCACGGATATATTCTGATGCCTTCTATGAAGACTGTCCCACACCATGATAACACTGGTAAAGTATTCACTCAACATGAGATGTCGGCCTACTGTGGCTGCAATGTAGCATGTTGGGATGAGCGTGCTTTCTCCACAGAAAGACAATTCCACAGCAGCTGCTGCCTCAGCCCTGCAGGAAAGCCTCATTGCAGATCATAAAAAAGACTATCAGGATCACAGGCTGGACAAGCCATCAAAGATAGTAACTGAGCTTCTGATGGTGCAGCACCCTTGTCAAGAGGCAACCCAGAGAGAATGCTCAACCCTTTGAGCTCAATGCCAGGATTCCACTGTGGAAGAGGAAAATCAGTTGCCCTCTCATCTCTACTGCACAACACATGCACTTAACTCTCTGTCACCAAATACAGACACAAAATAACAAAATAAACATAATAAATCTTTAATGAGAAGATAACCCAAGGCTCCAGGCAAACCCTCCTTTAACTCCCCGGATTGCCTGTTCTAACTTCCAGCAAATATGACACGTGGAAATTCATTTACCTACCCCAAATCATTCTATTTTTGCTTGAAGTAATGCTTGTTTTCCTCTGGGGGCCAAACGACAGTAAGTTTAGCTGTCGCCCTGGATAAAAAGCCCTGAGAGGTTGTGCAGCCCCAGCTATTCCTTTACACGCTACCTGCTCCACACTGGGAAGCCACGCACTACAGCTCCCTCATGTGGAATAATTTTAAGCTCTCTTCATCTTACTTTGCCCTCACCACCCCCCAGGTAAAATAATTTGATAGACTCTTGAACACGTAATGTCAGGGCTAGATGCAATCTCCCACAAGTGTTCTCTTTTGGGGGGCTCCATGGAATGAACCCACACCTCCTACAAAACCAATGGCGGTTTTCAGTTTTCACTAGATCCATTGTCCTTGTTGGAATCAGAGAAAGGAAGATGTGAAGGGTTTATTCCTTGATGAACCAATTTATAAGACTTCTATCTCTGCTTTCTCCGTCCACACAGGAAACTACAGTTACGATTCTACTCTGTGCCTGTATGTGTCTTTCTCTCTCTCTCTCTCTCTCTCTCTCTCTGTCTCTCTCTCTCTGTCTCTCTCTCTCTCTGTCTCTCTCTCTCTCTGTCTCTGTCTCTCTCTCTCTCTCTCTCTCTCTGTGTGTGTGTGTGTGTTCATCTCCTTGCAAGAACATCTAAATCCTCATCATTTCCTACGTGAAAGGAATGAGAATATGAAAGGCCCCTGTCTGTAGATTTTCTTATTCCTAAGGAATCCAGTTTAACCACACAGTTTATATTAATGAGGTAACATAAGGAAAGCTTCTAAAGATGGGCTACATTTAATCAATCATGTTTATGGACAATCCATCCACACACCAAAAAGAACAGAGTTTGTGGAGCTTCTGGGTTGCTAGGGGTGCTGAGAAGGTGGTATGCCTGGAAAGAATGGAGAAGCCTGCAGTCCATACACAACTTTGCCCTGTGAACGTCATTTTTATGACAGTTTTAGTCAGTGACCTATGTAATTAATGTGAAATTTAGGAAGTAAATTGTTTTTTTCGGAGCCATGGGAACTCTTCTATCGGATGGCCCAACCCAAGGAGAAGGTCATAGGAACTCCCATAATGCCCTTCAGCTGACAGAGCGAGTGATAACCTGGACTTGGAATGTCCTCTGAAGTGAGTGGCACTCTGTAGGACTGAGCCTCCGCCCGGAGGAGCAACTCCTTCCACATGGACAGTGTCAGAGCTCCTTTAGGCTGCCAAACAATGAGTTGGTTGCTCCAGAGTTTCATGGCAGGAAGCAACAGCATTTAGTCACAAATGTTTTCTGTTTTGAGAATAGTGATGCTGAAAACCGATTTTCTCTTCCTGTTCCACAGATGCTTAAATGACTGATATAGTTGAGTTTGGGTTCTTTTGTTTTTGTTTAAGTAAGAAATGGAGAGAGTGGGGTTTCCTGCTGGAAAAGATAATATTTCCCTTGCCCATGGCTTCCTTTCTCAATGAAGAACTGGTGAGTTGCATTTCATTAAACTCCATTATTATTTTTTTAATTTAGCCAGCAAAATAATTTTTTACAGATTGGTGATAAGGCAGCAGACTATTTTATTATATACTTATACCACATGGAATCATTTAAAAAGTTTTAATCAATCAGTAGATTTTCAAACAATCTTTGAGTATACAAAATCCCTTAACTTGAAAATAATACTTAGTAGAAAACATTTATTATTTACTAGGTAAAATAATGAAACTTAGACCATATAGCTCAAATTTCTATATTCTTTGTGGGGAGCGCCTTTTGTCTGAGTGAAAATATAGCTAAAAGGCAGGAGCAAAAACACAAAATAGATAAGAAAACGAGTAATTAATTCTGTCCATAGCTTCACAGGCATGCCTGAGAAGTAGCATTTTTCATACACAAAATGAGAAGTGACAAGATCAATGTAATTCTAAATAAACTGACGAAAGTTTATTGTGCTACATTGACAGCCAACCCTAGAATGATAACCCTAGTCAAGATGACTGGTTCTATGAGAAGTTAATCTTAATTTCAAAGATTTATTTTCAAATACGAATGGGTGAGAGGGTATTTGCACAAGTGTGCAAGTATCCACGGAAGCCAGAGGCATCAGATCCTCCTTGAGCTGTAGTTACAGAGAGTATGAGCCATCCTTATGTGTGCTATGAACCAAACACATGTCCTCTGCAACATCCATGGTCCTCTGCAACATCCGTGGTCCTCTGCAACATCTGTGGTCCTCTGCAACATCAGTGCACACACTTAAGCACTGAAACACCCCTTCTGATGTGAGAGTGAAAAGTGGTCCTGAAGCATCCTCTCTCTCTCTCTCTCTCTCTCTCTCTCTCTCTCTCTCTCTCTCTCGATGTGTGTGTGTATGCATGCACATGTATGTGCATTTGGATGTAAGGGATCAACCATGGGTATCGTTCCTCAGACTCTACCCATCTTTTATTGGGATAGATGGCCTAGTACTCACCAAGTATGCTGGCTGGCCAATGATTCCCTCCTGTCTTCAACTCCCTAGCACTGGGGTAACTAGTCCACTGTGCCCAGCTTTTCATAAGGGTTCTGAGGCCCAAATCCAGATCAGTATGCTTGCAAAGTAAGCACTATAACTGCTTAATAAAAGTCATGCAGTACTATGTTCTCAGCATGGTGCTTGGCAATTTATAAATATTACATTGGTGTATTGTTTACACACACACACACTCACACACACACACTCACATGCATACACAGTTACCTCCACTTTTGGATAAGGAGGCTCAGCTGAGATGCTGCATTACTTAAGGGTCCAGGCCTACTTATCTGATCCTAAGTTGTTTCTCAGTTCTGATTCTCTGCTTTAGAAATAGCACCTTTTAAAAATGGCCACAGCTAGAATAAATGAAACTCAAGACAGATGATCAAAATGTGAATGCTTCACTCCTTCTTTAAAAGGGGAACAAGAATACCCTTGGCAGGGAAGAGAGAGGCAAAGATTAAAACAGACACAAAAGGAACACCCATTCAGAGCCTGCACCACAGGTGGCCCATACATATACAGCCATCCAATTAGACGAGATTGATGAAGCAAAGAAGTGCAGGCAGACAGGACCCAGATGTAGATCTCTCCTGAGAGACACAGCCAGAATACAGCAAATACAGAGGCGAATGCCAGCAGCAAACCACTGAACTGAGAATAGGACCCCCGTTGAAGGAATCAGAGAAAGAACTGGAAGAGCTCGAAGGGGTTCGATACCCCTTATGAACAACAATGCCAAGCAACCAGAGCTCCCAGGGACTAAGCCACTACCCAAAGACTATACATGGACTGACCCTGGACTCTGACCTCATAGGTAGCAATGAATATCCTAGTAAGAGCACCAGTGGAAGGGGAAGCCCTGGGTCCTGCTAAGACTGAACCCCCAGTGAACTAGATTGTTGGGGGGAGGGTGGCAATGGGGGGAGGATGGGGAGGGGAACACCCATAAAGAAGGGGAGGGGGGAAGGGGATGTTTGCCCGGAAACCGGGGAAGGGAATAACACTCGAAATGTATATAAGAAATACTCAAGTTAATAAAAAATAATAATAATAATAATAAAAGTAAAACGAAACCTGAAAAAAAATAAAAACAGCCACAGGCTGCTTTTAAACAATTAAGCTAAACTATTTACTCTTCAGAATTTGAGCCTTATATTTCTGTGTTCTCATGTTCATAGTGTATATTAACACTGGAAAGTCTTTATGTTTTATTTCTATAGAATAATAATTTATTTGTATAAATAATTAAACAGAATTGGGTATTTAATTTTATGAAATATCAGTAGTCTTGCTGTATTCTAATGTCATAGTAGCTATTCAGAGTTAGGGAAATTAAATTACATAGCATAGGCTAAGGTTGGGGGAAATTACACTGCTTTTTAACTCTTCATCTAATAACTAAGGAAAAAGGGGAAATTTTTCTATGTTAAAAATAGTGTTAAGTATTCTAAATAGAAATATCCTAAATAATCATTATTTGTAGCAAACAAGCATATTTCACATAAAATTATTTTTAAGAAAAAAATGTTTCTCAGTTCAGTGTAGTATCAATCGATGAGTCACTGCTATAATTTTCTGAGTTTTTCAATTCTACATAACTATGTGAATACAAAAGTCTTAAACGTTTTTAAAATCTAGAACATAGCATGATGATCACACATACAGACACACGCACATACATGCACACACGCATACACACACACACATACATGCACACACACACATGCACACACATACATACACACACTCACACACATGCACACACACACATGCACACACATACATACACACACACTCACACACACACACACATACACACACACTCACACACACACACTAACCTTGAGACCATGGGTATACTTAGCCATATAACAATTACCTTTGTAAAAATGCTTGCATTTATTACTGTGTGCAACTAAACATGTGAGTGCAGACATGTTCAGCGGCACACATGTGGAGATCCCAGCACAACCTTCAAGGTGTGTCCAACCCTTCAGGCTTCACAGAAAACACGTTCACCCATCCAGCCTTCCTGTTACTGCCTCTTAGAGTCATTCGGAAATGTGAATGCTCAAGGTCAATTGAAATTAACTCTACTACTTCATGCATTCTCCTACCATTAAGCACAGTTAGCCGTTAGCCCCTGCTTTGAAATCCCTCCTATAATCATATGAAATTCCTCTGAAGTTTCAGTTTTCCCTCTGAAAGTATATCCAGCAGGGGACATTTCTATCTATAAAGGAATTTGTTAGGAAGACCCACAGTTCTATACTCAGAAAGCTGTTAGTCCCAAGTGTCCCTAACCTGAAAAGAGCAGCCCACCCATGAGCAGTTACCACTAGGTGGAGGCCAAGCCCTCCCCCAGTGAAGGGGCTTGTGCTACTCATGCTGACCTTGTCCCACTTTGCCCCCAGTCCCGGTGTGACAAGAGTGTCCAAGCCTACTCCCTGCTGTGTGTGGGCCATCGTCACGCCTTCTCAGATGCCCACAGACCTGCTGACAGCTGCACACAGCCTCGGCCCGCCACCTCTCTGAATTTGACTCTCAGCCAAGAATGTAGAAGAAAAGAGTGGTGATCTCACAACCACAGCCAAGCTTGTGACAGCCTGGCCATGCCAAAGCCCCTGTATCATCGCGAAGGCTATCCCCATAATCAGTCTTGGAGATGCATTTTCTTCTGTAATCTTTTCTGCCGACATATTCGAACAGCTCAACAGCTCTTGCTGTTGTTTCTTGTTCTAATCGCCCTTCC
Source organism: Rattus norvegicus (assembly GCF_021556685.1). Lineage (NCBI taxonomy): Eukaryota > Metazoa > Chordata > Mammalia > Rodentia > Muridae > Rattus > Rattus norvegicus. The sequence goes on along the minus strand of NC_141535.1, from coordinate 218,751,664 downwards.
TCACACTTCTGATATTGGGTTTGCTCAAGAGCCCCAAATTTATATTTCTGTCCTAAGAGGGATAGACATACCATTCAGGAGTGAGGCCTCTAGAGAGCCGTGACAAGTCCATCACTGGGAAAGTAATCCTCCTGAGTTGCTGTACAGGACACAAGCTAAGCTTGGACAGCAGACATCAATGTGAACATGGGGAATCTCAGCACACTGGCCACCATCTGAGCTCATCTTGACCATCGTGGTCCAGGCAGGGTCTGATCAATCCATTCAGGTGAGCATCTTGAGGAACAACAAGTCATAATACAGCTTGAATTCAAGTTTCAGAAAGAAAAAAAGCAAGAATTAAATAATTGTTGATCCCACAGCACTGGATGAAAGTCTGTTTCTGGGTGCATAGCCAACCGGAATATAGCAGTATGGACACAACAAAACTAGCCAAGAGCTCTGGGCAACTTTCTTCCTTCAGCACCCAGGACAGTGATGTGGTTGAATGCCAAACCCTAAAGCCAAGTTGTTTGGACTTGGGTCTTGACCTTGTCGCTAATTTAAGCTGCACTGGCTTTCCTCTAGTTCAGATATCCTTACAGTGATCAGCCCCCTCCCTCATTTCCCGAGAGGATGAAATGCCCTACACCATCACAGCATTGAAAGTTGGTGGCATGTACCATGTGATGCCTGCTTTCACACAGTCTGATTAAATCCTGTTCAAAACCACGGGAGACGAAACATCTGAATACTCCAAGAGCAGGCCCGATCCCTTCAGACTGGGAAAGGGTATTCCTTACCTACCTAGCTAGGCTGTTAGCTTGTTGAGGCCACATGACCAAAAGTCCAACTTCATGGACGTTAGACAAATTTAAGAGGCTACAGGGTTAATCACTAAGGCTGGATCATTTCATAAGATCCCCAGAGGCTGCCACTAAACTTTGATCCCATTGCCAAGTCATTTCTCTAACTACTGAAATGAAAAGTGAAATTCAGTTGTATTTTGACTCATAATGGCCTGAAACACTCTCAAATCCTGGTGGCCAACCAAGGACCCAGGGACAGCTTTTAAAGAATTGTCTTTGTGGTTGAATGTCCTGGTTAGTTATAAATGGAAGGGAAAGGGAAGGAAAGAGAGATGAGAACCTGCCCTTTCCTTCTAAGAATCACCATATCTATATGGCTGTTTCAGGGAAAGCTGAGGTTTGGGTTAAACCTGGGTTTTCTCTGTGTGCCTGGTACTCACATCACTATTTACAAGAAGAAAAAAACCTTCCGTATTTTTATTTAGCCTCTATTTTGTAAAAACAAATTTGTATGTTCACACAACAAATGGCTGCAGCAGGGGTTTCTTAGCAACTTCACAATGCTGCATTTGTTTCCCTTTCAAAAATGGCTTCCTGTATCCGTAAAGACTATGTCCTGGTGGAAAGTGAGCACTGACGCCCAAGGCTACCCTCTGTCCTCCACACCCATGTCACGTGTGCCCCCTTATATTCACACTCTCCAATCATACACGCCTACACAAATAAAATTATACTGATCAAAACAGTGCACTGCTCTCCAAGTGCCCAGCACATGGGCACAAACTAAGCCACGGAGTGCCATGACTATATTACCAGCACCTCTTAGATCAGAGAGTCTGGAGTGCACAGACTTCCCCCATCAAGCATCTGCAAGGAATAGCTTTAGCCAGAGCACTTCAAGGGATGCTCCAGCAGGGTAAAGATGGATGGTGTGTTCCATGCTCCTTACTGGCAGCAAAAAAACAAGAATTATCTAGCTCACTGTGGTCTGTGATCTACTGGTCCCTGTGTCACATTATTTGAACATCTGCTTCACTGCCCAGCAACAGATCACAACTCTCCTGTCACGTTCTAGGTGACCATGGAATAAAGCCAAGCACAGCTACAAAGAATTGGCTGGAACCCAGAGGGCACCTGGGCCAGCGGCAGCTCCCAGCCAGCACCTATACAGGATGCTTCTTTTGGATGTAATGTATTAGCCTTTTTAGCAGTGTTCTGGTGAGGAGCAGGGTGACTCAGGTGACTGGGTATGAATGTCTGTGAATTACATAGTTTCCTTTTGCATACTTAATGTGACAAATTCTGACTCAACAATTCTTCACCTGTTTACGTCATCACAAAATAGTTTTGTACCTTAGCGGCTGCTAAGAGAAAATTTTAAAGTTTATGATTCCTAAAGTTTTCAGTGTTTATAAAAATTTAAATCATAAAAGCTTTCTAAGATGGTTGTCTGTTATCCTTGAAAGCACTCCTTGACCAGTGATCATTGCAAACAATTCAAACTGATCATAATCAAAAGCCTTCATGGAGTGTCTCAGGTTTCTGGTTCTTTATGCAAATGGTGTATTTAAATTTTATGCAAATTAAATATGGGTTTCTTCCTTGCCACTCTGCACTTTGTTATTATCATTGTAAATTCTCTGCAGATTTTCTCAGAGCCTATTTCAATTCTTATCACTGTCTTGAGATTAGATAAAGGTTGAGCAAAACTGGCTTAGAGCCCATTTTCTAACATATGGTGATATTCTAGGACTCTAAGTGCACTGTCGTCTCCTGTGTGTCTCCTGAAGGCAAAAGACAGGTTTGTTTCATCATTGTATCTTCAATCCCTTGTGTGTAGGGAATGGAAAAGCAAGCAAATGAATGTATGCAAAAAAAGATAGCCACTTGCTCCCAAAAGAAAACTTCAAAACCCTCACCACTTATTTATGGATAGGAGAAACTCCCAGGATTTCTTTGGAAATTCTTTTTTACATCAAAGCAATTCTTGAACTTTGAATCTGAATCTGAGTTACTTAGCAAGCAAGAAGGAATTTTTGAGCAGCATTAGACAGAGGTGATAAGGGATGAGATCACCTCTGACCTTCTACGTGACCCCTGACCTCTTTCCACTACCCCCATTTTCCCAAGGTTCCTATCATTCCTGGTCTGTCTTCAAAAGAATTATATAAAATATTTAAATTATTTTCTCTAAAATATTTTAGACTCATTTTCTTTAAAAAAAAAAGACTCGTCATTTAAATATTTTCCTTTAAGTCAACAATTGAACTACGTACAGATAAAGGAATTTCTCCCATTGCAACACTTGCTCACCAGAACCTCCACCACTGCCTCTCGGTGGCAGGCTGCTGGGCCCACTCTTCTGCTGAACTTAACTGTCCAGGAGAAACCTATTTCCAAGTTTGTGGGTTATCAGTAGATGAAATAAAGGAGACACAAGGGCAAAAAATACACAGTTCCTTGTACAATAAAAATAGCCGAATCTAGTTCATTAGGGAGCACTAAGCAAAATAGACTCACTGAGTGTCAGGGGTTTGTTTAAATACCAAAGTCCCTCAGCTGCCACTCCATAACCACAGTCAGAATGGAAGTGTCCTTCCATGCTCTCACCGCTCAGAGCAGCACTGAAAGGCAAACACACTTTGACTTGAGAAAATTGTTTCTACAGGAATAAAAGTCTCAAGACATAGACACACAGGAACAGCAGTCGTGGCTGGTTGAGAGGCCAACCATTTGTATCCTCTTGTTGTAGAAAGTAGTTAATCCCAACCCAGGGTTTCTATCTTGCCTTTGACCATTCAGTTCCCAGATAAGGCACACACACACACACACACACACACACACACACACACACAACCTTATAGCATCGCTATATGGACCCAACCAGACTGAATCTGAGAACTCAATCATACATTCATTTGGTATCTGGAATAATAATGGCTTTTTTTTCTTTTTTCATTAATGATCTATTTATTCCCTTTGCATGCCAATCACAGCTCCTCTTCCCAGTTCCCCACAACATCCCCTTCCCTTCTCCTCTGAGAAGGAGGAAGGCCCTACCAAGTACCAACCCACCCTGGCACATCAAGTCACTGCAGGACTGGGTACATCCTCTCCCACTGAGGCCACACAAGTCAACCCAGTTAGGGGATCAGGATCCACAGGCAGGCATCAGAGTCAGGGACAGCCCCCACTCCAGTTCTTGGGGACCCACATGAAGACCAAGCTTCACACCTGCTACACATGTGCAGGGCAGCCTATGTCTGCTCTTTGGTTAGTTGTTCATTCTCTGGGAGCCCCCAAGCGCCCAGGTTGGTTGACCCTGTTGGTCTTCCTGTGGAATTTCTATCCCTTCTGGGTCCCTCAATCCTTCCACCAACTCTTCCATAAGACTCCCCTAGCACATCTAATGTTTAACTGTGGGTCTCAGCACCTGTTTAAATTGGCTGCTGAGTGGAGCCTCTCATAGGACAGGTACGCTACGCTCCTGTCTGAAAGCACAACAGAGTATCATTAATAGTATCAGGGATTGGTGCTTGCCCATGGGATGGGTCTCAAGTTGGGTCGGTCAGTGGTTGGCCATCCCCTATGTCTCTGCTCTGTCTTTGTCCCTGACTTCTTTGTAGGCAGGTGCTAAGTCTGGCTTGGTCACGCAAGAAACAGAATGACATAGTTGTAGGATGACATAGCCCTGCAAGAGAATCAGCAGAGCATGGGCCTCCATGAGTGTTGATAGTTGCTATAGGCATAAGGAGTGTGTGTGTGTGTGTGTGTGTGTGTGTGTGTGTGTGTGCCAGATAGATAGATAGATAGATAGATAGATAGATAGATAGATAATAGATAGATAGATAGATGATAGATAGATGATAGATAGATAGATAGATAGATAGATAGATAGATAGATAGATAGATGATAGATAGATAGATAGATGATAGATAGATAGATAGATAGATGATAGATAGATAGATAGATAGATAGATGATAGATAGATAGATAGATAGATAGATAGATGATAGATAGATAGATAGATAGATAGATAGATAGATAGATAGATAGATGATAGATAGATAGATAGATAGATAGATAGATGATAGATGAGAGAGAGAGAGAGAGAGAGAGAGAGAGAGAGAGAGAGAGAGAGAGAGAGAGATCTTTAGTTCCATCTTTGGGAAATATTCTCCCTGACAAGGTTATGAGGAAATGTCCTCCCTGCTGAGGTTAATGACTCCATGATAAATAGAAACAGCATGAGTCCAGGAGGCAAGGGCGTGTCTATATTTAAGCAAAATTAAATTGTAAATGCTGAGACATTTAGGACAGCTCTTAAGGTTCTGAAAGAACTCTGAGGACATTGAATTCAAATAAAGATAATTTCTCAACTATGCAAAATATAAGGGTGCAATAGGAATTATATGAGGAGCTTCAAGAATCTAAAAAAACAGAAGCAGCTGCACTATGAGTCAGCTTATCAGAAAGATACAAAGGCAGGCAGATACCTGACTTCAAGGTCAACCTGGGACAGAACTAGTTTGGGCCCAGGCTGTGGTGGAAATGATGATCTCAGGACAGGATCTCACCCAGCTAGCTCATTGTCTGTGTTTACAAAGGCAGCCAGATCTCTGAATTCATTTGAAACTCTCTTTTTAAGTGTTGCTGTCTTTTTAAGAACCAAGGGGCTCTGGGGTAATCAAAGGGGAACCTGGGGTAATGACTGAATTGATAAGTAAATAAAAGACTGGGCTTTTGATCTGCAAGAGATGAGCTATCCAGAGAGTTTTTAGAATTGAAAAAAAAAGCTACAGAGAGAGAGAGAGAGAGAGAGAGAGAGAGAGAGAGAGAGAGAGAGAGAGAGAGGGAAAGGTGTCTTGAGCAGAACATAGGCGGTCAGCTTGTAATCCACACCTGACTTCATGTTTTATCTTGCCCTCCCCCCCCCATGCTCACAAACACCCCCTCTCTCAGAAACCCCTCTCCAAGCAGAGTCTGGTCTTTGGCAGGCAGGACAAATTTTGGGTCAAAGGTTTTGTGGGTGGATTGGTGTCTGGGATCATGGCTTTCTAATTGGCGTTCCTTGTTTTGATGTATTTGGCAAGCATGAGATCATAGAAGCAAGTGTGGAAATTTACAGCATAAAGACTATGTAGCCTGTGTCCTCATAGTTAAAACACTTACAGTTCAGACTTACTCTTTTCATTATACCTTTGTCTTTGATGTCTTTATTTTCTGAATACTTTAGATGCAGTTGTGTCTTGATGGGGGCAGATGAATAGGCATACCATAGAACTTCCCTTCTTGGTTTGGAATTATTTTCCAACAAAGCAAAGGGACAATTCCACACTTGTCAGGAAATGACCACTTGATAACTTAACCAGAAGGACTGTGTGGTTTTTATTTTACAGACAACAGCTAATTCTTGAGAGTATAGCTCAGCCCTCAAGAACTTACCCATCATGTGTGAGTTTCTGGGTTCATTTTTCAGTACCTCAAGAAAAGAAAAGGTACAGCCCATAATCATGTCTTTATATTCAAGTCTACTCTATTTCTTCCATATAAATGCGGATCACAAGGATAACAAAATTTACTTTCACAGTGTATGTCTCTGTGTGGATGTGTAATTTGTTTGTGTGTGGTATGTGTGTATATGTTACAATCATGTGTATGTGTGGGCACATGTGTGTACATGATATGTTCATATGCGTGTGTGTAGTGTATGTCTTTGTAGTACATGAACGTGTGTGGCTTATGTATGTGTGTACACAAGTGTGTACAGGTACTCTTGTCTATGCATGTGTGGGTGGAGGCCAGAGATTAATTTTATATGTTTCTGAATCTTTCTCCACATAACTTTAGAGACAAAGTCTCTCACTGAATCTGGAACACACCATTTCCTCTAGGCTGGCTGCCCAGTGAGCTACCTGGTTCCACGTCTCTTCACCCACAGCACTAAGGCCACAGATATGCATCACCATACTCACCCAGCTTTTCATAGGTACTTGGAATCCATACTCAGGTCCTCATGCTTCCCCAGAGAGCCACCACCCTACTCCCTATTACCTTTTTGTGGTATTATCAGTATTGAAAAATAACTTGAAATAATAATTTTAAACAAGCTCTTGTTCTATTTGATTCTATAGTAATCTAAATTTAATGCTTGAAAAAATTTAAATAATAAGTACTTGATTTAACATTATTCTGGAAATCTTAGGCTGCCCAGAAAAAGAATGTGATACATACAGAGAATTCCGACACTATTGTCATTCTCAGACAAAACAACCAAACTCATTTTAAAAAATCATAATTACCTGCACTATAAGCCAAATAAAAATGCCAAGACTTCAGAAAAAAGATCTGAAGACTTAGAACTGTGGACAAGTATATTACTTCTTCAAATATATTTCTCTAGAACAATGTCATTTTCTGATAACTTCTTTTGGTTTTTGAAATCTCCTAGATGCCTTTTTGTTTTGCTACACTGTGTGTATGTGTGCGTGTGTGTGTGTGTGTGTGTGTGTGTGTGTGTGTGTGTGTAGGATGTATGTGTGTCTGTGTGTGTGTTTCTGTGTGTGTGTATGTGTGTAGGATGTATGTGTGTCTGTGTGTGTGTTTCTGTGTTTGTGTGTGTAGGATGTATGTGTGTCTGTGTGTGTGTTTCTGTGTGTGTGTGTGTGTGTGTGTGTGTGTAGGATGTATGTGTGTCTGTGTGTGTGTTTCTGTGTTTGTGTGTGTGTGTCTGTGTGTGTGTGTGCGTGTCCCAGAATAAGCTTCAAGAGAAGTGAGAGTTTAGGGGCACTGGCCATGGGACACATTACAAGACAAAGCAAGTGTTTAACACTTTGATGCTGGATGTTCCCTGGGAGATACTCAAGGTCACACAGCTATCCCACCTCCCAGGCGCTGCTCCATGGCAGGCGTTTCTTGCTTCCTGTCACTGCAGAAGGGTCTTCCCTCTGTTGCCATGGACAAGATGTTGCCTCACTTAATCACAATGCAGTCCTTCCTTTAGCAAAATCTCAAAGTGACATCCAGTGGAGTGCCTAGTCTCTGCGGAGACATTTAATTAAACTCCAGTCCCTTTATACCAGCACAAATATTGTGAGGGAAAACAACTGAACTCCTCTGACATTTTTGCAAATAGGTTTTGTGGAATCCATTCTGTTTACTCTCGGTGACATTTGTTTTTCAGTCAATTATCCCACATGGTTATTTTCCCCCCTCTTATAATTTATTGCTAGCAATTTATCCATAAGAATAAATACAAGTAATTCCTTTCTTTGGTACAAGCACCAGTGCTTAGGTTAATAATAGCTGAAGAAAATAAACACTCAATTTACCCCTCCCCTTTCTTGTCCTCTAGTTGTAGCTTGCTTATGAATCAGAAAACTGAGTATCAAACACATCAAACCATGGGAGTTTCTCTTCACACAGCCCAACAGCTTTGGGCAATAATGGACTCCAGGATAACCATCTGCCAGAAACAAAACGCAACTAGCAATTTTCTTCTTGGTCTTTCTCCTCCTTCAAATGTTTGCATGCCCTAATTTTGGAAACGTTTTTAATTTTATTTTATATCTATATGCTTACTGATTGATTGTGCATGCGCACTCTAACATCATTGCATACATATAAAGGATCAAAGACAACGTATGAGTCCTTTCTCTTTCTACCACGAGAGTCCCAGCATTGAACCTCAGGCTGTTAGGCTTGGTGGTGAACACCCGTACCTGCTGAGACATCTTGCGTGTCCTCTAATTTTGGGAAACTCTGAGAAGTCTTGAAACTTTTTGAAATGTTCACACACTCCCCTCCAAATTTTTGCTCTCTAAAATTTTGAAAAGACGATGAAAAAAAAAAGTCGTCTTCCAAGGCTACAAAACACACGCACTGAGCACTTTCTCCTGCTGCCGGTGCATGAAGACCACTGGGAATCTTGCTAGAAAATAGTTCTGAGTCAGTAAGTCAAGTTCAGGCCAAGATTCTACAATCCTAACAATGCCTGGACTCCAACCTCACACAGAAAAACTACACATAAAGGAGCGTGCACCTTGAAGCCTGGAAATCCACAAGGACAGTGGACTTCACTGGTATTGGGCAACTGTGAGGATTCAACCCTCCTTAGAGCCTCCCTTCTTCCTGACCACAGCCAGCCTCACCTCACCCTTACCCTGGCCATGTGAATACTCACATTATCCATCCCTGTGTGCCACAGCATGTCTAGCACCTCAGCTTCCAGGGATAACTCAACTGCTATAATCCCTTTCAGTACTTAATCCGCTCTATCTCCTACCAGCCTTCCACACGTGCTACCATTACTATACCCTAGCCTCGAAATTCCAGTTTCTGGCCGTCATCTGAATTGTAGGGTTCTCTTCTTGCATAGAGGGGAAGCTGACATTCCTAATAGGATCTTTCCTCAGCCATCTCCACACCGGAGCATAGCCAGTGTCTTATGGTGCTAAAGCTAGGAATCAAGAACCTAGCTACCTAGTTGTTTGTTGCTGCTTTGTGGCCTTCTTCCAGTACCCCTTCCCCCCCCCCAACCCCAGTCTCTGAATTTGTCCTAGACAATGTTGTCTGTAATTCCAAAATTCTCTTCACGAAAGCCTTGGGAGTTCTCTCCATTCTCTTTGCTCCCTCTGACCTCTCTCTTCCATGGCCACCATCCTATACCTTATTAACCTATACCTTAATTAACAATTACATGAAGTATATTCCCTCTCCTACCCCACAGCTCATTTGCTCTATGGCCAGCAACTATTCTACAGACACTAACACATTAGTCTTGCCAGCTGATTTCTTGCTAATACTCAATCCCACATCATGTCTCTCTTTCTCTCCTTACCCAACTTAAATACTCATGCCTTGGATGTTGCCTTTTCAATCAGGCAGAGAAGAAGCCCAAGAGCATGAGGGCCACACAAAAGCCAAGTCATTTCTTGTCTCTCATCAAGACAGACAGCATCTCTGTCACCTGGACCCAGGAGGCACAGCCGCAGAAGGCCAGAAGGCAGGACCCATTCTGTTTCTGCTTTAGAGAGTGGTACACTTCCTGATCAGGAGTGACATCAAAATCAAATCAGGCAACTTCTTTACTCTGAGTGTGACTTGGGGCCAAGAATCAAGCTGGTGCTCACCACCCATGGCCAGATACCCATCGTACCTCTGGCCACACACAACCTACCAAGCTATTTATCTGACAAATGGAAATGCCAGTGATATTTGATACTTGAAGATAGAAAGCATTGGATAGTAGATTCAATGTCCTCTTTGACGAATTCCACAGCCCATTTTAATGTGTGAATCTTATATGCTTTCTTTGCCTTAAGAAAATTTAACAATATCCATCAAATGGAGGTAGAAGACATATCTTACTAAAAAGTGGTTTGGTTCTGTTCAATTATATTCTGTTTTGGTTTGGAGGGAGATAGGCTCAAAGGAATCATTCAAGAAATCCTTAAGACCCTTAAGGTCAGAGATAATGTGAATAATACAGAAGATATGTATATTTAGTAAAATGAGCACAACAAAATGCCACTTCTTCAACTTGGCAATGCATGTATTTTGTGAGACTTAACTAGGAAAAAACAATTGAGACAAAAGTACTCTGCTAAACCATTTTGCTTACCAAAAGTTAAGCTTTTCTATGAGCTGCAAAAAAACAAAGAGCAACCCCAAACAGTGTTTGCACTACCAGTCTAGCTGTTCCAGTGGGGGAAATGAAGTGGATTTTAAGCAGGTTAATTTTAATTCCAGAAAAGATGCATCTGACCCTTCACGATTCTATGTGATGTCTAGGTTTCTACCATAAACCAGTTAGTGTCTTCATGATGTGAATATTCCAAATATTAATTATACTGTGGTCATGATTAATGCAGAAGCTATGGAGTCATTTCCACTAACCCCCATGAAACACAACTCTTGACTTCATCTCTCCTCTGGTTCTGCTCACTCCCGTGATGAGCTCACTGCATAACGTGGATTTCAACGTCGTCTACATATAATGATTCTACATTTCTATCTGGGAGTGCAGACAGCAGCTCTGGACTGCAGACTCATATATCTCCAGGCCTATTTGACATCTCCATTTAAAGGCCTAATTCGCATTTCACACTTATCTCTTTCTAACCCAAACTCCCAAACTCCTGGTTCTCCCTCCCGAATCTTCTCCTCCCACCATTTCCCCCTTCTCAGTAAATAAGAGATCCATCCTCTCGGTTGCTCAGGCCAAAAATCTGGAAGTTATCTTCTTGTCTCTTTCTTTCACATCCGACATGAAGCCTGTCTGCAGAGCTGGCCAATTCTGAGTCCCACACTGCCAGGATGACTTCACAGTCTCCACCACAGCTGTGCTGCCCCAAGGCAGCATTATCTCTCACCTGGATTACTCAGTAGCCCTATAGCTGGTCTCCTGCCTCTGCCCTTGCTCCCTGCAATCTTAGAAAAGCACCCAACACCGGGGTGATTGATTAAATCAAGTTTGTTCTCCCAGTGTTTCAAAATCCCCAAATTGAACTCTGCTTCGGCAAACTAAAAGTCAACTTTACAAGGCACTACACCACCTATACACTATATCCCTCATCTCCCCCACCCTGTTACTGTAACAGCCAGAGTTCTTGAGTAATAGGATCAACACAATGCATACACAATTGCAAGAAAGGATTTGTTCCATTGACTTACATAGTCAGAAGCCATATGATCTTGCAATAGTTAAAAAGCCAGAAGGAAGCTGGGAGACTCAGAATACGAAGGACCAAAGATGTAGGCCCATCCGAAAGCTAAAGCCTACCAGAACCATCAAGAAAAAGTTTTCTGCCCCGGAAAGATTATGTTTAAAGACTGAAGACTCTTAAGTCTGATGTCTATAGACAAGGGCAGCAGCAAATTAATACTAACCCAAAAAGGGATGAGTGTGCTTGTGTACGAAGTTCAGTTCTTCCATGTGCCCAGACCCTCAGGATGGAGTAAGCAATAAAGCCAATCATCAGAGTGGATCTTCTCTACACAGTTGGCTGACCCATCATCCAACCTCTGAAACATCTCGCAGACAAGTGTGACACCAATTTCTTAAGGGTGTCTCAGCTCAGTCAAATTGACAACTAAGCTTAACCAAGCTTTTGTCAACCTGGCACCCAAATGCATCTCCTTAAACCATACTTAGTCTCTAAATAAGCGGAATAACAAGACCCTAATTGTGCACACCATGTCTTTTGTACAAACAAAATGGGCTAATTGCCTCTCATAAAGGGGAGAAAAAAGTTTGAATGAGGCTTGCTCTTCTGATATTAGGTAGCCCCAACATTACTATGTAAGTTCACACTTGAAAAGTGATACAAAGTCCATTAATCATGTGTTACACCTTAAGGGACTAAGAGAGAAAACAAAATAAAGATATCCACCTAAGTATGCACATACATGTTAAAATACATTCTTTAAAAAGTAGGGAAAACTCACTAATATTATCCTCCATGATTCAGATCCTTCTGTCCCCGTTGTTCACTCTGTCCCCACACTAGCAGAGATGTTGTCCCCCTCTGAGGCTTCCTGGGTTCTATTGGTCTCTACTCCATTATTCCCATAAAGTTTCTACAGAAAGTGAAGTCCCACCTCTTCCCCAGAAATACCCATTTTTCTTTACTCTGTCTTTACCTATTATTACCCTTTTCGTATCACTCAGAGCAAACAGTTTGGTTTTTAATGCCCTCTACTAGAATAAAATCTTCCTCAGTATAAAGACTCTGTCCGTAGCCAGATTCCAAAATCTGCTTGGCAAATAGGTGACACTCAAAAATTATAAATGCAAACAAAATCATTGGATGCATGTTAAAAATTAGAAAATGATTTGCTCAAATACTTGACTAATTAATCACTGTTCTAAAACAAGGAAGACAGGGTATTTTTCATTATTCTGTAATAAAAGCATTCTTAGAAGCAAATCTATCTCGTTTTCTCATTGTGGTGTGTATGCGTGTGTGTGCGTGTGTGTGTGTGTGTGTGTGTGTGTGTGTGTGTGTGTGTGTGTGTACACATGCGTGAGTGTAGGCATGCTATTCAGGCACAATGTTCCTGTTGGTGCACATTGGTATGCTGGTAAGTATGCATATAACAAAGGCAAAATGTCAACCTTAGATGATGTTCTCCAGGAGCCATCCATCTTGTTATCCATCTGGTTTTCTGAGAAGGGTCTCTCATTGGCCCCAGGAATTCACTTGTCTCACTTCTGATGCTGAGATTTCAAGCATGTGCCATAATGCCCAGCCTTCCATACATGGGCCCTGGGGATTGAACTTGGATCTTCATGCTTACAGTTACCAACTGAACTATCCTCCTAGCCCCTTAGAAACAAAATTTAAGAAAAATGTGTATCGCATAGTTCAATGTCTGAAGACGTTTTCACTCTAATTTTACACATCACTGCTACAAGCAATCTCTAATGTCACAATCTTTGTAAAGAAAATGATTATTGAGTAGCTCAATATTTTCTTCCCTACCAGAGAATTTCATTACAGCAGATGATCAAATGACCATTTAAGACCAAATGGGAAAGCATCAGTAGGCTTACGCCTGGACCACCCACTCCCCTGGCAAGAAATATCTCTAAGGTGCTGGATAGTTATAGGACAGGAACCTGAAAGCTATGAGCAAGAAACCAAAGCCAGTAGGACCACAGAAGAATAAAATACAGTATGCCCAGTCAAACCTGAACTTTAAATAATAATAAGGTACTATTTAAGGGAAAAATTACAAATGTCAATCAAATCTGTAATACTCAAAAAAGAGCGAGTTTCCTTCTATCAATAAATGATTGGAGAGGGATAAAAGAATACTATTTGAGAAAAGCAAAAATTGTGCAAAATTCAGATTTCAGCCCCAGACCACAGCTACATACAGCTGATTGTGTGTAGTCTATGAGTACTTTGACTCCATAATGGCTTGGCCAATGAGTGAAGCCAAAGAAATCTGGCTACAAGTAAACGTCTACTCTCTGGCTCTTTTTTTTTTTCCTTTATTTTTTTTTAACTTGAGTATTTCTTATCTACATTTCGAGTGTTATTCCCTTTCCCGGTTTACGGGCCAACATCCCCCTAACCCCTCCCCCTCCCCTTCTTTATGGGTGTTCCCCTCCCCATCCTCCCCCCATTGCTGCCCTACCCCCAACAATCACATTCAGTCTTAGCAGGACCCAGGGCTTCCCCTTACACTGGTGCTCTTACTAGGATATTCAATGCTACCTATGAGGTCAGAGTCCAGGGTCAGTCCATGTATAGTCTTTAGGTAGTGGCTTAGTCCCTGGAAGCTCTGGCTCTTAAAACAATTGCCAACCCTGGTTGTACAATATTTACTATTTTTCCTCTCCTGACTGAAGGTAAAACCCAGGCCAGATTCCATCCTCAAGGACATTTGGCCACAATATCCCCACTGGCACTTTGCTGCCGTGTTGGAAATGGAAATAGGAAGGAAGTTGAGGGGAGACAGTATGGCAGGCACAGAGTCCTCACAGAACTGTCCTCTCTCCACCCACCATAGCTGAATTCACAGCTTAATGGAGATCACTACTTGATCTCTATATATTTAGTTGTATCACTGTACCGGCAGAGAGCTGAGTATGAGCTGTGCTTTGGTATTGCTATTTTTATGGCCCATCACCAGTCTCATGTGTCATCAACACCTTCCTCACTTGCTGATTGGCTTAATAAAAAGCTGACAGCCAATAGTTAGGCAGGGAGTGGAGGGCGGAACTCCTGGGCAGAGAAGACATAAAGAACTGCCCACACGGCAGGTCGTGGGATAGTCAGGCTAGATTGAGCTAGCTGAACGTCTTCCCACCTAAAGGCCTAAGCTATAATAAATATTAATAAGTCTCTGTGCCACTATTTAACTGTTATCAAGTCCAGAAATCCCCACTATATTTTGAAACAAGGCACCCATGAGAGTCAGAATGGTTGGTTTTAAAGACGTCAAAGGGTCAAAATGGGTCCTATCCAGAATACAGAAGAAAGTATGATTGGGAGCACATGTACATGAGTAGGGGAGCATATATACACAGACACAGACATGACAGTGAAAGCATATATACACATACAAAGGCATGACAAGAAAATTAAAAAGGTACATATTAGGAGTATGAACAATTTCCCTTTTTTCAACCTCTTATTGCTTCTTGTGAATTTCACATCATGTACCCCAGTACCACTCATCTCCTTGACCCTTCATCCCCCTCTTTTTGCAACCTTCCCCCCAAAATCCAAACTATCTAAATAAATAAACCTCAGAAAATATCTCGTTGTGGAAGTTGTAGTGCTTCACAATTTGTCCCTCTGTCCACATATATTCACTTGCAAATGTTAAGAACATTTTCTTAATTCATTCACTGTTGAGTTAAATATTTAATAAATGAACTTTGTCAGTGGGTTTGGTACCTGCCTCAATGGTTTGTGGTTCCAAATGAAA
This sequence comes from Rattus norvegicus, assembly GCF_021556685.1. Lineage (NCBI taxonomy): Eukaryota > Metazoa > Chordata > Mammalia > Rodentia > Muridae > Rattus > Rattus norvegicus. Next base: position 218,736,430 of record NC_141535.1, on the reverse strand, counting down.
GACACACACACAGCCTTTATTGTCTGATATGCCTTTAACAGCTCAATAGCTTGGCCACTGCCTAATCTCCATGTTGTTAATACCGAGTTATTACTTACTAAATTCTGTGTTCTATCTTTGTGGCTCTGGACCTGGAGGGCTGCCCAACTGGGCCATGCTCTCCTGGCTCCTTCAAATGGTGGCCATGCCTCTCTTTCGTGCACTCTTCTCAGGCACAGCATCTCTCCTCTCCTCCACACTCTCCCTGCATAACAGACCTCCCCTCTCCTTTCTCTATCCAGGTACCAGGCCCCAGGGGAAAATCCAAAACCTACCTCTGTCTGTCCTCCCCAGCTCTTCGATATTGGCATTTTCATTTACCAATCAGAAGCAAGTGAGGGCAGATTCCCAGAAGCTAGTTCAGATACTCCTGTATAAGCAGTTTTGGGGACCCAAATTAACATTAGAATACAAGCAACCTTAGGCCAAACCCACTACAATTCACCAGGAAGTGGTCTAAGTGAAAACTACTACAGACATGAGTTCAAGCAAAGACAACATGAATTCTGGAGCAGGTAGACGTCTATGCAGAGTTAGATCAAGTACCCCTGTGGTTGCCTGAGTTGAAATTGTATAACCCCAGTGTCAGGGGTAAATAGTATTTTATTAAAAACTATAGGTCTGCATGTGTGATGTTGAAGACAAAGAACAAAGGAGAGAGCCATATTTGTATAATGAGAGAACTTGCAGCTATGAAAGACAACCACATCTCTTTAACCACCATCACATCAAATATTTTGGAGCTCAGGCCTCCCTCTTTGTTAAAAATCATCAGGCTCAAAGCTAGACAGATGGCTCAATGGTTAAGAGCTCTTTTCTTTTCCCAGCACCCACATGATGGCTCCAAACCATAACTCTACTTCCAAGGGATCTTAATATCCTCTTTCAGGTTCCCCAGGCACCAGGCGTGCAAGTGGCACACACATCAGCATCCAGGCAAAACAGCACACACATAAAGAAAATTCTAAAAACAAATAAATAAAGGTTAATGTGCTCTTATTCTTAGGGCCTGGAAAAAACACAAAGTGGATAAACAGAGTGACAAATCTCTGAGCTTTTCACAGGGCTCTATTTCTGATCCAGCAGCTCAACATGTGAATATCATGGGTATTAGCATTTTGTCTAGGCTCTGCCCCACAGTTACCTGGCAACAGCCAGGTATGCCTGACTTACTATTAAAAAAAAACCAGTTATGGCTACTTGCCCCCTCTGTTCTCTCTTCTTGCTCTAGCTCTGTCCTCCCTCCTGCTTCCCCTCTCTCCCCATTCTTCTCCCTTCTCTCTCCATGTGCTCATGGCTGGCCTGTACTCATATCTCTCATATCTCTCATATCTCTCATATCTCTCTCTCTCTCCATCTCTTCTCTCTTCTCTCTTTTTCTGTCTCTACTACCTTCTCAACTCCCCTCCCCATGGGCTGAATAAACTCTATTCTACACTATACCTTCATGTGGCTGCTCCCTCCCCCCTGAAAGTGACCCAGCAGTAAAAAGAGTGATAGTGGGTTATCACAGAGATAACCAGAGGCTGTCCTAAATATATGTCAAAAGTAAACTGTTGTCCACCTTCAGTGAATAAGCAGTTTGCTATCAAATACTTAAGACACGCTGTCCCTGATCTATATGGCTGTGTTGGACCTGGGAAACATTCTTTCATGGAACTTCTCATAAATAAAATCTCCCCAAAGCATACAAGTCTACATTAATATTGACCATGACAACAATAAAACTAACAATACCTGTAACCAAGCCCCAGGGTAACACTAAGAATTGTGCTTTTTAAATCCAGTTGGTTGCCATGGTATGTTGCTGCACCTCCAGGCATATTCTCAAAGCTGGCCAAGATAGTTCCCAGTTTATTAATTTATTTATTATCAGTGTAGGAAGCCCCTGGGATAGGGGCTACTAACTAATGTATTACCAAAACGGAAAGTTGCCGCATTTCAGTCAAATATTGAGGTCCTGCTTTCTGCCAAATGCCAGTCTGGGAATCAAGACAAATAATAATAACTTTGGCCTTGTAGGAGAGAGCACTATGAAGCCATGTTAGACAAACAAAGAAACATCAAGATATTCTGGTTAAATATAATAGTGGGTACCAATGCTCTGCGTGATGAGCCCATGGGATTGTAAGGTATGGTTTAGAAACTGCTCTGAGGACAAAACAATGCTGGTCTTTCCACAATACCCTTGGTACTGCTACCCAGAACAGTCTTCAGTGCTGAGAATCTTCTACTGTCTGTGAAAAAGACAGACTAATGCTAATAGGAACCGGATATAGATCTCTCCTGAGAGACACAATCAGAACATGTCAAATACAGAGGCAAATGCTAGCAGCAAGCCACTGAAAACGGGACCTCCATTGGAGGAATTTGAGAAAGGATTGAAAGAGCTGAAGGGGCTTGCAACACCATAAGAACAACAATGCCAACCAACCAGAGCTCCCAGGGACTAAACCACTACCCAAAGACTATACATGAACTGACCCATGGCTCCAACTACATATGTAGTGGAGGATGGCCTTGTTGGGCACCAGTGGAAGGAGAAGCCCTTGGTCCTGCCAAGGTTGGACCCCCAGTGCAGGGGAATGTTGGTGGGAGGGTGGTAAGGGGGAAGGATGGGAGAAACACCCTTATGGGGGAAGGGGGAGGGGATAGGGGCTTATGGACAGGAAACTGGTAAAGGGAATAACATTTGAAATGTAAATAAATATATCCAATAAAAAAAGAAATGAAAAGAAAAGAAATGAAAAGGGAAGCCTAGTGTCTAGCCTGGAGTAGTTCCAGCCATACACTGAGGGATGGAAACATGGGTCAAAATCTGTTGATTTCCTTGCTTTACCTTCCTCAGACCACATCATCCATCTTCAGAGTGTCATATACTGCCATAATGCTTTGTGGTAGACACTTCAAGATACATATTTAGCCCAAAATTTTATCCTTTGAAGGAAAAGACATAAGCATTGTTGTTTGACATGCCCTTAGAGAAATACAAACTTATGTCTACCTGTCCCAGATAGGAAGCCAACGACAGAACAAAGTAAGAATACTACCAAAGTCCTACTTGGCAAAACAATGACCCTGATGTACTTACTTACGGAAATATGGTTGAGAGGTTACTTACAGAAGTGTATATTGCTCAAAGATAGTTGCATAACCCAAAGCCCTCTTCAACATGGGTGATCACCCAGGAAAGCTGAAAACCTAAAGCACACTGCACAGCCTGCAGGCAACTCAATAGGGTGGAGAGTGTCCTTTTTAGGAAGCTTAGATCTTCTGAGCCTTTTCTAGACAGTTCTGCTTTGTCTCAGGAATTTCTAGACAGCTCAGCTGGTCTCTGTGTCTTTCATATGGCTTGGCTGGTCTGAAGAGTGTCTCCAAATGTCCCTTAGTGCTTATAGAGGCTGAGAGAAGAGAGGGTATGAATCTGGTCAGTTTCAGGGACTTCCTGAAACCTCTGAGCTGTCTATTACCTGAGCTTAATGAGCTTCCTAGTAGGATGAAGTGTTTCATCTCCCTAAGGGACATCCTGTTGTTTTACCTCCCTTTTAACATTCTGCAACATAATGAGTATTCCTGCAATATAGAGGAAACTACTATATAACAAACAGGATACAAGGCCATGTTCTTAAATAAGTGACACCTTGTAAAGAGCCAACTGCTTCAGAAGTAGATGTCTGATACAACCTGAATCCAGCAGCACTCTCATCAGAACATCAAAACTGAGACACCCAGAGCCTTCATGGTGAATCACATTAATGACAATACCTTCCAAAGAGTGACACCAAACTGATGCCAAAGGCCTATAGACATTCTGTCTTCTTCACTGCTGTTGCCTGCTAGACACCTTCCCCTGGGTGGAAACCTCTTATATCCTTCCATGTCTTCAGGCTAACTGAATCAGTCCTTTCATTTACAAACCAAGACATCTTCAATCAATTACTATACTAATTGATAAATGGAGTAATCTTGTTTTGTTATCTATACCCCCAGAGAGTCAATTTTTAGGAGCTTATAGAAATAGAATAAAGAGAACTCACTCCACTAGTAAGATAAAGCTGATATTTGGACAATGATACTTCTCAGGTACCCATCTAGATCTCAAGATCTTAGCTCTGCCACTCTTAACCAAATTTGCAGAGCTAGGAAATGAGAGAACTGAACTTGAAACCAAATCTGGTTACTTCCAAACATTCCTTTGTTCATATACAACAGGTATGTCTATTCATGCTTCCTTTCAATTATAGTTATGAATTTGACTCAATCGCCAAAATTCGACCCTACCCAAAAAGACTATAGGCACTCTCTGATGACATTTTTGGTCGCTCTGAGATAAACCATCATCTAATGGATAGAGGACATGTATGTGGCAAAATATCCTACAAAGCATAGAGCACCCTCATAAGAAATTTCACTCTAAAACATCAATATGTATTAAAGGTGAGAAATTTGCCTTAAGCAAAGAAACCAGACAAGTGTTTTGAAGAATGTGTAGTTTAAATACCCAAAGCTAGAGAACTGTGGCTCATAAATTCAAATCATATACATTGGGGTAGCACCCAACCATTAGTTATACACAAATGACTTTTTAAAAAATCTTTAATTTTTGATGTATCCACAACCCATCCTCCCCATAACCAGATCCCTGGTGTAAAAGATACTTATAATTTATCATAATTATATACAGAGCATGATCTTATTAATAAATTAAATATATGCATACTTAATGTGTGTACAAAGAAACATGATTGCTATACACCAATAAGGTGGCTATTTCTCCATGCTGAGGGAAAAGAAAAGTGACTTTCATATTCTCCTTTGTTCTTGGGGATGTTTCTAAATCAAAGCTATTGATATTAATTTTTTTAATACGGCTGACTGTCCTCCACCAGTACGTGCTGTTTCCCACTTACTAAATGTCCTTTATCTGCCTACACACCCAGAGAAAGATGCCCTGTTTCATTAAAATAAGCTCAGGAAATTGATGAGGGCTTTGATTCATGTTTGGAAAGGTGGAGAACACAGAATCAAGGCCTCCGGTGCCTTCAGAGCCTCCAGAATTCCAAATTCTTGCAGTGACACCTAAACCAGCTTTTCTTTCTGTCGGAATTAGTTCTTGAGATTTCTGTACTTCTGAACGGATTCTGTCATTTTGCCCATAACAGAAGCATTCACTATTCTAGCTATAATCAGGAGCATAGAATAAATATGTATTCCTTTTCTTTTAAATATATTTTTCACTCAGGGTCTCACTATAACTCCAACTGTCCTGGAACTCAGTAAGTTGATGACCAGGCTGGCTTTGAACTCATAGAGACATGCCTGCCTCCACCTCCTAAGGGCTAATTTTTAAAAAATTGGGGGGACTGGAGAAATGGATCTGAGATAAGAGAATTTGCTGCCCTTCCAGAGGACCTACACTTAGTCCCCAGCCCCCTGGACAGGCAGTTCATAATCACTTTGTAACTCCAGGGGATCCAATCGCCTCCTCTGGACTCCACAGACACCCATATGACCATGTATATACACACAAATACACATACACATATGCATACATGTACATATACACATTAAAAAGCATGAATCTTTTTTAAAAAGCAATTATACAGACAGGGAGATTGTTCTGTGAGCAATAGCACTTGTCCTAAGACCCTGACAACGTGGTCTGATCCCTGTGTGAGGAGTTCAGGTGCAGTGATATGCACCTAGAATCACAGCATCCTTGTAATGGGGTGGAAAGCAAACCAAAGACAGGGGAACATGACGGAAGCAGAGACAAAAGCAAGAGAGATTTTACCTCAGCAAGTTAGAAGGAAAAGACTAAATCCAGAAATATTTCCCCAACCTGACCTCATACCACATGTGTTCCCTGGTATGTAGCTGCTCTCTCCTCTCTCTCTCTCTTCTCTCTGTCTCTCTCTCTGTCTCTCTGTCTCTCTCTCTGTCTCTCTCTGTCTCTCTCTCTCTCTCTCTCTCTCTTGTATACACACAGAAATAGACACACACACAATTTAAATAATGTTACCTAAATACTTAAAAGCACTATTAGAATTGTAAAATTTATTTCACTTTGAGATTCATTTGTTTGAGCAAAGTCCTATTTGCTCAAAGTATTATCTATTAAAACATAAGATAAATAGTGTTGCAACATTATTGTTAATATTTAAACAGTGTAAATAATAATTAATTTTAGTAGTATTACTAAGAATAGTTAGTATGGCCCAATGATGGAAATAACCCCCAAAAAAGAAGGACTTGATGGTCCTCTGGGTTGTTAACTAACAAGAACAGATCGGTCCAGAACCATTAACCTTTGGATGCTAGGGACCACATCCCTTGTAGGCATGTGTTTTAAAGTGTAAGAGCTGAGAGACATGCTTAGAGGGAATTCTTTGTTGTGTTGTTTTCATAGGGCATTCACAATCTTGGCTTCTCTTTTATGACTTTATTATAAATGAAAAAACTTGGAAATTAAAACATGACACAATTACCCAGACCACAAAACTATATGCCATAATCAACTTATAAACAGTTAGTAGACCAGGCATTCAAAACAGAAGCTGCAAAGCTTCACATTAAATGTTTTCACTTATCCACTCTGAAATCAAAAAACAAAACAGAACTAGATAAACAGTGTGTGTGTGTTTGTCTGTCTGTCTGTCTGTCTCTCTCTCTCTCTCTCTCTCTCTCTGTGTACGTGTGTGTGTGTGTGTGCGTGTGTGTGTGTGTGTGTGTGTGTGTGTGTGTGTGTGTGTGTACGTGTACCCATTACCTACCTTCACTCCTTCCTTATCTCTTTCTATTTGCTTTTCTGGTACTTTTCTTTGTGTTATACTGCACAGTGAATAAAGAAGCAATATACTGGAAATAAGTTTGGAGGTTGCTCAAAACATTAAAAATTTACAACCATAAAACCTAGTATTTTCACTTCTGGTCATATACTAGAGAACTGCACATCCAACAATAGAGATATTTGCACATCCACATTTATTGTCTTCTTTAATTTGTCCCTACCTCTCTGAAGCTCTAGAACCCTGTGTGTTCCTATGCCTTTCGTGAGGGTGAAGGAGTTTGGAGAGCAACTGAACATTGCACATCCTAGACCTCCAGGAATGAACTTCTCGCCATTTCTCTCCTTCATTCTAAACATGTATGACTATTAGAGAGCGATTTCTATAAGGCTCAGGAGAAAATAGAATGGTGCTGAGTTACATCCTGTGTTGGTTTGAATAGGTGGCCTCCATAGACTTATGTGTCAGTGGTTGGCCCATACAGAGTGGCACTATTAGGAGGTGTGGCCAAGTTGGAGTAGGTGTGGCCCTGTTGAAGGAAGTATGTCACTGTGGGGGTGAGCTTGAGGTCTCCTATGCTCAAGCTATATCCAGTGGGGTACACTCTTTTCTCCTGTGGCCTGAAGATCAAGATGGAGTAATACTCTCCGCTCTTCTAGCACCATGTCTGCCTGTGCGCTGTCATGCTTTCTGCTGTGATGACAAGGGACTAAACCTCTGAAAGTGTAAACCAGACCCAGCTGAGTATTTTCCTTTATGACAGTTGCCTTTGTCACAGTGTCTCTTTATAGTCATAAAGCCCTATGACACCTCCAAAGCATGAATTACCCTTATCCCATTGAAATTCAATTCACTGTATATCCCCAGGGCCATCAGGACCCTACCTCTAAAGAAACTTTTGTCTTTAATCTACTTTCCGTGCACATCCTCTTACTCCAGTCAGAATGGCCATCATCATGACAACATGTTGGCAAGGATGTGGGGAAAAAGGAACACATATCCACTGTTGGTGGGAGAGAGTAGACTAGCAAAGCCACTGTGGAGACTTCAAGAAGCTAAAAATAGAACTACCATGTGACCCAGATGTGCAACTCCTGAGCACACATATAAACAAAGGCCTCTGACAGAAATACCTTCATATTCACGTCCATGACCACTGCATTCACAGCATCCAGGAAATGGAATCACCACACATGCCAACCAGCTGATTAATATATGATTAATCAATAATGAAATTATGGAGCATTGACACAATAGCATTCTATCCAGTACTAAAGAAAATTAAAACCATGAAAATTTCAGGAATACAGACAGAACTGAAAAATCTTATACAGTAAGATATCCAAACCCCAAAGGACGAAGGTCACATGTTCTCATTCATAGGCAGAACCAAGGTTCAAAGGTTTCAATTTCTGTCTTTAAGTTACAGGGGGTAGCTGCAAGGACAGGAAGCAAGAATGGAGCCTTGAAGGGAGTGGGTAGAACTGAAGGGAATATAATAAAAATACATGGGATATGAAAACACAGAGGAGAATACATGGGATGGAAAGGTTTAAATAGGGGAAGTGAAGAGGAGGGAGAATCAACCAAAATTAAGGATGTATGGAAAAGCCATATAAAGACCTAGTGTTTTATAGAATAGCTAAGACAAAGAACTTGGCAGGATCTGCCCTGCATGAGTGTGTAACACTGCTCCCAGAAATCAGAGATTAGTATGCCTAACTCCCATTGCCAGGTGTGGGATACCTTCCCAAGAGTCAGAGCCTACAAAGTACCTGGAAGCTCTCAAAATAATTCAAGGATGTTGCCACTGCTCCTGCTCGCTCACCAGAATTAGACAGTGCGATCCTATTGCTAGAGCACCATAATATCAGTGTTCCAGGCAAAATAGTTCATGGGTGCAATGTTGGCATGACTGTCTCAGGGGCAACCAAGCACTTCCTGGTTATATCTGAGGTCTGTTCCACAAAAGGGACTGCTTCACTGGGACTATGAACAAAAAAAGTTGGTGGCTACAGAGGTCACAGGCAATTTGGGAGAATCTAAAATGTATGGCTTACTAAAAAGACATGTTCAGTTGCACTTGAAATACTCGCTAAAACCCATCGACAGCTCTCAACCTTACTCAGAGAAATCTCATGTGGCTGTGGGTGGCAGTTAAAATGGGGACTGATAACCTGATGAAGCACCGAGAAGAAGGTGCTGTTAAGTGCTCAGCCCAAATCATGGCATCTAAGTGATCTACTCTGAGGTCTAGTGGACATCATGGAAGGGAGGGTGGAAAGACTGCAAGACCCAGAGGATGAAATAAGGGAGGACTGCTATAGAATATGGTCACCTCTTTATGACTGCTATAGAATATGGTCACCATGTTACAATCATGGACACACAATCATGAACAGCAGCAAGCCCTGAAGAAGGCACGAGAGCAGGAGAGAGATTAGTGGGTAAGTCATCAGAGGTCAGTAGGAATGTGAGGGAGATAAGAGAAGGTGTATTAATCTGGTTTCCTATGGCTGTCTTTCTTTGTCATTCCATGATCATGGCATCTCATATGCTGGGATTTCTACTTAGGCTGTGGCTGTGGCATCCCCACCAATGGCCTCTCCTGGTCTATTGGAGTGTCAAGCCTCAGCTTCTTTCCATGGCCCCCCTCCATCCTGGGGCCTCCAGTGCAAATGAAGCACACCTTAACAGTGACCCCTCCTAGTCTCTCCTTGGAGGTTCCAAGGAGAGAACCTCAAACCTCAGTTGCTCTTCAAGATCCCTTTGTTCCTTTAAAACCATGTATGGAATTCTTACACTTCACCAAATTTAACCACCAGCTTGAGTTGTGGCCTTGGCCGCCCTGGACTACAGCTTCATTGTGCCAACCCTAAATGAATACTCCTGGAAGAACACACTTCAGGGGGGCCAGTCTGAATTGCAGCCGAGACTCCAGTCCCACCTGACCAGAAACCACAGATTCTTAATTCAAAATATCACACAGAGAGCCCCCGAGAGGGTTTGAGGGGTTCTCAGAAAACCTTCTGAAGCATCACAAACCAGGCCTCCATCCTCTGCATCTCTCTCATCTCGTTTCCTTTCTAAGCTTCCACATAATAGCTCACTGTGCTCCAAGCACTCAATGGCCTAACTTCCCAATCCTCCCACAATCTTCCCAAATACAGCATGGCCATATTTGTTAACACCAGTCTGCCACATTCCAGTACCAATTTCTATCCTAACTTGGCTTATATCATTGTGATAAACACATGACCAAGAGCTACCTGGGGAGGAAAGGGTTTCTGCTTCTAGTGTAAAGTCCATCATGAATGGAAGTCAGGACAGGAAATCAAAGCAGGAACTCAGATGTAGGGAACAAAGAAGAGACTATGAACAGAAGCTATTTACTGACTTGCTCTGTTTGTTTTTATATTCAAGGACGCCATCCTTAGAAGGCTGAGCCTCCCACATCAATAATTAACCATTACTCTATGAACTAACCTATAGGCCGATTCGATAGAGGCATTTTCTCAATACAGGTTTCCTCTTCTCCGATGACGCTTGCTTGTGTCAAGTTGACAAAAAACTAACCAGCACAGAAGGCATATGATCACAATTCACTGCATACAAGTAAAAAAGTCACCGCCAAAAACTGAAAAGCTACTATCAAATGAAATGTGTGCATGTGGGTGTGTGTGTGCATGTGCATGTACATGTATGTACATGTGCATGTGTGTATAGGAAGGCATTGCCTTTGCGCCAGACTGTATATGTGTACATTTAATTTATTTCAAGTAAGTTGAGAAGGATAATTTCTGACTACTTTGGAACTGGAACTGATACCTAGAGGAGCTTTGTGGCTGCTCTGTGTTTCAAATGGGTGACGAGTGTGTAAATACCTCAGTCCATTAACATCTATATAAAATGTAGAAGTTATACATTGTCTCTCTTTTTTGATAAACTTAAACTCTTACACCACATTTACCCTGAAAACTGATACCAATTTTTTCATGTCAATGAATACGTTAGAGACTTGAACTGGTACTGCATTTCTCATGAAGGTGCCGACGTGTTCCACAGTTCTACGGCAGAACACATTTTATAATGTTTCTTACGCTATAGAAACGGTGGTTCACACACATAATTCCAGCACTGAGGAGACTAAGGCAAAGGGATTGAGAATGTGAGGTTCAATTACATGTGCACGTGTGCACACACACACACACACACACACACAAAGAGAAAGAGAGAGAGAGAGAGAGAGAGAGAGAGAGAGAGAGTGAGAGAGAGAGATTCCATTAACAAATTCACTTGAACTTTAAGCAATCAAGAATTCTACAAAACCTTATGAAATGGTTATTTTTTTATTCTACTGGAAGCGGGACTACAGTGTAGCAGAGATGATATTTCATTTTTAAATGATGTGAATGGGTTATTCTTGATTTAAAGACCAACATTACTGTCTATTCTAATGCCATCACATGTAATAAAATGACACAAGCTGTATTAGTTAGTTGTAAGTGACAAATTCCATGATTAACGCCAATTAATTCCTTTGGCAACTCCAATTTCCATCCCACTGTTGCAGGAAATTTCATCCACAGAAGGCAATAAACACCTGCCCATTGCAAATAATACAAGTTTTCACGCACAGGATGAACTTTCAAAGCAGTTGTCAGTTAGGGAAAAGCATGCCAGAAATTGCAGCTGTTCAATCAGTTTCAAATGACACGGCCTTTAGCCATCCAGCCAGCAAGAGAAGCAGCAATGAAATAGTTTCAAAATGGAAAAAAAATGTTGGCGAGGAAAACTGCAAGAAGGGAATACATCACTCAGAATTCACATCAATGTAAATATTAGGAACAGAAAGTAAGGTTTTAATGTCAAAACGAGCAGAGAAAGCGTGACCGGAGAGCACAGTAGAGAGTAATGTTCTCAATGCTCATGTTTGGCCCCGTAGCTCACACTGAGAAACGTACACTTGACTTCTTTTACGCTTTACCTATACTTACCAGAAGGAATTAATCCAGTTGGAAAACCGGCCTGTACTGAAATATCTATTCTGTGCATACCAAAACACGGTTCTAATTTCCTTTAAAAAAATCATAATTTATCAAGTCTTGGAAATATTGTTTAAGCTAATTTTACTGCTATTAAGAAGGCTCTTTTGAAGGGCAGGAGAGGCCATGGAAGAGGACTTAGCTAGCATGTTCAAAGCCATGTCTCTGATCTCCAGCTCTCTGATTGATTAAATAAATAAATACATAAATACATAAATACATAAATAAATAAATAAATAAATAAATAAATAAATAAATAAATAAATAAATAAAAGGTTCATTTAAGGTTAGTGGATAAATGTTGCTGTGTGTTAATATCAGAAGAATTTTGTGATGATTGAGTTGCTAGCTTGGAATGGAATTGTAAATTTTTATAGAGAATAATTTCTAGATATCACCATACTGCTGGATGGGAAGAATAAATTCAAGTATTCAATAGGACCATAGAACAGGTTTCATTTACATCTCTTATAGTGTATAGAGAACTATAGAGTAGAAGGGTCTGTAGATGCAGCACAAAAGAAATGATAAATGTTTAAGAAAATAGAAAGTTAATCATTAGACGCTTGTATCTAAATTTTTTATTTCCATAGATTTTTCCACAGTTTTTACATGTCAATATTAGGTAAATTCTTTTTGGTATTTTTGTTCTTTATTTGTATGTTTTATTCAAGAGAACTTAATCAGATGTGTACCATTGACCAGGTTACTTCACCAGGAGGTAAATTCTTAACAATTTGTTTCTACTATTTTCTCTGATCCTTCTGTAGTGTTATAGCCAGGAAGTCCTATTAGGATTGAAAGATTCCTTTCTAGCTCTAATCTGGAATCACTCCCCACATTTCAGCAAATATCAACACAAAGTGATGATATGAAATTGACAATTACTCAAGATATTAGTGCTTTTTCTTCAATAATCAGTTATTTCCTATAATTGTCAATGTGTGCTTCATATGCTACCCATCCATAATGTATTTCATAATTCTTAATATATGTCCAAAATTCAATTTTATTCAATCCATATATCTTTGCAGGTCTGAACTTAAAGCTGCGTATCTCTTACATGAAAAGTATGTCATCTTTAATGAGGTGGCGCTGTTGGATAGCCAAGAAAACATTTTTGACTGTGACATGCTTTTAAAATGCCAATTTTAGGGGGCTGGAGAGATGGCTCAGTGGTTAAGGGCACTGACTGCTCTTCCAGAGGTCCTGAGTTCAATTCCCAGCAACCACATGGTGGCTCACAACCATCTGTAATGGGATCCGATGCCCTCTTCTGTCTGATACTGTCTTCTGTCATGCAGCCATACATGTGAATAGAGTGCTCATATACATAAATAAATAAATCTAAAATACCAATTTAGCAAGGACCTCATCTAGGCCCCAGTCCAGATGCAAAAGCATCTGCCACCAATGGAGTAAGACTTTGCGGGTGAACGTGCCTAACTGAAATTGTGGAAAGTGAATCATGGGACATCAAAAATTCTAAATGCTGGGGTGTGCATGCAAAACAGGACACCCATTTTCACTGTTCTTGAAACAGAAAATCTCCCTGCCTGGTCAAGCCCAGGAAGTTGCCATTAAGCCACAGTCCTTTGTGACAACTGACATGTTTCTCAGTGAAGGGGATATCATATCATAAGCCCACTTCTCCTCTGTGAATGTTGTCTAGTTTCTGCTAAGTCTCAACTTGGAGATTAAACCCTTCGCTTCAAGAAGAAAGATGTCACATATCACAAAGGTCATGGCCATTAGGGTTTCCTTCCTCAAGATTTCAAGCAGTGTTGACCAATTAAAGACTTGCTTGTTTTAATTTTACGACTTTATTAAAATTCATTTGTGGGTAAGCATTTATTTAACAGCCATCTGACGAGTGTTCAAACAATTCAAATCAACAGAAAGTCTTCAAAACCACTATGGTGATTTATTTCTAAACCTAGGTAGCACGTCCTTGAGATGGGAGCTGCATCTGTCTTTACATTTTCTTCACACTTTAGACCGGATGTGTACAGCATGACTTTCCAAACTTGTCAACTCATTGTAGTCACCTAGATGATTGAAAATCTATTATATAGGACCCATGAGGTTATAAACTAATTGGTCCTGAATGGCCTGGATATGGGAATTTTAACCAGATCCTCAGTGTTCTTAAAGTGTGGTTACATTTGAGAACCACTGATCTATGAGAATCTTTATCACAATATTGCTCTGCAGAAATTAGATAAATCCTTATGGCTTCCCATTGGTGCCTGGCAGGGCCAGGAGATGCTATCTGGCTAACATTACAGATGTCAGCACATTAGCCCATGTACTGTCATGACACTACATGCAATCCTCCTGAGAGTCTTGGGCAGGCTTTGTTATTCCTTTCTCGCTGACAGAAAACCTGAAAGCTAGGAGGTGTAGACTGTTTACCCAAAGCATCTCATGAGTAAATTGTAGAATCATTATTTTAACCCAAGCCTCTTTATTTCCAAAACACCCTCTACTACCAATATTGCTTCCAAAAGGTGAAAATTAGTTTTCAGAAGTGAAATATTTCCTGGGTGATAGCATGGTTGTAAATGTACCAGGGCTAACTCTGTCTTATGAAATCTCACTAATTCATATTGAATTTCTTTTATTAAGAAGAATTTTGGGGCTGGAGAGATGGCTCAGTGGTTAAGAGCTGCTGCTGCTGCTGCTCTTCCAGAGGTCCTGAGTTCAATTCCCAGCAACCACATGGTGGCTCACAACCATCTGTAGTGGGATCCGACACCTTCTTCTGGTATGTCAAAGGACAGTGACACATATATAAAAATGTATCTTTGGGTCCCCGTTGGAGGAATTAGAGAAAGGATTGAAGGAGCTGAAGGTGCTTGCACCCCCATAAGAACAACAATGCCAATGAACCAGAGTTCTCAGGGACAGACCCATGGCTCCAGCTACATATGTAGCAGAGGATGGCCTTGTTGGGCACTAATGGAAGGAGAAGCCCTTGGTCCTGCCAAGGCTGAATGCCCTCCCCCAAGTGTAGGGGAATGTCAGGAGGCAGGAAGGGGGCATGGTTGGGGAGGGAAAACACCCTTATAGAAGAAGGGGAGGGAGATTGGATAGGGGTCTTATCTTATAGCCAGGAAACCAGGAAAGAGAATAATATTTGAAATGTAAATAAAAAATATCCAATTTTTTAAAAAGGGAAAAAAGGAAGAATTTTAATTTCTTTCCATTTCTCTACTCAAAGAAGCAGTTGTGTCAAATGCTCAAGAAATGTTATACTGTGTCATACTCTTTGCTCAATGGTGAGCTACTCAAACACAATAGAAATGTTTGCAAAGAGTATGACATAAGGACATATGCCTTGTTTAAAGCATGAAAAGAAGAAGTGACACTTTATGAGCCAAACCATAGATAGAGATAGGATACCAGATCTTCACCTCTCGTCTCAGCTTCTCTTTGACGGTAATTTCATGCCCCTATATAGTATGGTTATTTACCAGTTGGCTGGAAAATAACCATTGATGACTCCATATTTGGCTGTTCCCAGGTTTGTGACTCCAGAAGGAAAAGTCTTACTCTCCTACTAGAGTGTGAAGAAATACAAAATCCTAACTGCCCCACGATGGTCCCCTGCCAATCTCTGTAGTATAAATACCCAGATTAGAATTATATGTCTACTTCTATGGACAAAATGCTAATTCTCTGTGATCACCAGCTGTGCCAGACTGAGGAAGGGGAAAGAGACATGGATACCATAGAAAGGAAATCAGTACATACGGAAATAGCCAACACCTAGTATCCTGATGGTATGTGAAAGTCCCCAAAGGTAAATTGTAGATTATTTTTCCATTCAAAAAGTCTTAGGCAGGGCCTGATGTGTATTTTTATCAAGTTCCTAGACAGTGTCAGAGAGCACTCCCTGCCTAGACAAGTGCTGGTCTCCTTTCTATATCTTGCACATAATTATCAAATGCAGTGGATGCTCTAAAGCTTGGGGTCCCCACAGGGATGAAATACAATCTCACATGCTTCTCTGAGTGCAGTGCCTGCTCGGGGCCAGCTGTATTCCCGTCACAACACTGAAATAGAAGAGGTGTCGTGTGTCAGCATTGAGACATATTGGCAGAACTCTGATAAAAAAACACTTTACAATTTCATATCACCTTTCATTCCAAAGTGTCCCAGAAGCTGCATACATTCAGCACCACAGAAAGATGATAGAAGTGACCAGCTCCGAGGGTGAAGGAGGTGGCAGGAGATGGAGTGGGGGTAGAGAAACACGTGAGCCAAGGACGGTGAGACATTTCTTTGTTAAAGGCAACACACACTGAATACTAAAGGAAGGGAAAGATGGGAAATTACACTATTTTCAATGCTCGTAATGGAAGCACGGTAGTGCCTGGGTTAATGTTCAGAATCATTTTCATAGAAGTACCCCTCAAGGAGGTCCTTATGGGGGCACAGAGAAAAATAAAGGAAATCAGAAAGGTAATAAGGCTAAAAGTATAAGAAAATCTGGGGCAGCGGGAGGGGTGGATGGTTGCTGGTCTAGCTTGTACAAAGCATGTTAGGTTTTCCCTTCAATAATGACATCTTGGACCTTAAAAGGCAACATTCTGTAATTCAATATTTTTATGTGTTAGCATGAGAAAGAGCTTCCTGTTTCTACTTTTCAGACTAAGTAGGACACCGTGTAAGTGTCTGGGTTAATTTAATGTACCCAATGACAGTATTGGGAGTCTCTACATGTCTTCATTGGGAAAAGTCACCATACAGCATAGATAAACTGAGATTTTGTTCGTTTTGTTTGTTTGGTTGGTTGGTTGGGTTTTTGTTTGTTTGTTTGTTTGTTTGTTTGTTTGTTTTTTGTTTTGTTTTGTTTTGTTTTTTGAGACAAGGTCTCATCATGTAGTTCTGATTGTCCTGGAATTCACTGGATAAACTGGACTGACCTCAAGCTCACAGAGACCCACCCACCTCTGCCTTCGAAGTGCTGGGATTAAGGTGTGTGCCACTACACCTGACTGGGAAATAGAGTAATGATGTGTTTTCACTTTTTAACACTGCTATTTCTCGTTTGTTACTTTGGATTCTTGAGAGGCTTCCCTGACTGGATAGGAGCACCACTGCACTTCTTTTAACCACCGTAACTATAGCTAGTTAATAAGTGGGACTCATAGTCCTCACAAGATCCCATCAAAGAGAATGGCACATCCAACAGGGAAGGGCATAGCATATCAAAAAGAAAGAGAGAAAATTCATCTGCTATTGCATATCTCATGGTGGTTCAAATGAACGCCTGCTAAATGACTTCGTGAAATATGTTCATGTGACCATTCTCAAAGCTTTCACTTGCAAAGGACAAAGAGAAGAGTGGTTGTTAGACTAAAAATGCATTTGTTTAACATCTCCTGTTTCTCCCACTTGCCTTTGAGACAAGGTGGTATAAAGCCTGTCCAGGTAACCAGGTAACTGTGGTCATTCCATCTGGGAAACAGAATTCTAATCACTGTGTTAGAACTCCATCTAAAGAAAACCAGGCTGCTCAAAATTCCCAGAGGAGCTCTTTTCCTCACAGCACACAGTCTACCTTTTTATTCAGCAGTTCCTGACCTGGCTTGTAGCTTCTTCCCCCATCATTTGAGGCTCGCACAAAGGACCGGCCAAAACCCTATTTTTATAAATCCTGGAAAGTGGCTGATGCATTTGGTTATCTCTCGGGATTCTGACAGTTGCACAGCCAGAGATGGTGCCGCTGGGCTCACTCCAGAGGAATGTGGTGGTGAAGTGAGGACTTGAGATGAGGATTTACACTCATTGGCCAGCTCCAGAAAGATTGCAGATAGAAGGTAGACCAGGAGAAAGGCGCTCGAGACGGCAGTCAATAGAATCAGTCCAACGCACCACGGCGATGTCTTCTGGTTTTCTGTGCACTTGACCATAGTACAAAATTTAAAACGCACATATACTTTGTAAATAAAAACAATTGTGCCAGCCTGGAGGGGAGAGGTCCTAGTTAAAGGAAATCTTTTAGACAACCCACTGTCCTTGTTGGAGTCCCTTGGCTTATTTGCTGAGAGTCCATCTGCTTCTCAGAAGATTTAAAGTGATGTCAACCACAGCCATATATTTGAACACTTACTCCACCTAGGTTCAGTTCTATGAATTGAGGATTAGTAGTAATCAGGATAATAGCTCTGCCTCTTGGAGCTTATACTCAGCCAACAACGAGATGGTTCACCTCCACTGTCAACTTGATGGCATTTAGAATCTCCATGGAAACAGGCCTCTGGGGGAGCATCTTTGAGACTGGTTTAATAGAAGTTTAACTGGGAAAAGAAAAGCTGCTCTGAATGTGGGCAGAGCCATGCCATAGGTTGAGGGTAACTGGATTGAATTTAAAGGGGGAAGAAAGTTCAGGGCCAGCACTGAGGTTACAGTGTGATCAACTGATGCCTCATGCTCCTGTCACTATGATTTCCCTGCAATGATGGACTGCACCCGCAATCTGTGAGTCAAAATAAACTCGTCCTTCTTTAGTCTGCTTTTGTCAGGTCGTGAGAATGAGAAAGGTAACTGATACAAAAATGGTCCATGTTACCAACAATAAGGCAATTGTCCAAGATGGACTTTTGAAACTAGTTAAGTCTTCAGATACCTCAGGGAACAGGGTAGGCTCAGAACCATCTGCCACCCAGTAGGTCAGGCATGGTGCTTGTACATGTGCACTTACTCACAGGAAATGTCACTTGTTAACAAGAGAGACTATATGCTGTAAGGCTATGAGGCACCAAGTCACCTTTAAATTATATTTTTCCTGCGGATTAAAAAAATATATATTCCCAGAGCTGAAATGGACAGTACAGAGAAATTCCATTTGGTGACATGTCCACCCACCAAATTGTTTATAGAGCACAGAGCAAATTCACTGATCCTTTAAGGAAACAAACAAACAAACAAAATCCAGTCCAAACAGAGAAGTTGTTTTGCTTACTCTTCTCTTGCTGTGATAAGGCACCATGACTAAGAGAACTTACAAAAGAGAGAACTTAATCTGGAGCTCATAGCTCCAGAGTGTTAGAGTCCATGGCCATCATGATAGGAAACATGGCTGCAGGCAGGCAGATATGGCAGAGCAGCAGTAACTGAAAGACATTCTGGCCCACGGACATGAGGCAGAGACAGCTAACTGGATGGCACAGCTTTCTGAAACCTCAAAGCCCACACGTCTTCTATCAAGACCACGCGTCTTAATCCTTCCCAAACACTCCACCAAGTGTTGAATGGGCTAAGCGATGAACCTATAGGAGCCGTTCTCATTAAGCCCTCACAGCACCTGTTATTCATTAACCTGAATGGAATTCAGAATGTGGCAGAGACTGGGATACAGAATTAAACTCAAGCTCAGTACACATGGGACAGAAAGGTTTCCTTCAGCTGAGATGACTGGAGAAGATTGAAGAAGTTGAAGTTGCAAGAATGCCATGAAAGATCTCACATTGTCTGAAGGCTAAGGGCAACAGTTCTCTGATTGGACTTAAGACTTATTTAATGAGAGGGAAACCACACTGGGTATTGGAAAACTTGCTAGCTACTCAGTGCTAGTGAAATCATAGTTTTTGGAGGAGAATCTACCGCTGTTAATTTACTAACCAGCATAATTCCTAACAACAATCTACAAACATTTGTCTTTATGCCCATGGGTAAGTTCAGTCTTCACTACCACTCCCCCACGTCAAGGAAACGCCTCTTTGCAACATAGACCACTGCAGAAATCTACAACCAATCAAAATGAAGAGTTGGGGCACCCAGTTCCAACGGATACACCTACAAAACACTCCCTCTGAGGAAGGGTTTAGATAGAGGAAAGGGAAGGGAGAGACTTAATTAAATTACAATCTCAAAAATAAACAAACAGAAAAAGAATTGGCAAAATGATACTAGTAGTGTCTTATGACTTGGGTCAGTTTTTCATTCGCAAATGACAATAAAGATAAATTATAGACTTGCTGTTGAAACTAGACATGATTTGAAGTGTCTGTTATGTGTCACCCATCGTGATATGGTGAGTTCGTGATAAATATTACTTCCCATGATAGCTAAAGAATAAGGCTGAGGGAGCTAGAGCAGACAGATACAGAGCTGGAAGGATAAATGATTGCACAAGCACCCCACTGAACATGGGATGGACCTAAAGGACAGAATATTTGGAATAACAAAATACAAAGCAATAAAGTCATTATTACAGAAGAAATCATTCAAAGGCTTGGAGGAAGAGTGCAAGTAATGTCCCATCATAATTAAATTGTGTTTCATGCTTACTAATTTTAAGACAATATTTCTAAGGCAGAATATATTGTTCAATGACTGTGAATCCAAGCACTACTAATTGTACTAGCTCTTGTTGGCAAAGTATTCACCAAACACACTTTGCATTCATGTGCACTGTGACATATATGCACCTTTTGCTTTAATCCTTAGCAAAAAAAAATTTCTAAATCACGTACAATTGATATAAAGGAAGAAAAATGAAACTCAAGAGGTTAAGAGCTCTGTGGCCTTGGTCACACTTCATTGTATGGGTCTGGATTGTTCTACTCTAGGGTCACCACACTCTTACTAGCTTTGACCCTTTGACTCTTCACTGTCTGCCGTCCTCTCCAAACAAAGCATCCTGAATTAAGGGTTGACCATTAGGTCCCAGGTTCTCGACAACTACTTGGTGTGTGTGTAAAGAAATGCTATCTGGATCACTGCAGACTAGTTAGGGTTGAGACTAGAAGATGTGCATGGACTTTTTATTTCTCATGTTTGCACTAGGCAGTGTAGTTAGAACAGGTTCCAGATTTTTTTCTGTCCTACTTAATAATGTATCCCACCCTTAATATGTAAGCTAAGCAAGCATTTAAATTCATGTGCATTAGAAAAATATGCTCCTTAAAAATCAATTTGCATTTTTCTGGACAAAATAAGCTTCAACTACCTAATTTTTGGATAGTGTTTTCCATTACAAGTAAAACATTTTATACATACATATATATATATATATATATGCATAAGTATAGCCTGACTTTGACTGTGTTTAAAGTCCCCTGGAGTCTATTTGACCCAGAGTCATCCCTTCCCTCTTCAAGAAAAGGTTAATATACAAAATAAAGGTAGAAACATGGAACAAAAGTAATAACTGAATTAAAATGACAGTCAATAAGGCTGAATACAAACACATCAGATGATTTCAGCTGGTTTTTATCTGGCTGACTAATGTTGACTGTCTGGCCTCAGAGTGACATGCCGAGAACAGAATAGACCGTCATTTGGCTGATATGTGGAAAGCGATGTGATCTATCACACGGTGCTGTAGATAATCCTAAACGACTTGCCATTTAAAAGAGGAAAGCCCATAAGACAATTGGATTCTTTCCGGGAGATTTACTTCCCAAGAAGCCCTTTTCTTTGGTTCAGCACACACAACAGGAGGCTTAAGAGAGTTCCTAATGGTAAGAAGTAGATTAAAAAGAATAATAAAATACCCAGTCTAGGATAATAAAATTGTCAGGAATAATTCAAATAGATAACCATTCAGCATTGGAGGGAGGGTTGTATGATTGCCAGAAGATTTGATGTTTGCATCCTCCGCTTTTTGTACAACATCGACAGCCTGACCCCACTTGTAAGGCCTGACTGCTGATGGTTTGTGTGTCCCAACTCCACACGTGCCCTCGCCTGGGTAAGCTGTAAGAGTCTGGAAAGGGAGCTGGCGGAGTACAGACTTCACAGTCCCTGATCCATGGATAAGGACTCTTCCTGGCTTCCATCCCCTAAGTTGAATAAAACATGAGCAAGATCACTTTTCTGATTTCTTGAGATACCTATGGACCTACCTCAGCCACCTTACGCTCTGCAGAAAGTCTCAGTGTCTAATCAAAGAGCCATCACTCCTCCCCGGTCATATGCGCTATCTACGGCAAACGTGGGGAAGTATTCGTCTACCTCTGTGACATACCTATGATTGTAAGGCACATATGGACATGTATAATTACATGTATAATAAATTTAAAAGCACACATTGAACCACGAAGTTTAAAAAAGAAATCACATAAACTGAATAGCGTATAAAAGATACAGAAGAACCACATCAGCATAGGCCTTCTCTCCCCTTGGCCCAAGCTTATGTGCTCTTCTCTCTCTCTCTCTCTCTCTCTCTCTCTCTCTCTCTCTCTCTCTCTCTCTCTTTCCCTCACCTACTGTGAGTGTGTGTGTGTGTGTGTCCATCTGTCTGTCTGTCTGTCTGTCTGTCTGTAAATTAAGCTCAGAGTTCTGGGCAGGCTAAGCAAGCATATAACCACTCCCCCAAGATATTCTGAAAAAAAATCATTTTATTTCAAATTATAGCATAGACTAAAATATGACTGATTTCAAATAATATTTAATTTATAAATGCATAATATGAATAACCAATGGGAAGAATAAGATGGAGTTATCAGACCATATAATGAAAATTCTAAATCCCACCTGCAGTTGTTTGTCAGGCCTTGTTCTAAGCTAGACTCACAGAGGAATGTCAACTCCCTTCATCCTCTCCACCAGCCTACTCAGTAAGCCTTTGCATGGTCCCATTTTACAGATGGGAAAAGCAAGCTAAAGCACAAAGGAACGAACTTAAGTGCCCAAGTCACAAAGCTGGTAAATGAGAATAGTAAAAACCTAGAAAACAAGATTCCAGAACATTTGGCCCCAAATATCCCCTCAGTTACCTCTTCGATAAAGTTAAACAACATGAGGGTTGGGGATTTAGCTCAGTGGCAGAGCGCTTGCCTTGCAAGCGCAAGGCCCTGGGTTCAGTCCCCAGCTCCGAAAAAAAAAAAGTTAAACAACATGAAATTTTGTCATAATCGTGGTTTTTACTGGATGTATTACCTATTAAAATTGTGTGCGTATTTTAATGTCTTAATATTTTTAAGCCCTAATCTGCAGTATGCTTTAGACTGACAGTTATAGTGGAGCAAACTGATTTATGTAGCATCTATTTTTTCCTTCCTAACAATGGCTTGGTTCCCCTTTATGCAGCCATCCCTAATACACAGACACAGATACACACACACACACACACACACACACACACACACACACACCTGTATATCTCATATATGTGTATACACTAACCACATCTCTTCCTCACAGAGAGAGTCTGATTAGCTTAAAGATGTCAATGCATCCGCCATTGTGATTGGTGCAGGAATACCGGCAAGTCAATCATCGTGTGGCCCGGCCCTGGTACAAGGATTAGTCCAGGAATGGACATGTGATATGTTTTAGACACCTGGAATACAAAGAAAGGTCACAGAGAACTCCTGGGAAATAATTTTCCTCACTTTTAATTTAAGAATAAAGCCACCAGGAAAAGAGTTTTTCACTTTCTCTGAAAGTCATGAAATGGAACTGTGAGGCTTAGAGGAACTATAGTCAGTCTGTGTCGGAAGCGAACCGGGGGGATGCTGGACTCAATGCACCGAGGAGCCTCCAGCTGAACAAACAGAAAACCTTCCTGAGCCTCTGGATTAAGTCTGCCTGAAGCTCCCCCGCTGGATGTTCGAGCATGGACAGTAATGCTGTTTGCTGTCTAAGCTAGTTTTTCTTTCTCTTTTTTTCTGTTGCCTGCAGTCCTGACACGTTATCTAAAATCAGACTGCTCTAGTGAGTTTACAACGCTCTGTTCTTTCCACCTGTACAGAGCGCTGGAGCTCTCGGTTGCTGGGCCACATTCTTCATTCGTGTTGAAGAGGGACATCTGTAAATTTTCCCTGGGGAGCTGCGCCTGTCAGCTTTTCACTTCTGGAAATGTTACCTACTGCCTGTTCACGCTGTCATCACAGGTAACGCCGGGCTTTTCCAGTTTGTTCCTGGTACCACGTTGTTCCCGAGTTCTGTGGAAGGAGATTGCTACACCGCCAGGAGACAGGGTTCAGTCTTTCGTTCCTCAAGCATCTGTTTCAAGACTGTGGGATCGTGTGGAAAATCTCTGAAGGATGACACAAAGCCGATCTTGGTGAACACTAACAAAAGGAATCCCTCACAGCAAAACGAAGGAGAGAGTAAGAGCTACCTAGTATGCAAGAGGTCCCGATACAATCTCCAATACCACACACACACACACACACACACACACACACACACACGCACACACACACACGCAAGCACGCACACATGCACACACGCACACACGGAGGAGTCCAACTGGTTATGACAGACTGAAGATATTCCATGCACACCAAAAATATTATGCAGAAGGTTTTTTTTCAATGACAATCTATACTATAAAGATAACTTAGCTATCATACTTGGAAAAATACAAAAATATGTGCATAATATTTACAAATTGTTTTCAATAGCCACAAACCAAGAGAAACATTTTTTAATCTGATTCAGATAAAAATTTTAACACCCAAGAGATACATTAATAATAATTTCAGTGGGGAAAATAGATATTTCTCAGCTTTTTTTCATGCTTTGGTGGGCATAAATTATCTTATAAAGGGAACTTTAATGTTGCAGCATAGGAATACTGTAAATTATTTCTATTAATGTCCCATCTAAATTGGCATGTTTACTTGAATTCTACACAGACGAGGAAGCTGTCAAGAGAGAGCTTAGTATGCATTGCTTAAAGATTTCAATATCCATTTCCCCAAAGGTTTTCTGAGCCAAAGGAGATGTCTGGTATCCAAAATAAGACCTCACACCCCATAAAATTTAAATGCTGTCCCTTGGGTGCTGGGAAACAAAAGACCGTTGGTCAGGCCTCCTGGGTCACTTGGCAACCTTTCAGTCTTTTCCAAAGCAATAAAATCATACTAGAAATTATACAGCTGGGGAGGAATAAAGAGAGAGAGAAAGAAAGAAAGAAAGAAAGAAAGAAAGAAAGAAAGAAAGAAAGAAAGAAAGAAAGGAAGAAAGATCAGGATTCTGAATCAGCCCGTCTTAGCAGTGCTATCCAGTAGGAAGAAAGACACAAGGCAGGGAATTAGGTCAATCACGCTCTCGGGTCTGTTCACACTTTCTCAAAAGTGAACATTCAGAATGAAGGGAAAGCAAGAAGAAAACACGGTGCCATGAGAAGGAAATTCAAAGACAGACTCCAGAAATGTGGGCATACAAGGACAAACCAACAGTAAGCCAGATTGTGGGCAGAGAGATAAAAGGGTTAATAGGGAGAACCAAAGGAAAGTGGACAGAGAACGAGATGAGAAGGAATAGCCCCAGCTATTCCCAGCGGTGTCAAGCTAGAAATGGAAACCCCAGCCCCCAGCAAGACGCTGCGACGGAGGGTGCGTGACAAATGTTCACCATCAAGATAAATCATCTTTTCTAGATCTTCTGCAGGAGTGAATTTTCCAGAGATTTAGATTTGGTAAACAGACCAAGCTGGATCACAGTGAGGAACTTACAGGGGATTTGAGATGTCAAACACACAGAAGCCAAGGTTTGCCTGTCTTGTTGAAAATAACACCATGCGAGCCCTTTCGGTGTGGGGCCTATTTCAAATAGTCGCAGTTCACAGGGGCTTCCTTGGAAACCTAAGGCAGCACATTAGTTTCGTTTCCATCTCGAGCTGTTAGATGGAGCAATCCGTACGTGATTCTCACAATTGAGTTCGTTTTTTTGCCTGGGCTTGAAAACCCCGTGTTGTGTCTCTGCACATTCATCCCGATGGTTCACACGCTCGCCTTTGGCATTGGAAAACAGCTCTGCTTACTACAGTGCCAAAAACGGGGTCAGAATAAAATAAAAACAGCAAATGTGAAAACAATGTATATTTCCTAATCTTAAAAGTTAAGATTCTTTAAATACAAATTTCACCTGACGGTGAATTATGTTGCTTTATTAACTTTCAGATCCAGACAGGTCATGAGCAAAGTTGACTAATGACCTACCTAGATACGGGATCCCCCATTTATGGGCATCTGACTTGTTTACTACAGCTTTGGTTTGAATCCCCTTACCCGTGTTTGAGAAGCAGAGAGCAGTGTCTGCCTAGGGTGATGGTTTAAAGAGCTACGTAATATATATATATGTATGTATACACACACACACACACACACACACACACACACACACACACATATATATATATATATATATATATATATATATATATATATATTACATCTAGTATTGCATCCCACCTGACACAATGACAGTGTTTAATAAAAGGCCACCGATTATTCTGAAGCTGCCTCCGCTCTTGTCAAGATTACTGTCACGGTTATTGCTAACGTCTTCATCGGTTTAAACTTTACTAAGAAAACACCATGTCATAATTGTTCACTCTACTTCAAATGTACTCAGGTCTCTGAACTTGTATGTACAGCACCTGAATATAGCTCCAGCCACTGCTGTCCCATGCTTTGCCTGACCAATTCCCATGCCTTTCCTGAAGGGTTTATTTCGACTTACAGTCTGCAGACAGTCACTCCAACATGGTGGTGGCAGTGCATGAGCAGGAGTATGAGGTGGCTGGACACATTGTACCCCTGGTCAGGAAGCAGAGTTTACACAGGAAAAGGGATTGAGCTACAAAATCTCAAGACCCGGCTCCCACTGACCAACTTTCTCCAACAAGGTGTCATCTCTTAAAGGTCGAACAATCGTCCCAAACAGTGCCACCATCTGGGGATGACATGTTCAAACACATGAGCCCATGGGTACCCTTCCACATTCAAACTACAGCTACACTATGAATACAGTCCAGTACGCTTAGATGGCTGCCTTATAGGTCTTAATTTCCCTCACATGTAAACACATGCATATGATTTTAACCTCATGAAAATATATAAATAAATAACTCTCACTGGCCTTCGTTTATAACACAAATGCATAGTCAAAGTGTGCCTGCATATACTTGGTTCCTATTAAATGTGCTTTTGATGAGTAAAAGATCCTTGGCAAATAACCAATAAGGGGTTAGAAACCTGGGGTTGGAGAGGTGCCTGGTGGTTAAGAGCACTGTTTTCGCTTCCAGAGGACCTGGGTTGCATTCCCAGCACAGACATGGTGGCCCCCACCTGTTTGTAACTCTGGTCCTTGGAGGCCTGACGCCCTCTTGTGGACTATTCTGCATACATATGGAACACAGATGTTCGGGCGGACAAAACAACCATACACGTAAAGTAAAAATAAAATGTCAAGAGGGTAAAGAAGTTTAGAAAATCCACATGCTGTGCCAAACTGTAAACTGTCTACTAATCAGAGGCATCCCACAAATACTGATGTCTTAAATCCACTCAAGGGTTGCCAAGAGCTTCCTAAGGAAAGGATCTCGACAATATGGAAGTGAACTTGACATACTTCCGTAGAACTTTGAAGTCATCCGCCGAAGACAACAATTTCAATCCTATGCGCTCAAGCAGCTTTTTGTGAATGGTACCCTGCTTTCCTGAGCCCAGCTGTTTCCAATGGTCCTCATTTAAAATTCGCGTCTCCAAAAATACTCAATAAAATTCTGGCAAACCGAATCCAAGAGCACATCAAAACAATCATCCACCATGATCAAGTAGGCTTCATCCCAGGCATGCAGGGATGGTTTAATATACGGAAAACCATCAACGTGATCCATTATATAAACAAACTGAAAGAACAAAACCACATGATCATTTCATTAGATGCTGAGAAAGCACTTGACAAAATGCAACACCCCTTCATGATAAAAGTCCTGGAAAGAATAGGAATTCAAGGCCCATACCTAAACATAGTAAAAGCCATATACAGCAAACCAGTTGCTAACATTAAACTAAATGGAGAGAAACTTGAAGCAATCCCACTAAAATCAGGGACTAGACAAGGCTGCCCACTCTCTCCCTACTTATTCAATATAGTTCTTGAAGTTCTAGCCAGAGCAATCAGACAACAAAAGGAGGCCAAGGGGATATAGATCGGAAATGAAGAAGTCAAAATGTCAGTATTTGCAGATGATATGATAGTATAATTAAGTGATCCCAAAAGTTCCACCAGAGAACTACTAAAGCTGATAAACAACTTCAGCAAAGTGGCTGGGTATAAAATTAACTCAAATAAATCAGTAGCCTTCCTCTACACAAAAGAGAAACAAGCCGAGAAAGAGATTAGGGAAACGACACCCTTCATAATAGACCCAAATAATATAAAGTACCTCGGTGTGACTTTAACCAAGCAAGTAAAAGATCTGTACAATAAGAACTTCAAGACACTGAAGAAAGAAATTGAAGAAGACCTTAGAAGATGGAAAGATCTCCCATGCTCATGGATTGGCAGGATCAATATAGTAAAAATGGCCATTTTACCAAAAGCGATCTACAGATTCAATGCAATCCCCATCAAAATACCAATCCAATTCTTCAAAGAGTTAGACAGAACAATTTGCAAATTCATCTGGAATAACAAAAAACCCAGGATAGCTAAAGCTATCCTCAACAATAAAAGGACTTCAGGGGGAATCACTATCCCTGAACTCAAGCAGTATTAAGAGCAATAGTGATAAAAACTGCATGGTATTGGTACAGAGACAGACAGATAGACCAATGGAATAGAATTGAAGACCCAGAAATGAACCCACACACCTATGGTCACTTGATTTTTGACAAAGGAGCCAAAACCATCCAATGGAAAAAAGATAGCATTTTCAGCAAATGGTGCTGGTTCAACTGGAGGTCAATATGTAGAAGAATGCAGATCGATCCACGCTTATCACCCTGTACAAAGCTTAAGTCCAAGTGGATCAAGGACCTCCACATCAAACCAGACACACTCAAACTAATAGAAGAAAAACTAGGGAAGCATCTGGAACACGTGGGCACTGGAAAAATTTCCTGAACAAAACACCAATGGCTTATGCTCTAAGATCAAGAACCAACAAATGGGATCTCATAAAACTGCAAAGCTTCTGTAAGGCAAAGGACACTGTCGTTAGGACAAAACGGCAACCAACAGATTGGGAAAAGATCTTTACCAATCCTACAACAGATAGAGGCCTTATATCCAAAATATACAAAGAACTCAAGAAGTTAGACCGCAGGGAGACAAATAACCCTACTAAAAAATGGAGTTCAGAGCTAAACAAGCAATTCACAGCTGAGGAATGCCGAATGGCTGAGAAACACCTAAAGAAATGTTCAACATCTTTAGTCATAAGGGAAATGCAAATCAAAACAACCCTGAGATTTCACCTCACACCAGTGAGAATGGCTAAGATCAAAAACTCAGGTGACAGCAGATGCTGGCGAGGATGCGGAGAAAGAGGAACACTCCTCCATTGTTGGTGGGATTGCAGACTGGTACAACCATTCTGGAAATCAGTCTGGAGGTTCCTCAGAAAATTGGACATTAAACTGCCTGAGGATCCAGCTATACCTCTTTTGGGCATATACCCAAAAGATGCCCCAACATATAAAAAAGACACGTGCTCCACTATGTTCATCGCAGCCTTATTTATAATAGCCAGAAGCTGGAAAGAATCCAGATGCCCTTCAACAGAGGAATGGATACAGAAAATGTGGTACATCTACACAATGGAATATTACTCAGGTATCAAAAACAACGGCTTTATGAAATTCGTAGGCAAATGGTTGGAACTGGAAAATATCATTCTGAGTGAGCTAACCCAATCACAGAAAGACATACATGGTATGCACTCATTGATAAGTGGCTATTAGCCCAAATGCTTGAATTACCCTAGATGCCTAGAACAAATGAAACTCAAGACGGATGATCAAAATGTGAATGTTTCACGCCTTCTTTAAAAGGGGAACAAGAATACCCTTTGCAGGGAAGAGAGAGGCAAAGATTAAAACAGACTGAAGTAACACCCATTCAGAGCCTGCCCCACATGTGGCCCATACATATACAGCCACCCAGTTAGACAAGATGGATGAAGCAAAGAAGTGCAGACCGACAGGAGCCGGATGTAGATCGCTCCTGAGAGACACAGCCAGAATACAGCAAATACAGAGGCGAATGCCAGCAGCAAACCACTGAACTGAGAATAGGTCCCCCGTTGAAGGAATCAGAGAAAGAACTGGAAGAGCTTGAAGGGGCTAGAGACCCCATATGTACAACAATGCCAAGCAACCAGAGCTCCCAGGGACTAAGCCACTACCTAAAGACTATACATGGACTGACCCTGGACTCTGACCCCATAGGTAGCAACGAATATCTTAGTAAGAGCACCAGTGGAAGGGGAAGCCCTGGGTCCTGCTAAGACTGAACCCCCAGTGAACTAGACTGTTGGGGGGAGGGCGGCAATGGGGGGAGGGTTGGGAGGGGAATACCCATAAGGAAGGGGAGGGGGGAGGGGGGAGGGGGATTTTTGCCCGGAAACCGGGAAAGGGAATAACACTCGAAATGTATATAAGAAATACTCAAGTTAATAAAAAAAAAAAAAACAAATAAAATTCGTGTCTCTTGGAGAGTGGTAGAAAGAGTTAATCAGATCTGCACTGAGAATTTCAACTGAGAGACATGCAAGGGACTCTGATGTGTTCTGTGCAGGGATCAAAGACAATGAAACAGCCAGGCACGCAAAGGACGGGGCATGGAACACCCATCTGCCTCCTCCTGCCAAATTCGCTAACAAAAGACATTTATTCACAGCTCCCTTACTCACTCTTAAGGCTGAGGTAGGCCATGATTAATTATAAATGTGCGTATCTCTTTCCTTTACAACTAATATGAACTTCTGAATTTGAGATAAAGCAAGCATGCTAGATCATATCACAACATCATGATTAATTTAGTCTTCTGAAATAACGCCGTTTCTCCGAGAGCACAGGCACGAAACATCTATCAAACAGACAAGATGATTTGTGTGTAACTTCTAAACTTCCACCCCACACTATCTAATTGTTTTTCCTTTTGGCAGAAGCTTCGGAACACCTGTTGAAGTTATTACCGTCCTGTTCTTTGGGGACTTCGGGTAGATCAACTCCCTCGCACACTGCATTTTTCTCAACATTCACCAGAAACATCATAGAGTTACGTCTTCACAGCCCAAGAGCCACTTGGCAGGTGGCTGGGTTGATTTCACCACCCCACTTTCCCCAGCCCAAGAACAATACACTAGGGTTCTTGTTGTCTTTCCATTCCTTTCTTCTTCCCTTTCCTTTTCCTTTATGCAAACATCGAAAGGGCAGTTGGACCATCACGAGTTTTCTGCACAGGACAACAACTTTGCAAAGAATGAAAGACGCATAGGGTTTTTCATTTTCTTTTTTCTTTTCTTTTATTGGATATTTCCTTTATTTACATTTCAAATGTTATCTCCTTTCCCAGTTCCCCCTCTGGAAATCCCCTCTCCCATCCCCCCTCCCCCTACTTCTATAAAGGTGTCCCCCCCCACTCCCTCCCTCCAAACTCTCCACCCTGACATTCCCCTACACTGGGGCATGGAACCTTCACAGGATCAAGGGCCTCTCCTCCCACTGTCAGCAGACAAGGCCCATCCTTTGCTACATATGCAGCTGAAGCCATGGGTCACCCCATGTGTACTCTTTGGTTGGTAGTTTAGTCCCTGGAGCTCTAGGGTGTCTGGTTGGTTGATATTGTTGTTCTTCCTATGGGGTTGCAAACCCCTTCAACTCCTTCAGTCCTTTCTCTGATTCTTCCACTGGGGATCCCTGCTCAGTTCAATGATTGGCTCTGAGCATCCACCTCTGTATTTGTCAGGATCTGGCAGAGCTGATGAAAAGGCTGAGAACTGATATGAGTGTCAGCCATTCCACAATATAATAAGCCAGTAACTAAACCTCGCAAGAAGATGGTGTGTACTGAATCATTCAGTGGATATTGTGACTGTTCCCTTTTGAAAGTTAGAAAACTCTTAATGTGCAAATGTATGATCCGGTTTCCTTTCATGAAGGTAATGCTTGGAGTAGCTTTGAGGCTGTGTATAAGAAGTCTTTTGGGGTGAGGGTGCTGATGAGGTCCAAGACTCTAGAGGAAAACCTGGCACTGTCACTTTACAAACCAGAGTAATTTCTAACTGCATTCTAAATAAAGGTCCTTATACCCATGCTTAAGTGGAGCTCTCACCCCTCATCAAAGAAACTTCATTTTGCAGTAGAGACCATTACAGAAACCTACAGCCATTCAAAATGAAAAGAACTAACTATGGGTGTCCGGCCCTAATTAATGCCACACAAACATTACACCAAATGCTCATGGAGCAACATGGAAGAAAGCCTGTAAGATCCAAAGGTGCAATATGTCTGCCAAGAGATAGTGTCTTCCATATATGACCATGACGCTACACCCATGAGATTTCAACAATATGGTCCCCTAAACAAGACTAGAACAATGATAACACTAGACAGCATGCCCACCATGGATGGAGGAAATTTCACAAGGTCCCACCCCTAGATAAAGAGCTAAGACATGTAATGGCACGTAGGGGATAAGATTTAGTCTTCTCCATGGACAAGGCCTCTGATGGATTGTCCAATTCCAAGTGGACAGCTCTAAACATATTTATGTATCATTAATGGACTCAATAGGATATATATATCCTATATATACATGTCCATAACCTTGATCTCTTCTTCTTGAAGTGTATGTGTGTATCTATATGTATATAAGATAGATAGATGATAGATTGATAGATAGATTGATAGATGATAGCTAGATAGATAGATAGATAGATAGATCGATCTGCTGTCTCCCAAATTTATGACTTTGATCCCTTCTTTTTCAGACAGACTTGAAATGGGAGAAACAAGGAAGGGTAAAGCCAAAAAGCAGTTAGATGAATTAAAATCCATTTAAGAAGCCCAGAGACCCCAGATTCCCACCCCATCCCCATTCCAGTCATAGATTACCACTTCTCCACCTACAAATAGCACGAGAACGACAGCTCTCCCCCTGTCAATTGAATAGCAGAGGCCTTGGAGAGAGTACATTTAAGAATCGAGAGTGGAGTGGGTCAGAAAGGCATGGAGGTGGTGACAGTGACCTCTACGGCTGGAAACTCCAGGCTCTTCACAGGTGAGCTGAACTCAGTTTTTAATTATTGTGTATCTAAATGAATGGTTTGTTTAAGACCATAAATGATAGGAATTATTGGGAAAAAAAATAAAGAAATAACATCACTGGGATTTATATACATACATACCAAAAAAAGGTGCTACTCAGCCTAAGAAAATTAAATGATACCATTAGCAAGAACTGAAATAAAATAAAAAATCATCGTCAGACACAAAAATGCCTGTTATCATAACTGGGGAGATAAAGCCCAACTCTTGAAACTACGATGTCTAGCCTTAAGGAAGAAACTAAGAAGATAAGGAAGAGGACGGGTGTCACGGAAGGAAAGATTCCTAACCAGGAAATAATTTTTATTGTTTGACTGAGTTGCTATCTGCAGCCATGGCTCACTTAAAAATAAGACATGAACATTTGAAACTGTCGGGAATGCCTCAGAGAGACACGATGGTATCAATGCCCCGAAAGAAGAAAGAGATGCTACAGCAAAAGGAAGATTCTAACACTGAAAGAGAACTTTGGGAGGTGTAGAGATGAGGATAAAAGTAAAATATGACATGTGAGGAGTTTGCAAACCTCATAAAAATGTTTACGGAGAGCTAGGAGGCTGGGCAAGCATGACAACCTAATTTCCATCCATGGATGGACTACATGGTGGAAGGAAGTCATCCTCTGGAGTCCACATGTGTGTGCATACACACATGCAGACAGGAATAATGTAAATAAATGTAATGGAAACGGTGGTTTCTAAAAATGCTTGAGATGGCTCAATGGTTAAAAGAGCTTTGCTCTCACAGAAGACCCAGTTCAAGTCCTAACACTCACATGAGGCAGCTCAGGGCTCTGAAACCTACCCTCTAGCCACCGTAGGCTCATACACGCATTTACATATGCACAGTCTTTTAACTCTTTTTTAAAAAAATATTTAATGAGAGAGCCCCTGGGCAGCACCCCACGAGCGAACCTGAGCCTTGGGACCACAGGTAAGACCAAATTTTCTGCTGCAAGAAAGCTGCCTGGTGACCTTGGGACACACGGAAGCAGAATTTCTCTAGGACCGGGCACGTTCTGTGTTTACCGGAAGTCCCACACCCGCGGATCCCGGCCCGTAGTAGCTCTCTGCTCCCAGACCCGGTGAGAGAGAGACCCAACCGCCTGGTCAGGTGGGCACTCCTGAGGCTGCAGAGCGGAAGAGACCACCAACACTGCTCACCCCTGCCCACATCCCTGGCCCAAGAGGAAACTGTATAAGGCCTCTGGGCTCCCGTGGGGGAGGGCCCAGGAGCGGCAGGACACCTGCCTGAGACACCTCCGGAACCTGAAAGAAACAGACCGGATAAACAGTTCTCTGCACCCAAATCCCGTGGGAGGGAGAGCTAAACCTTCAGAGAGGCAGACAAGCCTGGGAAACCAGAAGAGACTGCTCCCTGCACACACATCTCGGACGCCAGAGGAAAAAGCCAAAGACCATCTGGAACCCTGGTGCACTGAAGCTCCCGGAAGGGGCGGCACAGGTCTTCCTGGTTGCTGCCGCTGCAGAGAGCCCCTGGGCAGCACCCCACGAGCGAACCTGAGCCTCGGGACCACAGGTAAGACCAAATTTTCTGCTGCAAGAAAGCTGCCTGGTGAACTCAAGACACAGGCCCACAGGAACAGCTAAAGACCTGTAGAGAGGAAAAACTACACGCCCGAAAGCAGAACACACTGTCCCCATAACTGACTGAAAGAGAGGAAAACAGGTCTACAGCACTCCTGACACACAGGCTTATAGGACAGTCTAGCCACTGTCAGAAATAGCAGAACAAAGTAACACTAGAGATAATCTGATGGCGAGAGGCAAGCGCAGGAACCCAAGCAACAGAAACCAAGACTACATGCCATCATCGGAGCCCAATTGTCCCACTAAAACAAACATGGAATATCCAAACACACCAGAAAAGCAAGATCTAGTTTCAAAATCATATTTGATCATGATGCTGGAGGACTTCAAGAAAGACATGAACACACTTAGGGAAACACAGGAAAACATTAATAAACAAGTAGAAGCCTACAGAGAGGAATCGCAAAAATCCCTGAAAGAATTCCAGGAAAACACAATCAAACAGTTGAAGGAATTAAAAATGGAAATAGAAGCAATCAAGAAAGAACACATGGAAACAACCCTGGATATAGAAAACCAAAAGAAGAGACAAGGAGCTGTAGATACAAGCTTCACCAACAGAATACAAGAGATGGAAGAGAGAATCTCAGGAGCAGAAGATTCCATAGAAATCATTGACTCAACTGTCAAAGATAATGTAAAGCGGAAAAAGCTACTGGTCCAAAACATACAGGAAATCCAGGACTCAATGAGAAGATCAAACCTAAGGATAATAGGTATAGAAGAGAGTGAAGACTCCCAGCTCAAAGGACCAGTAAATATCTTCAACAAAATCATAGAAGAAAACTTCCCTAACCTAAAAAAAGAGATACCCATAGACATACAAGAAGCCTACAGAACTCCAAATAGATTGGACCAGAAAAGAAACACCTCCCGTCACATAATTGTCAAAACACCAAACGCACAAAATAAAGAAAGAATATTAAAAGCAGTAAGGGAAAAAGGTCAAGTAACATATAAAGGGAGACCTATCAGAATCACACCAGACTTCTCGCCAGAAACTATGAAGGCCAGAAGATCCTGGACTGATGTCATACAGACCCTAAGAGAACACAAATGCCAGCCCAGGTTACTGTATCCAGCAAAACTCTCAATTAACATTGATGGAGAAACCAAGATATTCCATGACAAAACCAAATTTACACAATATCTTTCTACAAATCCAGCACTACAAAGGATAATAAATGGTAAAGCCCAACATAAGGAGGCAAGCTATACCCTAGAAGAAGCAAGAAACTAATCGTCTTAGCAACAAAACAAAGAGAATGAAAGCACACAAACATAACCTCACATCCAAATATGAACATAAAGGGAAACAATAATCACTATTCCTTAATATCTCTCAATATCAATGGCCTCAACTCCCCAATAAAAAGACATAGATTAACAAACTGGATACGCAACGAGGACCCTGCATTCTGCTGCCTACAGGAAACACACCTCAGAGACAAAGACAGACACTACCTCAGAGTGAAAGGCTGGAAAAAAACTTTCCAAGCAAATGGTCAGAAGAAGCAAGCGGGAGTAGCCATTCTAATATCAAATAAAATCAATTTCCAACTAAAAGTCATCAAAAAAGATAAGGAAGGACACTTCATATTCATCAAAGGAAAAAACCACCAAGATGAACTCTCAATCCTAAATATCTATGCCCCAAATACAAGGGCACCTACATACGTAAAAGAAACCTTACTAAAGCTCAAAACACACATTGCACCTCACACAATAATAGTGGGAGATTTCAACACCCCACTATCATCAATGGACAGATCATGGAAGCAGAAATTAAACAGTGATGTCGACAGACTAAGAGAAGTCATGAGCCAAATGGACTTAACGGATATTTATAGAACATTCTATCCTAAAGCAAAAGGATATACCTTCTTCTCAGCTCCTCATGGTACTTTCTCCAAAATTGACCATATAATTGGTCAAAAAACGGGCCTCAACAGGTACAGAAAGATAGAAATAATCCCATGCGTGCTATCGGACCACCACGGCCTAAAACTGGTCTTCAATAACAATAAGGGAAGAATGCCCACATATACGTGGAAATTGAACAATGCTCTACTCAATGATAACCTGGTCAAGGAAGAAATAAAGAAAGAAATTAAAAACTTTTTAGAATTTAATGAAAATGAAGATACAACATACTCAAACTTATGGGACACAATGAAAGCTGTGCTAAGAGGAAAACTCATAGCGCTGAGTGCCTGCAGAAAGAAACAGGAAAGAGCATATGTCAGCAGCTTGACAGCACACCTAAAAGGTCTAGAACAAAAAGAAGCAAATACACCCAGGAGGAGTAGAAGGCAGGAAATAATCAAACTCAGAGCTGAAATCAACCAAGTAGAAACAAAAAGGACCATAGAAAGAATCAACAGAACCAAAAGTTGGTTCTTTGAGAAAATCAACAAGATAGATAAACCCTTAGCCAGACTAACGAGAGGACACAGAGAGTGCGTCCAAATTAACAAAATCAGAAATGAAAAGGGAGACATAACTACAGATTCAGAGGAAATTCAAAAAATCATCAGATCCTACTATAAAAACCTATATTCAACAAAATTTGAAAATCTTCAGGAAATGGACAATTTCCTAGACAGATACCAGGTATCGAAGTTAAATCAGGAACAGATAAACCAGTTAAACAACCCCATAACTCCTAAGGAAATAGAAGCAGTCATTAAAGGTCTCCCAACCAAAAAGAGCCCAGGTCCAGACGGGTTTAGTGCAGAATTCTATCAAACCTTCATAGAAGACCTCATACCAATATTATCCAAACTATTCCACAAAATTGAAACAGATGGATCACTCCCAAATTCCTTCTACGAAGCCACAATTACTCTTATACCTAAACCACACAAAGACACAACAAAGAAAGAGAACTTCAGACCAATTTCCCTTATGAATATCGACGCAAAAATACTCAATAAAATTCTGGCAAACCGAATCCAAGAGCACATCAAAACAATCATCCACCATGATCAAGTAGGCTTCATCCCAGGCATGCAGGGATGGTTTAATATACGGAAAACCATCAACGTGATCCATTATATAAACAAACTGAAAGAACAGAACCACATGATCATTTCATTAGATGCTGAGAAAGCATTTGACAAAATTCAACACCCCTTCATGATAAAAGTCCTGGAAAGAATAGGAATTCAAGGCCCATACCTAAACATAGTAAAAGCCATATACAGCAAACCAGTTGCTAACATTAAACTAAATGGAGAGAAACTTGAAGCAATCCCACTAAAATCAGGGACTAGACAAGGCTGCCCACTCTCTCCCTACTTATTCAATATAGTTCTTGAAGTTCTAGCCAGAGCAATCAGACAACAAAAGGAGATCAAAGGGATACAGATCGGAAAAGAAGAGGTCAAAATATCACTATTTGCAGATGACATGATAGTATATTTAAGTGATCCCAAAAGTTCCACCAGAGAACTACTAAAGCTGATAAACAACTTCAGCAAAGTGGCTGGGTATAAAATTAACTCAAATAAATCAGTTGCCTTCCTCTATACAAAAGAGAAACAAGCCGAGAAAGAAATTAGGGAAACGACACCCTTCATAATAGACCCAAATAATATAAAGTACCTCGGTGTGACTTTAACCAAGGAAGTAAAAGATCTGTACAATAAGAACTTCAAGACACTGAAGAAGGAAATTGAAGAAGACCTCAGAAGATGGAAAGATCTCCCATGCTCATGGATTGGCAGGATTAATATAGTAAAAATGGCCATTTTACCAAAAGCAATCTACAGATTCAATGCAATCCCCATCAAAATACCAATCCAATTCTTCAAAGAGTTAGACAGAACAATTTGCAAATTCATCTGGAATAACAAAAAACCCAGGATAGCTAAAGCTATCCTCAACAATAAAAGGACTTCAGGGGGAATCACTATCCCTGAACTCAAGCAGTATTAAGAGCAATAGTGATAAAAACTGCATGGTATTGGTACAGAGACAGACAGATAGACCAATGGAATAGAATTGAAGACCCAGAAATGAACCCACACACCTATGGTCACTTGATTTTTGACAAAGGAGCCAAAACCATCCAATGGAAAGAAGATAGCATTTTCAGCAAATGGTGCTGGTTCAACTGGAGGGCAACATGTAGAAGTATGCAGATCGATCCATGCTTATCACCCTGTACAAAGCTTAAGTCCAAGTGGATCAAGGACCTCCACATCAAACCAGACACACTCAAACTAATAGAAGAAAAACTAGGGAAACATCTGGAACACATGGGCACTGGAAAAAATTTCCTGAACAAAACACCAATGGCTTATGCTCTAAGATCAAGAATCGACAAATGGGATCTCATAAAACTGCAAAGCTTCTGTAAGGCAAAGGACACTGTGGTTAGGACAAAACGGCAACCAACAGATTGGGAAAAGATCTTTACCAATCCTACAACAGATAGAGGCCTTATATCCAAAATATACAAAGAACTCAAGAAGTTAGACCGCAGGGAAACAAATAACCCTATTAAAAAATGGGGTTCAGAGCTAAACAAGCAATTCACAGCTGAGGAATGCCGAATGGCTGAGAAACACCTAAAGAAATGTTCAACATCTTTAGTCATAAGGGAAATGCAAATCAAAACAACCCTGAGATTTCACCTCACACCAGTGCGATTGGCTAAGATCAAAAACTCAGGTGACAGCAGATGCTGGCGAGGATGTGGGGAAAGAGGAACACTCCTCCATTGTTGGTGGGATTGCAGACTGGTAAAACCATTCTGGAAATCAGTCTGGAGGTTCCTCAGAAAATTGGACATTGAACTGCCTGAGGATCCAGCTATACCTCTCTTGGGCATATACCCAAAAGATACCTCAACATATAAAAGAGACACGTGCTCCACTATGTTCATCGCAGCCTTATTTATAATAGCCAGAAAATGGAAAGAACCCAGATGCTCTTCAACAGAGGAATGGATACAGAAAATGTGGTACATCTACACAATGGAATATTACTCAGCTATCAAAAACAACGAGTTTATGAAATTCGTAGGCAAATGGTTGGAACTGGAAAATATCATCCTGAGTGAGCTAACCCAATCACAGAAAGACATACATGGTATGCACTCATTGATAAGTGGCTATTAGCCCAAATGCTTGAATTACCCTAGATCCCTAGAACAAACGAAACTCAAGACGGATGATCAAAATGTGAATGCTTCACTCC
This sequence comes from Rattus norvegicus, assembly GCF_021556685.1. Taxonomy (NCBI): domain Eukaryota; kingdom Metazoa; phylum Chordata; class Mammalia; order Rodentia; family Muridae; genus Rattus; species Rattus norvegicus. Next base: position 218,696,711 of record NC_141535.1, on the reverse strand, counting down.
TTCTTTAAATGAGGAAAAAGAATACCCTTGGCAGGGAAGGGAGAGGCAAAGATTAAAACAGAGACTTAAGGAACACCCATTCAGAGCCTGCCCCACATGTGGCCCATACATATACAGCCACCAATTAGACAAGATGGATGAAGCAAAGAAGTGCAGACCGACAGGAGCCGGATGTAGATCGCTCCTGAGAGACACAGCCAGAATACAGCAAATACAGAGGCGAATGCCAGCAGCAAACCACTGAACTGAGAATAGGTCCCCTATTGAAGGAATCAGAGAAAGAACTGGAAGAGCTTGAAGGGGCTCGAGACCCCAAAAGTACAACAATGCCAAGCAACCAGAGCTTCCAGGGACTAAGCCACTACCTAAAGACTATACATGGACTGACCCTGGACTCTGACCCCATAGGTAGCAATGAATATCCTAGTAAGAGCACCAGTGGAAGGGGAAGCCCTGGGTCCTGCTAAGACTGAACCCCCAGTGAACTAGTCTATGGGGGGAGGGCGGCAATGGGGGGAGGGTTGGGAGGGGAACACCCATAAGGAAGGGGAGGGGGGAGGGGGATGTTTGCCCGGAAACCGGGAAAGGGAATAACACTCGAAATGTATATAAGAAATACTCAAGTTAATAAAAAAAAAATATTTAATGATCAAAATGTCATCTTAAAGCAAAACTGAGACGTTGAGACACATCCCTATGGTGCCAAGGAAACTGTTTTCCAACCTGGTTCCTAAAACCAGTCCAGCTGACAGTTTTAAGAACAAAATAAAAAATGTTTAAAGTAGCAGAACATATTAAATCACCATCACCCTTTTCCATAGCTACTAGAGATTATGATGAAGAATAAAATCAAGAGAACCGAGATGGAGACAGAGAAGGATGACCCAGATCCGTGTAGCCTTAAACGGCCACGGGTAGCTATGAATATTTCATGAGGAATGGCCTTTTATAGGACAATTTGTCTTATCTAGGTGGGCAGTTTATATTATTATCAATTGGTTGTGAGTTTATTGAGTGGATGTTTTGTAGATTGAAAATTTAAAATATAAATCTGATTGCAAAATTACAAGCTTATTGAGTTTTGATTTTAACGGGTTATCGGGAGTTGTGACTATAATCACGGGAGATTGGGGGGCAGATGCTGGGAATGTTAGCAAGAGAGCTGTGAGATAGGTGGTCACTATGTGGAACTGGCGTGGCAGTGACCCACCTTGGGAACTAGATGATGGATCTGCAAGAGGGCGGCTCAGATAGTAGCCAGCAGCAGTGTGGGATGGGGATTGGGAGTTTAGCCGGCGAGACACTTCGCTGGCTGAGATGAAAATACCCTGCAGATGCCATATGGCCCACTGGTGCCAGCAATAGCACAGGACGGTAGAGATTCTTTTTTAATATTTACCTTAATATTTACCGCTACAAGTGTCGAACCAATGTGTTAGGCAAGAATCCACCAAAAATTTAAGATTATCAGTCTAAGAGTTAGAGTTAGTAAGAGTTTTATCTTCTAAGTGAGAGGTGGCACCACGTTGAGTCAAGTGATGGCCCAAACACTGTAACCTTAAACAAAAGAAACACAGACTCTAGGCTCCCTGCGGTGCAAAGAAACAGGCTGCTCTAGGGCAAAGAGCCAGAGTGTGACAATTCAAAGGCTGCTTTATTTGCTTTTAGAATAGATTTATATACAGTTTGTCCAGATCACTTGGGGAATTTCGCTCACAATTTGAAACTAAGGTAAAAAAAATAAAAATAACAAAAAACAAACAAAGTCGGTAGCACCAGGCAGAGTGCATAACAGATGTATATTATAAAAGTTTCTAGGTGTGATTAAATTGTTTTTATAGTTAAAAGGAGAAAATACAGATTTTTGCCTGAGTCACGTGGGAAATTATGCCCACAATTCACACCTAGCACAGGGAAAAATAGAAGTCTGTAGCACCAGGCAGAGTGCATACAGACATAGATGATAGAAGCTGTTAATGAGTGGAAGTCTGACATCCCAGGTAGAGCTAACCAGATAAATGGTGTATTTGGTCTGCAGGAGGCTCATATCCTCTTAGCGTGGGTTCCACAGGAATTTTGGGTTGATTTCCTGACATGACAGATTAGAGAAGCCTAAACAGGCTCATACAGCATTGTTTAGTTTACTTCATTTGTTTTAAATTGTTTTAATTTTCAAAATGGGTGTGATTTGGGGTTTTGTGATAATATTATTTCTCTGGGAGAGAATACAAGATATAAGCTTTTCTGGTTGCCGACTGAAGGATATGGTGATTTGGGAAAAAAAGTTTTGTCTTTGTACTTTTAGAAAAGGTGATTGGGCTCTGGACACCTTCCAGAGCTGTATGGATTAAATTTGATAGAGGGAGACCTCCTGAAAAACTAAATTCTAGAAAATAAAAAAATAAAGAACAAAATTTCATCCTAACCAGTCTGCACAGCTTTGGTGAGTCTCCTTGTCAGACATGCTGGACTGACATGCTTACACTCCTGATCAGGGACTTTTAGCCAGATCCAGTCAAGACAGATGTCAGAGACTACAACCATTGGGTGCCCTTCTTATGGCCAAACAACTCCCCCATTATCCCTAACCCCCTTCAAGATATCTCAATGTCCATATTCAGCCTGAAGAAGTTGTAGAGTTGTCAAACCAATGTCCTGGACTTGGGGGTGGGGGGGTTCTGAAGGTGGTTGTTCTGAGGTTGGCTTTCTGAGGAATTTAGAAATGGCTGTAATTGACAGGAAGAAGTTAACTAGAATTGGTCGTACAGCCATAATCTCATTTGATAGGAGTCCTTATATTTGTTACTAAGTTGAAGTTATAATGCCTTACGTTGATACAGAACTTATTCGGTACAAATATAAAGTTGTCATTGGTACAAATTTCTTATTGAAATAAAATTGAAATTAATAGTTAACCTCATATAGGCACATACAACACATTCAAGAATATGAGGCTTAGACACAGCCCTATAACTGTTATTATTATTGAGCTGAGATTATTAAACATGTGAGTTAAAGGCCACATATCAAATCCATGGCTCTAAGTTTACTGTTGGGGTGTTTTCAAGACAATTTATTAGAAATAGCTAAGAGTAGTTAATGGACAACAGTCCAGATTACTTGCATAGTTAGATGGTTTCCAAACAACGTCAGAAATCCACAAAATGTGACATTTAATGTTATTTGTTCTTTTGTTGTTGAAACATATCTGCTCCTAGCAGCTCCCCTTTTGTGGATTCTAAGAAGAAATTGAGCATCAATGGAGTTGCTCCAACTGTGGCAAGACAACCACTAGGCAAAAAATTGCCTCAACTCATCTGCAGACAAAATACTGCCCAGAAAATAGTCAACTGATAATCTCTGCCAAGTCAGAATAATCAGTCCTTCACAATTCTCTGTTACAAAGGTCTGTCAGATGGTACTGGGCCAGAAGGCTGAAGACTGACGCTCTTAGATGTTGCTAACAGGGGACTGTACAGGTAGACAGTTATCTCTTCAACTTGTCTCAGTTTGGGAAGCCGTGTTAGGCTTCCTATATTTTCAGATAGTATTGATCGCTCTCAGATTTCTGATAGAGTTGAAGACTAGTTACAGTCTCGTAGCCCACCCAGGCTATTTAACATTGAGAGTACATATTTAATTGGATAGTTTTTCAGATAGTATACTAGCTAGTCAAGATATAACGCATGGATTTTTAAGCCTTAAGCTAAGATAGGTGACAGGATGTACTATTTAATTGACAAAAATGATGGACTGACTGTTAGGTGTATTTTATATTTTGTAAATTACAAAATGGTAACAGCTGTGTGCTCAGCTTACATTTGAGGAAAAAGTTCCTGTTTTAATTAGACAGAAAGGGTGATGTGAAAGTTATTACATTTATGCAGGTGAAGACAGGCACAAGATAAGGCAAGGCCTGTGATTGGGCAGTGAAAAAGTAAGGCGGGGACAGAGTTTCGGTAAGGTGGGAAAGAGGAGAAGGGGAAGAAACAAGATGGAGGCAGAGAAGGATGACCCAGATCCATGTGGCCTTAAATGGCCACAGGTAGTTATGAATATTTCATAAGGGATGGATTTTTATAGGACAATTTATCTTATCTAGGTGGGCAGTTTATATCATTATCAATTGGTTGTGAGTTTATTGAGTGGATGTTTTGTGGATTGAGAATTTAAGATAAAAATCTGATTTTAAAATTACAAAAACAAAAAGAATAAAACCAAGTGGTTATGTATAAGTCCCATATAAAAGCAGCCACAATATAAGAGGACGATAAAGACTTCTACAGGAAAACCTGGGTCCAGAAAGAGGTCAGGTGAGAGGGTGAGGTAAAAGGAAGGCTTCTCCCTATTGGATGCAGCCAAGCAAAAAGGAATGAAGAGGAGAATGATGAAGAGTGAAGAAACATGCATTTAAACTGAGAAGACAGTTTCTGTTAATGAAAAGTCGGCGGAAGGTTAGAGGAAGTACTCAAAAATCAACTGGAGAGAGGAGAGAAGCAGTACCAACTAAGCAATGAGGTAACTGGAGGGAAAGCCTGGTTCCATTGCCAAAGGGATGCACATATTCACAGGGTTGCAACGCTGAGTGCTGCTTAAGCCAATGATGAGGTGACTGTAGGGATGAACAACAGATTCCACTTATTGGAGACTAAGTGTTAAATAAAAAAATGATCACCTATAAGATACAATGATTCACTTTACGTGTGGCTAGAACTCAACAGAGAGAAAGCAAGTAGTTGGAACATCTCGTTGAGTCTAAGAGGAAACCATTTAACCCACACAGAACGGGAAAGCCCCAAAGCATTAGAAACAATGCACCCAGGAGACAATTCCCACCGAAGCTTACAGGACCTATCTATGTCCAAGTCAAACGCATTCTGGGGCAGTTACAGTTTCCAGCATTTTATTTTGCATAATACATAAGAGATTTTGGCCTTTACTGGTACACAGGAAAGATTTGACACCTACTAATATCTTCATTTGCTCAAAGAACTGAATGTGAAAATCAGTGAAACCCTGACAGTGCCATTGCAAAATATAACTTAGACAAGGCTTCTCTTGTCTTCCCCACAGCAGTAAGGGCGTCATCCAGAGAACCATGAACAGAGGCAGAACCACTCAAAAGCAAAGACATGGGGCAGTCACTCCTACCAACATCCAAATGAGGGACCCGAAAAGACAATAGCTATCCTGTTCTTTTGCTACTTATCCAGGATCTAAGAATACATTGCAAAATGCTAATAATGCTCTTCCCAGAGTCAAGAAAGAGAAGGTGGGGGCTGGGGATTTAGCTCAGTGGTAGAGCGCTTGCCTAGGAAGCGCAAGGCCCTGGGTTCGGTCCCCAGCTCCGAAAAAAAGAACCAAAAAAAAAAAAAAAGAAAGAAAGAAAGAAAGAGAAGGTGACCCAAAGCAATGGAGATGAACTAGAAGTTTCTTTCTGCTCTATGGAGCACTAGTGTGATCCAGAGCCTTCCTTGGGGAGTCAGGAGTAATTCTAAGATATAATGTTCATAAAGAGCAATATAAAAAGTTTCCAGTGCAAACTACAGAGATGTTTCTTTTCAAATTACCATTTGGTAGTAATGACATAGAAGGAGGGTTTGGAGTCACTGCTAGCAACCTCGCCTGTCAACACTGTGCTAATATTCTTACAATGAAGAACAACCCAGGTTCCTGATAACTTCCTGTCTTATCATTATCTTCACATAGTTCAAAATCAGAAATATCCTGGTATTTATTACTTCCGATAAATGCATCTCACAGGTAAAGAATGGTGGTGAAGAAAATAGACTGCTAAATATCTTATGGCTACATAATTGCCAGGATGTAATTAGGTACAAATGAAGCCTTCCTTCCACATAGTGGTATCAGCTGTTGCCATTTACAAACATTCTAGCAAGCTCTATCTAAGCATGTGGTTAGCAGCTGTGGCGGTTTGAATAAGAATGGCCCCCATAGGTCATAGATTTGAATGCTTGGTCACCAAGGTGTAGGTGTGGCCTTGTTGGAGGAAATACAGGGTGAGCTTTGAGGTTTCAAAAGCTCAAGCCAGGCCCAGTGGCTCTCTCTTTCTGCTGCCTGCAGACCCAGATGTAGAAACTCTCAGCTCCTCTTCAGCACCACGTCTGCCTGCATGCCACCGCGATTCCTGCCATGCTGATCATGGACTGAGCCTGAAACACTGTAAGCCAGCTTCAATTAAGTGCTTTCTTTTGTAGAAATTGCTGTGATCATGGCATCTCTTCACAGCAAAAGAAAAATGACTAAGACAACAGGTATAAGAACATAAAGTTACCTTGGGTCCATCCATTGAGAGCAGGAAGAAGTGTGTGTCACCCTAGGCAAGCAAGTGGATTGCAAAGCAAAACCACTCAGAGCTGTTTTCCATCTAGTACTGTGATGTCAGTGTTCAAAACGCTGTTCTCTCTCTCTACCTGGTGTCCAAGTGACTACCATGTACAAAGTCTTCCAACAACCCCACAACTAATATGGGATGTGAAGAAGCTATAAAAAAAATACTCCATATTCACAACTGTGTTTGTTGATAGCATGATCTAACCGAGTCAATAATCTATTCTAACCTAGGTAGGGAGGGCAACTCATTGTTTGGCCAGCAAGTTCTCTCTCTCTCTCTCTCTCTCTCTCTCTCTCTCTCTCTCTCTCTCTCTCTCTGCCTCTCTCTCTCTCTGCCTCTCTCTCTGCCTCTCTCTCTCTCTCTCTCTCCCTCTCTCTCTCTCTCTCTCTCCCTCTCCCCCCCATCCCTTCTGCTTTCTGTGTTTTCTTAATCTGGTCTAAAATAAACAGATATTTGGCAATAGGCACTCAAATGAAATATGCCACAGGTATTTACACACTGATGGGTATACACAGAAAACCAAGGGGGAAAGAAAAGTAAGATCAGTTCTGGGTATGTCTCTCCTGAGGAGGGGTAAAAGGGGGCCATGATGCTCACAGAGTAGACAGATTATGGTGTGGTTCCTTTGAGTTGAGTTCTGTTTTTCTTTATTCAGTTTTTTCCTAAGAGAAGTCATCATTGCCTTGGCAAGGCCAGTTATTGCTTGATCTACTTTCAATAGATTTTTTCCCTATAACCAACCAATAGTGATTAAAATTATGTCTCAGAATACAGCAAGGCGTATGGTGCCTTGTGATATTACAGACACCCTTTGCAGAAGAGAAGAGGAGAGAGATTAAAGGGATGATTCCGTACTGCACAGCCCAATAGTTAAGCCAAACAGTTGCCAGTGACCAGCTCAGCAGTCACATAGGGAAGCCTGACAAACAGGATGTCTCACGATGACTGTTCATAGACGACTTGGTAAGATGGAATGCTGTTCCACCTCGGAACAAAACAAATGCTCAGACCTATGAAGTGAAAATATCTACATAAACTATGTCATTGATGAAAAATGCTTACATGCAGAGATCTTAACTGAGGAGAACGTACGTTGGGCCCTGCACATCTCGTCTGGTATGTATGTACAAGTGCTTCGGGGGAAACCTGGACACCTGCATGAGCGTTTGATTACTTTACCAGGCCTTTCGTCTCTTCTGTCAAGTGCCTGTTAGAAAACCCTCCTTCTGACACAACAACAAGAGAACCAGTTTTTCCAATGAATGTTTTTTAGTTCTGCAGAGCAAGCCAGGACTCATTTGATATGTTTCACCATCCCCCTTCAATGAGGAGAGGGTAATGATTGCAGCCCTTCTCTCAGAAGAGGCTTCGCCCCTGCAACTTTCACTGCTTTGTATAGCTAGCAGGGGGGTGAGATTTACATGCCTTTCCCCCAAGGTGGTCTTCTCTAAAAACCACAGCAAAATGATCATCTGCAAACTGAGCTCACTGTAAGTAAAACTCGGGGCATCCTCTGAAGTGGAAGGTCTTGATTGCCTTCCTAATTATAGGCTCCAATCACAGCCACAGAACTCTCTGCCTCCTCACCATCCCCTGTCTCCATCACTAGGCTCCTGTTTAAACCCAGTGCAGAGCAGAACAGTCTCATATGCGTGCTCTTGCAAGGACTGATATATTCAGGCAAGTCAGAGGTTTACTACCTCCTTCCTCTGTCTCCTTTCTCCCTAGGATATTTTTCTTTCTCACCAGGAAAAAATAGGTTCTCTCTCTCTTCCTTCTCTCTCTCTCTCTCTCTCTCTCTCTCTCTCTCTCTCTCTCTCTCTCTAAACAGACTCTGAGAAATAACAAAGCAACCCAAGTCCTAAAACCACCAGGGATTTTGTTTTCTCTTCTCATTTTTCCAAAATAAGATGACTGAAAACCAAGCATGCACAACACAGGCAGATCCCTGGCCCCAAAGCCAAAGCTAGAGAGCGGGCAGAGGCAGTTGTGAGAATACAGGGGTCGTACACTGAAACAAAGAGACTGGTACCCCCACACAAAAAAGAAAAAAAAAACAAGAAATCATCCCTTAGCTGAAGAAAACACTGGTATCCCTAGGCCAACACTTTTCCACCTTGGCGTTTGAAGGAAGAACCCCATGCCCCTGCCCAGGCATTGTTCACAGAAAGAACCCAGGGAGTTTTTTTTTTAGAAACAAAGGGTAGAACACAGAGCTTTGAAATTCAAGTCCTACTCCATTTGCTCAAAATGCTTTGCAAATACTGAAATCCTTTCTAGAAACCATAAACCCAAATGAGGCATGAGCTTACCATCATGCAAGGCAATATAAGTGGAATGCGGAGCCAAAGATGCTGATTGTGAACTGACCCTCTGGTGCTGTTATATGCAGCCAGTGGGCCCCCACCCCCAAACACCCCTTGGCCTCTAGGAACAAGGTGGCCCAACTTCCTAGAGATAACTCAAAATGTGCTAAGAAGAGTATTCTCATGAGAGAGTGTGTAACGTCACCATCCTCCAAATGAACGTGGAGATTAAGAAAGCAGGAGGGAGAGGGAGCATCCACACCTGCAGCATCCACACCTGCAGCAGCAGCATCCACAACTACAGCAGCAGCATCCACACCTGCGGCATCCACATCTTCAGCATCCACAATTACAGCTGCAGCACCCACATCTGCAGCATCCACACCTGTGCCATCCACACCTGCAGCATCCACACCTGTGCCATCCACACCTGCAGCATCCACACCTGTGCCATCCACACCTGCTGCATCCACACCTGCTGCATCCACACCTGCAGCATCCACACCTGCAGCATCCACACCTGGAGCAGCAGCATCCACGCCTGCAGCAGCAGCATCCACAATTACAGCTGCAGCACCCACATCTGCAGCATCCACACCTGTGCCATCCACACCTGCAGCATCCACACCTGTGCCATCCACACCTGCTGCATCCACACCTACACCACCCACACCTGCTGCATCCACACCTACAGCATCCACACCTGCTGCATCCACACCTACAGCATCCACAACTACAGCAGCAGCATCCACACCTGCGGCATCCACATCTTCAGCATCCACACCTGCAGCATCCACACCTGCAGCATCCACACCTGGAGCAGCAGCATCCACGCCTGCAGCAGCAGCATCCACAATTACAGCTGCAGCACCCACATCTGCAGCATCCACACCTGTGCCATCCACACCTGCAGCATCCACACCTGTGCCATCCACACCTGCAGCATCCACACCTGGAGCAGCAGCATCCACAACTACAGCAGCAGCATCCACGCCTGCAGCAGCAGCATCCACAATTACAGCTGCAGCACCCACATCTGCAGCATCCACACCTGTGCCATCCACACCTGCAGCATCCACACCTGTGCCATCCACACCTGCAGCATCCACACCTGTGCCATCCACACCTGCTGCATCCACACCTACAGCACCCACACCTGCTGCATCCACACCTACAGCATCCACACCTGCTGCATCCAAACCTACAGCATCCACACCTACAGAAGCAGCAGCATCCATAGCAGCTGGCCTGCTGCATCACTAAAGTGCAATACTGTGAAGCGAACTCAGTTTCTATACTTTGGGCACCTTTCAATTTCTGTTTTCTCCAGGTAGTCCTTTGTTTCTAAAATGGCTTCTGAATGGGAAAACAAAGTAATATTGTAAATAGGCATAAAAGGGTAGAAACTTATCAATTTTATAGCATTAATAGTGGGAAAGTCTTTCTGTCTTCATTCTGATGGGCTTCTATGCTCCTTCCCAGAAAGAACAACAAGCCATCTTATGAGTGATATCCTCATGATGTCACACACAGAGAGAACGCAGCACCACCGGTCTCAGAGAAAGGTCTCATCTTCTTACGTCCTTCCCTTTCCGAGCAGCTGCGTAGAAAAAGCCTATCTCTGAGAACCAATGACTAGCTAAGTCAGCCCATATATCAATTTAGGTCAAATTCATCCAAAGCGATATCTGTACGAGATGGAGGTTCATCTGACCCTTTCTATTCCAAGGTCATTTTTCCCAGATATCTGCCCACTTTCATATACAAGTATAGGTAGCTTGCCAAGCTTGGTGTCTCATGCTTGTAAGGCCCTTACCCAGAAGCTGAGGCAAGAGCACTGTTGAGTTCTGGGCTAGCCAGAGCTACATAGCAAAGACTCTGGTTCAAAAATACATATAAAACGCATGCAAGTAAGTACACACACACACACACACACACACAGAGAGAGAGAGAGAGAGAGAGAGAGAGAGAGAGAGCTTAAATAACAGACTATGTATAAGTATATAATTTAGCATTACTTAGAACACAGACTTCTAAATCTACTTTACCACTTTATATTCTTAAACATGATGCTCCCAGATACTGGATAATGTTCTTTTAAGTAAGTCATTCCAAACATAATGGCTAGCTTACACATAAGGAAACTGAGGCACCCAAACAGATTACATCTATCACTACCCTTCACCGTTAAAAGTCTACTGTTGACAATACTAAGAGACTACAAGAGCCGCCGGTTACAATGCTAGATTAAGCCCTTCATGTCCTCCCAGGTTTATGCTTGATCACAGAACCACCTTGTCATTCTCACAAAGTCATGGAGGTGGGGAAATCTTCTAAAATGTCATGGACTTTAAAAGGAAGCCTATCTTCATTTGATTGGCTCTTTATCTCAGCCCTCCCTAGCTTGGGTCAGCTGTCTGCATATTTCTACGTTTTGGGTATACTCAAGAGCATGGAACACAAAAATAAATCAGACCATAATGATTATCAGTCTGAATGTCACCAGAACACAAAAGAAACTGCCACAAGGAACAAGGGACATTAACATTCTTTCCTATCCACCTGGAGAGAGCTGGGCTCAGACTCTGCTTGTCTGACCTTCCACTAACATAGCCGCACAGAGAACAGACATAATGTGGACCTACTAGTACTCAGGGGACCCAGCCCAGGGACCTCTTACCACTTGTCACCCTCCTCCCAAGTCCAGGACTTTGTAAATCTCTGTTTTACTATTCTGCCCCCAAATTCTTTCAAAAACAATAAGAAAAATAAATTAACGACTGAGCAAATGAAAACGAGAAGCGTTAGCTTTGACTTTAGAAAGAACCAACGCTGACCGTTCTTTGACATTTATTAGGTGAGTGACATTGAGCAAGCGACAGCCTCTCTAAGTTACTTAACCTCTCTGAGCCTAGATGCCTCGTCTGTTTAAAACTGAGCAGGACTGTCTCCCTCTTGAAGTGACTAAAAGAGAACGCACCCAAAGCACCTGGTACAGAGTAGACATCTAGGAATTTTAGTGGCTATGATATCTATAATCACCCGTAAAACCATCCTGTAGCAATGTCGTTGCAGAGAGCAAGCCTGGCTAGATTCACCACAGGTGGATGAGGCACTTAATTGGGTACTTTGGAGAGAGTTTGCAGGTGCCAAATTATTTTGTCTAGTATTTATTTCACCAGAATTCAAAGACGGACAAATGGCCAGAGGCAACGCTAACTCTCTACTTCTCCACAGAAATAGAGGCACCCTTCTCTGCCCCTGGAAGAAAAGACAAAAGTTCAAGCTTTCCTTAATATGATTCCCAGAGCCTTCTACATGATTTAATGTAATAGTCAGGCTCTATATCCAGTTACTCTAAAGTATTCTTTTCTTGAGAAATTGAAAAGTACTTTGTTAGAATGCGCGTTCCAAGATTCAGCCTGTTGACACCACGTGGTGCTGAGCGTGCTGCATAAAACTGCTGAACTATAAATTCCCACGTCAGTGAGCAGTCTGAACCAGCTAAGTGCCTCCTTTCACCACATCATGTGCCTTGTGCATTAGAGACAGTGGCAGTAGGAGGACGGGGGAAACCCTGGAAGTAGGAGAGACAGATAAACAAAGAAGTTATTGTCTTTAGGGTGGATATGAGAGATCCAGGTCAGGCATCCAAGTTCTAAAATTCTTTATTCCTAGCACATACACATTCCCTCAGAGGCTTCCTTTCATTTTGTTCTTATCCCTGTATCAACATAAAAGTTTCCCTATACTAAGCATTCAGTGATTGTCAGTGAATAGGCAAGCAAGTGAATACATGAACATGTTTAAATCCCAAATGCCATAGTTGAATAGTCAAAGAATCGTCTCAGACTGGGGGCCTTGTACCCTTTAATTCCAACTCTTGGGTGCACAGCAACCATGATAGGCAACTAGAAACATCTCCAGGGGGATCTCCTGAGAGGTCAGGACTCTGAAAACAGCAGCGATGGTGATTGATCTCCAGATGGGAAAATGCTACAATTTATTCTAGAGAGGAAAGTAAATGTCATTTTCTAGGCTTCTATTTAAAATAAAAAAGGTAGTGGGATAATCAGCCAAATGCCAAGAAAATTAATTCAATGTGCATAGAAGATAGAATTCCAGTCCAACGGCCGACTTTAGAAGTCCATATCATCACACGGGAGGGAGTCTACAGTAAGGGTCCAAGAACTTCTGTTTTAGTTTTACACTTACTTTGGATGAAGCCACAAACTTTGCAAACCATATGAGGAATACTTTCTGCTGGATATTTCTAATTTGATCTAATTGTTCTCGACAGTTCCTTATACCACGTTACGCATTATGCACATTAAAGATGGGCCATGGGTAGGGGAAACTACTCCAATGGGAATAGAAAACAAGAAAAAAAGGGGAGAGGTCTTTAAAACTGGAATGAGCTATCCCCTGCCAAACTGTGTTGTTCTATGAATGAAAAGGGCATGCGAGACTAGCAGGAAACACACTGCAGTTTGGTATTGGAAGGGTGATGTCTGGTTACCTTTAAAATAGTCTGACTAATTGCCACACCTTCAGTGTATTTTACCTTTTAAATGTTGTTCACTTGGTGTTTAAGGGCTTAAGTGGTACTTCATTGAAGCTTCATCTAAGCCAGCTCATTGGAAGGTTGTACTAAGCAGATTGAGAATGAGTTTACTGCCAGATTTTAACATGTTTCTCACAACACTCTCCACCTCTAAAGGGAGTACTGGTGGTTTCCTGAGTAGTGTCTTGTCTTGCTAGACCAAAGCCACTGCTCATTCTTTCTGAGTATCTTTAGGAGGACTTACAGAATAACCTACACGTCCTCTGAGCTCCAGCAGTCAGAGGTCCCAGGTTACACTAATTTCCTTCTAATTACTATAGAAACATCGAGATTGGTGTTGCACATATAATTGGCCAACTGCTTGGAATTCTGAAATGCATCTGATAGTCTGTCAAATATTCTGTTTTGGATCATCCAGCATATGCTGGCAAATGCTCTAGCCACATCTTGACCCCCCCATAATGTCTCCTATTAAAATGGCTGTGACGTCAAGGCAGAAACATGTGAAAGAAGAGATCACCAGATTCAAACACTTATAATGATTTACAAAATACTAGCATCATTAGGAATCTAAAACTTAAATGTCCATAAAAGAAAGACAGAAAGAGACTAACAAGAGAATGCATGTGATGTTCAAACAGACGCACTGGAAACACGAAATGGGAGGCATTGGTGGGTGCTTAAAGCATAAGGCATGAGCCTCGAGAAGGGATCAGAAACTAGAATGCATTGCCTCCCTGTGAGGTTTTGTGAACACAGCCTCTCCCACCGTTCTACCTGTGTTTCTCTTCACACCATAACAGCAGATTCCTATCATTGTGGTAAAAACTGCCTGGTACTTAAAGCCTGAAAAATTTGCTCTCTGGGCCTTAAAATGTTGGACAACTTCTGTCTTTGGTTTTATGAAACATCACAAAAATATACGTCTCTGATTATGAACTCAATCTCTGAAGGTAAGTGTCTGATTATAAAGGTAACTCTATCTTACATGCACATCTTAAATAGTTTTATGCTTTAGGCTATGGGCAGGTGGTCTCTGTTTCACCATCTGGTTGAAATCTGTCCTTTCTACAGATGGTTCAATGTTCATATACAGAGCTAACGAGATGATGAACATTAATTTTTTTTTCATCTTTATTAACTTGAGTATTTCCTATTTACATTTCAATTGTTATTCCCTTTCCCGGTTTCCGGGCCAACATCCCCCTAACCCCTCATCCTCCCCTTCTATATGGGTGTTCCCCTCCCTATCCTCCCCCCATTACCACCCTCCCCCCAACAGTCTAGTTCACTGGGGGTTCAGTCTTAGCAGGACCCAGGGCTTCCCCTTCCACTGGTGCTCTTACTAGGATATTCATTGCTACCTATGAGGTCAGAGTCCAGGGTCAGTCCATGTATAGTCTTTGGGTAGTGGCTTAGTCCTTGGAAGCTCTGGTTGGTTGGCATTGTTGTTCATATGGGGTCTCAAGCCCCTTCAGCTCTTTCAGTCCTTTCTAAGATTCCTTCAACGGGGATCCCGTTCTCAGTTCAGTGGTTTAATGATGGCATTCACCTATGTATTTGCTGTATTCTGGCTGTGTCTCTCAGGAGAGATCTACATCCAGTTCCTGTTGGCCTACACTTCTTTGCTTCATCCATCTTATCTGGTTTGGTGGCAGTATATGTATGGGCCACATGTGGGTCAGGGATGAATATTAATTTTACATATGTAAATTGAACAAGGTAAAGAACAGCCTTGCCTGGTATGGTCTTCCCAAAGACCTTTAAGGAATGATATTTCTTTGTGCAAATGCATTGAAGCAACTCCCTAATAAATACTCAAACGCTGAATGTAAACATATTTAAGGAAGACGGAAGAAAGACTCTTCCCCGGGCAACGGCCTTAAAGAAAATTAAGAATGGGTAATGCATCCCAAGGCTTTGAGGAGCATCTGCTAGTATGTGATGTCCAACTTTGGTTGCCATGGCTGATGAGGCAATGTGACCATTCTGTGCCTCTGAGATCGTCTGGCTACCAGGAATTTCATCATCACCCGCAGACAAAAAGATCACCTGCTGTAACACGATGCCCTTCATTGATGGCCAGCTTGTCAGTCACCTTTTCAAACATCAAGATGGCGTTCCGTGGAAATCCAGCTAGTGAACTCACAGCTTAGCCATGAGGCCTCTCCTAAGTCACCATGCTGTTGCATAGACAAAATGAACTGTGCAGTCTCTCCATTCCCTCACCCAGAATGTTAAGTGACACGTGCTTATAGCTCAAGAGTTAGTGACATCAAGTGTAGTTGGCTGGGTTCTGCTATGCCTGCTGGGAGGAAATGTAAACTTTACCGCCTTGGATTCTTATGCCTGAAATAAATGAATAGTGTAATAGTGTCTATAAAACATAGGAGAAAAAATTCTTAAATCTGAAAACAGAGTGTGGGCTTCATTACCTCACTAGGAAGTTTGGATTCTTCAAATTGTCAATTCCTTTTCTGGTTTACAAATCCAAAGCCCATTCAGTGAAAAGAGTCTAGGACAGCTGCAGTCAGTGACGCTGGGCATCTTCCCTCTGCCCCCTCCTAAGGGAACTGGGGCAATTTAACCATCCTGTCCATCTTGGTGCTTCGGTGTATGTCTTACTGATAGAGTGGGCTGTTGAAGATTTTGGTGCAGCTCCCGATGTGGAAGGTATGGTCTATTCCGGAATGTCATTCACTACTGTTCTCTATATAGAAACATGCATGGTGCAAGTGTTCAAAGTCCCAATAACTCACTGACAAGTTTTCTGCTTCTCAAAGCTGGGAGTTCGGTGGCCACAAGATCGATCTGCAAAATTATACTTAAAAAGGGTAATAAGCTATGTCACTGTGTCATTTGCTATAACCAAACCTTATAAAAGGTATAAGCTAGGTCATTTGCAGTAACGGTGAATAATGAATTTCTGGTGCTTGGGCATTGGTTAGAGCAATGGCAACAAACTGTGCTGGCAGCCAATGCATCGGATCTCTCGGAGGACTCCCAGTAGGCATAGCAGGACCCAGCCAACTCCACTTCATGAGTCTGTAAACCTTTGATGTCACTAACTCGTGAGCCATAAGCACGTGTCACTTAACGTTCTGGGTGAGGGAATGGAGAGACTGCACAGCTCGTTTTGTCTATGCAACAGCATGGTGACTTAGGACTCAAGACTAAGCTATGAGTTCACTAGCTGTATTTCCATGGAACGCCATCTTGACGTTTGAAAAGGTGGCTGACGCCGCCCAGGCAGCCATCTTCCAGTAACTCGCCAAAATGACGAACACAAAAGGAAAGAGGAGGGGTACTTGGTATATGTTCTCTAGACCTTTTAGGAAACATGGAGTCGTTCCTTTGGCCACATACATGCGAATCTACAAGAAGGGTGATATTGTAGACATCAAGGGAATGGGCACTGTTCAAAAAGGAATGCCCCATAAGTGTTACCATGGCAAAACTGGAAGAGTCTACAATGTCACCCAGCATGCCGTGGGCATCATTGTAAACAAGCAAGTTAAAGGCAAGATTCCGGCCAAGAGGATCAATGTGTGGTTTGAGCACATCAAGCACTCGAAGAGCAGAGACAGCTTCCTGAAGCGGGTGAAGGAGAACGATCAGAAGAAAAAGGAAGCCAAAGAGAAGGGCACCTGGGTTCAGCTGAAGCGCCAGCCTGCGCCACCCAGAGAAGCCCACTTTGTGAGGACTAACGGAAAGGAGCCTGAGCTGCTGGAGCCCAGTCCATATGAATTCATGGCCTAATGTACACAAAGGAAATAAAGAACCTGGACTGAAAAAAAAAGGTAGCTGACAAGCTGGCCATTTATCCTTAGATTTGGAAAGTATGTTCTAAAAAGTACACAAAGTTAACCCAGCCACTTTTAGAAAACAACGCTCAGTGAATGTGGTTGCATCGATCTGAGTTGTCTACAGGAACAAAACGGAAAAACTGAATACAGAAATATGAGAATTACAAAGACGAAGACTGGACAGCCCCATAATGGCTGGCAGCCTGCAGAGTGTCATCGAGCCAGCAGCTGTTCAGACCAAGAAGCTGGAATTCTCTCAACAATACAGCAAACAATCCAGCCCCAGCCCAAAATTGAAGGTCTTGACGCTCCCAAGAGAGTTGCTATGGCAACTCATGTTCAAGGCTAAGACTCAGAGACAGAAGTGGCAAAAGCAGATGCAGAAATCCATCATACAACAGGAATCAAGCTGCAGGTACATGCAAGCTTCCAGGTTTTGCCTTCTAGCTCCTCTCCGTCGATGATACCATTCACATTCAGGACATCTTTTTCCAGCTCAGTTCACTGTCACACACACCAGAGTCTGCAAAATCAGATGGATGCAAAGGTGTACTTTACAAGTCTTCTAGAAAGAAATCTCTCAATCCAGTCAACTTGAAAACCAATCACAATCATCTGTGAAAATAATCAAGCGTTGGGGAGAATTTCAAGTTTTTGGAAAACATGTAGCTACCACTGTATCCATCATAGAAAGATGATAGGTAGATAGGTAGGTAGGTAGGTAGGTAGGTAGATAGATAGATAGATAGATAGATAGATAGATAGATAGATAGATAGATAGATAGATGACAGAAAAATAGAGAGATAGTCACATAGATAAAAGATTGAGAATGATAGATTGACAGATCTAAGACAGACAAACAGACAGACAGAAAACCTGACTTATACTGAAATGGGTCATAATTCTCAATGACCAGCACATGTTAGAAAACTGGCAAAAGATCAAAAAATGCACAACAATACAATAAACTTTTGTGTAGCAGATTATAGAAGGCTCATTAGCATGATACCAGTTCCACATTACTAAACAACTATGACGTGTTATATTTTAGTATGGATCACAAAAGATCCCACAACTCTACAAAAAGACTTTTTAAATACCCTCTTTTCCAAGTGTGTGACTGTGTGAGAATGAATGTTCTATGAATACTTCACTCCTCAAAAGCACACAGCCTAAGACCATGTGCATGGGGAAGCCCAGCTGCATTCTATTAGGTCAGACATTAAAGGGACTTGGGAGAATGTAAAACAATGCACCCATCTCCTTGGGAGCAATGATTTCATTAAAAACATGTTCTGTATTTTAGCATGTAAATCAGCTTATTCTTAATTTTAGTAAACTAATAAATAATGTCAAAATCATCATCAGATTAATTTTATGTGATAAATATCAATAGATATAACCCACATAAGCAAATACCCTTTGGAAAAATACTTTTTAAGAGTGTAAGGGGATCTTAAGAACTGCTATCTTAGATCTCTCTCTCTCTCTCTCTCTCTCTCTAATAAACTATGTGACAGTTTCTAACACTCTGTCAAGAGTAAGATTTATAATTATAATCTCACGATATAATTGAAATAAAATTTTAAGAAGTTTTAGCATCATATTCATTCTATTAAATCATTTAATAGTTATAGCTTTGTCAAGACTAATATTCCCATGAAAAAAATATTATTAAAGGTGTCTCTTCACAATCACATGCATCTATGGTACCTACAGTGCATCCCTAGGGGTTGGTTGATTTGCTGTTCTCTAGTGACATACTACACGGAGCATCTTCTTACATTTGTATTTGTCACTCGGGTGTCTTCTTCAGTGAGGTGTCTGTTCACATCTCTCACCCAAAGATAAAATTTACTTGCCAAGAAAGACGTGATCAGTATGTCTTCTCTTCATTTGAGCTCCACAAGTAAGCATAGCACATCACTAGGTCCTCTTAGTCTTTATACAGCACATTTAACTAATCTCTCCCCACAATCAATTCTTCAGCCCACTTCTTAACATTACTTCTCCTTCTTCATTCCCTCCATTGTCTTCTAAGAACTCATCACCAGACAGCTAACTGCAAATGTGGTCCCTCCCTTTCCTGGATGAGAGGGATCTATTCTCTGCTCTCCTAATACAAAGGTTAGAGTAGCTGTGTGCATTGATCCAGTATTTACCTCAGTAAAGTTACCACAGCAGTTACTGTTCTTCACTGTGGTCTTTCAACATGCAGACCAGTCTCTCGTGTTTAAGTAGGAATATTGTAAGATATCACTAATGTGTACGACCATAGGAAGGCCTGTGAACGACATTCCATCACGGTGTGCTCACGTGGATGCACACACTTTCACTGTTTCAAACAGTGAGATTTAGTTGCCTAAATTTAGTCATGAAGATAATACATAATTTGGTTCAATACCTGATCTTACATTCAGAGCACTTCATTCGCTCCAACATTTCATTCTTCTTATTAATTGCTTATTATTAGTGTGCTCTTTAGCAAGGAAAGGAAAATGTATGGTTTTGGAATTATTCTTTTGAAGGAGAACACTCTTTTTTTTTTATTAACTTGAGTATTTCTTATATACATTTCGAGTGTTATTCCCCTTCCCGGTTTCCGGGCAAACATCCCCCTCCCCCCCTCCCCCTTCCCTTTCCTTATGGGTGTTCCCCTCCCCATCCTCCCCCCTTGTTGCCCTCCCCCAACAATCTAGTTCACTGGGGGTTCAGTCTTAGCAGGACCCAGGGCTTCCCCTTCCACTGGTGCTCTTACTAGGATATTCATTGCTACCTATGAGGTCAGAGTCCAGGGTCAGTCCATGTATAGTCTTTAGGTAGTGGCTTAGTCCCTGGAAGCTCTGGTTGCTTGGCATTGTTGTTCATATGGGGTCTCGAGCCCCTTCAAGCTCTTCCAGTTCTTTCTCTGATTCCTTCAACGGGGGACCTATTCTCAGTTCAGTGGTTTGCTGCTGGCATTCGCCTCTGTGTTTGCTGTATTCTGGCTGTGTCTGTCAGGAGAGATCTACATCCGGCTCCTGTCGGCCTGCACTTCTTTGCTTCATCCATCTTGTCTAATTGGGTGGCTGTATATGTATGAGCCACATGTGGGGCAGGCTCTGAATGGGTGTTCCTTCTGTCTCTGTTTTAATCTTTGCCTCTCTATTCCCTGCCAAGGGTATTCTTGTTCCCCTTTTAAAGAAGGAGTGAAGCATTCACATTTTGATCATCTGTCTTGAGTTTCATTTGTTCTAGGCATCTAGGGTAATTCAAGCATTTGGGCTAATAGCCACTTATCAATGAGTGCATACCATGTGTGTTTTTCTGTGATTGGGTTACCTCACTCAGGATGATATTTTCCAGTTCCGACTATTTGCCTACGAATTTCATAAAGTCATTGTTTTTGATAGCTGAGTAATATTCCATTGTGTAGATGTACCACATTTTCTGTATCCATTCCTCTGCTGAAGGACATCTGGGTTCTTTCCAGCTTCTGGCTATTATAAATAAGGCTGCGATGAACATAGTGGAGCACGTGACTTTCTTATATGTTGGGGCATCTTTTGGGTATATGCCCAAGAGAGGTATAGCTGTATCCTCGGGCAGTTCAATGTCCAATTTTCTGAGGAACCTCCAGGATGATTTCCAGAATGGTTGTACCAGTCTGCAATCCCACCAACAATGGAGGAGTGTTCCTCTTTCTCCGCATCCTCGCCAGCATCTGCTGTCACCTGAGTTTTTGATCTTAGCCATTCTCACTGGTGTGAGGTGAAATCTCAGGGTTGTTTTGATTTGCATTTCCCTTATGACTAAAGATGTTGAACATTTCTTTAGGTGTTTCTCAGCCATTCGGCATTCCTCAGCTGTGAATTCTTTGTTTAGCTCTGAACCCCATTTTTTAATAGGGTTATTTGTCTCCCTGCCGTCTAACTTCTTGAGTTCTTTGTATATTTTGGATATAAGGCCTCTATCTGTTGTAGGATTGGTAAAGATCTTTTCCCAATCTGTTGGTTGCCGTTTTGTCCTAACCACAGTGTCCTTTGCCTTACAGAAGCTTTGCAGTTTTATGAGATCCCATTTGTCGATTCTTGATTTTAGAGCATAAGCCATTGGTGTTTTGTTCAGGAAATTTTTTCCAGTGCCCATGTGTTCCAGATGCTTCCCTAGTTTTTCTTCTATTAGTTTGAGTGTATCTGGTTTGATGTGGAGGTCCTTGATCCACTTGGACTTAAGCTTTGCACAGGGTGATAAGCATGGATCGATCTGCATTCTTCTGCATGCTGACCTCCAGTTGAACCAGCACCATTTGCTGAAAATGGTATCTTATTTCCATTGGATGGTTTTGGCTCCTTTGTCGAAAATCAAGTGACCATATGTGTGTGGGTTCATTTCTGGGTCTTCAATTCTGTTCCACTGGTCTATCTGTCTGTCTCTGTACCAATACCATGCAGTTTTTATCACTATTGCTCTGTAATACTGCTTGAGTTCAGGGATAGTGATTCCCCCTGAAGTCCTTTTATTGCTGAGGATAGTTTTAGCTATCCTGGGTTTTTTGTTATTCCAGATGAATTTGCAAATTGAGAACACTCTTACACATTTAATATGGAAATCTTTTCATTGACATGACAGGTCTTTAAAAATGTAATTTTGAATCTGATACTTTTCCAACTACTGATGAGTGTTATTTCCAAATATTCAGCCTCTTAAGCGAAACAAATACTATTAAGCAGAAATAAGCAAGAAGTTTCCCGAATTCAAAAGATACTAGACAATTAACTGAAAAAAACCTAAGCACAATCTTTTGTTAAAACACAGTAAACTAAAACAGAACAGGAATTCAAACTAAGTGGAACTCTATTTTTCTTCAACCCATTCTCTTAAAATGTTTCTTTTTCGAGTTACATCCTATAAAATGTGTATTGAAGAAGAAACAAACAGAAAATTGTGCTGGAGACAAACCAGAAAATATTATTTTAAATGGTGATGTCATCTTTGATGGAGAGAAATTAATTAAAAAATTGACATGTCTTTCATATATTCATATCCCGTTTCACCACCTACATTCCCCAAGATCTACTTTCTCCCAACTTATTGTCTGGATTTTTGTTGGTGATGGTGTTGGTTGGTTACTTGATTGGTTTTGGTTTTGGTGCTTTGTTTTTGTTTTGTTTTTGTCTTGTGTTGTTTTGTTGGTAATCTATGGAGTCCAGACTGTTCTATCTCTCATCGTGGTTGTATGGCCAGCCTCAGTCCTCATTACAACTTCAGAGCAAATTCAAATTCTGAGAGAAATAAAATTGCATACATTTAGCTCATGTGGTCATATTTACCTTATGAAAATCACATCATTAATTGGAAGCTAATGACAATAAAGAAAAGCACTTCTTCTAAGTTCTCAATCTGTATGAAAAATGCAATACTTGAGTTAAGAAGATTAAAAATATTCCAGTCTAAAAGATTCACTACTCATATTGAAAATTTCTAAAACGTCCACCTTTTTTTCCAATGGACTGTTTTAGTATAATATTTTTATTAATTAAGAATGTCATACAGTTTTTTATCATAGTCACACTTCATTCCTCCCCACTAAATACTCCAAGATCCCCTCCCAACTTCATGACCTCATTTCTTTTTAATAACCATCGAGCCCACTCTGTGCTGTCTTCATGCTCATAGTTGTAGGGCCACCCACTAGAGTAGGTTATATGGTCAACCTACCAGGGAAACACCCTTAAAGACGATTGAACATCTCTTCTCTGTAAGTCCTCAATTGTCCACAGGTCTGGACTCACTCATGAGCTCCCCCACCTCCATGATAGAAACTGACAGGCTTGATCTTCCTGCAATCTTCTGCGGGTAACCAGAGGTGTTGAGCTCATGAGTTCAGTGGCCCCTTTGTGTCTAGAAGAGACTGTTTTGCTCCCATCCCCCCTGACCTCTGGCTCTTAGTCTAGCCACAGGACTGTCTTTTTTTATTTTTTTTGTATTTTTTAATTGGATATTTTATTTACATTTCAAATGTTACTCCCTTTCCCTGTTTCCTGTCCATATGCCCCCTACCTCATCCCTCTCCCCTTCTTTTATGAGGGTGTTCCCCCTCCCAAACCACCTCCCCTTCCCGCCCTGACATTCCCCTACACTGGGGCATCCAGCCTTGGCAGGACCAAGGACTTCTCCTCCCATTGGTGCCCAATAAAACCATCTTCTGCTACATATGCAGCTGGAGCCATGAACCTGTCTATATGTACTCTTTGGGTAGTGGTAACTAAACCGCTGGGAGCTCTGGTTGGTTCTTGTTGTTCTTAGGGGATTGCAAACGCCTTCAGTTCCTTAAAACCTTTCTCTAACTCTTCCAATGGGAACCCCATTCTCAGTTCAATGGTTTACTGCTAACATTTGCTTCTGTATTTGCCATGCTCTGGCTGAGTCTCTCAAGAGACAGCTATATCGGACTCCTGTAAGTATGCACTTCTTGGCTTCATCAATACTGTCTAGGATACTTGACTTTCCTATAGGTTTCCATATGACTAAGGATCTGGGTTTTTTCATGCTAGAAGAGTTTGGAAAAAATACATTAATTTTAGGTCAACAATTTAATTATTTTATAAACAAAAGTCTATTTGTCTAACTAGATTATATGAGTTATCTCTACAAAAAAAGGAACAAAACAAATTAGTTTTGCTTCAAAGTAGCAGCACTCTGCATCACTGTGTTAAAACTAAGCCAGTGGATCATTATCATTGATGAAATGGGTCTGCATATCCTTTACATATATGACCCAAATGCCTATACCTATAACACTTGTTGTAGTTGGTGTCAGTAAACATTAGCTGAATAAATGACCAAAAAGAACCAGGAAAGACCTCCAAAGCCACGGGGTCCAATGCATACATGGGTGTGATCTTCCTCCCTTGCATTCTAGCCATGAGTCTTGTGTTTGCAGAGCATGAAGCCCTCAGGACACATAGTCCCCAGGGTGTGGCACACTCATCATGGCTATGCTAATTTGTAGGCTGTATTTCATGAGTTCTAAATCCATTCCTCCTGCATGGCCCTCGGCACAAAGAGAAACAAGGAAAGAAGGTCCTATTGAATGGAGAAGTTTTATTCATTTATTTACTTATTTATTTATTTACTTATTAGCTTTCATATACAAATAAAATATTGAGGCATATCCTATATAAAAACAGAGTGGAAGGAGTTTTAAGACCAGGGCAGGTTTCCTCAGCAATATTTCTTTCTATCAATAATATTCTTTGTTTTGAGAAAGGGAACACAAGAGCAAAAGAGTCACACTGAGGCTCTGAACCCTTTATGTCAACTGTCTCAGAACCAGTTGATTTGAAAATTAAGAAAGACTTTGTAAGGGCCTGAAGAGATGGCTCAGTTGTTAGAGTACTTGCTGCTCTTCCAGAGGACTGCGGGTTGATTCCCTGTACCCACATGATAGGCTCACAACTGTCAGTAACTTCAGTTCTAAGGGTGTCAACACTCTTCTGGCCTCCATAAACACCAGGCACACATGTGGCACACAGACATACATACAGATGAAACACCAATATACATTAAAAGAATTTAAAGAAAGACATTTTAGAAGAGAAAAATATACCCTGCTCTCAAAGAGCTTGGCTAGAATATACGGAGCCATGACCTGAAGACTGAGATTGCACGGTCTACACTAAAAACATTAAGCATCGTTACGTAGGAGTAACTCCCCAGCTCTGTGGGAAACTAAGGTGGGACAGTCATCCTTGAGGAAGACTTGACGGCAAGCACTCAGTGACAGGGGGAAAGAATGACTAGGGAAGGATCCATCTCTACCTGTACAGATAGAAACCCAAGATGGCCTTTTAAGAGTGCTTCTTAGAGGTCCCTTTTTGATGGGATCTGTCCAAGGTATTTAAAGAACAGATCTGGTGAGTGAAAGATGATCACCTTGGCTAGCAAGAGTGCAACCCAGAAGGCAGCTGGAGAAGTCTTCCACCCAGCAGTGTGACTACAGAAGTGGCATCTGAAAGAGCTGTAAATGGTGTCTGGGATGTTTCCCAAGGAACTCCAGGACCCCAGGGTGGTATGGATATGGCATCAAAGACTCCATCCCAACCATGAGGAAAACAGACACAACTTAGAAGTCAATCGCTTGTGGGATGCAAAATGAACATGAAATAAATATTAGTTCTGTGAGCAAAGTGTTCAAAAACAAAACAAAACAAAAGCTGTGCGATAATTGATCATATCTGTAGGCCAAGAGAAAGTGTGAATTTAGCACCAGAAACCAAGGTCTATGAATATGACCAGGACGAAGGAGTGATCCCATCAGTGGGAGCCACAGAGAGTATTTCCAGAAAGAAGCATAAGTCACTATCACCCCCTCAGTTGACTGTAATTACAGAATCATAATCAACATCTTAGCTCTGTATATAATTATAATTAACTAAGTTGCTGCAAAAAGAAATCTAAAGCTTAGCGAAAAAGTGTTACATTGACAGTAAAGAATTGGCTCTCATCATCAACAACATAAATAAGCTGAGATTGAGTAAACTTATGTTAATTATAGGGAAGCAAAGATTAGCACATTTTTGCACAGTTGAGTTATAACTTGTATCTAATTCTGACTTTATCTCTGAACAGCATTTTGTTGATCATATCAAAATATTGTGGGCTATATGATAGGTGCTCAGCACATAAAGAAAAAATAAATCAAAGTTCGTGAATTATTTTTACAATCTTATAGCAGAATGGGTTAGTTAGAGGAATAGAATGATACCCACTATATAATTCTGTACATAAATCATTGGTATTTCCCATAGAAATACTACACAAGGAGGCTGAGGGATGTCAAGTTCATGTTTTTTTCGGTCAGTTGTAGACTAATTAAATCCTTTTATTACATAGGGACATCCTGGACACTGATGCTATCTGCTGTAGTTTGCTTTTCTGGCTTCTCAAATACCCATCTCATGTTGTCCAACAAGGGAGCTTGAGTTGTGTTCGTGAGGCAAGGAGGGGTTTGCTCAGAGTACAGACCTGGATGAGAGTGTACATGGTGAAGAGATTTAATGAGCACATGCAGTGTCACACAGGTGTCAACTTACTGTTGCCTTGACATTCCAAATGACTCTCAGAAGCCAAGAGAGAGGTGGAGACAAGTTGAATAAATGTGGGGGCATGAGAAATGGCTTTATATGGCTCGCGAGGACTTTGGCCATTGTTCTGAGGGCAAAAGGTGAGTTCTTAGTAGGGGAGTCTTATAATTTTACTTAGGAATATGAAAGATGACTGTTGAGACAATGTAAGGAATAAATGAGTGGAGTAGAGTAGAGACCTAAGAGATGTCTGAGATTTCAACAAAAAAAAAATTGAGAGTATTACTTAAGGCAATACTCATAAGAAACAAGAGCTTTGGGTGACAAATACTGCAAAAATTTATAACTATCTGTCAGCAGAATTGAGGAGGAAAAGTTGGATGGATGGATGGATGGATGGATGGATGGATGGATGGATGGATGGGTGGATGAATAGAAAGACTGACTTTACAACAAAGAACAAGATCATGGCAAAGTTGAATTAGGATCTAGTATGGGCACTAAGACTCATCCAAAAGAAAGGGATGAATCATAGAAAAGTTAGTGTGTGGAGCTCAGAAATATGTGTATTTGAGGTCCCAGGGCCATATAGCAGTCAGTACACTTGGCAGGAGAATAATTTCAGGTAGAAGTGTGCTCGGTGTGCAAGGCCAAGCAAAGTCACAGACCCCAAAGCACTCCAGAAGGTGGGATTTGGAAATCTAGTCTTCTGGGCATTTTCTCACTCAGATACATCAAGAGTCGCCATAATTGAGAAATAACAGAGAGTCAGTAAGAGTAGATTCGGCCTCTGTCAGGGGAAGAGGGATGTGTAACTCAGAAAAGTTGGACGAGCATCCCCTCACTGTTGGGGTGACCCTGAGGATTCCTCTGCCATTCCTCACTGTTAGAGTGACCCTGAGTACACATCTCTCACTGTTGGGGTGACCTTAAGAACATATACCTCTATGCCATCTCACACTATTGGGGTGACCCTGAGTGCAAAGAAAACAGATCTTCAATGGGAAAGAAGAGTCTTGTGCAGAAATAAGCAGCGATGGTCAACTGAGGCTGGCTGCCTATGTTTCTAATATGGTCGCTGTCTTAGTTAGGGTTTTACTGCTATGAACAGACACCATGACTAATGCAAATCTTATAAAGGACATTTAATTGGGGCTGGCTTACAGGTTCAGAGGTTCAGTCCATTATCATCAAGGCAGGACCAGGGCAGCGTCCAGGCAGGCATGGTGCAGGAGGAGCTGAGAGTTCTACATCTTCATCTGAAGGCAGCTAGCAGAATATTAACTTCCAGGCAGCTAGGATGAGGGTCTTAAAGCCTACACCCACAGTGACACACTTACAAAAGCCACACCTTCTAATAGTGCCACTCCCTGGACTAAGCATATACAAACCATCACAGTTACAGACCTTGGCCTTCCTTGGAATTCCTTCAGTCTTACTCTTGAGTCCCATGAAATACCGCTGTCAATTATAACACCTATTTTTTTCCAGCAAGACCTAGATGCAGCATCCTTTTAGAAGGAAAAAAAATGCCTTCTCCTGCAAGAGTGTATGACTTGTCTTAGACCAAGACTGCCCTGTATTCAAGACAGGAGAAAAGGAAATATGACAAGGAATTGGGGTGAGAAGTGGAGTTCTACCTGTAACAGGGATAGCAAGATGCTATCCCATAAACCCTCTTTCCTGAACAACCCTCCCAAAAGCATCCATAGTTGTTAAGGTACATTGCCTTCATACACTGTATGACTTGTGTCTAAGTTCTAGTTAATAAAGTACAACTGTTAAAAATGGTGGAAGCCTGACTGCTAGAAGATTGTTGATTGAACACTAGTTCACTCATCACCGGAGCACACTGCATACCACACATGAACCACACACACATCATAAACACCACATATCAAACATACATGCACGATGCATGCATGTACACACACATGGATACATGCACACACATATACCATGCACCCAAGCATGCATGCACACTACACACACATGCACACATGGACACACACCATGCATACATGCCCACACACCATGGACACATGCCCACACACATTCACCATGCACACATGAATACACATGCACTGCACACACACACACACACACACACACACACACACACACTCACCATACCACATACACCCATACACACACCGGTGCTCTTTCTCTCCTCCTCCTTCTTGCTGTCAGAGAGGCAAAGCATTAACTCCAGACTCTTAGCAGGCAAGGTGACTTTGAAGATAAAAGCCATTTATAAAATGATGAAATGGGGTGGTAAAAAAAAATGCCCAGGCATCTGCTGACCATAATAGATACCAGAAAAGCCCTCTTGTCTGTATTTCTTTTCACACACAAAAAGAAACAAGCCTCATTCATCTAAGGCATCGGCTATTCATGCCACTAAGCCAACTGTGTGGTACATGCTAAAATGCAATTGTCTTGAATTACATAACTCATTCTTCTTTAATTCTTAGTGTCTCTTTGGCACTTACCACAGTAAGCATTTCCTTAAAGCAAAAGGAGACTTACCAATTCTTCCGAATGACTATTTACAGAAGAAAGGGTGACTCGGTGGAGAACAACCTTTTTAAAAACTATGGAAACTGACTTTGAAGAATAGTCACTTTAACTTCCTTTCGTAATAAAACTTCAGTCTCTCCCTCTCCCTCCCACTGTAGCCCACACAGACCCTTAACTTGAGATGTTCCTGTTCAACCTCTTTAGTGCTGGGAATATAGGTGTGTGTCCCCACCCCCAGCCCAGCATTTTTTTTCTTGAATCTTTAGAATAAGACATCTTAGATGATCAAAAAGTTTCTGTGTCTCCTATCTTCAGTTTATAAAGGTCTGTTGAAAATATCCAAAACCAGGGGTCTAGAGAGATGGCTCGGCTCGGCAGTTAAGAGCACTCACCATCCTTACCAAGACATGAATTTGGTGCCCAGCATGCACATAGGGGCTCACAGCTCCAGACCCAAGGAACCCACTCCCTCTTCTGACCTCCATGGACATCGGGTACACACATGGTACATAGCCATACATACCTGCAGGCAAAACACCCACACACATAAAATAAATGAAGCATGTTTTTAATTGAATAGACCAGAAACCACAACTATTTCTCAACTAGCCTTGTGCCCGACATTTTAAAAAACAATAAATGAATCATAGTAAGAGACCAAGGAGATTTAAAGACAAGAAACCCAACGAATGGAGAGCCTAAATAAGTTCTTTTGAGTCACTTTCCTTATGCCTGATCTTGCTGGGACTCCAACTCAGGAAATGTGACAGATTTCTCAGTGTACCCACCACTCACCTAGCCAAGAATGGATCGATGAATTGGCCACAATGAAGCACAAGATAAATCAGTCCAGTGCAGAAGCAACGAATCTAATAACAAAATATCTTCCCAGCATTCAAACACAGTATTGATGGGCATTTCCCAACACATCTGAGACCCTGGGAGGGAGGCTGGAGTTTGCCGTAGGCTACTCTGTAGTGCTAACACCTGAGAGGCCGGACCAGAGAAATGGTCTGTGTCCTCTGAAGAAAACAGATGTTCATTCTGTCAAATAAATCATTTTTTACTTTTAAACCAATAGATAAGTGGCTATGTAAACCTATGCCTCTCTGCTTTTCAAGCTGGGGCACACAGTGGCCTTGCTACTGGTGGGCAGCGGCTGGGCTGCGCTCAGGCACGCCCGGTGTGGAGCCCGGTGTGGAGCGCCCATACATCGGGAGTTCCAGCCACCATTCCTTCTGGCTCTCCTGGTTGTGCACAGATTGGGTTTCATGTAGAAATGCAAAAAAAAAAAAAAAAAAACCCAAAAAAGTCTCTAAGATTATTCTACATGAAATACAATATATTTGCCAGATAACCAGGACCCCCACATTAATCATAAATCAATTGTGTTTATCCGTAGCCAAGAAAGGACTAGAATGTTCTTTCCCCATTTGGAAATCCAATCTGATCTTCACAGTAATTACGCTGCCTTTCCTATGAATCATGGTCGCGCACCACAGTAGTCAGTGCCCAGCTCACTCACTTCCTCGCTCGCGGCTGCGCAGCATTGAGATGAACCTTACACTTGGGGTAGGATTTGGGGAGCTATTGAAGTAAATCCTTTTACTCGCTAGACTTTCCTTTTTTGTATCTCATCTTCAGTCTTTTTGTTCATGTTTTACAGAAAACTTCGGAAAGCCGTCGTAAGCAGGGCGAGAGCACCCTCACCAATCCGCCTGAACCCAAGGAACTACACTCAAGACCTGCGAGGGCTCTCCGCTTGCTCTCATCCTGGCTTTCCCTCTGGAGTCACAAAACCGCCAGCTCCCTCTTTTATTTATCCTTTCCACCCCTCTGGCTATACAATTATGTTGCGATGATGTGCTGAGACACTTTGCAGTGTAAGTGTCTTCATAGCCAGTTATTGTCCAAATACAAACAAACGTGAGTTATTCTCTGTGCATCCTCTGAGGCAGCCTTCTGGAAGGACTATACATAGAGGCAGGGGTCTGAGGCCCAATCACCTTTAGTAACATATCTTGCTGAAAAATAAGAAGGTAAACGGGAGGTCATCTCTACTTGAGACCTTCTGGATTGTGAGGCGTGGTCTTAGCATTATGACCCACTGCCCTTCACACAGTAATGGCCCGAGGGAGTGGAAACTCGTGAACCCAAGACAAGGACAGCCATCTGAGGCGCCCCACCAGTCCCAGGTGGGATGAGAGGAAACAGGAACTCAGGAGCCACTGTGGCCACCGTTATTGTGTGTATGGACACACAGAACATAATAATAAAAGCAGTGGCTTACCACTGCAGTCTTCCCACCAACACTGACACAAGTAGACTTGCACCGTTGGTGACTACGGTGAACTGGGTCAGTTCTCTGGTCCTCCATGTAAAGCCCTTCATGGGCAACCTGTATATTTGTAAGATGGTCCGGTCTTTGCTGTTGTTGTTGTTGTTGTTGTTGTTGTTGTTGTTGTGTTTTGGTTTCTTTGTTTTACGTCTGTGAACAGAAATCTTCAAACGGACTACAGTGTCCCCCTCCCCCACCTGGTTTCTAGTATGGAGCGTTCCTGCCACCTAGTGGCCAGATGGAGGAATCTCCGGTTTCCCTATAAGTAGTCTAATTGAGAAAGTATTTACATTCCAAATGAAATTTTAGTACATTGCTTCACAATTTACCACTTATTCCCTGCGAACTGCTGGTTTGTGGGTTAAATGAAATTCTATTACTATGTTGCTTAGGATTTTAAAGTAAAATTGCTATCGACTGGCTTGCTCTGAGTGTATGTGAGCTCGTCTCAGGATTCTACTCTGCTTCACTCCTATAAGAGTAACTAAGCTTAAGATAAAATACCAGTGGATAAATCACACATCAATCTCAAATGTGAGTCTGTGTAAATTAATAAAAACTTTGTACTGTCTCAGATAAATTACAGTGAAAATTTATTCACAAGTAAGTCAACTTTCTATTCCTTTTTGCTAGTTAATTGGGTTTTTCCTAGAATGGAAAAAGTCAAAATAGGTTAGAAGGAAGATGTTTAAAGAAAAAATAAAATGATTAATATGTTGTAGCAATTCTCAGCAAATACTGCAGTGACTATAATTTCTGTGCTTAAGCTTTAAGACAGAGAGAGAGAGAGAGAGAGAGAGAGAGAGAGAGAGAGAGAGAGAGATATTTCATGGAAACAGCATAAAATAAGGAAAAAATGCATGTATCTTTTTCTCTTAGATTTTAGTCTAAAGAATTCCAAAAGTGTTATCTGAGACAAAAATGGCTGCACCAGTGTTTATCCAAACTGTGATCCCATGAGTCGGGCTGGCTATAAGAGGGACCAGGAAAGACAAGGAAAAACAATCAGTACAAATGCAATGTGGCCTCATCTAGTGCTGGTTCCTGGAGCTGTAGGACCTGCTCAGACCATCTCTGGAATGCATCATATCTCTAAATTACCTGCCCAATGGATGGAAGAATGAAGTAACCTGTATGTCCATTGCCCCATTGGTCAAGCTTGCCTCATACATCATGAAATTTCCCACTCTTATGGTTTGCTCACATGCATTCAATAGCATCAGGCTACAGGAGTCAGAAAAACAACTGTGTATGACTGTGTATGGGAGGGCATTTCTGCTCACTCCCATGCCTCTTTGCCTAACACTACCCTGAAACCATGACTAATAGGTAAGATCAGACCAAGTGAGTTTGGGCTGTGCACATGGGATGCACACAATACTAATGACATTTTTGTTAACAACAAATAGGTCGTATCCTATTGGTAGGATTGATAGACACTTTTATATTTAATGGAAATTGTTAAGTATGTTCATTAAATGAAGTATTGTCGCCGCCCAGTACAAGCATTCATCGAGGGTGGCTTTGTATTTTTTTTTTTTTTTGAGAGCATACATCTCACCCTGTAGATCTGGCTGTCCTAAAACTCAATATGTAAACCAGGCCAGCCTTGAACTCAAAGAGATCTACCAGTTTCTGCCACCCAAGTACTGGGATTAAAGGTCTGCGGCAGCACATCCAATGCATAGAGAGATCTTTAAGGATCTTTTACTCTCTGAAAATGTCATATATGTATCCAATGTGTCTTGATTCAATCCATTCTCCCATTACCCCTAGAAACCATCTATCATATCTCTTTCTTTGTATTTACTATTTTACTTAGACTTTCTGCACAATTATAAATTGCAAACACACACACACATACACACACACTGACACACATACACACACATACACACGCATACACACACATACATACACACACACACACACACACACACACACACACACACACACACACCAGAATAGACACTTCTGAAAGGAATTAATGTCAATGTTTCTGACATATTCTTGGGTTAAGAAGCCTTCTGTTTCTTGCCCCTATTGTCCATTTGAAAACACCTTATAACCAGATTCCTCCAGTTTCATTACCAGGTTACTACCATGCATTCAGGCCTTTAACCAGAGCCAATACTTACAAAATGAATGCTTCCTTTATAAGTGATGCCCTATAATATTGAGCATACATACTAACAGACAATATAGGACAAAATGCTGACCTACTTGGAGACCTTCAAAGAACCAACTTCCTTTCCCACAATAAGGGGATCCCCCCCATTCAAATTCTTCAAGCCAAGAGTCAATGAATCCCTTATTCACTAAAAATAATCAAAAAATTCCTATGGAAATACCTAAAAACAGATTAAACCATTCTAAATGATCAAATAACTGCTGGAGGTGTCACCCTCCCCAATCCCCAATGGCAAGTGAACTACAAAGCTATGGCAGTAAGAACAGCAGGGTATTGGCACAAAGGCAGGCCCAGGTATCGATGAAATTGAACTAATGAGCCAGACATAATACACCACAGACACTCACACACACGCACATACACACACGCACACACAGACATGCACACACACACGTGTACACATGCACACACGCACCCACACACATACATACACACACACAGACACGCACACACATACATACACATGCCCACACGCACCCACCCACACACACACACATATACACATACACACACATACACATACACACACATACACACATACACACACACATACATACACACATACACACGCACACACACCCACACACATACACACACATACACATACACACACACATACATACACACGTACACATGCACACATCCACACACACACACATACACATACACACACACAAACACACACACACAAACACACACACATACACATACACATACACATACACACACATACACACACACAAACACACACACACACACATGGTGAGAGGGGGCAGGAGGGAGAGAGAGAGACCGAGACCTATGGACACCTGATTTTTTTATAATGAAGCCAGAAATAGACACTGAAAAGTAGACATCATCTTCATGCTGAAAAATCCAAAAAGATTCATATTTAATCACCCTGTACAAAATTTAACTCCAAGTGGGTCGAAGACCTCAAAATAAAACCAGAATCACTGAACCTGATAGAATAGAAGAAATAGCCTTAAACCCATTGGCACAGGAAAAGACTTCCTGAACAGAACACCATTACCATAGACACTAAGACCAACAATTAATAATAATAAATAAAAAAGCTCAGGAAACTGAAATTTCTACTACACAGCAAAGGACACCATCATCTGAACAAAGTGGCAGCCTAGAGAAAGGGAAAAGACTTTACTAACTACACATCCAACAGCAGGCTAAAATCCAATGTCTAAAACATAAAGAACTAAAAAAAAAAACAAAAAAAAACTAAATGCCAAGAAAACAAACAACCCAATTATAAAATGGGGTACAGATCTAAACAGATAATTTGCAAAAGAGAAAACTCACATGGCCGAGGCGAAAGTAATGCTTGACAGATGTAGTCATCGGGGAAATCCAAATCAAAACTAACTTAAGATTTATCTAACACTTATCAGAATGGCCAAGATCAATAACACAAGTAACAGCCTAGGCTGGCGAGGATATGGAGCAAGGGGAATACTCATACCCTGCTGGTGGGCGTGCAAATGTGTGCATCCACTATGGAATCAGTGTGGCAGCTCCTCAGGAAGATGGGAATTGACCAACCTCGAGATCCAGCTACCATCCAAATGATGTCTCTCGTCCTACCACCAAGACACGCTCTCTGCCATGTTTATTGGTACCTATGTTCTTAATATCCAGAAACTGAAAACAATGTAGAGGTCCCACAACAGAAGAATGGATAAAGCACATGTAGCAAAACAGGATATTACTCAAACATTTTTTAATGAAATTCTGAGGTAAGTGGATGGAATAGAAAATATCCTCCTGACTGAGATAATCCAGAGCCAAAAAGACAAATAGGTATCCACTTTTATGTGGATGTTAGCTGTTATCAAAGATAACCAAACTACAATTAATGGAACCACAGAGGTTAGGTATAGGGTAAGGAACCGGCAGGGTAAGGGAGTTAGATCTCCCTAGGGAAGAGAAATAGAATAGAATAGCCATGGATGAATAGGGAGTGGACTGGAATGGGAGGATCAAGTGAAAAGCTGGAAGGGAAAGAGGGGGCTGAGGGAAGGATATGGGGAGAGACAGCTAAAATTAAGGGCTGTTTGAGGGGTAGTATGGAAACCTAACACAGTAGAAGCTTCCTAAACACACACACATATATGAAGGAGATCTCATCAAAGTTGTCAGATGATGGAAGAAACAGAGCCCCAGTTGAATATCTCTTGTCACCAAATGAAGCTTCCAACACCAGAACTGGGAAGGGGTTACATTTAATTGAGATGTTGGACAAAGGGACCTTATGAGAACCCCCAAACAATGCAGGCTATTGCCAAAACGATAGGTTGCTCTCTACAAATTGACAGCAAGGCCCCATTTCTCAAGAACATACTTACATAACTCATTGAACATGGAGAAAGTGAGTTGGTGCCTACATAGAGCCTGTGCCCCTAGTCACTAGGGTCTTGTAATGTACTCTGCATGCTACCAAAGGAAAAACTTAAACCCCAACCTAGCTATGAACCCTTTGATCTGCAATTGCGTCCTCATGAGTTATGCTAGAGCAATGGCAGCACAAAGCAAGTGGGAATATAACCAAACAACATCTGATTTGACTTAAGGCCCAACTCCATGGAATAGAACTTATTCCCCCATACCTAGCACTGCTTAGGTAACCAAGAACCTAAGACAGGATAATCCAGGGAGATAAAACCAAATACTGTTGTTCTGTGGAATCGTGACTCCTAGTAACATTCTGCTATATTCATACATTAGTGCCTTACCCAACCAGAGAAGCTTCCTCCTGCATCAGATGGGAACAAATGCATACCCCCACAGCCAGACATTAAGGAGAGAGAAAGACCTCAGAACATTCTACCCTGAACAAGATATCGCCATCAAAACTCTCCTCCCCTAGAGTCATCAGAAGTGGAGGCACCAAAAGTAGAAGAACCAGAGGGGATAGAGGACACCAAGAAAACAAGGCCCTCTAAATCAACATGACCAATGCACACATGAACTCACAAGGCCTGCACGGGTCACACCAGTTGGGGGTCATCAGCATGTGTAGTACTGCATACCTACCAATGTGTATACAACATTTATACACACAATACACATACATAAATAAATGTAAAACAGGGGAAAAGAAAGCTCGTGTGAGTAATACAGTTTGCACTTTGAGGGAACAGGGGAAGGGAGAGTGTATATAAAAAATTATTACAACCTGGAATGGAACCTGGTCTTCATACATCGAAAGAGTAATATGCAGACACGGTAGTGTTCATCTGGGACCCCAGCACTCAGGGGGCTGAAGAATGATAGGCTCTAAGCCAACCTAGGCTGCACAGTAAACTGCGCAAACAAAGCTGACACCGAAGAACCTGCCTCAAAAGGAAAAACGAAGTCCATAAAGTAGAATAGCTTTTCTAGAAGAAACGAAGGCTAATTAGGCTGGTAGGGTACGTCCTGATATATCAACATGCCTTAAGGCTCTGCCAAGATCACACAAAGGGAAGACATGGAAAGACATCAGAACGAAATCAGAGAGATAAGACTGGATCAGTCAGTGATAGAGGAACAATTCAGTGGTGCCTTGGTGAAATTTCTATTTCTGTGATAAGATACCATGACCAAGAGAACTGATAAAAGAAAGCATTTAATTTGGGGTCCACAGTCCCAAAGGGTTACAGTCTATAACTATCATGTTGGGGAGCATGGCAGCAGCAGGCAGGCAGCCATGACTCTAGAACAGTAGCTGAGGAGAGAGGGGAGAGGGGAGAGGGGAGAGCTAAGAAAGCATTGGCTCTTGAAACTTCAAAGCCTGCCCCCAGTAGGCCACCTCCTCCAACAAGGCCACGCCTCCTCCAACAAGGCCACGCCTCCTAATCCTTCCCAAGCAGTTCCACCAACTGGGGACCAAGTATTCAAGTATACACATCTACAAGGTCCATTATTATTCAAACCAAAACAAGTAGCTCCTGAGAAAAGTGTTTGAGATGCTGCCATAGATGCTTAGATCAGAGAGGAATTTGAAAAATTCAGAATTATGACCAATCAGTACAATCAAAGATGCATTCCAGTGAGATTATGCTGGAGTAGCAAACAGATTTAAAGTTGACCTGGCCAAGGCTGCTGTGCCTACAATTCACAGGCTCCTTGAAGCATATTTGTAAAATCTCCTCCTATTCCTCAATCCCAGGACATTTTTCTCTTTTGCATGGATGAAGCTTAATACACATATATCTTTTATGTTCTTTAGAGATATCTTAAGACCCAAGCCAGAAATGTCATGTCTGTCTTTTCATATAATTTTTGTAGCAATATGATGCAGCACAGATGCTCACAGCCTTGAAGAAGACTGGGTGTCTGTTGTCTTTAGTTTGCCTGAGCTATAATTAGATTGTTAGGGAATAATTATTTTATTATTATGACATTTTCAAATAATTTCTGTCAACTTGCAATTCACCATTTCTATTTTAATTTACCTGTTCATGACTATATTTCATGTATACTCCAAGAAAGCATCACTTTGGAAGGGAATATTGCATTTATAATTCTCACAATTCATTCACAGTATCTGGACACAGTCAAAATCCAGTTTTCCTTCAATAAATTACTCTTGTTACCCCGCAGATTACAAGGAATTCATTAGCCATTACCACAGTGATAAAGCAGAGAGTCCCAACAGGAAGAGGCGCCATCACACGATAGAACCAAAAGGCAAACACGGAACACACAGCTACAGTGTGGCTTCTACACTCTTAGAGCTTCAGTCGTTAAAATCACAGATTGTCTTGCTAGCTAAGCGTTTATTCTACAAGGAAAGAGAACCAGTTTTAACAAGCCTTAATTATACAGAACACTCACTCAGTATGAAATGTGCTAATTCTATCTGGCATCTAGCTGTTTGTCAAATTCATTCTGATAAGTTATGTGCACAAGCTCTCATAGAGAGTGAAAAATTAAATGTCCCTAAACCTCATAAGCAGAATCTTGTCAGAATATTGTATTCTAGGAAACAACTTAATTTTCCAAGTTACACAATGTGGAGGAACCTATAAAAAATTTTATTGGATTGACCACATTAAATACTGAAACATAATTTTAAGTAGTTCTATTTAAATTTAATGAAATAATTTTAATGTTAACAATTATTTCTTTTTTAAACACATATTTAACTTAGCCTGGAAAGTCTGAAGCATTGGGCTCCAAGTTCTAAAGACCACAGATGCCAATCCAAACTACTTTACCTGGTAAAACTATCTGCAAAAGTTTGAGGGAAAAAAAGAAAAGCTTTCACACAATACAAATGGGCTAAAAGAATTCATGTTCACAACACTCACTCTACAGAGAATTCTAGAAGCAATACTTCAGGCTGAATAATGGAATAGTCATAGCCAGGAAACTACAGAAAGAAGCAAATGAAGCTGTAATAATTGAAACACAAGACAAAACTTAGTAAATAAACGGCAAGTAAGCCACAAAGTGATAATTGATAAATACCTCTCAATGATAACTTCAAATATCAATGACTTCAGTTCCTCAATCAAAAAGACACAGGCTAGTTGAATGGGTTAAAAATCATGATCCATCTTTTTTCTGTCTGATAAAAGTGTATCTTACCTTGAAAGTGAAAAGATGGATAAAGTCTTCCAAGAAGACAGGACCAGGAATTAATCCTGTCACTATCCTAATACCTGAAAAAGTAAACTTCATGCCAAGATTAATCAGAAGAGACAAAGAAGGGAACTTCATTCTATTCAAGGTGACTGACAATTGACCAAGAAAACATTGCAATCTTAAACATATATGCAGCAAACTTCATACAAATTTCATAAAATGCATCCTACCGGGTTTCAAACCACAGATGAATTCAAATCCACTTCTTTCTATGGCCAGGTAATCTAACAAAAATTAAATAGAGAGATAATCAGAACCAACTTACCTCACATGTCCAGTGGACCTAATAGATATCTACAAACTTTTCTACCCGAACACCAAACAATGTCTTCAACTCAGCGGCCCACAAAATTTTCTCCAAAATAGACCCAAAAAAATCTCAACAAATACAGAGAAACTGAAATAATTCCACTTTTTAATAAAGCACAAAATCAGTAACAAAAGAATCCCTCTTGAATATACCAGTTCATGGGTACTAAATAACACACTACCCTAGTAGGTTAAAGAAGAAATCAAGAAGAAAATTTTAATTTTCTGAAAATGAAAACGTACCCAAATCTCTGGGACACATTAAAAGCTGCTCCAAAGGGAAAAGGTGTGGCTCTTAAATGCTATTTAGAAATCAGAAAGAAAAGCAATAAAAAGCTGAATGATCCGCCTCAAGAGTTTGGTAAAACAGGAACGAAGCAAACCCACATTCAGTAGATAGAAGTAAAACAGGGGCAGAAATTAAGGAAACAGAAACAAGAATGGTTTTTTAAATAAATGAACTTCATAGGCGAGCTTTGAAAAACTCAACCAGATTGACAGACTTGTAGTCAAATTAACTAAGAGGAGGAAAGTGGGAGGGAGACCCAAATTAATACATTCAGCAGCTGACATCACTGAACTGTAGAATATTGAAAGGGACTATTAAAAAAAAAACCTATATTCCATCAAACTGGAATACATTCAAAAGTGGAAGAATTTGTAGAAACATTGAAATCACCAAAATTAAACCAAGGAAAGATCGACAGCTTAAATAGACCCATAACAAACAAAGAGACTAAAGTAGTAATATATAAAAATTTTCTTTTGAAAAGAAGCCAGGTCCAGATGGATGCATAGCAAAATTACACCAACACTGAAAGAAGGACAACTGATACTTCTCAAACTGCTCAAGAAAGGGAGGGAGGGAGGGAGGGAGGGAGGGAGGGAGGGAGGGAGGGAGGGAGGGAGGGAGGGAGGGAGGGGAAGGAAGGGAGAGAGGAAGGAAAAGGAAAGGAAAGGAAAAGGAACAGAAAGGAAAGGAAGAGGAACAGAAAGGAAAGGAAAAGGAAAAGAAACAGAAAAAGCAAACCCATACAAAGACAGTATTATTCTAATACTTTGCTGCAGGCAGGTGAAGACACAACAGAGAACTACATGGGCTACAGGCCAATGTTCCACATGAATAACAACAGGTTAATACAAAACCAGGGAGCTGAAGAGAGAGAAGTCTCAGCAGTGAAGAAGACTTGCTGCGTTTACAAAAAGACCTGAGTTCCGTTCCCAGCACCCACATCAAGCAACTCACAGCAGCCGGGAACACCAGCCCCCAGCTCTCTGCTAGACCCGCACACAGACATACGCGTGTACACATGATTAAAAGTAAAGTCAAATCTTTTTTAAGACCTAGAAAGCTATCCTTAGCCAGGAAGTCATTAGAGTATCTCAATACACAGCCAAGAGTCTGCTTAGCTTGACTTTTGGTGTGAGTTTTAATTGTGCAGGTGAGTTTTTATGTTTCTAGAAGTGCTTCCACTCACAGGAGACATCAGCTCAGCAAATGCTTACAACTCCATGCACCAACGGCAAAAGATAACAAATTGGCGGCAGAGCAGACTCAACCCTGGGCCAGCGAAATCCCTGATCTTAAATTCCCAGAGAAAAGAAACAGACTCGAAGACAGTTGTTAAGGAATTCTGGCCGAATCTCTTCAGAAAGAGAAGCTAATAGGTATAATAAATGACCCAGGTCATGGATAGGAACAAATTATCTAAATAAACTTAAGAAGACATTATACATGAACAGTGGACCCAAACAAATGTGAACCTGTAAGTCACAGATGCAAATTCTGAGGCCGGCTCAGCCCGCCGGAGGCCGTTTGACCTCCGTCAGATTTCTCTATTCCTTTGTCAGAGTTATTAGACTAGCCTCTTAAGCTGTCACGTTTACAAATGTAAGCAAAATAACTTTATGAAGAGATATTTTGTCTTATTAAACACTGCCCCAGAACATAGTCCAGATTTCCCTCTTAGGAAAAGTGAGCGAATATTAGAGCAGAAGGTTTACATTAGGCTTTTTATTTAAATTATCATTACCTCGGGCTCTTAAATCACCTAATGATTCGTTTGCTTAGCAAACAAAACGGAAAGTTTTAAGATAAACTTGAACTTACTACAAATCATAAAATTATTTCCATATAAAGTCTGTTTAGTAAATATGCTAAACTGTTATACGGCCCCTTAAAATTTACAGAAGGGCAGAGTTGCCTAGTAGAAATACCTGTAAAAGCAGTATATACTCGGGGGGGGGGGGGAATCCCATGCTATAAAAACAGAATACAGAAAGAATATCTGCGGTGTCCGAGACAGAGAATTGAATTACTACATTCAACAAGAACCAGAATGATGTCATTTTATGTGAATCCATGCTCAAAGGAAAGATCATAATTTTAAACTTTAGCTATTAGACGCTCATTATTATTTTAGCAGATTCCAAGACAAGTCGTTTCAGATCTCCTCGTACACTGATGGTTCGTAATTTAGTGACTGACTGGAGTTTGAAAGCGTGCCACTTTCCCTCTGTTTTTTAAATGCAAACAAAGTACTTAAAATAATATATTTACGGGGCTGGGGATTTAGCTCAGTGGTTAGAGCGCTTGCCTAGGAAGCGCAAGACCCTGGGTTCGGTCCCCAGCTCCGAAAAAAAAAGGACCAAAAAAATAATAATAATAATATATTTACCAATGACCATGACTTCGAGCAAAAGACCATAAGGTTAATATTTTCACATCGCTGAGACCTGCGGTTAAATGTATGTATTAGCTGCAGACACCAGAGCAGGCCTCCCTGAGAGGAACTACAGATGTCTGGTTTAGCTTGCAGCGCCTCGCATTCAAACACTGGGAAAAAATATTAGCCCCAGATGCTGCCCTCTGTCAAATAACAAGGATAACCTAGAACGAGGTTGTGTTGTTGCGTATTAAGAGGACATCAATAGCTTCCCCGCAGCACTTCAGAAAGAATTGGCAAGAGAAGCTGTGTGAAGCACCAGAACTCTAAGGGTGCCATCCAGAAAGTTCTAGAAAACTCTCTCTCTCTCTCTCTCTCTCTCTCTCTCTCTCTCTCTCTCTCTCTCTCTCTCTCTCTCTCTCTCCCTCTCCCTCTCCCTCTGTGTGTGTGTGTGTGTGTGTGTGTGTGTGTGATATCTGTCTCTGGATTTGTCTCTTGATGTATACATACATAAATATTTAAATGGCTTATCTACTGTATGCATGTGTTTAAGTGTTCCTCTAAACTTCACTGGGACATGTCAAAGGGTTATCAATTTCAAAGAAAATACCAACTTGCACATACTTTATGACAAGCCTGTGAATATGTAGTTAATGACTCTGGTTTACTCCCTGTATCTCTGCAGCATTAGCTGGATGTGAAGTCATCTCCAACCTCCTCTTCCTGCCAAGCCAAATATTCAGGAACGTACATAACACAGACATGGAGTGGTGTTTGTCTTCTAACTAGAGTTGCCATGCGAAGTTATTAATTTCACTACATCAAGGCACATGATATTTTTCTGACTACCTCATGAGATTGTGATGAAAATTATGGACTTACAGATCTCTAAAGAAGCCATTTATCTCTTTGGATAAGAAAAAAAATACCCAACATG
Organism: Rattus norvegicus; assembly: GCF_021556685.1. Lineage (NCBI taxonomy): Eukaryota > Metazoa > Chordata > Mammalia > Rodentia > Muridae > Rattus > Rattus norvegicus. The sequence goes on along the minus strand of NC_141535.1, from coordinate 218,654,004 downwards.
GGATAGAACTAAAATATCTTCCACTTATGTCATACATATTTCAAAGTCTACAAAGCTGACATCACACATGACTTCTATGACTCAGGGACCAGTTGCTTTGATTTTGACGAGGAACAAAGAAAGCAATTGCAGATTTCCACGTGACCGTAATGGATATTATAGAACCTCTTAGAAGTGGTCTTTTTCAACAGCACTTTCACTTTCGACGTGTGTGATGTACTTCATACTGCAAACTCCAATTTCAGTGAAATAATGAGAGAAAACATGATGAGTTCCACTGTTTCCCATCTGCAAATTCAAAATCGTTTGCTATGTACAGTGTATTCTCACCACCTCAAAAGAAGAATGGTGTAGAATTTGAAGATCGGGTCATATCTGGGACATGTATTTGTTTACTATCTCACTTGGCTGTCAGAAGCAGTTATATGATGTAGCTATAACCATCATTTCCAATAAGGGAAATAAAGCTTCGATGTGTGCGATCTGTCTCAGACTGTGAGGGTAGTCATTGCCAGAAGCAGATTTTTGAATCGTCCAAGTTCTTTTGGTGTACCATGACACATCTTTACACGACACTCGGTGTTCTTTTGGGTTGAAAAGCGATGCTGGGAAAAGTTGAGTAAATAACTCAACACATGACTCTGGGGTACTACTGTGGATCTCCATCTTACAAGGTTCATAGCAAGATAAGGAAGCAGCCAGGAGATCAGCTGTAAATCCTCAAGTGTCGTTCACAGAAAACACCCCAGAGCCATCAATTCTAGCTTTGGCAAAAGTATATTCAGCTCTTGCTTTATATTCCCTTCTCTGGTTTTTATTAAAAGATGGAGGGTGTGTAAATCAAAGTGCAGGGCTTCAGTCTGGCTTAAAAATACAGCATGACTCAAGAGAGCAGTCTTTATGTTATGAATGCAATATCAAACAAATTGTCTCCAATTTTGATGTTATATGTCAATGAAACTTTATTCTGTGTTTATTGGTGGAACAAACTATTCTAAGAGTCCTTTGGTGTGTTTTTTATAAATAAATATTAATCTTTAACATATACATTATATATGCATATATATTTGTATATTTAATGTATCTTGACAGGATAACACAAAGCCTTTCAAAACCTTTAGAGAAAAAACTAAGATTGCAATAGCCACATTGTCGTGCAACACTCTTAAACTCTATTTCAGTTTTCTCACTTATAAACTGGAGACTTATAAAATGATATTTACTACAAGCTCTACTGTGAGAACTAAAATCAATGACTTGCAACAGTAAGTATGGTACAAGAGCTCAATTTAATCATAGAGACTGCATTCCTTCAAAGGGAGCACCGTTGTCATTGCCTACGCGGAATCTTAGTAAGTATGGACAATAGCATGATGATGACCATGGACAAGTGTCATAGCCATATTATCGGTCATTATCATGTATAGTCATTTGGTCACAAGCCAAACCTATGATGAAAGACACAAGCCAGACTTTCAGATACATGGGAGTAAGACGGTAAGACGGTGAGGGATGTAAAGTAGAGCTCTGAGCTAAAATACATGGATAGACACGTATCTATCCATGTAGTGATAGGGATTCTGACAAGTACACATAAAACAAAAGGACAGCACGTATGTAGACCTGACCTCAGAACATTGTTTCTGCCCAGATACCAGAGTCTGAAGTTTCAGTATAAAACAAATCCTTCTGAGAAAACTACCCTTGACCCTGTTTTGCTCTGCTGTTAGAACACCCTTCATGGATGCTTCGGCAATGTGCTACAGTTTTACAACTATACGTGGAAACTGGTGAGTTGGTATCTCTTAATTTGGATAAGCTGCACATGCTAAGAGGCAACAGACTCAGGGACAGCACGCCCCAGCTCTGTATCCCAGAGAGGAGTGTAGATCTTAGCAACCACAAGAATCGCAAACAACACTATTAAAGAAGAAGGTGATCACGGTGAACTAACTGCATGAAATTACCTACAAAGCCAGAACTGGAAGAGACTGCCAGCGCTCTTTGTGTGAAATTTTCAGGAGAACTCGCGAATGACTTTCATAGCTTTGGGTCTGGGTGGATATGTCCAAGCCTGAAGAGTGTGGAAAAGTCACCGTTCTACAGTCAATGGCTTTGCGTTTCTTGTGACCTGTGTGGAACACTCTGAGCTCTGCTACAATCAAAAGAGAAACTTGATTCACTGATGGCAAGGTGAAGCCACCTCCAATGGACCTACACTAATGCATGGGAATAACTGAAGATGCATCATATATATATATATAATATATGTATATATTATATATATATATGGGGAGTATACCCATGTGGGGCAAGTTCTGAGTGGCCATTCCTTCAGTCTCTGCTCCAAATTTTGTCTCCATATCCCCCTCCTATGAATATTTTTGTTCTCCCTTTTAAGAAGGTGTGAAGCACGCACACTTTGGTCATTTGTCTTCTTGAACTTCATGTGGTCTGTGGATTGTATCTTGAGTAATCCGAGCTTTGGGGCTAATATCCACTTATCAATGAGTGCATACCATGTGTGTTTTTCTGTGATTGGGTTACCTCACTCAGGATGATATTTTCCAGTTCCAGCCATTTGCCTACGAATTTCATAAAGTCGTTGTTTTTGATAGCTGAGTAATATTCCATTGTGTAGATGTACCACATTTTCTGTATCCATTCCTCTGTTGAAGGGCATCTGGGTTCTTTCCAGCTTCTGGCTATTATAAATAAGGCTGCGATGAACATAGTGGAGCATGTGTCTCTTTTATATGTTGGGGCATCTTGTGGGTATATGCCCAAGAGAGGTATAGCTGGATCCTCAGGCAGTTCAATGTCCAATTTTCTGAGGAACCTCCAGACTGATTTCCAGAATGGTTGTACCAGCTTGCAATCCCACCAACAATGGAGGAGTGTTCCTCTTTCTCTGCATCCTCGCCAGCATCTGCTGTCAGCTGAGTATTTTATCTTAGCCATTCTGACTGGTGTGAGGTGGAATCTCAGGGTTGTTTTGATTTGCATTTCCTTGATGACTAAGGATGTTGAACATTTCTTTAGATGCTTCTCAGTCATTTGATATTCCTCAGTTGAAAATTCTTTGTTTAGCTCTGTACTCCATTTTTAATAGGGTTATTTGGCTCTCTGGAGTCTAATTTCTTGAGTTCTTTGTATATTTTGGATATTGGCCCTCTCTAAGATGTTGGATTGGTAAAGATCTTTTCCCATCTGTTGGTCACTGTTTTTGTCCTCATGACAGTGTCCTTTGCCTTACAGAAGCTTTACAGTTTTATGAGGTCCCGTTTGTCAATTCTTAATCTCAGAGCATAAGCCATTGGTGTTTTGTTCAGGAAAATTTTCCCCAGTGCCCATGTGTTCAAGACTCTTCCCCACTTTTTTTTTCTATTAGTTTGAGTGTATCTGGTTTGATGTGAAGGTCCTTAATCCACTTGGACTTAAGCTTTGTACAGGACAATAAGCATGGATCGATCTGCATTCTTCTACATGTTGACCTCCAGTTGAACCAGCACCATTTGTTGAAAATGCTATCTTTTTTCACTGGATGGTTTTAGCTCCTTTGTCAAAGATCAAGTGACCATAAGTATGTGGGTTCACTTCTGGGTCTTCAGTCTATTCCATTGATCTACCTGCCTGTCTCTGTACCAATACCATACAGTTTTTTATCACTGTTGCTCTGTAATACTGCTTGAAGTCAGGGATGGTGGTTCCCCCAGAAGTTCTTTTATTGTTGAGGATAGTTTTCGCTATCCTGGGTTTTTTTTTTTTTTTGTTATTCCAAATGAATTTGTAAATTGCTCTTTCTAACTCTATGAAGAATTGAATTGGAATTTTGGTGGGAATTGCATTGAAACTGTAGATTGCTTTTGGCCATTTTTACTATATTAATCCTGCCAATCCATGAGCATGGGAGGTCTTTCCATTCTCTGAGATCTTCTTCGATTTCTTTCTTCAGAGACTTGAAGTTCTTGTCATACAGATCTTTAACTTACTTGGTTAGAGTCACACTGAGGTATTTTATGTTATTTGTGATTATTGTGAAGGGTGTCATTTCCATAATTTCTTTCTGAGCCTGTTTATCCTTTGAGTAGAGGAAGACTACTGATTTATTTGAGTTAATTTTATACCCAGCCACTTTGCTAAAGTTGTTTATCAGGCTTAGTAGTTCTCTGGTAGAACTTTTGGGGTCACTTAAGTATACTATCATATCATCTGCAAATAGTGATATTTTGACTTCTTCCTTTCCAATTTGTATCCGTTTGACCTCCTTTTATTGTCTGATTCCTCTAGCTAGGACTTCTAGAACTATATTGAATAAGTAGGGAGAGAGTGAACAGCCTTGTCTAGTCCCTGATTTTAGTGGGAGTGCTTCAAGTTTATCTCCATTTAGTTTAATATTAGCTACTGGTTTGCTGTATGTGGCTTTTACTATGTTTAGGTATGGGCCTTGAATTCCTGATCTTTCCAGGACTTTTATCATGAAGGAGTGTTGAATTTTGTCAAATGCTTTCTCAGCATCTAATGAAATGACCATGTGGTTTTTTTCTTTGAGTTTGTTTATATAGTGGATTATGTCGATGGATTTCCATATATTGAATCGTCTCTGCATCCCTGGGATGAAGCCTACTTGATCATGATGGATGATCATTTTAATGTGCTCTTGGCTTTGGCTTGCAAGAATTTTATTGAGTATTTTTGCGTCAATATCCATAAGGGAAATTGGTCTGAAGTTCTCTTTCTTTGTTGAGTCTATGTTTTCAAAGATCTGCTTTCTTAAGCAAATGCCACACATAAAATAAAATCTCGCGTTTGGGAAAGTATTTTAATAAAAAGTAATTTTAATATAGAACAGTAACCACCCCAGCCTGTAGACTCACATAAATTTTAAAATATTAAAAATATTTCTCTAAGGAGTAGATGTCTTCATATTTTAAAAGTTTAAGTAAAGCACAGGTATTCATAAAGCCCCGCAGTGTTGCACACATCTACCTGCAACTTGTAGCCTTGACCCATAAGCTCATGGAATCTGTATAACATTTTCTGGGCATTTTCTTCTGTATACCCTCCACACGAAGATTTCCTCATCTTAATAAGTAATGAAGGAAGGTTAAAAAAAACATGAAGGAACCCAAAGTCAAGTTGGAAAGTGGCACAGCTTAGCTCGGAACCGGAATGTGTCTGCAAAGTCCACAGTGAAGGAAGCAGGCATTGTCTGGAGCCCACAGGTTACCATCAACAGTACATACATTCATCCCTGGTGACACTGGTTTCCATAGCAAGCGTGTTCATTAGGATTTTTGTCAGCTTGACACAAGCTAGCATTGTCTGGAGAGAGGGAGCCTTGACTACCTTGACTAAGAAAATGCCTCCATCAGACTGGGTTCCAGGCAAATCTGTGTGAAGGATTTTTTGATCGAATGGGGATATAGGTGCCCTCAGCCCTGTATTGTGGGAGGGTCCTGGTAACTGTAAAGATGAGTAAGCTATGAAAAGCCAGCCACTAAGCAGAGTTCCTCCGTGGTCTCTGCTCCAGTCCTATTGCTGGGTTCCCACCTCGAGTTCCCACCCCCCACTTTCCTCTGTGATGAATAGTAAGTTGCAGGGCAAAATAAGCCCTTTCCTTGACACAATGCATTTGGTCATGGTCACAGAAACCTAGGACAACAATGTTGTTGGTAGAGATCTCCTACAGCACCAGGTTCCCAATCACAATAGCGGCCATTGGGAATTTCAAGAAAATGTAGAATATACTCACTCATTCAGTCTGAACTTTTGTTGACCTGAATGGTTTGAACAATTGTTTGATTTTTGGGGAGTGCCCGAGCACAAGCTAAATATTTGTTTTTGAGTGACAAATATTCATGTAGTTGCTTTCGGTATTGTATGAGCCAACCAACCATAGACTGAGATGTTCGTTTACAAACCCAGAAAGTTCCAAGAGCTAAACTTGACTTTTAAGGACTCTGTACTTCATCTGCACAAGTAAAGCGTGGTGTAGCTCCACATGCTGGAGCCCATACTGTCTCAGAGTCAGAGTCTCTCCCTAGCCCTCCTGTCAGCTCTGGTCCCTTCCTGCTTGTACGATGTATTTGAGCCTGAAAGTCTGTGTTCTTATGGTATTTATAAATTGGTTGCCCTCAATTATTCCCTACACAATACTACATAACAGCTACATATTTGCCTTGTAGATAACACAATACAGTATATGGGAGATGTGTATGAGAAGCATGTAAGCACACTGTGTTCTAGAGGGGTCCTGAGCATCCACAGATTACTGAGAAGAGATCCTGCACTAATCCCCCACAGATTTTGACAGGCAGCTATTTAACCGAAAGCTATATATTAGCCATGATGAACTCCAGAAGGGAAAACTACTTAGATTTTGTGAGGACGAGAGACAGGACTTCGTGTCCGCATTTTGCTAAATATCCAGAGTCAGCACAACTGGCAAATGCAGTTCGAAACAGCTGTTGCTTTATTATTCAAACACTGTGAAGCACATGCTGTAGCCCAATGTCTGGGGAAAGGGAGTCTTTGCTCTGGGGGGATAACAGAGCAGGGCGACAGCACTGTGAATTAATGGACTGTTTCTCACTAAAGTCACAGTAACGCAGAAAGCCATGGCGCCGGGACGTGCATTTATCCCCTAGGGAAGTGTTGCTTCCATTCTGAGGACCAGAGTCCATTCTCCTTGGGTGCTGAGATGCTTTAATGACAGTAAGCTCTGAGTCCATCATCGCACCATGCTGAAAATGCACTACTCATCTCGCGCCTAGGAGCTCAGACCTTTGTATAGGGCGATGACAACACAAAGACTGCAAAGAAATCATTTCAAGAGATTTCAGTTTCACCACCACCACCCTCACCATCCTCACTATTAACCTCGTAGGCTCTGCAAGGAATTCTAATTTCACGTCATTTCCTTTTCATTGTTCATGTGTGTTCTACTAACTAGATATCTGACCTCGTTTTGTTCTTTCTTTTTTTTTTTTTTTTTTTTTTTTTTTGCTTTTTGGTTTTGGTTTTGGTTTGGGTTTTTTTTTGTTTTTGTTTTTGTTTTTGTTTTGTTTTTGTTTTGGGTTTTTTTTGGGTTTTTTGCTTTGTTTTGTTTTTTGTTATTTTTTGTTTTTTGTTTGTTTGTTTGTTTTTGTTTTGTTTTGTTGTTTTGAGACAGGGCTTCTCTACATAGCCTGATGTCCTAGAACTCACTCTGTAGATCAGGCTGCTATGAACTCAGAGATCCACCTGCCTCTGCCTCCCAAGTGCTAGCATTAAAAGTGAGTGCCATCACCACCCTGCTAGATCTGACTTTAAAAGTCATAGTAGGGGTGAGATATGGAAGACTGGAGAGATGGGTCAGCAGTTTCAAGTACTAGCTGCTCTTGTCGGAGACCTGGGTTCGTTTCTCAGAACCCACATGGTAGGTCACAGTGTCCAGTCTCATAAGATCCAACAACTTCTAGCATCTGCAGGTACCAGGCACACATATGGTACACAAATATACATGTAGACAAAACACCCATATGCATGAAATAAATAGTTTTTTTAAATCTCTTTTTAAAAAAATCCTGGTGGAGATGGCGGGGCTTTGAAAGTGGCAAAAAGGAAAACTGGAAAATGCTAAGCTAAAAAAAAAAAGTCTTTAAAAAAAAATAGCGTCCAAGATGAGAAGGGTAAAGGGCATTGAAGGATCCCCAGCTGAGAATCTAGGAAGGATTAAAGAAAAGGATCTGGGGAGGACTCTAAATAGGTTCTGAGGAGGACTGAGGAGGATTGATAACCAGAGATGAGCCTGGCCTCCCGAGCTACTCATTTCCCAGAGAGATTTGATTCAACTGCTCAAGGCTAAGAGGCTGAGGTGCTCTGCCCATCCTGCAGACGTAAAACACAAGACCAAGACAGTGGAGTTCAGGGCACTAGTTTTCTTTGAGTGAGTGGATGTAAAACACATCTAGACTTAAACCTGAATGCTCCAGTATTTACATAAAACAGAAAATAATGAAATATCCCAATTTCAAAAAAAAAGTGATGAGCAATATTTTCAAACAAACATACTTAAGGCAAAGGAGAGACAGAAGTTGGACATTAGAGCAGGGTAAATGTTATGAGGTTGCTATGGTGTCGCTGTCTCCACAAGTTCGTGTTGAAACTTAATCCCACTCTAAGGTGTTAGCAGGTGAGACTTTGGAGTTGTTAGGTAATGAGAGGCCTTGCACTCCTGAGTCATGGATTAGTGGATTATTAGGTTAATGGGTCATCTCAAGGGCAAGTCTTTTGTAAAAGCCAGTTTGGCTCCATCTCTGTCACCCTGTCATGCCCTGTTCTGTCTTAGGACTTTGCAAAGTCCTCGGTCAGCAAAAAGAAAGCCAGGAGAACCTCAGCAGACACAACACCTTGGTCTTGATTTTCCAGGCTCCAATGATGTGAGCTAAATAAACTTCTTTTCATTCTAAACTATTCAGTCTCGGGTATTTTGTTACGGCAACACAAAGAGAACTAATGTTGGTAAAGATCTGGCCAAGAACGTAAGGCAACCATATTAACATAAACGAAAATAGTTCATATGAAGTGAAAGGGGTTACTGCAATTGAACAGCACATGTCTTGGTGTTAAAATTTCAACTTACCAGGGAAACATAATTCTAAATTTGTACACTCATCAAAGCATAGCTGCACAGTATCTAAATCATGATAGTAACATATGGACAAAAACACAAATGTACAATCAGATTGCAAAATCCTAATGGACCTGTTTCGGTGTCAGTACAACAGACAGAATTCCAGGAAGTATGGGTTATGTGAACGTTCTATCCACAAACCCAGTCTGTCTGACAGACGCTGAACACAGTAACTCCATAACACAGAGCATGGATTTTAAGTGCACACGAATCGTATATAAAAATTGGTCTACCTTTGAGTCATAGAGCAAATTTCACTATGTTTCTAATGACTGAAATCCCCAGTACAGGCTCTAACTAATTACAGTGCTATATATTTGCTGGGCTTACTATACCTATGTGATGCTAGCACTTTTAGGTCCTAAGACAGGAGAACCCCAACTCTAATGCTAGTCTAGACGACCTAGTGAGCCCTGGGCTATCTTGAGGTACACTCAGACCCTTTCTCAAAATACAAAACCAAGGTGCGATAGTACAATAAATTTAGAGGCGGGGAGCGGGGGTTCAAGACTGGGTTTCTCTGTGTAGCCTTGGCTGTTGTAGGACCTCTGTAGACCAGGATGGCCTTGAACTCATAGAAACCCACCTGCCTTTGTTTTCTGAATGTGAGGATTTAAAGGTGTATACCACTGCTACATGGTGGCACAATATATTTTTAATTTCCGAGAAAGCCTCTCTAAGCTAGAAGTTAATGTCTATACCTAAGCATACATGAATTCAGCATGGACCTCTTAGAACAAAACTCCAGCAGGTCTTTGCTTTACATTGTATTGTAGATATTATTAAAAAAAATGACTCCAAATTTATCTGGAAATAATGAGGGCTAAAATTATAATAATGTTGAAACTTTCATAAAACTGCATTAATTAAATGCTATGGTATTGGCACAGGATGGATTAATAGACTTTGGGTGGGAAAAAATCTCTCATTCATCTTTGGACAATAATTCCTAACGAAGGCGGTGGCACAAAATAGCAAAGAAAGATGATCCCACAAGTGGTGTTGACAGCCACATGCCTTGTTGGAGAAGGAAATGAAGCATGGCTACTCCTCACACCAAAGAGAAAAGTGGGGAAAGCAAATAATATGGCTTCTAAGAGATACAACTAGAGGCTCTTCTGTAGCTGTGAGGTCAAGAAAGTCCTCCTAAAAACAGCAGAAAGATACTTTCAGAAAGCATGGACTTGCTGGATGATGGGAATTCGGGGCTAATCATGAAAGAGTTGATATGCTGAAGTTTTACTATGCACAAAATACATTTGCCATTGCTGTGACAAAATGCCTGACAGAAACAAGCTGGAGGAGGAAGTGTCTGTCTGAGCCCGTGGTTGTGAGGGGTTCAGCCCATGTCCATGGTTGCTTGGCCCCGTGCGCTTGAGCAGGGTGGTGTGTCAGCAAGAGTCTGAAGTGAGCTGTCTGCAGTTCTTGAGAGACAGAAGGGACCACAGAGACTCTACAGCAGGTACAGACCCTAAGGTCACGGGCCCCTGCTGATCTAGTCCTTCTGCCTAAGTCCCACTTCTCCATAGGCCCCACGTCTTCCCCTGCGTCACACCTCCCAACACAGACATCACGTTAGGACTCCATCAAGAGTTTAATCCACCTACAGTTTAATGCTGCTCACTAATCCCCTAGCCTTTCTTAGTCCAATCAACTTGGCAATCAAATTAACCATCACTAAGCAAAACCTTCAAAAAGCGTTTGAGGTGCAGAACTAATCAATGAGGAAGTCAATGCTTTTAGGCAGTGATGTGGGCAAGGAGGTAGGTGCCCTCTTCACAGCAAGACATGGTGTTGTAGGAATTACTAAATCCCGACACAGGATTTCTACGCCACTCTTGACCACTGAGTTCCTGGTTAAAAGACACATACAACCTTCATATTTACAATAAGCCTTAATCAGCACTAGAGTGGGCAGAGATCTACTCTTTAGAATCTATTTTCAAATTGATAACATGAGTTATTACTTACTGTGTTTCATCTGGGCTGCTCTTAACTCCAGTTGGCCAGCCCTCAGGGCCATGTTTTTGTGACTCACCTAACCCATGGTGGCTTCTGCTTCCTCCTTCACCTTCTTTTCCTCATGATTCTTAATGATCCCAAGCCCAGGAAACCTAAACCCTACCTATGTTTCTTCTGCCCGGCTGTTGGCATCTTCATTTACTGATCAGAAATAACTTAGGGGCAGGGTCACTTGGGTCTACATGGAGACTTGGGGGGCCCACACTTAGCATTACAATAGAGAACAAGACCAAACCTGAATGATAAGTTATGGGCCAGCAATATGACAAGTGATATGGGACTGGGGATGAAATCCTCCTTGAGAACCCACAGCAACCAAGATCGACAAGAAAGGGAAGTCTACATGATGGTACTTCTCCTGGGTTAACTCTAAGGCTCCTGCTTTTAGCATTTGCTTTCTGATAAGTGGTATTATTTTGAGGCTGTTGACCCTTTAGAAATGGAGCCTGGCTAGGGAAATATAGGTCACCACTAGCGGCCTTTTGAGTGTTTTACCTTCCACTGATTCCAGCCATGCTCTCTGATAACCGTCCAGCTTCCCATATAAACACTTCTTCTTCATATTACCACTGGAAGCGACACAGTCAAACCCACAGCCACGCCTTCTCCAACAATGGCAAACTGAAATCCATCTGAAGCAATGACATAAAGGGCGCCAGAGACACCCCCACTCAGACCGCCTCTGGTGGATTCTTTGTTCACTGAAATGAGAAAAGCAACCAATAGGTTACTTACATTTGGAAGTCTACAGAGCAGGAGAAGTTATAACACCAATGGAAAGTACACTAGCTAGGAACATCCTAGAACACTCCTCAAATCCGATCCTGCATTAGCTATCCATTACTACAACAGATACCCGAAATGATCTTCCTGTGGGGAGAAAAAGGTACATTTTGGCCAACAGTTACAGAATCCACTCTTGGTTAGAGTTAGGGTTAAGGTTAGGGTTAGAGTTAGGGTTAGGGTTAGGGTTAGGGTTAGGGTTAGGGTTAGGGTTAGGGTTAGGGGTTAGGGTTAGGGGTTAGGTTAGGGTTAGGGTTAGGGGTTAGGTTAGGGTTAGGGTTAGGGTTAGGGTTAGGATTAGGGTTAGGGTTAGACCTGTGATAAGGTAATGCATTTTAGTTACCTCATGACCAGGATGTGAAAGATATAAGAAGAGGCCAAAGTCCCATGATATCCTTCAAGAGCACAAGCCTATAACTTCCCATCAGGCCTCATTTCTTAAGGTTTCTACCACTTCCTGCTAAGACAGTGCTGTAACCAAGCATTTAACACACGGGCTTATGAGGAACATTGTAGGTGTAAATTATAGGATCATATACACCTTCTCCACTCACAGGAAAGTAACCAGCGATAACAGATGTACATGTGTATCCCAGGACATGTTAAAGAATGCTTGTGAAGGTCGCCTTCAGATGTAAAACAACTTGAAGTATAAATGTCCATCAATCAATAGAAATTGTGACTTATACTCACTCAAGGGAGTTCTAGGCTACTAAGATGTTGAAAAAACTGATCTCAAATGTCACCGCAGGATGATACTTAAAAGCCAAACCTCCGATATAGAGAAGCCAACTTACGAAAGGAGAATCAATTTAACTTACACAAGTAGTTTTAATTTGGCTAAACTTGGAGATCATGGGCATGTACTTGGGTTGATTTATAATAAAAACATTAAGATGCTTATGATCTTAGTCAGGATATTAGTTTACTTTGGGAGGCAGCAAAGAGGCTGGAGAGAAGAGACAGTATACCATTTCTTGACTTGGTGGTTTGCATAGGCGGTCACTTTATAATATATCACCGGGCTATACCTTTACTTTCTGGACTACTCTATGTGTGGTATATCTCTCTGTTTTAAACAATTGTTTCCCACATTAGAACTGACATTAAAATGGTTATACATTTGTGCAGCTATTTGAAGCAGTGGTGTATATGAAAATGAGCAAATATGTGTTAATTTTTCAGGATTAACTTTGAGAAATAATCAACCAATAATTGAGGCAAGCAAATAGTGTAATAATATCAAACGTAATAATAGCTAAGACACGTAACACGGTCAGCTATTCTGCCAAGTACTTCCCACATAAACATTTAATCTTACAAGTCGTATATAGAACAGACGCATATGAACGCACAGCCTCCTTTCTGAGCGTGAGTCACAGGGATGCTATTGGTGAAGAAAGACAGCATAAAAAGACTCTGTGAACGATCATCGCTGCTCCCAAGGGTGCGGACCTTTCTGAACATCATGGGTGTCAACAAACAAAAACACTTGTCAAGGACTCGATGCCAACCAGTCAAAAAGAGATTAGATATTTTAAAAGACATGAAAATTCTTTCCATCAAGTCAGGGTGGGGCCAGCTAGAAACCTTTGTAAAAAAAATTAATCAAATTCACAGAATAATTTTAAAATCTAAATCTCTATTAGTCTAACAAATCTACCATTTAAGTAGCCCTTCTCCTGACTAAAAAAAAAAAAAGTACTTCCTTAATATTTATGTCTACAATGTATTTCTTATTAGGGTTTAGGATCCTAACATACTGTCAGCATGAGCTTTTTCTTGTGCTAGCTTTTACTATGCCTGATCGTATGGGATCGGAACCACAAGCAGCCAGCAAATGAACCATGGTGAAACACTGGTCCAGTCCACAAGGACACCATTAAACACGTGGACCCTCTGGAGCTTAAGTCTCTAGGGCTATATTTTGACTCCTTCTTATTCTGAGATTTAAAACTCACTGAGAACTATGTTTTAGATGACGATAATTTATATACATAGTCTACAATTTGCCAAAAAAAAAAGTGAATTCCTTAGCTATATAGACTGGGCAGTCAGTTGAGTAGGTTGAATATTTCCTTTAAAATTGTAATTGTTGGGGCTGGGGATTTAGCTCAGTGGTAGAGCGCTTACCTAGGAAGCGCAAGGCCCTGGGTTCGGTCCCCAGCTCCGAAAAAAAGAACCAAAAAAAAAAAAAATTGTAATTGTTTCACTCTGGTGAGGGCTCACTGTGGCTGTTGAATTTCCCCAGTGTTCTCCACACCTAGCAAATATAGGAAGCTATTCCTCCTATGACATTGATTTTAAAATCAATAGGCACAAGTATTAGGTTATTGACTGGTGGGTGGGCAGCTTAGTTACTATTGGCCACACCACCAAAGAAATGACTCTCCATACCCTCCTTCAGAAAACGCTAGCTGGTAAATACCCTGATACTCAGTAAATAAGGCTACACCCATGGCAATGCAAGCAGTTAAAAAGAGGGAGCAAAAGGACATGAATTAGGAGGGGGACTTGTAGGGAAGATTATGATGTTCAAAGGGAGTGGCCTCACAACATGTTACATATATGTATGCAATTATCTTAGATTCTTTTAAATTAAAAATCTTAAAATAATATAGACTTCCTGCAGGGTTATAGAAGTAACCTGTTCTGCTAACTGGATAGAAGCTAACTGGAAAAGAATCGTTTCATTTTAATTTATTTAAAACCGTGAAGGTTTTGTTTTTTTTTGTTTTTTTTTTTTTTTTTGCTTTTGCTAATGGCACTGAAAACATACGTAACAGCACAAAGTCACTTTATCCTTAGTGAGTTAGTTTGTTTATATCACAGAATATTCTGTTATTTTTCTTTCCCTTTGCTAATAGCAGTGCCGCCAGGTTCACAGCAATATATACATATATTATATATATGTATATATAATATATATATATTAGAGGGATAATAAACCTGTTTTAATACTAACGATACATCAAAGTCTCACCTCTTTCAGACACTTCTATCCAATAGGACCACTTGACAATTGACATAAACAAGGGAAACGCCATTCAACAATTCAGTACTGCATTGTCTACTGTAAACACATTGTATATGTTCGTTTCTGTTACTATTTGGAGACAAGTTCTTGCTGTACAGCCTGAGCCAACCATAACTGCCATGCCTCTACCTCTGCCTCCCATGGGATGGTGTTCCTCTCTATAGAAGTTTCCTGGTGTTTGCTTTTGACACAGCATCTCACTGTGTAGCCCTGACTGGCCTGGAACTTGCGATGTAGACTAAACTGACCTCAAACTCACAGGGTTACCATCCCATCACTATCCCACTGCCTCTGAACCCCATCATCTTCCCTATAGTTCCCCCTCCTATTCCATGCCCTTTTGCTTCCTCTTTTCAACAAATACCCCCTCAGCCTAACTGCTGAGTCATATTCTAGCTACCTTGTCTATACTTTCAAGAAACCACAGCATTTCCCAAACTAGCCATAGCCCTCAGCATTCCCAGCCTCAGAACACCCAAGATCTGCTTTCTCCAGAACCTTGGACCTCTGTGTTTTAGTGTTTGGGGAGCTGCTAAGATACACATATTCAGATACTGTATTTCTGGAAGCAGCTATCTTTTCTTACAAGACGGTTCATTTAATTACAGACAAATAGTGGTAAATAACAGAAATATAAAAAGTTAGCAATAAAAGTCCAGCTAACAAATCAGGTGACAACTCCATGTTCTTTTTTTTTTTTTTTTTTTTTTGCCTTCCATTGTCCTTGCCTATAACTTTCAAGAATCAAAGACTTGTTCCTCATACAAATAAATAATAAAAATAAAAATAAATAACTAGGTATATGGGAAGCTAACTCAGTGAGTAAAGCAATTTCTACACTAATGTAAGGACCAAGTATAAAACCACAGAATCTATTAAAAGCCATGCATGGTCGTCCCAAAGATGTCCGCCAAAGTCCATAGGTTAGTCCACCTGCTGGTACAGCATCAAACAAGACATGGCATCTCGAACAAGGTGGAAGGTGAGGACTGACACCTAGGGTTGTTCTCTGACCTCTACATACGTACATGAGCACACACATGCACACACACACTCACACACGTGCACATGCACACACGTATTCGTGCACACATGCATGCACGCACACAAATGTCTTAAAACCTTGACAAAGTATATCTTTACCAACCACATAAGTTGGTAAAGTTCATGGCATTCGCCTTGTTTTCAATGTATCAAAGGAAGTCGGCACAAATAAGTGGTTCAAAGCAAAATAAAATATGTCTGTAACAACTAATTAAGCATTTCAAACTGTCTAGAAGGGAAGAGTTTCAAACTTGCTGGCCCCTAGAAATGATGGTGTTTGAAGGGATGGACCTGGAACTGCTGGCTACCTGATGTGACCGGTCTACACTGCACATCTGCCCTTCTATGCTGCTGTCCTATCAATGCCTACAAATGAATGCACCCAAACTTTCAACATCATTATCACGTGAATTTGTCATGTTGTCTTCCCCTGTATTTTTATTCCTTTTTAAGTAAATATATGGTTTCTGTCACTTAAAAATAGATGACTAAATATTATATTACATCCCATAAATATACACACAAATATTTGTGCTATTTAAAAAGATTAAAATGGCCATAAAAGAAATATATTCTTTTGCTGACTTTTTTGGGGGGTGCTTTTTTATTTTCTTTTTCTGGAGCTGAGGACCGAACCAGGGCCTTGTGCTTACTAGGCAAGCGCTCTACCACTGAGCTAAATCCCCAACCCCAAGAAATATATTCTTAACATTATAGTTGTTTGGCGCAAAATTTTGGGAAACAGAAAAATAGAAAGACATGTCATACAGAGTAAAAAGCCAACTGACAAATGTAATTAAAGTTGTATCAGTAATTACATCCAATGAGGTTATTAAACATGGTGATCCAAGAAGCTTTGATGGAATAATAATGCAAGAATCAACTACTTATGCTCTATAAGTGACTCAATGTATATATTAAGGTTCCCTAGAAGAACATAACCAATAGAATATATATACTAAGGTATATATAAATAATAAATGTATATTCTATGTATAAATAATAAAGATGTAGTTGGTCTGGGTGATGGGAAAGTGCATAAATTTGGTGTACAGCTTCAGGATTTCTGTTCTGCATGCCATTCTAGCTGTCTATAAGCTCATTTAGGGTTTGGATCTGATTAATTTCCGTGTGTCCTTTCTTCTGATGCATTTTCCCCTCTGCTCCCGATTATTCATCGAACCCAGTTTTAACCCCTCGAATACAACTGTTCACAGAAGAACTGCTAATCACTTGAAATTTCAGGGGCAAAAATGGGGTACCTTCAACACTCTGCCCTCAACTCACTACCTTAAGAGAGCCATCCCCCGGATTACACGCCTATTCATGCTGAACTTGGGGAACTAAACCTAGGCTTAAGGACAATAAAAGCTTGCTAACCCGCTCTTTGTCCTCTTACTGGAATATGCATTCTCGCATGCAAAGCGGAGGGGCAGGAAACACTGACAGAACCAGAAAGATAGCTGAGCGCCCTGAGAATAACCAGAGCTTCTGCTCCTGGGTTTGGAGTTCAGCCTCTGCTTCCCTTACCTTGAGAAACATCAAATTAAAAGAATGTGAGTCAGACCACAAAAAAAAAGAAAGAAAGAAAGAAACCACATAGATTTACAGGCCTGTGCGTAAGTCCATGGAGCTGCACAGCTCCAAGCAAAAGGTTTATGTTCATGTGAGAATGGAAACTTCAGCTTCTTCCAGAAGCACCATCTGTTTCTGCTGGCTGGTCTTGGTTTGAATTATTTATTACAACAACCTCACATTTATCAGGTTAACCTCTGGATTGACTCCTTAAGAAAAAAAATGGCAAATGTTTATAGAGTTTTTTGAGTGGGACAGTAGAACGTAAAGATTAATTTTTACCATTGTATTTAAGCCATTTGTGGGGATCTCTGTTAGCATCAAAACAACAAGAAGAAATCATAGAGCTAAGCATGTTTAATAAGTTTGACTCTTGCAGATATTTAAGTGGTCTATGAGATGGGGTTACTCGTGGTAATCTAGGATTTAATTATTCTGTGTATGAGTGTTTCGCCCACATGTATGTACACACACTGCATGTGCACACAGAAGAGAGTCAGATCACCCAGAACTGGAGTCACAGTGAACCACCTCGCGGGTTCTGGAAACCCGATCAGAACTCTTCGCTGTTCTCTTCAAGTGCATCAAGCGCTCTTAACCGTTCAACCATCTATCCAGCCCGCCTTACTTTTTTTTTTTCAATAATAATTAACTGGTGCAATTTTCAAACTGAAAACATAAATGTAATTTCCCCGCACAGTTAACACGGGCTGGTTTCCCTTATCGGTCTGCTAATGAGGAATGGAAAAGAACAGAGTTCCCAGAATCAAAGTCAGGACTTTAAAAGCTGACAAACAGCTCTCTGTGGATCTTTATGATCTGGGAAATCTCAGTATCTTAAGAAAAAAATATAAATGACTTCTGAGAGGCGACGCGAAAGATAAACCCCATGTTCTGAAGGGATTAGGGGTAGAGGCACTGGAGAAGTGCATTCTCAAGAGACAGCATGGATGTGTGGAGATGTACAATAACACAGACACAGAGATGAAAGTTAGTTTGCCAAGATAGAAGGGGGAATACAGGCTTTCACATAGTTCAGAACTCCATGCACAACCTCCTGGCTTAACAGGCCAGGGCAACAATTCTCCAACAAAAAGACACAAATTTAAAGGCGTCTTCATGGGGTCTGCATGCACTTGCAGGAGAAGTTGCATACCAGTAAACTAACCAAAAAATGAAAACATCGTATGCACCACCAATGCCAGCGGTGCATTCGAAGCGCCTGACATGCTTAGCCATACAGTACACTGCAGGGTGTGGGCTGTTTTCCCTCGTGACAGCGAGGACGGAGACCTGGGACTTATTCTCCCATGCCTGATATCCCGACATACCCCCCTTGTAACACACTGGCAGCACCAGAAAAGATCAAAATCACAAGTACGGTTTCTATGTGTTTCGTGTCCACACTGGGGTAAAGAAAACAAAGAAAACCTTCTGTCTAGGATCCTAATGGGAGACATTTTCACCTTCTTGAGGTGTCAGGCCACGAGCATGACCAGTACGATTCCATTTCATTTTTCTCAAGCTCTGGCTGAAGGCAGCTCTAACAAGATGGCGATTTCAGAATCCTTGTGTCAGGCATTGGCTCCTTTGAAATCGAGGTCAAGTTCAGAATCCTGGCTTTCTCTATTTTGCCTTCATTTGT
Source organism: Rattus norvegicus (assembly GCF_021556685.1). Taxonomy (NCBI): domain Eukaryota; kingdom Metazoa; phylum Chordata; class Mammalia; order Rodentia; family Muridae; genus Rattus; species Rattus norvegicus. The sequence continues at coordinate 218,635,221 of NC_141535.1, read as the reverse complement.
TGATGTTCTGTTTGGGGGGTCTTGGCTTTTCCTCGATAACTATAATGGTTGTTATTAAGTTTTTAGACATTTCTGTGGGTAGGAGCTTGTAAATGTATTCGCCTTCCTGTGTGCTCACGTGAAGGCCAGAGACGCCTGCTCCCTTAAGACAACGTTCCTGAATGAACCTAAGGATTACAATTTCCCCAGCTGGGTGGCTGGGCATTAAGCCCCAGAGATTCCCATCTCCAAGCATCCATCCTAGGCATGGGGGTTATAGGCACAGGTCGTCATGCCTTGCTTCTTTATCTGGGTGCTGGGGATCTGAACTTAGGTCCTCACACTTGCATGCAAGTCGTGCCAATGAGCCGTCCTCCCATCCTCTGACACATTGTTTAAACAGTCAGGACTAGAAAGAAGCAACTCTCTGGGGCTGGAGAGATGGCTCAGTGGCTAAGAGCACTGACTTCCCTTCTAGAGGTCCTGAGTTCAAATCCCAGCAACAACATGGTGGCTCACAACCATCTGTAATGAGATCTGATGCCCTCTTATGGTGTGCACTATATACACAGTGTACTTATATATAATAAATAAATCCTTAAGAAAATAAAGAAGCAACTCTCTGTTTGAAAGTGTTGCTTTCACAAAAATTGGCCTTTGGATGCGGTGTAGACAAATGTTTAGGTTTGATATCACAAAGCCAGGCTTGCATCATGAGGACTTTGGGGAGCATAAAAAGCAGCCTGTGGAGAAATCCGGGTCCCATATGATCCATGTTTTCCCTAGCAGGAAGTATTTCAGGCCGTGAATCATCTGTGGCTTAGCTAAGACTTTAAATCTTTGCATTTCAATCCCCTGAGTCTTTACAGAGGATGATCTTGAAAAGGATACCGGCCATGCCTGGCTCCTGAGTGGTCTATTCCAGATTAGAGTATACCCAGGGCCATCTTAAAATTCTGCAGTTTTTTAACCTGCATGTGTGTGTGTGTGTGTGTGTATCTGTGTCTGTGTCTGTGCTGTAGCACTCATGTAGAGATCAAAGGGAAACTCTGGGGAGTCAGTTCTCCCCAGCCACTCTGGTCCCCAGTCAACTCTGATCCATCAGGGTTTCTCCAAAGCTACTACTTGTATTGTCTGTCTGTCAGTCTGTCTACCTATGTATCTACCTATCTATATCATCTATCTATCTATCTATCTATCTATCTATCTATCTATCTATCATCAATTTGACATAGCAAGGCTTATCTCAGAAGAGGGAAACTCAGTTGAGAATTCCTCCATCAGATTGGCCTGCAGCACATTTTCTCAATTAACCATTAATGTAAGAGAGCCAGGCCCACCGTGAACAGTTACACCATGGGGTTGGTGGCCCTGCGTGCTATAAGAAAGCAGCAAGCCATGAGGAGCAAACCAGTAAACAGCACTCCTCCATGGCTTCTGCTTCTGTTTCTGCCCCCAGATCCCTGCCTTGGTTTTGCTCAATGATGGACTCTAGTCTCCAGGGCATGTAAGCAAAATAAACCCTTCCTTCCCCCAAGTTGCTTCCAGTCCACAGCGACAGTTCACTAGGATACCACTGAACCTTCTCACCAAGCTGAAAAGTCTATATTATTGAGAAAAATCTATATCCAGATCTATATCTGCATTCCCAAATCCAACAACAGTCTATGAACAGAAAGTGTGTTTCCTCTCTAGATTACGTCATTCTGGTGTCTGTACAGCAGTATCTCCAGCTATTGAAAGAAGGAAAAGGGGGCCGGAGAAATGGCTCAGTGGTTAAGAGCACTGACTGCTCTTCCAGAGGTCCTGAGTTCAATTCCCAGCAACCACATGGGGGCTCACAAGCATCAGTGTAACAGGATCCGATGCTCTCTTCTGGGTTTGTCTGTCTGAAGACAGCTACAGTATATACATAGAAAGTAAATAAATAATCTTCAAACAAAAGAAGGAAAAGTTGTAGTGCAGCCCTTAAATCATTAGTTATTTGTGGAACAGCCTCCAGCACCCATGCCTCCTTTATTCTAAGTAGCAGTTCCCATTAGTTACTGCTGGTAGGCTACAGGAGCCACACACCTTCATTATAAAAGCAAAGGAAGAGAGATCACAAGTTCCTGTGCCCGGGGGCATAAAGACGAGAGTGTATGGCCTACTCCCAAGCCAATGCTTCCATTTTCATTCTGGAAGGAGGAAGAAACATGTTCTAGACATGACTTCTTGTCTTACGCACTCGGGAGCCTGAGGCAGGAGGATTTTTGAATTGGAGGCTAGTCTGAGCTACACAGGGTTAATTTCCTGGGCTAATGATCCCATTGTCCCTTATCCCTCTTGCCTAGCATTAAACTAATATAGAGAGAGGTGACTTTAGCGGTCAATGTCAAGTGGCCCAGAAGAAAGCCTGACCAACAACAATGCTTACAACATCTGAATGAGTCAGACAAAAGAAATTAGCACTCATGAATCAAAACCGGCAGCCTATTAATATGCTCAGTTTCCATATTATTACATGTCAATTAAGATAAATATCCAAAAGAAAATACTCAGTTAGGCGAGGACATTTTTATTTCAACCCACAATTCAGAAAACAACTACAGTCACAACACAGATCTTTCAAATACGTTTAAGATTGTACTTTTTTTTCCCATTTTTATTAAATTGGGTATTTCTTATTTACATTTCAAATGTTATTCCCTTTCCAGGTTTCCATGCCAACATCCCCCTAACCCCTTCCCCTCCCATTCTATATGGGTCCTCCCCTATTACCGCCCTTCTCACAAGAATCCGTTCACTGGGGGTCCAGTCTTGGCAGGACCCAGGGCTTCCCCTTCCACTGGTGCTCTTACTAGGATATTCACTGCTACCTATGAGGTTGGAGTCCAGGGTCAGTCCACGTATAGTCTTTGGGTAGTGGCTTAGTCCCTGGAAGCCCTGGTTGGTTGGCATTGTTGTTCATATGGGGGTCTCAAGACCCTTCAGCTCTTGTACTTTAATGTGAGAATTTACCATCTCTTTCACTGTGAGTGTATTATAAGCTAGTTGTAATTTTAGGAAACAGTTTTGTGGGGCTGGAGAAATGTCTCAGCAGCTAAGAGAAGATACAAGTTAGCCGCTCGTCCAGCTGACCTAGGTTTATTCCCAGCACCCACATGGCCGTTCACAACCATCTGGGATCCCAGTTCCAAAGGATCTCACACCCTCTTCTGGAACTTCCTCAGGCACTAGGCATACAGTCGGTGCACAGACATCAGGGGAAAAAACATTAAGTAATACAAATTTTTAAATATTTTCATTAAAAAGAAATAATCGTTTTACCTCCTCAAAAGAAAAGTGCAGCTAGAAAAATCACCAACGATAAGGACAAGGTGGATTTTCCTGACCTGTTCTATAAAACTAACATTGGAATTCTGTAAGAATCTGTATTCAATGGTCATAAAATCGCAAGAGAATAAGTGATGTATGTCAATGCTTATATATTCTAGCTGAACCGTTTTGGTAAGAATTTGTCACCAATTTATGAAGAGAGAAAAAAAACTAGAAAGAACAATAGGAAAGGTCTTCAGAGAAAATTAAAGTCATTTCTAATCCAAAGTCACACCACGTTTGGCTCGGTTGGACCAGATGAATGTTTCGCTGCTAGTCAGTTCCCACATTCCTATTCACTCTGAAACACCGTTACCGCTCACGCAGAAGAGCAGTGAGCTTGCGGGTGAAAATGCAGGGAGTGAAAGGTTATTTTAAATATGTCCTACTGCCTGACAGTGATGATATAATGAATAATGACCGTGTGTGTGTGTGTGTGTGTGTGTGTGTGTGTGTGTGTGTGTGTGTGTGTGTGTAGGAGCTCTCGGTCTTTGGGTAAGACTTGATTTTACATCCAGTATTTGTTGGGGTTTTGTTGTGGTGGTGGTAGTTCCTTTTTTATTTATTCTCCACTCATACCTTACATCCCTATGGAGGTTTCTCCTCCCTCCTCTCCTCCCAGTCCCTCCCTTTCATGTTCCCTCTACCCCAAATTCACTCCTCCTCCGATTCTCTTCAGGAAAAGAGCAGGCCTCCCAGGGATATCAACCAAACATAGCATTACGATACGACTAGGCAGAGACCCTCACATTAAGGCTGAACAAGGCAACCCAGTATGAGGTTGGGGGTCCCAAAAGCAGGCAAAAGAGTCAAAGACAGCCCCTGCTCCCACCATTAGTAGTTCCAAAAGAACACCAAGCCACACAACCTTAACATATACGCAGAGGACCTAAGTCAGAACTATCCAACCTCCCTGATTGTCAGGTCAGTCTCTGTGGGTCCCTATGACCCCTGGTTAGTTGACTCTGTGGGTTTTCTTGTGATGTCCCTGACCCCTCTGACTCCTACAGTCCTTTCTTGCCTTCTTCTGCAGGATTCCCAGAGCTCCGCCTAATGTTTGGTTGTGGGTCTTGGCATTTCTCTAACACCCGGTATTTGTAATTTAGGAATTAACATTGGGGGGGTTGGGAATACGGCTCGGACAGTAGAATGCTTGCCTACCATGCTCAAATCCCTTAGTTCCATCTCCAACACCACATTTATCCAGGGTACATGGCAGCACTCACCTGTAATCCTAGACTCAGGATATAGAGGCAAAAGGATCAGAAGTTCAAGGTAATCTTCAACTACAAGAGGTAGGGACCAGCCTACTGGTTACCCCACTTAAAAAACGAAAATAAAAATGAGAATTAACAGGTTAGTGGTAAATTTGAGACAGAGTACTTTTTCATGAAGAGGTATCACCAGAGCACTTACAAAGTGGCAGAAGCGACTAGTCTCTATAGAAAAAGAAATGGGCAATAGATGTTGGACATCCAGATAAAGTGGAAGTTTCCTGGTGTAATAACAGAAATAACAGACGTTTTCCTAGATGTAATTTCCAGTACACAGGCACTGGTGAAACTTAAGAAATGCTTTCATTTCTGCAATCTATCTCGAGGCAGCAGGAAAGTACAGAACAGTCCCCTGTGTCCCCAAAGTTTAACTCATGTCACTAGTTATTAAGACTGTAACAAACCTGCCCAGGCAGCACCAGATGCACCTGACCAGGGAGTTAACAGTATCGTTCTTCAACACTCCAGGATCTCTCCACTCGTCACAAAATTAATATCTCTAATCTAAAACCAAAAAAAAAGCCTTCAAACTTTGTCAAGTAAAAATTCAAGGGAAATAGACAAGTAATAAAATATTCTCAAAGCCTGAGGAAATCAGTAACCTTTCCCTATAACATCGCCTGACCACGGCAAGTAATTTGCCTGGCGCTTTAGCTCCACCCAGTGGCAGTTAATGGTTGCGCAGCCCAGCGGACGCCCGAGAAGGAAAAACTACTCTGCACCAACTGGCATTGTTTCAGAGGACTCGAAAATTTTCAGAGGTGCGAACCTGCTTAAGAATAGGAGGGGTTGGGGATTTAGCTCAGTGGTAGAGCGCTTACCTAGGAAGCGCAAGGCCCTGGGTTCGGTCCCCAGCTCCAAAAAAAAAAAAAAAAGAACCAAAAGAATAGGAAAGGAGAAACGGCGGCAGTTAAGAGATTGACTGCTCTTCCAGAGGTTCTGAGTTCAATTCCCAGCAACCACACGGTAGCTCACAACCACCTGTTAATAGGATCTGATACCCGCTCCTGGTGTGTCTCAGACAGCTGCAGTAAAATCACATAAATAAAATAAATCTTAAAAGAAAAGGAGGGAGAGGTGGAGGACGGGAGGGAGGGGGAGGAGGAGGAAACTAAATCGCTTCTACAGTTACAGCTATGCGTATGTAGTGAAAACCTGGATCCTCACTACATCAAGTAGACCTTGGTACTGGCAGGTCCACTGTACAGATCCACGCTGGTGAGTAAATGCAAGCATTGACCTCTTATTCAGATGTTCAATCTTTTTCCTAAACCATGGCAATTAGACAGAGAGGCTGAGTCTAAGGGTCCTGGTGGCCTCGGCTACATCATGTATCCCAACATTTCCATGCAATCACCTACAAATCAGGGGTCCCAGTTCAATGTCACCTTCCTGCCATTTGTTGGTCTACACCGGGTCTGAGAATTGGGACACATTTTCTTCACACAAAACTCTTCTGTTTCACTTGACTGAAGTAGCAAGACTGAACTCATGCTTGATTCTGCAATGATGACCCAACACCACACCGCGTTTGACTTCTTCCACCTCTGTCCTTTCCTTCCAAAAGACTCACGCACTGGATAACTCTGCAGACAAGGACAACATATCGACACTCTGCTTCAAGGCAAAATGAAAGTCATTTATAAAAATAGAAAAAAGTGTCAGTCTAGGTACTGCAGCATATAAACCCTTCTCCCCCTCTTCCTGTGTTGTTGGTTCTATTTAATTAATTTATTTATTTCATATATATTTATATAGAATATATTTATAGTATTTATATCTAATATATAATAAATATTTATTTATTTGATGTAATGCTCCATTGTGCGTAGGGATATTTTCATGGCTAGTATAGCTCTTCACGGGTGTCCCAGAATATCTCTGTGACTTTTGACATGGGATCTATGTCCCAACAGCCACCCCCAGCTCTGGCCAGAAGAGGAAGAAGGTAAGTTGGCCTTTCCCACAACTCCATTGCCCCCACATTCCAGCCGGTGGCTAATAAGCACCCAAAACCTAGCATGTTATGCTCAGCTCCATTCAGCACCTGGATAGGTGGCCAGTCTCTCTCCTGTTCACTCACCTGACAAGCATATCACGGACTCACCAGCTTAGATCAGAAACAGCTAGCACCTCGTTCTATTCTGGGATATTATGGGTCCCACGTAAACCCTATATATTCTGTTTTTGTGGACTGACCCATAATGGGGACAATGGACTAGAGCAGGATCTGCCTATATTCCCTGCCCCATTGCAGCTTCCTCCCCGCCAATGCAACCTGACTACCTACAGAAAGTAGCAACAGCTGCGGGTGTTTGTGAGTAGGGGAAGGTAAGCAACCATGGCCAGGGCAAAAGAAGTGAGGGCAGGCAACCAGTCTGAAGACGTAGAAAGAAAAGGAGAGGGACCAGAAGTGAGCTGACGCTGCAAACCCTCTGCAGCTGCCACCCTCGCTAGCAGACCTCACCAATAGGTAACAAATTATGAGATTGCAGGACCTTAGGCCTAAGCTGCTCATCCTCCTGATTAGAGGATTCTGCATGACTGCACTGGCCCTGCAACTGCAAAGCCAGTCTGTCAAGCAGAGTGTGAGTGCAAAGGCAAGAATCTTTTGAAGCCACAAATTATTTGACACATTCTCCCTCCAGAACCATGATGCCTATCCACCTTGTGTTTCAAAAACTAGCCAGTCACTGAAGTGATTTTCTGCTGCATTACATTGTCCACCTAGGCACAGGGGTTTCCATAAACTTCCTATTGAGAAGAGAGAAACAAATTCTGAATCACCAAACACATTGTAAGAAAAGCAAAGCTAAGCAAAGCAGTGGTGTCATACACTTTAATCCCAGCATTCGGGAGACAGAGGTAGGCAGATCTCTAAGTTCTAGGCCAGCCTGGTCTACAGAGTGAATTCAACCAGAGCTTCATGGAGAAACTTTCTCTTGAAGACAAAAAAAGGAAGGAAGGAAGGAAAGAAGGGAAGAAGGGAAGAAGGAAAGAAGGAAGGGGAAGGAGAAGGAGAAAGAGAAGAAAATCTAACAAGTACAAACAAGGTCTTATTCTGGACCCTTAAACTCATTCCGTAGCTCAGGCTAGCTTCAGACTCACAGTAATCCACTTACCTCAGACTGATGACTGCTGGGATTATAAACCACCATATACCACTTTGAAATTCAAACTTTTTCAAAGAAAGTAGATAAAAAAACTTAGGAGAATAAAATTACTTTTCTTTTCTTTTTTTTTTTTTTTTTTTTTTTGGTTCTTTTTTTTCGGAGCTGGGGACCGAAAAAATTACTTTTCTTAAAGCATGGACTTCTCCACTACTGTCTCAGCTGACAGTTACTACGCTCTGCTTTAAACTGGATCTATCGGAACCCATAAACACATTTTAATGGCTTTCAATGTGAGAAGAAGAATGAGGGGTAAGCACGGTATCAAGGAACACCATGAAATGTATAGGCCATGTTTTCCGAACATCGTCAGGAAACAATATGAAAATGCTCAGCAGATGGCTTAACAAAGAGCTGCTCGTTTGCTCCGCATTCCAGCTGACAAGGAGTCCCCATGGCTGCATCGCTTCCTTCATGACCTCTGCAGATGTTACATTGTGAATGTCCCATCAGTCCAACCACACTCAGCTTTGTCGCATCTGTAATATTATTTTAACATACTTATATTAGGCATATTTGGCCATATTTCTGACTTATGATGGTACCACTTCAACACTGTCTTACAGTCTCTACTCTTGTAATAAAACACTGTGACAAAAAGTAACTGAGGGAAGAAATGATTTGTTTCATCATCAGGACATGCATGTCCTGATCGTAGTCCGCATTGGGAAAGTCAGGAGAGGAAGCTGGAGACAGGAATGCAGCAGAAGCCATGAAGGAGTGGAGGGTGGCCTACTGGCTTGTTCTTCTTGGCTTGCTCAGCTTGCTTTCCTGTCATGCCCAGGACCACCTACCCAGGTCTGGAACAACCAACAGAAAGGTGAGCCCTCCCTCATCGCTCCTCAATGAAGAAAATGCATCACAAGCTTCCAGCCCAATCTGTTGGGTGCGTTTTCTTACTTGAGGATCCCTCTCCCCAGGCGACTCTAGCTTGTGTCAAGTTGACGTAAGACTGGCCAGCACAAACTTAAAGCCTTATTGATGTCAATGTTGATACGATTGTGGTTTATTAAGCATATTTCATGCTGTAATGCATGCTGCCTCAGGCTATTGCAAAGGAAAAAAAAGGATGCTAGAAAAACCTAATTAGTTTTATCCCACATAACCCTCTGTACAAACATTCAACTTTATTTCATGGCATGTTGGTTGTAACACTATTCACTTCTATAATGTTAATAGTTTTAATTCTTTTTTTTTTTTTTTTTGGTTCTTTTTTTCGGAGCTGGGGACCGAACCCAGGGCCTTGCGCTTCCTAGGTAAGCGCTCTACCACTGAGCTAAATCCTCAGCCCCAATAGTTTTAATTCTAATATATGAATGCATTATACAACCCACAGATTTCTTTTTGTGACAGCTTTCATAGCAAAAAAATTGAAATTTAATGAAAGTAAAATGGAAATGTACGTCATCTTCCAACTTGAAGGCATGTTTTATGTAATTAGGGCCAGCCCAGTTATATAGCATTTACTCTCTGGATTTATGCCCCAGAACATCAGTATACTTCAATAGCAATGAACTTCTCAATTCTGACAGATTTAATAAATTAATAAACTCCTCCCAAGCCTCCCTTTGAACTTCATTTTATACCCTAACAGTTGATCACAAATGAACCCTGTCTAAAACTCTAACAGTTGACCCAAAATTAGAGCTCTCAGGCCACGGGTTCCTATCTGATACCTCACTTTTGCTCCTCTAACTTCAAACTTGAACTCTACGTGGCGACTCCTTCCAACCCATGGTCTCAAGTTCTTCCTTGGCCAAGTTGAACTCATGACTTAGATTCGTATGTCATGACTGTTTAGCATGTTGAACTGCCTAAAGCGTGCGTCCAATTTTATAGAAACTTAATAGACCTTGTTGCCCTGCTAATTAGGGTCAAAGTCTACCATTGTCATGTGCAATATGGAGGACTCCCTTCATTGGCAGAGCTGCCCTCTTTCTGACCTTGTCTGGGGAGTTCAACCCCTCCTCCCCATCTCTACCTTCAGAATGCCTTGTAGCTTTGGTTAAGACTTCAGGTTCAACTTCCCTTCTCCCTGATAAGAATGGATTCAGCTTGCACTGAGCTTCCTGGAATGCTTTCCCATGCTAAAGAGGCATTTTGGTACCCTAACTTGTTCCTACCCCAGTTCCCAGAATTATATAAGCTTTGAATCACCCCATGCAAAGTTGATCTGCCTCCCTACAGCTGGTCCTGGTGTCTTCCTCACCATATGTATACACAGGACTTCTGAATTCACACACACACACACACACACACACACACACACACACACAGAGCCCACACTCCACTCATACCCACACCACATACATGCACGCACAAACACTCTCGCGCACACACACTCCATTGTATCTGCTCCGTTTACCCTCAAGGATTATTCACCAATGATGCCCAAGGGCAGGGAGGGTCACAATCCTGACAACTTTTTATTAAGGTTAGCCCATCTCCCTTGTGTGCTCACATAGCATTCCCCATGTAGCCCTCACCTGAGTGGGTGGTCCTCACAGGAGTTCTCACCTTGGATTTCTCTGCATAAACTCTCCACCCAAAGTCTGCTTTCTCTCTTTGGTAATTTCTCCTGTTTCTCCATCTCTCCTATATGTTCCATTCCACCCACCCCCACCCCACCCCCACCCCCACCCCACCCCCAGCTAGTTCCTTCTTCTCAGACCACAAGCATCCCCACCTTGCACTCACCCTCACCGTTTCAAATAGCAAAGATCCCTTCTGGTCCCACCACAGCCGACTTTTTTTTTTTTTTTTTTTTGGTTCTTTTTTTCGGAGCTGGGGACCGAACCCAGGGCCTTGTGCTTCCTAGGTAAGAGCTCTACCACTGAGCTAAATCCCCAGCCCTCACAGCCGACTTCTTAATTCGAGGGCTTAAGAGAAAGAACTGGAAGAGCTTGAAGGGCTCGAGACCCCATATGTACAACAATGCCAAGCAACCAGAGCTTCCAGGGACTAAGCCACTACCTAAAGACTATACATGGACTGACCCTGGACTCTGACCCCATAGGTAGCAATGAATATCCTAGTAAGAGCACCAGTGGAAGGGGAAGCCCTGGGTCCTGCTAAGACTGAACCCCCAGTGAACTAGACTGTTGGGGGGAGGGCGGCAATGGGGGGAGGGTGGGGAGGGGAACACCCATAAAGAAGGGGAGGGGGAGGGGGATGTTTGCCCGGAAACCGGGAAAGGGAATAACACTCGAAATGTATATAAGAAATACTCAAGTTAATTAAAAAAAAAAAAAAAAAAAAAAGAGGCCATGCCTTTTTTCTGCCACCTCTCCTGCATCACACCTCTTTCCGCCTAATTAAATCCACCTCAGTCCGTGCATTGTGGGCCAGAGATCGTTTCCTTGATCACAATCCTGATCAAGTTCCTTTAATTCCCTTCCTTCACAGAACTAATCCGAGCTGTGATTATTCACAGTGATTATTCACAGCATGACTCCGTCACCAGTTCTTTCTCCCTCTTATTCTTAAGGCTTCAGGAAAGCAGATGCCCTGATGCTTGTGACCAGCGTTATACCCTGAATGGATTACACAGATCCTAGAATGTATTTGAAATTCAATAAATAATTGTAAATATTTTAATGAACTTGCTCGCTGATTATATCCTTAAATATTTCTTTCAAAACAACATCGTAACTTCTCCTCTCCGTGGCAGTCTGAAAGGTGGCTCCTCTCAAAATGCCTGTTGGATCTTAATCTCCAGTGTGACAGTATTAACAGATGGGCCATTAAGGAGGTAATTAAATCATGGAGGCTCTGTCCTCCTGCATAGGATTAGCACCACTGTGGGAGAGATTGAAGGCAGCTGCCTTGCTCTCACACCACAGACAACAGAACAAGGTGCCACTTACAGAAACCGAATTAATCATGTCTTCACCTTGGACTTTCCAACCTCCTTAGCAGTGACTGATGAACTTCAAATCATATAAAATATTCATCCTAGGACGTTTCGTTACAGCAATAGAACACAGTAAGATGTATTCAAGGGAAAAATGGAGAGATAAGGGTGTTTCAGAAAAAAATGTAACTTTAATTTTTCTTCACAATAAAACGATGCAAGAAGAAGAAGAAGGAGAAGGAGAAGGAGAAGGAGAAGGAGAAGGAGAAGGAGAAGGAGAAGGAGAAGGAGAAGGAGAAGAAGAAGAAGAAGAAGAAGAAGAAGAAGAAGAAGAAGAAGAAGAAGAAGAAGAAGAAGAAGAAGGAGGAAGAAGAAGAAGAAGAAGAAGAAGAAGAAGAAGAAGAAGAAGAAGAAGAAGAAGAAGAAGAAGAAGAAGAAGAAGAAGAAGAAGAAGAAGAAGAAGAAGAAGAAGAAGCAGCAAACGGAAGGAGAGGGGAAAGGAACTGTGACTTTAAGAGCTGAGGGGCCAATTCCTCACCATCTCTCTGCCCTGACTCACCTCCTCTCTGCAATGAAAACTGGACCTAAACTTCCTGAAGGTTCCTTCCTTGTCTAACATCATTTAGTTTTCAAGTCGATGTCCATGGAGGGGATTAGGGGACTGTTTCAGAGGGAAGTCTGCTGTGTATTGTGACAGATATTCTAAGCGCTTTCTACTCTTTGAGCACCTAGTTACCAAAAACTAGTCTGGTCCATTGGCGTCCTCTGAACCACGCAATGGAGTACAGTGGTCACCATATTGGATAACTAACTGCTTTAGCATCCCTCCAAAAAAGTTTGCTTTATCAGAACGAAGCGGGGTCGTCCCCACGCCACTGGCATACGGAAATGCTGGTTAACACGGTTTCATTTCTCTGGTGAAAAGACAGTCTATGTAGCAGAAAATATGGCAGCCAAATGTAATTTTCTAATAGGGACTTTGATTCTCTATTCATAATCAATTTCCCGGGGGGAGGCGGTAAGGGGTGGTGGATGGGGAGGGGAACGCCCTTATAGAAGAAGGGAAGGGGGAGGGGATAGGGGCTTATGGACAGGAAAGGGAATAACATTTGAAATGTAAATAAAGAAAGATCCACTTCCGGTGGCAGATCGGTGGTTTATCCTGTGCGGGGCAAAATGGAGCTCGAGGTCATGGGTACGCATACCAGCCCAGTGAACCCGGCTGTCTTCCCTCACCTGACTGCGGTACTTCTGGCCATCGGCATGTTCTTCACCTCCTGGTTCTTCGTTTACGAGGTCACCTCTACCAAGTACACGCGCGATATTTACAAAGAGCTCCTCATCTCCTTGGTGGCCTCACTCTTCATGGGCTTCGGAGTCCTCTTCCTCCCGCTCTGGGTTAGCGTCTGCGTATGAGTCTCCAAGGCACCCACCAGGCGGCTCACCAAGTCTCTGCTTTTGTAAATTAATTTTTTTTTTTTTGGTTCTTTTTTTCGGAGCTGGGGACCGAACCCAGGGCCTTGCGCTTCCTAGGTAAGCACTCTAACCACTGAGCTAAATCCCCAGCCCCTGTAAATTAATTTTTTACCATTGCTACATGTCCCACCTGCTGTTTACAATAACGGCAGATGTGTGAAGAAAGAGAGAGAGAGAGAGAGAGAGAGAGAGAGAGAGAGAGAGAGAGAGAGAGAGAGAGAGAGAGAGAGACCCAATTAAAAAAAAAGAAAAAATAACCAATTTCCCACGGATTCTCCATTCATCTTCTTCCCAGGAGATGCAGCCATGGCTTTTGCCACAGAGGTTTATATCTTGTCATCCCCAGTCGCCGCCTAACGCTATGGTGTATCTTCCATACATACAACTGACTACCTCGACTTTATCTAAAATAAAGGGTGAGAAAAATAAATCGCCACATATTTAGTTTTTAGTAGAGTTGACCAAGAGGAATAATCTCCCTCTCCTGGTTTCATCTCTCCATTTTTACAAATACTGAGTGGCAAGCTCAGCTTCTCCTTCATCAGGAAAAATGTCACCTATACTTCTGGGGTGGGTTTCCACTGATAACCCCAGGGATTCCTCTCCATGTACAAATGTCCTAAACTGATAACTGATGTTGTAAACCAAAGGAAAACATTTGGCCGAGGATTATGTGACTCTAGTTAGAGCAAGTGCTTAGTTGTATTTCGTGACCGACATCACTAAGCCAAGCAGAAGGCGTTCTTGAATGTCTCAAAAGTTAACACAGCTCATATTTCAGGGACTGCTACTTATCATGGCTCCCTAATGACTCTTTGCTGTGTACGATGCAGACCAGAAAAACGAAGGTGACCTTCAGAGAAACATGAAGGTGTCAAATGCTTCAAGGTTTAAAGAGATTGCAAACAGTTACCAAAAGAAGATACAACACTCGACACTCGGGATAGAGAGTAGGAGTGCCTCAAGGTTTTCACAGTGAGCATAGAAGCCAAAGAATGCAGTTGATGACTATCCTGTTTGTGTGGGTGTGTCTTTGAAGGTAGACTGTAGTGACCATTCAGTGAGCTCTGTCTGCATGTTGGAGCAAACCCAGCCTAGTGGGTGTCACACACAACCAACCTAACAGCAGTACTCGGGATGACCTGTCTTGGGACTCAGTCCACATCACACAAGATTCATTCAAGCGTAAAACTAGACAGAGTTCATCCAGTTCAACAGATGCTTCAAACAAACATCAAATATACTGACTCCTAAAAAAAGTTAAATATTGGAAGCAGGATAGCTCAGTGGGTAAAAGGTCTTGTCTCTCTGCTATGCCTGACAACCTGAGCTTGATCTCCAGAACATATGGTGGAAGAAAAAGACCTGACTCCTACAGGTTGTCCTCTGTCCTCCACATGTACTCAGTAGTGCATGTGTGCGCACACACACACACACGCACACGCACATGCACACACATGCACAATCACACACACACACATACATGCACACTCATACACACACATACATACCCACAGACACACACACACACACACACACACACACACGGAACAAATAACAAAATAAACATTAAATCGGAATTATCTCATTATCAAACCAGAGAACTGAAGACAAATATTTGTACACCTGTGCCATGGTAGCATTAGCTACATGGTGAAAAGTTGAACTGTTCATTGCCAGGCGAATGATCATAAAAATAAGATATATATGCATATCTATAAATATCTTGTATTCTAAGCATACAGCGGAATATTATTTAGCCTTAAGAGGAAATAAAATTCTGGCACACGCTACAGCATGAATAGGCTTTAAAGACATCATGCCAGTGCAACTGAGCCAGTCACAAAAGGGAGAATGTTGTATGAATACATGTGTAAGATCAGAATCAATAATTGCCGCGATAATTGTCGAAATCAGACATAGGAAGCAGAACTGTAGTTTGCAAAGGCTGAAAGAGAGGAGATGAGGAGCTCATAGCCACTGGGTGTGGAGTCTCTGTTCATAAAGGAAATGGCACTCGGGAGCACAGCCGTTCACCACAATGACTTGCTACTGCGATCGGTGAGCTTTACATAGTTAAAAGGATGCATTTGGCGCTGTGCACTTTTAACCGAGTTCGTAAAATTCCTGTAAATTAAATATATGTAAGTCATATAAAACTTGCAAAATCCAGAGAATCAAGGTGTTTTCATGATTTTCAAATCCCAGTAGGACTATTATTAACATGAGAAGGAAAATAGCTCAGTCAAGCACTTCATAAGGCATGTGTGAGTCTAACGTCCTCAGGAAAGAAACAGGGAGTGGAGGTTGCAACAAAATCAGATTAGAAGGGAATCTTAAAATTCCTACCTTTTACATAGAAAAAAAGGCAGAAGCACAATTCCAGAGGAGGAATAAAACAACTTCCAACTTCCCAAAACACACCTTGACCCTTAGCTTGCACTCATTGGTTTTCTAAACATCTCATCGTCCCTAAGGAAAACCTAACTGAGTCCTAAATTTAGACCTATTTACTAAAGCCAATGAAGGTCGCATTTGATGCCCTCTGAAGAGCTAGAAATAGCACAAAGGTCATAGCATGTTAACAGTTGGCACACAGAACAGAGCAGAGAATGTCGAGATGACCTGGGACCTCTATCTATTGAAAGATGCGGAGCTGCAGCAAACACGATTGTCACTGGTTTGTGCTTTGATTTCTTTCCTCCTCATACACATAAGTTATTTACTTCATCGTGGGTTTTTTGTGTATATGTGCGCACACAACATTTGTATGTGTGCCGGTATGTAAGTGTGTAGCATGTGCATGTGGAGGCCTGATGTTATTCCTCTGATCTGATTTATCTTTTTTCTTGGACATGACCTGTTGCTGGCCTGTAGATCCAGAATGGGCTCTGCTAGGTGAATAGGGACCCTAAGAGATCTGCTTTCTTCTCCTCCCCAAGTGCTGAGAGCACAAGTCATCGCTACCACACTCAGAAGTTTACATAGGTTTAGGAATTAAACCCATGCTTGCTTAGCAAGCTCTCTACTGACAGTGAGCTTTCCCACCCTCGATCAAAAACTTAGCCGCTGGAAATTCAACCCGACTTAATGTTACTCATGTGCACGTTTTCTCTGTGTACTGCTCAAAGGCAATGTTCATTAAGAGAGTTTCCATGGTGCACATGATGAGCATAGGATGTCTTCAGTGTATGAATATCAACACTGGTTCCTTTGCAAGCATCCCCAGCCTGTTTGTATCCATGTGGATGGTCTCTTTCACATTTTACATTCCACAGTAAGGTTAACTCCTTGGTTACTCCAAAAACAATAAATAAACAAATAAATAAAAAAGCTCACGGCACTCCATGAAATGGACCCAACTTCATTGATGTGTGAGAAGGACTATAATCACGTAACTAACAAAAGAGAATGTTTTCTTCTCAGGGACCCTTGACTTCATTTCTGTGGGTGTTTCCTCCTTCCCCAAACGGTTATTATCCCCATGATCCTAACAGAGGGGATGAATCATCTGCTCGAAGGCATGCTTTTGGAACATGCATTTGAAATCTGGTGACTCCCGTCTGTTGCTTTTCCTTTGGCTTTTAGTTGACTAAAAGTCTCCTGAGTATGCTCTCCATGCCCCTGACCTGGCCATGCGCTACCTTTGAGGGAAATGCCTTTCCTCAAACACTGCTCTTCTCATAAACAACTATTTGTCTTAAAAGTTCGAACTACTATGTTACCTCCCCAGAAATGCCTCTGGGAACCCCATCTGTCAGTGCTAACCACCCACCCCTGTGTGACAAGTGGGTTTTGACACAGACATTTATGGTTCCTTTTCCACCACATGACAGTTATCCCATACACAGAGAAAATGGAAACATAATCTCCACTGCCTGCCGGTCCTCCTCCCAAGAAGAAGGTGTGTGTGTGTGTGTGTGTGTGTGTGTGTGTGTGTGTGTGTGTGTGTGTGTGTGTGTGTGTTCTATTTCTGTATTGTTGGTTCCTAAATCAGGGCTAGGTGTTAACCTTTTGTCAAGATTCTCCCATTTATTTCTTATCTTTTGCCTACATTCAGAAGATCCAACAGGGCCCCTAACTGAAAAGACCTGGATACCTGAGTCTCCCAGTGGAGAAGATGGAGACACTCGGGTGAAACACTACATAATCGAGAATTGTTTTGTATCGGTGTCAAGCTGCTGAAACTTTAGAACTTTTTTACTCAATAGTCAAGTCTGATAAACACAGTACCCAAGACATAATTTTCACACCATTTTTATGATTCTTAAAAAGTTACATATACAGTGCAGATAATTTAGAAGTAGAAAAGAGAAACTAATCTTTCTTACTGAGAGTTAAAGAGTTGTCATTTGCTGCTGGTTTCCATTACACCGATGGGAGAATGCAGGAGGAATAAACCCATAGCAGAGAGAACAAAGAAATGTTGCCCGAAAGATAAAATAATGAGTTTTCTTGTGGGAGAGGAGTCTTTTGTTCTTAGTGAACTATTTCACTCTAAAGTAGTTGTCCCAGGATAAGCCATGAGCAGCAGAAGAATGACAAGACTGATGCTTACATGTCCCGTGATCAATGTGGTATCATTTGCAGTAGGGTCTTACCATCAAGTTTTGCTGCTCACCAAGACAGTTGCAATACCCTGTATCATGGCAGGAGGTGGGGGCAGAATCTTCATCTCCTGGATAACTCTTACCCACAACTCATGAGGAGGTACCCCACACATAGCACTTGGGTTTTATTTGGCAACCTATGGCTTTTGAGGCAAGCATTATCCCTACATAGGGTAACTCGAATTAAACTCTTTTATATGAAGATAGATAGATGATAGATAGATAGATAGATAGATAGATAGATAGATAGATAGATAGGCAGACAGACAAATAAATCTAAGAAGCCCATACAATAATAGTTTTAGATGTGGATTTTCCAAACATTTTTAGTGTTAGTTATCCCTCCTCCCTACTCCTATGCCTTACCCTCCCATCTCTCTTCCCCTTACACACCCACCCCTCTTCATATCATCTGTGTTATTCAATGATCCTCACTTAAGATCTTTCTTCCCACTCAACCCCCACATGTGGTCCCTTTCTAGTTGCCAACTCTACAAGTACTCCAAATTCAGCATACAAATCTAAAGTTTCGGTGATAAAATTCCTAAGTGACATTTACCTGGGTTACCTCACTCAGTACATTGCTTTCTAGCTCCATCTACTTTCCTGTAAATTTCATGATTTAATATTTTTTACAGCTAAATACATTCCATTATATAGAGATACCACATTTCCAGTACCCATTTATCACCCAATAGATATCTAGGCAAGTCCCATGCTTTAGCTGTTGGGAATAGAGCAACTATGAATATGGATGAACATGTGTCTCTGTAGCAAGAAATAGAGTCCTTGGGAATATGCCCAGGAGTGGTATTGCTTGATTACATGGTAGGTCTATTTCTAGTTTTCCTGAGGAACTATCACACCGATTTCCACAGTGGTTGTACCAATTTGCATTGCCACCAACAGTGTGTGAGGGTTTCCGGTTCCCTTCATTCTCGCCAGCATTTGTTTTCTTATTTTTAGTCATTCTGACTGGGATAAGATAACATTTCAAAATAAGTTTAATTTTCACAGAAATTACAATTTTACAGGAAGATTGCTGGGAATACACATTGTCTCATTGAATATTCTCATTGTCTCATTGTCTCATTGTCTCATTGTCAAAGCATTTGAGTAGATGTGAGGAAATCTTGAACCTTACCTTGTAATGGTAACTAATACAAACTGTCCAGAGGAAATTTGAGATTTCTGCAGTCAGAATCAACTTTTCCCCATCTGCAATGTTGGGCTTTTGAATTTTGTTCTGGCCCAATTCATTCTTGTCATTCTGTGATCTACTGAGAATCATGACTTCAATTATCCTTAGGAGTACACAGTTTCCTCTAATATTAAAATACCCCATCCACAGGAGGCTCCTTAAACAGGAAAGTAAACAAAATGGTTTCAGTAAGTCCCTGAAACTGAACAGATTACTAGACTTCCCTACAGGTCAGAATAAGCAATAAAAGCTGAAAGTCTCCCTCAGATGTATCAAAGCCAAGTTGCAAAAAAGACTCCCAGGCAAGCTTAGCTGCAAAGAATACTCTTGAGACCAGACCAGCTGCCTGGAATAAGCAGAAACCATCTGAGACGCCTGGAAGTGGTTAGACCAACTTAGATAGCTGGAAATGACAGTCTCCAACCTCATGAGCTGCCTGCAAGCTGTGAAGTGTGCTCCAGGTTATTAGCCTTATGATGTCACCCATGCTGGCCTGGGCTTTGGTGGTACAGCTGCCTTTGAGTCATCTTTGCCCCTCTAAGTAACCCCACGCCCATGTTCCTGTAAGTAATTTCAATAAAACTCATTGGTTCACCAAATTTGTACTTTGAGGTTATCTGTACTTTGGTCTGTCATGAGTTTCCGCTCTGTGGCGATTATACATGTATGTTACATATCCCCAAAAGTTTTGTCACAAAACATACAGATGTTATCTGGAGGTGGCCAATTTATCTTCTAATCACAGAGAATGGTTTTGGAGTAGATAATATTTCAGAGGAATAATTCCTTCCTCTCATTTCCTTTATATGTTCATGACCATCCAATGTTATAACTGCCATTCTTTTTTCATTCATCCCAAGAGGAAGTGGGGCTATTTATCTGATTGCTACAATTAAAAAGAAACTACTGAGCACGCTGACCCTATAATAAATGGTGGAATAAAACTGAAGCAGTATTCCTATCAATGATTGAGGAAAAAATAATAATCTAGTAATTCACGAAATGATTTGGATGGCAAACTAACAGAAAACTATTTATTATTCTAGCTGAGCAGCAAAGGGTACTAGTGAGAGGAGGGAAGATTCGAACTTGAGAAGGTCAGAAACAGTCTAGGGATGAATAGAAGAAGAGAAGCTAAACATTCATATTTGTTTCAGGAAGGCATTATAATGGCTTCAACGTAAGTTCCACAAAAAAGTCTTTCCACCTCTTAGAAAAGTGAATATTGTCAATGTGACGTGATATAGAATCACGGAGGAGGCAGGTCTTTGGACATACCTGTAGAGCCTGTCTAGATTCAGTTCACTGAGATGGGAAGAGCAAGCCTAACATTCAGGTCTTGGTCCTGAAATGTTAAAAAGGAGAAAACTAGCTGAGTACCCGTAACCATCATTCTCCACTTCCCAATGGTGGAAGCAACTTTACCAGCCGCCTCAAGCTCCTGCTGCCTGAGCATCCCTACCATGGTGGTCTGGGCCTTCAGACTGTGGACTAACATTCAAGCTTTTCCCTTTTGCTGCATTTGTTAGGTGATTTATCACAGCAACAGAAAAGCAGCTCAGATCCCTCTGCTGCCTGCTTGTGTGTGACTATATTTTCATGAAGACTTTGTAAGTTTCTCTGGGGCAGGCATTATGAGTTCCTGCATCACACACTAGGTATTTAATCATTGGTTCGGACTATAAAACAATTCTTGTCATTTTTTGCTAATATCGTGTCTTCCAATATGTACCTCTGCTTTCTTGACAGAATTACATTGTTGGCATTGTTATAAGAACCAAAAGGAAGTTGAGTTCGATATGGACCTGGTCTAGGATGAAGAATACATAGTATTTCTGTTACTGTCTACTACAAAACTATAAGAAAATACTTAACACACTTTCCTGCTAATGTTTCTTAAGGAGATAAGTGGAGTACCTTTTATCAAAAGGTCTCCAGACTATCTGGGGAAGAAGGAGGAGGAGGAGGAGGAGGAGGAGGAGGAGGAGGAGGAGGAGGAGGAGGAGGAGGAGGAGGAGGAGGAGGAGGAGGAGGAGAAGGAGAAGGAGAAGGAGAAGGAGAAGGAGAAGGAGAAGGAGAAGAAGAAGAAGAAGAAGAAGAAGAAGAAGAAGAAGAAGAAGAAGAAGAAGAAGAAGAAGAAGAAGAAGAAGAAGAAGAAACACGAAGACTCAATGAACCAGTGCTTATGTCATTTTGCCGATCCTTCAAATTGTTTGGGAGCAAAATCCACAAGAAAGAAATGGAAGACTATGCTATAACTCATCCTTTTACTCTTCAGAGGCTGGTATAGTCTATGGCCAAAAAATTTAAAGGAGAAGATTATGGTCTAATAAAAGGTTTAATAAGTAAAAGAGTTGCTACTCTCAAGTATATACTTTTACATTTGGGGGCGTGGCCCCAATTGAAAAAAAATTACTGTGCGAAATAGAAATAACTGGCAAGGCCATTAGGGAAGTACTGAATGACACTGACCAACACCCTGGACTCACTTCCCATAAAGGTCTGAGTGCGCAGGGCCAGCATATGTCTTGTCAACCGATGCACTGGATGCAGCCTTCCCCCTTCCACTGGCATCTTGAATATCTACAGCTGGAAAACAGCGGCTCTGAAGAGCTAATAGACAGAAGGCTCACTAAACTCTTAGCTTCATTGATTGCAGGCCGCTCTCCCCCTCCCTTCCCCTTCCCTCTCCCCCTCCCCCAAAGATTCTGACTAAAGTGTTTAGTCATACCACAGAACATACTCCATCTCATCTGATGTTGGAGACTAAAGAGGTCGGGGCTTAGTTGAATGGGAGAGATTCTCATCCAGTAGATCTGGGATGGGACTCTTTCAGGGATCGTATGTTCTACATGATTCTGATGCAAAAGGTCCATGGACTAACCATGCTGGGGAAACCACTCTACAGCTCCAAGGTCTCCAAGGACAAAAATAACTAGACCCAAGATAGGAAATTGAGGCTAGAATGTGGACTCTAACTGGGGATGAATGTCTCGGATTAACCTCCCTTCTCGAGGGGAACTTGAGATGAGAGTGAATAAAATGGTCGCCGAAGAGAAGATGGTATTTGGTCTGGGATTTGAAAGATAAGAAGGCATTTTCCAGCTAAAGGGGCATGAAAAGAGCAGAATGTGCTTGGAGTAGAAAGGCAGGTACAGAGTGCAGAGGACAAAGCTCTAGGGACCACCCTTAGCCACCTACTGTAGTGACGGCCCAGAACAGGTACACTCAAACTAACAGAAGTAAAAGCGGGGAAGAGCCTCGAACACATGGGCACTGGGGAGAATTTCCTGAACAGAACACCAATGGCTTATGCTCTAAGATCAAGAATCAACAAATGGGATCTCATAAAACTGCAAAGCTTCTGTAAGGCAAAGGACATTGTTGTTAGGACAAAACAGCAACCAACAGATTGGGAAAAGACCTTTACCAATCCTACATCCGATAGAGGGCTAATATCTAATATAAACAAAGAACTCAGAAAGTTAGACTCCAGAGAGCCAAATAACCCTATTAAAAAATGGGCTACAAAGCTAAACAAAGAACTCACAGCTGAGGAATATCGAATGTTGGAGAAGCACCTAAAGAAATGTTCAACATTCTTAGTCATCGGGTAAATACAAATCAAATAACCCTGAGATTCCACCTCACAACAGTCAGAATGGCTAAGATAAAAAAATAAAAACTCAGGCAACAGCAGATGCTGGTGAGGATGTGGAGAAAGAAGAACACTCCTCCATTGTTCCATTGTTGGTGGGATTGCAAGCTGGTATAGTCTCTCTGGAAATCAGTCTGGAGGTTCCTCAGAAAATTGGACATTGCACTACCTGAGGACCCATCTATACCTCTCCTGGGCATATACACAAAAGATGCCCCAACATATAACAAAGACACATGCTCCACTATGTTCATAGCAGCCTTATTTATAATAGCCAGAAGCTGGAAAGATCCCAGATGCCCTTCAACAGAGGAATGGATACAGAAAATGTGGTACATCTACACAATGGAATCAGAAAATGTGGTATACCTTTATACAATGGAGTACTAGTCAGCTACCAAAAACAATGACTTCATGAAATCCATAGGCAAATGGAATGAACTAGAAAATATCATCCTGAGTGAGGTAACCCAATCACAGAAAAACTCGTACACATGGTATGCACTCACTGATAAGTGAATATTAGTACAAAAGCTTGAATTACCCAAGATGCAATCCATGAACCACATGAAACTCAAGAAGAAGAATGACCAAAATGAGGATTCTCTTTCCTTAAAAGGAGAACAAAAATATCCATAGGAGGGGATAGGGAGGCAAAGTTTAGAGCAAAGACTGGAAGAATGGCCATTCAGAGCCTGCCCCACATGTGGCCCATATATATTTTTTTTTCACCAAAACTAGATAAGATGGATGAAGCTAAGAAGTGCATACTGACAGGAACCAGATATAGATTTCTCCTGAGAGACACAGCCAGAGCATGTCAAATACAGAGGCGAATGCTAGCAGCAAACCACTGAACTGAGAATGTGGTCCCCATTGGAGGAATTAGAGAAAAGATAGAAAGAGCTGAAGGGGCTTGCAACCCCATAAGAACAACAAAGCCAACCAACCAGAGCTCCCATGGACTAAACCACTACCCAAAGACTATACATGGACTGATCCATGGCTCCAACTGCATATGTAGCAAAGGATGGCCTTGCTGGGCACCATTGGAAGAAGAAGCCCTTGGTCCTGCCAAGGCTGGACCTCCCAGTGTAGGGGATTGTGGGGGGTTAGGGGTGGGAAGAGGGGGGTGGATGGGGAGGGCAACACCCTTCTAGAAGAAGGGGAGTGGGAGGGACTAGGGGGCTTGTGGACAGGAAACCAGGAAAGGGAATAACATTTGAAATATAAATAAGAAATACCCAATTGAGAGAGAGGGGTGGGGTGGGGACACTTACCCGTAGACTGGACTTCTCAGATGCAGGATCTGTACCATACCCCCAAGGCTCGTACTAATTTGAAGCTATCTGGGCCTCAAGACCCCCTGCTAAGTCAAATTCTTTTAAGGGAAAGGCCCAGTATAGGGGGATGTCAGGGCAGGGAGGTGGGAGGGGGTGGGTGGATGAGTGAGGGAACACCCTCATACAAAAAGGGAGAGGAGGAATGGGATAAGAGTTTTATGGACAGGAAACGGAAAGGGGATAACATTTGAAATGTAAATAAAAATATCTAATAAAGATAGAGAGAGAAAGGTGAATATCTGGATACTTAACACAGGCCTGTAGGTTTTAGGCAAGAAAGTGACTGTGGAACCCACTGAGAGCTCAGACAGTTCAGTGAATCCTTTCCCGGAGTTGATGTCATGAAAGGTCCATCCAGGGAAAAAAACTGCAGTCAAGACAAAGAGTTGTGTTCAAAAATATGTCAATGCCATTAAGATTTCCATGAAGATGTGAGGAGTTACAGGACTGAATTGTGCAACTAAAAGGAACTGAAAAATCAGAAGCTAGGTCTTCAGAAGGCAGTGGCTGGCTGGACATAAGGACAAAATACGCAGGAAGGTTCCTCTATGCTATCAGGCAGAGGTGGCCTCTGAGAGGGTCCCCTGTGAGATCAGGCAGGGGTGGCTTCTGAGATCTGAGAGGCTTAGGAACCTGGATCAGCAAAGAATGAGCAAGTATCCGGTTCAAGTCACAAGAGAAAAGACAAACTGAGCAATAAACCGAGAAACATTTAGTTTGAGTTGAAGCTTGACTTGTCAGCAGGAGCTACAAGAGCAGATGCCATTGCTTGAGGGGACAGAGCTGAGAAGTACCAAGACAGAGAGAGTGTTATTCTCTCTGCTCATTTTATCTCACATACAGTTCTTTAACAGGCCAGTAGGTGGTGCTATGGCTTTGAAAATAATAAAACAATGGTTCAAATGGCCCTACTGACCCTAAGGCCTCTCCAGCAGCCTACGCGGATCTGAACAACGGATGATGTGCTAACGCGAATGGGGGAAAGGTCACCAGGCCTCAACCCTACACAACAAACAAGTGACTATGGAACGTTGAGAGCAGAAAGAAATGGTCTTCCCCTGGGAAGAGCACACTAATTGGTTATCTAATACCAAATGATCAGCCCTAAAAACATACATACAGGTAACATAGACTGAGCGGGTTGTATTTTTGTATTTTGGAACATATATATATATATATATATATATATTTAACATATATATATTTAACATATATATATTTAACATATATATATATGTATATATATATACACATATATATATATGTTAACAATGAATGAAAAGATAGGCCACGGATTTGAAAGACAGCAAAGGGAGACTTTGAGGGAGGGAAAGGGGAGGGGGAAATGATGTAATCTCAATACATCAATATTTTTAAAATAAGCTTGTGATAAGAAACAAATAAAGTGATAGCACCCAAGTGGAGGACCGGAGCAGTGTCTGCATGCTTCCTTACTGTGTGAGGCTCACGTCACTGGGAACGGCACAGTTTAGTTTTACCATACCCACGTATTGCACAATCGAACAGGAAAGGTTGCAAGAGAGAGGTCACGAGGCCGTCAGACTCGCAGAGAAGGAACTCAGGCTCACAGTTGGCATGCTTAGCGACTAGGAAACACTCGGATCTATAAGCCCTCTGGCCTCCTGGCATTTGCCTGAACCTGCTGGCTTCTAAACATGAGGGTATACAAGGGATGCTCGTCTCTCTAAGTCAGAAGCTGCACAATCAGAGAAGGTATCAGAATCAGAAGACAGGAAGAGGAGGTGATGAATGGGTGGGCAGCATGATGGATGGTCACTATTCGTGTGGATGAAAACTCGCGGTTCAACCTGGTTTGTTTTTTGTTTTTTTATCATCAACGTATACTGATTTTAAGGTAAGAGGAGAAATGTAAGAAAAAATAATAATTCTTACCTGATTCATCAGCTGATGGTGGATAAGGTTGATGCACAGTCCATTTGTTTCTGAGGATTTTTATTCAGAACCCCCACCCCCGACCTTGTGTAGGCGGGTAGAAACAGAAGAACTGGCCCCTCGAAGGAACACTCCGGTTTCCAGAGTTTCCATCTCAGAGAGGGGACAGATGGGCCAGGAGAGCTGCCACCAGCTTTCTTCAGATCCAATTCGGAAACAGGAAGTACATGTTTGCAATGCTTGGGAGTCTGGGGTTTTAAGGGTCTGTGTGGTACAAAAATCACAACTTTAGGTTAATCCCTAAAAGGACTGAGAGAGCTTGAGATTCTTGGGGGGGGGGTTCCTGGAAAATTAAGGAGAACTAGTTTAGATCATTCTAAGAGCCATACTGCAGGATAAAACAACTCTGGATGTCTGGCAGCTGGAGTTAAGTTTGGAGATCACGTTTAGGAATCAGGAGTTGTAGCCTCTCTTCCATGGAACGATGCCTTTAAACTTCATCTCTATTCAAAGCCACTCAAGTCTATCCCCGGGGTGTGTTGGTTTGTTCATTCCCTACACTTACTGCAAGCTCTTAATGGGAATTTTTTTTACTAAATTTTCCATTACTATTTCACATACGAAAATAATAATTCAATAAAAATGCTCCACTGTCAAACAAAAACGTCTCCCAATACAAACTGAAATGACAGCATTTGCTTCTTTTGCATAATTTGTCCATTATAAGCCCAGTTCTCTTTCAAGCTACGGAGAGTTCTAAGGAGTGGAAACAGTGCATTGGAGTTCCTTGTTGTGAAAGCCATGAGTTAATTATGTTGAGATGTTCACAAAGTCTAAACTGAGTGCTGTTTATACCCAAAGACCTTTGGCGAGGAACTGTCTACAGGAAAACTTCCCAGAACGCTTGATTAATCAATCCTTCAGTGAAGAAGAGAAGACTTGAAACAATGTTTATTCTACCACTATTGCTTGAGGATGGTTTTGAGAGCATTTATGTTAGCTTAGGGAGTTGTGGAAAAGGAATTTGGAAACTGTGACCCAGTTCTTATACTTCCAATTGCCTGAGAGAAAAATGCCTCAAATTTGCCTTTATGGTTGCCCTCTGCCATAACCAGCTTTGGGGTGTGGAATGCAGTTCTTTGCACAGGGAGAAAAGGTGGCAAAAGATTTTTTATGCAGCGCCACATGACCCTGATCTCAGCATCAGCCTCTCTTGAGCAGGTTGCACGGCACATAGACGCCTTCTTTCCTTTCCTCTGTCACACCTTTCAGCGGGACTCTTGATGAATCCTCATCCAGAGAAGTCCAAAGCCTCTGTGCTCAGATCAGGCAAGACTCTTACTTCCTTAGCCCTCCGTTTTATTATCTATAAAACAGAGATCATGACAGTTATTCCTACATTAGGAATATCTAACATGGATTAAATAAGAGATCCATACACAAGCTATTCGTTCACAGCACTTGGTGCAGAGTAAGGTTAAGTTTAAAGTTATGTTTAAAGTTAAGTTTAAAGTTATGTACTAGCCATATTACTTACAATCCCAGGAAATGGCACTTTAGGAAGTAGCCTGTTAAGCAGTGTAGACGCTTTGTGTGTACACTTCTTCAGCCTGTGCACGTACAAGTGTACACACACACACACACACACACACACACACACACTCTACATAGAATGACCTGAGGCCAGGAAGCAGTCATGTATGGTTATGCCAACAAAAGTTTATGAATTGTCACCGTTCTATGTCAAATGAGCATGAATTGGAGATGAGCAGCCATTTCCTGTGGAATCTGGGGAATGGTTCAAGGTGCAGATAGAAACAATCAAATAAAAATAATGGATAAGCCAGCAAATCTTCCTGGTTGCAACCTTACCAATCTACCTACTTTGTTCTATTGTCTCCATGCCAAATCCCGGCTCCCTCAACCAGGTAAGATATTTACTCTGTGAACTGGCCTTTCCCAGCCATGGTCCTAACAAGCGGCCTTGTGAAAACTGGCATTTTTTTAACTCCTGGTCCTAAACAGCAAGGTACCTCATTCTACCAATGCTGAACATGTCTACTTCCCCTCAGAATTCTGTGACAATCAGGAAAGAAGACACTCTCTCCATCCCTCTATTTTGATGTGCGTGCTTCCTTCCCTCCGCAGAGCATTTCTTAGTCCACAGTGTGTTACTCTACTGTTGTTTAATGTATTCTTGTCAGCATTTCCCTGATTCAGAATCCTTGTGAAAAACAGATGTAAGCGTGGTGTCTCAGGTATCCTCCTGTATGTAAGCTGTTTCCAATAAAATCAAAGAACCCCATCCCCACGACCTCCTGTCTGCTTTTCTAGTAGCAGAGAATGGTTTGTTTCACAAGAGCCCTTTCAGAAGCTCAGGACAAAGAATGGAGGTGCATAACAGAATGGAGCCCACTCTACAATTGCCCTGCAGTGCACACTGAGAGATTCTCACAAACCCCTTACCCCGAGCCCCTGCTTGTGCCTGTTTATCTATGCTGCACATTGCCTACTCTGAAGTCGCCCAGGTATTCCTTCTCTAAATTATTCATCCTCTCAACATCAGTACCCAGATGATACCAACCACAGACAACAGCCGAAAAAAAACCTTCAGAAATGCCCCCGAACATTTCAGTATAATCAAACAAATGGTTTACTTTGTTTGTGATTCAAAAATATCAATTTATCGAAGCTGCATGTGCTCCCAGTCTTTGAGAGGCTGAAGCAAGGGGATGGTAAATTCAAGGACAGCCTGGGCAAGCCAGTGAAACCCCACGAAGGGTGTGAGTGTGCAGGGGCACTGAATACCTCTAAGTCTCCAGCCTTCACCTTGGATTTGCTTATATGTTGCCTTCCCTGGTGAACCCGGGTTTAATGGAAGGACTCAGATAAGAGGGACTTAAACATGCAATCCCAAATTACAGTGAGCAAGAAATAGAAGCAAAGGCAGCCTCTATCAGACCGGATATATAATTTGATGAGTAAAGACTTCATAAGGGTCAGCAAGGTGAAGGGGGGAATGGAATTATTCTAAGCAGAACAGCATTCAGGGGGGCTGAAAGAGAGCTTGTCTCGTAAGGAACTGAGACTATCCAATACAGTGGCACTGGGAGAACAAAGGGGAAAGCGTGTAAGACAAACCCGATATCATATGTACTGTGCTCGATTGTCTGTTTGTTTGTTTGCCTGTTGAGTCAAGGTCTCTCTATATAGCTCTTGCTGTCCTGGAGCTCACTAGACCACACAGAGATCCACCTGCCTCTGCTTCCTAAGGGCTGAGACTAAAGGCATTCGCCACCATATCTGGTCTGTATTTAACTTTTTAAAGCCAGGATATCTACTTTTAAAAGTGTATGGCTATGCAAGAGCTGGAGAAAGGGCCCCTACACATTTTCGGCAAATGTGCACCCTGGTCTTCATGTAGGGCTCCTAACAATCCGAGCAGGGTCTGTCTCTAACTCTGTTGCCTGCCACTGGATCCCCCTTCCCCTACCTGGACTGCCTGGTTAGGCCTTAGCAGAAGAGAATGTACCTGTATCTGCTGGGACTCGATGTCTCAGGGTGAAGTGGCACCCAAGGTGGGCTTCCCCTTCTGGGGGGGGGGGGGTGGGACAGGGGGTGGGGTTGTAAGGGCGGGACTGGGAGGAGAGGAAGAAGGAGGGCTGTGATGGAGGCTGTAAAGATAATAAAAACTAACTATTGAAAATAAAAGTGTATTGCTAGATAACTGACAAGTGAATTTAAGTTTCCTCCTCTTGGTGTCCACCCTTCTCCTACACTTCCACACACGGCTTTACCTACTCTGTTCAATAGTCTGCATCTTCTATCCCAGTGTATCCCGTGTCTAAATGTAGGAGAGGGCAAACAGGACTAGATTTCCTCCTCCTTTTAAATATGGTGTATAAAATCTTCTTTTCCTGTAATTTTGACATCTCAAACAGATTATATAAGCTGGTGATTACCACACTTATTGATGGATAGCTTGGTCCAATGCACAGATTGCAGTCTTTATTCAGTTGGGGATCGGTTTCTTTCTCTTGGCTAACAGCAAACCACACCCAGCCTGAATAATGTGGAAAGTGGCTGGCAACATTCCGCTCCTTCATGCTCCTCTAATGGACGGTCCACCCCAAAAGCTGCCACTGTCAGATCGTAAGGTGCCTTCTATTTCAAAAGGATCTTGGGCTTTGTCCTTTAAAGGACACAGAGAAAGTTAAACAAGCAGGCTTTCGCTTCAGAAATGGCACCTTGGGCCACCCTGTGGCAAGTGGAGGGGGTAGACAGAGAGGGAGGGAGGGAGGGAGAGAGAGAGAGAGAGAGAGAGAGAGAGAGAGAGAGAGAGAGAGAGAGAAGGCAAGGCTTTGGACAACAAGAGCATGCCCTCTCAAGTGCTCACCAACTTGCTCTCCTTACGAAGTTCAAATGTCCCCTACACGCCGAGCAACCTTGTTGATTATGAAAGCTCTTCTCTAACCTGCGCCAACTCTGACTATAATTGGGGAGGACTTTCAAAACCCCACCATGGGGAAACCGCACTTCTACTCAATCTGGATTAGTGGTAGGCAAACATTTCCTTCAGAGTTGGCTCCAAAGTCTAAGAGTGATGAAGCTGAGACACTGGATGCTGAAGCAACCCTGTTGTGAGAACAATGGCTGTGAGACCGATTCCGCTAACGGGGTTCAACTTTGCGCCTCCAAATCAGTCAAAGATCTAATGGAGCCCACACAGAGAATTGTTCTGGGAGGAGTTCAGTCAAGAGAATAGGGCAGGGGAAGGGAGGAGAAAATATCCCTCTGAATCTCTCTCAGACTGACAAACAAACCTAGACCTGCAGACACGGAGGGAGGCTCAGAGATGGACTCTGCCTCCACAGATACAAATCTAACGCTGTAGGGTGGGAGGGGAGTCGTCTGATGGTGAAAGGCGAGAGAGGGAAAGATCCGTGGTCTCAGGGAAAGTGGAAAAGGGACGTTTGTCTCTCAGGACTCAGGTGGATCCTGGAACCAAAGGCCGCCTGGGATAGTAAAGGTCAACACAGAGAGATTCATACAAAGCACTGGGCTGCTCAGAGGTTAGGGCTAGGGTGCCGTGATGGAGGAACTCCAGCTCCCCTCCAGTGAGGACTCCCAGGACCATACAGTTCAGGAGAAAAAGAGTCAACATTGTGTCCCTATAGTCTCTGACAAGATCTGATCTCAACTCCCTGCTCTTGACTCTGGGTGATCATTCTTGTTTATGCTGGTTTGTCTGGTTTGCTTGTTTCCCAGTACTGAGAATTGATCACCAGGGCTTCCTATGTGTTAGGCAGAAACTCTATCACTGAAGAAGCTATCACAGAAGCTCTTTTGTATTATTTGCTGCTGCTGCTGCTGCTGCTGCTGCTGATGATGATGATGATGATGATGATGATGATGATGATGACGACGACGACGACGACGACGACGATGATGATGTTTTAAGATGTGGTCTCGAAAAGTCAAATTTGTAGTGACCCTCCCTCATCTTCCCAAGTTGTTGTGATTGAGTGTGTAACTCCATACCAGAATTGTGACTCACTGTTAGCCACTCACCAGACTTGGTAAGAAAAGGCAACCCAGCTTTCACTTTGTTGAGGCTGTAATTTTGGAATTCCCGACTACTAAGATTGCCCACTTTGAAAAGTGCAGCCAGTAAGTAAAGAGAGAGGCCAGGGGCCTTTCCATTTGAGCTGTTGCTGCCATTATGGGGAACCAATTGACAGATACTATCTGCTACCAGACAAGTGAAGGAAGACACATCAAGAGATCCGACCCCTAATTCCTGAATTACCCTTATCCATAAGCTCTTCTCAAGTGAACCCCAGACAATAACCCAGAGAAGCCACTGTCTTCAATCCAGAGACATTCCGAATTAACACAATCTTTCATCACAATAAAATGCTTCCATTATCCCCCTAATCATGGGCAAGAAGACATCTTGATGGTGATCGTGATGTTTTATAGCAGTCTGCCCCTGTGGTGGCTTGAATATGCTTGGCCCAGAGAAGTGTCACTATTAGGAGCTGTGGCCTTGTTCTGGACATGGGCTTTAAGACCCTCATCCTAGCTGCCTAGAGGCCAGTCTTCCACTAGCAGCTTTCAGATGAAGATGTAGAACTCAGCTCCTCCTGCATCATGCCTGCCTGGAAGCTGCCCTGCTCCCACCTTGATGATAATGGACTGAACCTCTGAACCTGTAGGACAGCCCCAATATTAAATGTTGTCCTTTATAAGAGTTGCTTTGGTCACAGTGTCTGTTCACAGCAGTAAAACCCTCAGACAGTGACGAAAGCTGTTTTATGTCTAGCACACATAAAAATCAAATCAAATTCAGATAGTGCAGCACAGAAGAAGGAAAACCTGTGGTCTACCATGCTACCCACAAAACTTCCCTCCAGTGCCCGGCACAGGTGGACCATGGACATGCTTGCCAGTGCACTAGGCATGGTGGATGAAGGATGTACTCCAGGAGTTCATCAGCCACGTGGTTAGCCCGCAGCTGGAGCCACCACAACGTGTGAGTATGTCGTAATCAAATGGAAGAGAAAGAGAAGTGGAACAGCTTGAGCACTGGTGAAGGAAGACAGAACGGGAGACTCTGTGGAGAGGTATAGCCTTCTGTGAGTGGTTAGCCCTGCCACCTGGGACCATGGTGCTGATGGCTGTTTCTGAGTCCATAGCTACATAGTGGCAAAGGTCAGTGTCCATGACCGTGACTAATATTACCACTAGAGAACAAGGGGATATCCCTGATTGGGGGCAGCTACCAGGGACCACCTGAATGTTCAGGAGCTGTGTAGAACTGGCTCTGCTTCTCACTGGGAACGGCACTCTGGAGAGCTGGTCCCATCTCTCACCGGGAGATAACCCTCTGGAGAGGGAGCCCCACCCCTTGCCCAGGCAGCGCAATGGTGCTGGACCTGATGGTGAAGGTGTGGATGATCCAAGGGTGTGAGTGTGAGAGAGTTGGCCTTGCCATTCATCTGCCACGGGGTGGCACAGACACAGAGGCGATACCTTCTTTACCCTTTGCTACCTCCGATAGGGAGGAAGCTACCCACAGGGGCCCGAGCTTGAGACTCCTAGCCCTGCTCCTTACCAACTGCAGCACTCACTGGAGTGAGCCTGGAACCTCACCTGGACAGCACAGCAGAGTGGACCCTGGTAGTAGGGGCATAGGGCGAGAGCATGGGAGAGCTGGCCCTACCATTCATCTGCCATGAGGTGGCGTGGTTGCAGGGCTTTTACCGCCAACCCCCCCTGCCCCTGAGCTGGCCCAAGGTCATGAGAGTGGGGGAGCTGGTCTTGCACCTCACTGGCTACAGCGCTTAGGAGAGCAGGCCACACATCTCACTGGTCAGCATAGTAGGGCTGGCCCCAGTCAAGGGCTGCAAGCGAGACAGCCCTGAGGGCAAGAGAGCAGGAAAGGTGGCCCTGCCACACTCATCTGCCAAGAGGTGGCATGAGTACAGAGGTAATGTCCCCTGACCCCTCACCACCTGCAGCAGTTGGGAGAGCTGGCCTGGGATCATGAGAAGAGTAGGTCATCAACTCCCTTTCACTGGCTATAGCTCTCAGGAGAGTGGTCACTGCACCTTACCTGGGCAACAGTGGAGCTGACTCTGAGAGCAATGACATGGGTGAGCCAGCCCCGAGGGTGACAGAGCAAGAGAACTGGCCCAGCCACACAGGCTACACCACTTGGGAGAGTAGGCCCTGAACCTTGACTGGGCAGTACAGTGGTGCTCTGGAGGCATCGATGCAGGGGAACTGGCCCTCGAACATGAGAACAGCACAGCTGACCCTGCCCCCTGTTGAGGGGTAGCCTGAGCTCGCCCTGGTGTTGTGGTGTGGGTAAGGGGGAGCTGGTGAGCTGACCAGCTTTGCTACTACCTAAGCCCAGATCCAGAGCTAACCCACTCCAAAATCCATATCTGCTAACGATTGGGATGAGGAAAGGAGACAATCCTGCTGTTTCAAAACTGCCGGATCTCCATGACACAGGGCGATAACAGGATAACCAGCAGAGTCCTAGTGAGAATCCAATATTGATGGTGTCACAGAAGCCAGTGATCAATGGCTCATTGCAATGAACATTTGCAAGTGAAGCTGTGTGGACAGAGAGATCCACTGTGGGACACACTGACACACTGCAGGTGGCACAATAAGGTATTTTCTATGCTTTGTTTTGTTGTTGTTTGTATATTTTTATTTGGGGGAGGTTGTAAGGTTGAAGGGCAGATATGAGGGGATGGGGAATTGAGCAAGACTGGGGTGCGTGATGTGAAACTCACAAAGAATCAATATAAAGTCTTCTTTGTTTTTTTTTTAAGATTTATTTAATATATATAAGTATACACTTTCTTCATACACACCAGAAGACGGCATCAGATCTCATTACAGATGGTTGTGAGCCACCATGTGGTCTCTGGGATTTGAACTCAGGACCTCTGGAAGAGCAGTTGAAGCTCTAACCACTGAGCCATCTCTCCTGCACTAACGTTTTTTAAAATGCTTGTTTTAAGCTGTTAATTGGGGAATGATTTCTTACATAGCAAGAATAAACATAACAACAGAAATCTGGCAAACGTTGACTAGTGTGGCTAACTTCTAAAATTCACAAGCTCCAACCGTCCCTTATCTTATAGGCCATCTTCCCTTATTTGTCTATTGTGATTTAAGTTAGTTCTCCCCACCAAATTCATTCGAGCCCAAGACTCCGGCCCTCAGAACGGCCTTCTTTGGTAATAAGTTCTTCATGGAGGTCAAGTGAAAACTTGGGGGGAAGACTTTTCCATGTGTTTAGCCGAGTGACATTTTCATTCAAACCTGTGCTTAGGTCAGCCTCTGAAACACAGTTGTTTTCAGTACAGTAAATCTGAATTAAGCGCTTGTTCTTAAATAGATAATAGAAAGGTTAACGGAAGTTCCCGGAGCCGGACCCAAAGCACAACTAGATTATAGTTATTTCAGTCATCCAGCTTCCTGAGAGCCTCCTTAACAATGCAGTTTAGGAATTCCTGAGAGGCTACACTTGGACATTCTGACCGTGTAACAGTAATAATTAAAACAGAAGAGGTCTTGAATTAGAGAAGGGGGTGGACATGGGAGGGGTTGAAGGGGGGACAGGGAGGGGTGGGAGTTGTGTGAATGTAGTACTTAAGTGTTAAATTACCAAAAAACTGAAAATAAAATAGAAAACATTTTCTAAGATCTTATGTGCCAGGCGAAAGCTTTACTCAGCTCCCGATAAGCTTCCACTGGAGCTCCACTTGCCACTGAGCTCGAGCACCAGAGCCCCGCCTTAGAGTGTGTATACAACCCTGGGTTAGATTCCCATGGGGAAACATGAAGCAGAAAGCCAGCGAGTTACAGTTATGAGGTAGCAATGAAAACAATTTCGGTTGGGGGTCATCACAACGTGAGGATCATGTTAAAGGATCACAGCATTACAAATATTGAGAACCACTGCTATGGAGTTTATGCTTTTTAATGACACTGCACAAAGAATGAAGAAAACAAAGCCATTAGCCATTCACTAAATGAATATAATCTAAAAACAAACAAATGCTCTGCTTACAGTTTAACGGTAAAAAGGGAAGTCAAAAGGGCAAAAAGTCTCAAACCAACTTCTCCATGAAGGGACAGCCTGGGGTTATGAGGTTACACTATTAGTTTTTCCCAGTAGTTGCACAAGGTCTCAGATGTCAAAATACCTGGTGCCTCAACTGCAGTAAATACAGACATTTGAAAAGAAATTGTGACCAAGTCGCTAAAAGTCTCAGAGCTCAAAATGTCCTGTGTGTTAACTCTGAGAAATACGGTTCTCCATAAGCAAGCCCAAGCTTCCAAGGGTGTGTAGCACTGTGGTAAGGGATGGCATTGGACAAGTGAGTGCAGGTCCAGAAGGACATGCAAGGTAATCTTTTACCATCAAGAAGAGGCATTGGGGCCCTAGCTCAAGGTTCAGTAGCCCTTTCAGGAGTATCACAAAGTTACTTTTTTAAAAAACGGATCTAAAAAGAGTATAGCTCAAAAAAAAAAAAAAGAGTATAGTTCATTGACTAACAAAGCAACAAGTCGAAACCAGCGGATCCCTGCCCACAACAGCTCTCTGCTCCCAAACCCCGTGGGAGAGAGACCTTACCGCCTGGACAGGTGGGCACTCCTGAGGCTGCAGAGCAGAAGAGACCACCAACACTGCCCACCCCTGCCCATATCCCTGGCCCAAGAGGAAACTGTATACGGCCTCTGGGTTCCCGTAGAAGAGGGCCCAAGAGCAGCAGGTCGGCTGCATCTGAGACACCGCCTGAACCTGAAGGGACAGACCGGATAAACAGTTCTCTGCACCCAAATCCCGTGGGAGGGAGAGCTAAACCTTCAGAGAGGCAGACAAGCCTGGGAAACCAGAAGAGACTGCACGTTGCACACATTACTGATTCCAGAGGAAAACACCAAACGCCATCTGGAACCCTGGTGCACTGAAGCTCCCGGAAAGGGCGGCTCAGAACTTCCTGGTGGCTGCCACCACGGAGAGCTCATAAGTGACACCCCACAAGCAAACTTGAGCCTCGGGACCACAGGTAAGACCAACTTTTCTGCTGCAAGCGACCTGCCTGGTAAACTCAAGACACAGGCCCACAGGAACAGCTGAAGACCTGTAGATAGGAAAAACTACACGCCCAAAAGCAGAACACTCTGTCCCCATAACAGGCTGAAAGAAAACAGGAAAACAGGTCTACAGCACTCCTGACACACAGGCTTATAGGACAGTCTAGCCACTGTCAGAAAAAGCAGAACAAAGTAACACTAGAGATAATCTGATGGCGAGAGGCAAGCACAGGAACCCAAGCAACAGAAACCAAGACTACGTGGCACCATCGGAGCCCAATTCTCCCACCAAAGCAAACACGGAATATCCAAACACACCAGAAAAGCAAGATCTAGTTTCAAAATCATATTTGATCATGATGCTGGAGGACTTCAAGAAAGACGTGAAGAACTCCCTTAGAGAACAAGTAGAAGCCAACAGAGAGGAATCACAAAAATCCCTGAAAGAATTCCAGGAAAACATAAATAAATAAGTAGAAGCCCATAGAGAGGAGTCACAAAAATCCCTGAAAGAATTCCAGGAAAACACAATCAAACAGTTGAAGGAATTAAAAATGGAAATAGAAGCAATCAAGAAAGAACACATGGAAACAATCCTAGATATAGAAAACCAAAAGAAGAGACAAGGAGCTGTAGATACAAGCTTCACCAACAGAATACAAGAGATGGAAGAGAGAATCTCAGGAGCAGGAGATTCCATAGAAATCATCGACTCAACTGTCAAAGATAATGTAAAGCGGAAAAAGCTACTGGTCCAAAACATACAGGAAATCCAGGACTCAATGAGAAGATCAAACCTAAGGATAATAGGTATAGAAGAGAGTGAAGACTCCCAGCTCAAAGGACCAGTAAATATCTTCAACAAAATCATAGAAGAAAACTTCCCTAACCTAAAGCATACAAGAAGCCTACAGAACTCCAAATAGAGTGGACCAGAAAAGAAACTCCTCCCGTCACATAATAGTCAAAACACCAAACGCACAAAATAAAGAAAGAATATTAAAAGCAGTAAGGGGAAAAGGTCAAGTAACATATAAAGGCAGACCTATCAGAATCACACCAGACTTTTCGCCAGAGACTATGAAAGCCAGTAGATCCTGGACAGATGTCATACAGACCCTAAGAGAACACAAATGCCAGCCCAGGTTACTGTATCCTGCAAAACTCTCAATTAACATAGATGGAGAAACCAAGATATTCCATGACAAAACCAAATTTACACAATATCTTTCTACAAATCCAGCACTACAAAGGATAATAAATGGTAAAGCCCAACATAAGGAGGCAAGCTATACCCTAGAAGAAGCAAGAAACTAATCGTCTTGGCAACAAAACAAAGAGAAGAAAAGCACACAAACATAACCTCATATCCAAATATGAATATAACGGGAAGCAATAATCACTATTCCTTAATATCTCTCAACATCAATGGCCTCAACTCCCCAATAAAAAGACATAGATTAACAAACTGGATACGCAACGAGGACCCTGCATTCTGCTGCCTACAGGAAACACACCTCAGAGACAAAGACAGACACTACCTCAGAGTGAAAGGCTGGAAAACAACTTTCCAAGCAAATGGTCAGAAGAAGCAAGCTGGAGTAGCCATTCTAATATGAAATAAAATCAATTTTCAACTAAAAGTCATCAAAAAAGATAAGGAAGGACACTTCATATTCATCAAAGGAAAAATTCACCAAGATGAACTCTCAATCCTAAATATCTATGCCCCAAATACAAGGGCACCTACATACGTAAAAGAAACTTTACTAAAGCTCAAAACACACATTGCACCTCACAAAATAATAGTAGGAGATTTCAACACCCCACTCTCATCAATGGACAGATCATGGAAACAGAAATTAAACAGAGACGTAGACAGACTAAGAGAAGTCATGAGCCGAATGGACTTAACAGATATTTATAGAACATTCTATCCTAAAGCAAAAGGATATACCTTCTTCTCAGCTCCTCATGGTACTTTCTCCAAAACTGACCACATAATTGGTCAAAAAACAGAAAGATAGAAATAATCCCATGCATGCTACCAGACCACCACGGCCTAAAGCTGGTCTTCAATAACAATAAGGGAAGAATGCCCACATATACGTGGAAATTGAACAATGCTCTACTCAATGATAACCTGGTCAAGGAAGAAATAAAGAAAGAAATTAAAGACTTTCTGGAATTTAATGAAAATGAAGGTACAACATACCCAAACTTATGGGACACAATGAAAGCTGTGCTAAGAGGAAAACTCATAGCGCTGAGTGCCTGCAGAAAGAAACAGGAAAGAGCATATGTCAGCAGCTTGACAGCACACCTAAAAGCTCTAGAACAAAAAGAAGCAAATACACCTAGGAGGAGTAGAAGGCAGGAAATAATCAAACTCAGAGCTGAAATCAACCAAGTAGAAACAAAAAGGACCATAGAAAGAATCAACAGAACCAAAAGTTGGTTCTTTGAGAAAATCAACAAAATAGATAAACCCTTAGCCAGACTAATGAGAGGACACAGAGAGTGTGTCCAAATTAACAAAATCAGTAATGAAAAGGGAGACATAACTACAGATTCAGAGGAAATTCAAAAAACCATCAGATCTTACTATAAAAGCCTATATTTAACAAAACTTGAAAATCTGCAGGAAATGGACAATTTCCTAGACAGATACCAGGTACCGAAGTTAAATCAGGAACAGATAAACTAGTTAAACAACCCCATAACTCCTAAGGAAATAGAAGCAGTCATTAAAGGTCTCCCAACCAAAAAGAGCCCCCCAGGTCCAGACGGGTTTAGTGCAGAATTCTATCAGACCTTCATAGAAGACCTCATACCAATATTATCCAAACTATTCCACAAAATTGAAACAGATGGAGCACTACCGAATTCCTTCTATGAAGCCACAATTACTCTTATACCTAAACCACACAAAGACACAACAAAGAAAGGGAACTTCAGACCAATTTCCCTTATGAATATCGACGCAAAAATACTCAATAAAATTCTGGCAAACCGAATCCAAGAGCACATCAAAATAATCATCCACCATGATCAAGTAGGCTTCATCCCAGGCATGCAGGGATGGTTTAATATACGGAAAACCATCAAGGTGATCCATTATATAAACAAACTGAAAGAACAAAACCACATGATCATTTCATTAGATGCTGAGAAAGCATTTGACAAAATTCAACACCCCTTCATGATAAAAGTCCTGGAAAGAATAGGAATTCAAGGCCCATACCTAAACATAGTAAAAGCCATATACAGCAAACCAGTTGCTAACATTAAACTAAATGGAGAGAAACTTGAAGCAATCCCACTAAAATCAGGGACTAGACAAGGCTGCCCACTCTCTCCCTACTTATTCAATATAGTTCTTGAAGTTCTAGCCAGAGCAATCAGACAACAAAAGGAGATCAAGGGGATACAAATTGGAAAAGAAGAAGTCAAAATATCACTATTTGCAGATGATATGATAGTATATTTAAGTGATCCCAAAAGTTCCACCAGAGAACTACTAAAGCTGATAAACAACTTCAGCAAAGTGGCTGGGTATAAAATTAACTCAAATAAATCAGTAACCTTCCTCTACACAAAAGAGAAACAAGCCGAGAAAGAAATTAGGGAAACGACACCCTTCATAATAGACCCAAATAATATAAAGTACCTCGGTATGACTTTAACCAAGCAAGTAAAAGATCTGTACAATAAGAACTTCAAGACTCTGAAGAAAGAAATTGAAGAAGACCTCAGAAGATGGAAAGATCTCCCATGCTCATGGATTGGCAGGATTAATATAGTAAAAATGGCCATTTTACCAAAAGCAATCTACAGATTCAATGCAATCCCCATCAAAATACCAATCCAATTCTTCAAAGAGTTAGACAGAACAATTTGCAAATTCATCTGGAATAACAAAAAACCCAGGATAGCTAAAGCTATCCTCAACAATAAAAGGACTTCAGGGGGAATCACTATCCCTGAACTCAAGCAGTATTACAGAGCAATAGTGATAAAAACTGCATGGTATTGGTACAGAGACAGACAGATAGACCAGTGGAACAGAATTGAAGACCCAGAAATGAACCCACACACCTATGGGCACTTGATTTTTGACAAAGGAGCCAAAACCATCAAATGGAAAAAAGATAGCATTTTCCGCAATTGGTGCTGGTTCAACTGGAGGTCAACATGTAGAAGAATGCAGATTGATCCATGCTTATCACCCTGTACAAAGCTTAAGTCCAAGTGGATCAAGGACCTCCACATCAAACCAGATACACTCAAACTAATAGAAGAAAAACTAGGGAAGCATCTGGAACACATGGGCACTGGAAAAAATTTCCTGAACAAAACACCAATGGCTTATGCTCTAAAATCAAGAATCGACAAATGGGATCTCATAAAACTGCAAAGCTTCTGTAAGGCAAAGGACACTGTGGTTGGGACAAAACGGCAACCAACAGATTGGGAAAAGATCTTTACCAATCCTATAACAGATAGAGGCCTTATATCCAAAATATACAAAGAACTCAAGAAGTTAGACCGCAGGAAGACAAATAACCCTATTAAAAAATGGGGTTCAGAGTTAAACAAAGAATTCACAGCTGAGTAATGCCAAATAGCTGAGAAACACCTAAAGAAATGTTCAACATCTTTAGTCATAAGGGAAATGCAAATCAAAACAACCCTGAGATTTCACCTCACACCAGTGAGAATGGCTAAGATCAAAAATTCAGGTGACAGCAGATGCTGGCGAGGATGTGGAGAAAGAGGAACACTCCTCCATTGTTGGTGGGATTTCAGACTGGTACAACCATTCTGGAAATCAGTCTGGAGGTTCCTCAGAAAATTGGACATTGAACTGCCTGAGGATCCAGCTATACCTCTCTTGGGCATATACCCAAAAGATGCCCCAACATATAAAAAAGACACGTGCTCCACTATGTTCATAGCAGCCTTATTTATAATAGCCAGAAGCTGGAAAGAACCCAGATGCCCTTCAACAGAGGAATGGATACAGAAAGTGTGGTACATCTACACAATGGAATATTACTCAGCTATCAAAAACAATGCCTTTATGAAATTCATAGGCAAATGGTTGGAACTGGAAAATATCATCCTGAGTGAGCTAACCCAATCACAGAAAAACACACATGGTATGCACTCATTGATAAGTGGCTATTAGCCCAAATGCTTGAATTACCCTAGATGCCTAGAACAAATGAAACTCAAGACGGATGATCAAAATGTGAATGCTTCACTCCTTCTTTAAAAGGGGAACAAGAATACCCTTGGCAGGGAAGAGAGAGGCAAAGATTAAAACAGACACAGAAGGAACACCCATTCAGAGCCTGCCCCACATGTGGCCCATACATATACAGCCATCCAATTAGACAAGATGGATGAAGCAAAGAAGGGCAGGCTGACAGGAACAGGATGTAGATCTCTCCTGAGAGACACAGCCAGAATACAGCAAATACAGAGGCGAATGCCAGCAGCAAACCACTGAACTGAGAATAGGACCCCCGTTGAAGGAATCAGAGAAAGAACTGGAAGAGCTCGAAGGGGCTCGAGACCCCTTATGAACAACAATGCCAAGCAACCAGAGCTTCCAGGGACTAAGCCACTACCTAAAGACTATACATGAACTGACCTTGGACTCTGACCTCATAGGAAGCAATGAATATCCTAGTAAGAGCACCAGTGGAAGGGGAAGCCCTGGGTCATGCTAAGACTGAACCCCCAGTGAACTAGATTGTTGGGGGGAGGGTGGCAATGGGGGGAGGATCGGGAGGGGAACACCCATAAAGAATGGGAGGGGGAGGGATTGGGGGATGTTTGCCCGGAAACCGGGAAAGGGAATAACACTCGAAATGTAAATAAGAAATACTCAAGTTAATAAAAAAAAAAAAAAAAGAAAGCAACAAGTCTCAAATAATTTTACATTGGTGTGGATTATTATACAATGATAGAAATTTAAGTTTATTTTGCTACGAACTAAGAAATATATGTTTCAACTCTTGC
Organism: Rattus norvegicus; assembly: GCF_021556685.1. Taxonomy (NCBI): domain Eukaryota; kingdom Metazoa; phylum Chordata; class Mammalia; order Rodentia; family Muridae; genus Rattus; species Rattus norvegicus. The sequence goes on along the minus strand of NC_141535.1, from coordinate 218,592,727 downwards.
TTAATGTTTTTACATACGTGACTTATTTAAAGATGTAGTGCAGGGGTTGGGGATTTAGCTCAGCGGTAGAGCGCTTGCCTAGCGAGCACAAGGCCCTGGGTTCAGTCCCCAGCTCCGAAAAAAAGAAAAGAAAAAAAAATAAAGATGTAGTGTAAGATTCCAGTCTTATGAAAGCCAGTCTCGCAAACTATTTGGGATAATTAGAAGTGCAAGTCAGTAGATAGTCACCTATAAATAATCTGATTCGTAGACTTATTAGGTGCTAGGTTAGTGAATTACAGAAATAAGCTTTATTTAGCCTTTTGTATATGTTTTCAAAGTTGAGTGGATAGTAAGTAGCTAGAAATGAGCGACATCCATCTATTCAAATAAATGATAGATAGATAGATAGATAGATAGATAGATAGATAGATAGATAGAGATGGATAGATAGATAGATAGATAGATAGATAGATAGATAGATAGATAGATAGACAGGCAAACAGACAGACAGACAAATAGTGAGTAATCTTCAGAATGTGGTATTTAAAGATGTTTTAATAATAAAAGGCTTTTCTGACAGACACATCAGTTCTTGACTGCACCCCCCAATCTACTTCACAGAACATAATGGGCGTTGGTGAACCTCCACATGGAGTTTCCTTTAATGTGGCAAAACTAGTCACTAGTCAAAAAAACTACCCTTGCCTTTACCAAGGACAGCAGGCTGTCCAAACTGTGAACAAACAGGACATTGGAAAGTCAACTGCCCAGTTTGCGGAGACAAGGTACGTCAGTCCTTCAAAATGCTTCACAAGTAAAACTGTCAGATATTCTTGGCTATTTTGGTTGGGGCCAAAGATTGGATGCCCCAACGACACAGAGAAACTTCGGGTGGCTGTTGAGGCCACAGTTTTGGAAGCTGCTCGCTCCCTGTTTACTCAGGCAATATTTATTCTTCTCAGATCTCTGATGGGGATGAAGACGAGATAGTTATGGTCTCCCAGTTTTGCTTATTAAAGATTAAAGACATAAAAGGTTAAGCTGTTTAGGATCTAAGGAAAATGCTTTAGGGTTTAAAAGAATGTTTTAAAAGTGGTAAATGCAAGTTGTGATAAGAAAGTGTATTGGAGTACAAAACTTTGGACTTGCCAGGAGAGGAGGGGAGGGGAGGGGAGGGGAGGGGAGGGGAGGGGAGGGGAGGGGAGGGGAGGGGAGGGGAGGGGAGGGGAGGGGAGGGGAGGGGAGATAGTAGAGTACTTTCTCAAAGGTTGCCAATACATATGGACTGACATTCTAAATATAATTTTTACTTGATAGTTCTCATAATTGCTATTTCTATATAGTTTATTAATGTTAAAGAAAAGGCTATTTTTGGACTAAAAGGAGGAAATGTAATGAGAATTTTGGTTTCTTTAAAAACGCAGTTAGGTTTTGTGACTATGTTTTTGTTTTAATCCCAGGTGTGGGATATGGGGCTGCTTCAGTCAGTGGCCATTAACTATGATTGTCTCAGGCTCTAGGGGTGGGGGCATGGTCTGTCAGTCAGCTGCAGATGGTTTAATTCTGTGGACTCTGGAGAGGGAATAAATGCCATCGCCCCCAAGAGGAGAACTTGGGGATGGGGCGTCTCCAAAGAAGAAAAGAAAGACTGCTCAGCCCTCTGCTGCCTCTGGTTGCTGGTGTTGCAGTGTGTTCCTCGAAAGGAGAGAGGGTGAATTTCCTGATGACAAAGATTAGACTGGCCCCAAGGAACGCTACATCTGTAATCAGCAGGAAGTAGGTCCTTTCCCTCCTAACCATCTTCCTCTCCTACCTTGTGTTAGGGGTTGGAATTAGGGTAGAGTCAGGATGGGAAGGGAGGTAGAGATGTAAGAACACAGTAAATTAGTTTAAAAAAAATATGCCAACAAAAAAGCCCACAGTCATCTTATTTATTAGCGCTTCTTTTAAACATTTGATAGAACACCACGTTGATAGGAGCTGAGAAAAAAAAAAATGGGCCTTTTATTCAAAGTTAATGAAACATCGTTCCACATTTAAAAAAAAAAAAGTATCAAGACTAATAGTTTATGCCAAAATCAAAAGAAATTCCAGAGGTCTTTCAGTTTAATATGAAAGAGGGTTTTTTTTTTTAAAGAAAAAAAATGGGAGAATATCTTTGTAAATTAAAATATCACCAAAAAAATCTTTAAGACTCAAAACCCAGCATCTCCAACAGGAACGCTTTAGATTGTGAAGCCGAGTTAAAGCACACAATCACTCTTCATCGAAAGGCTGCAGCAAGGAAGCAGATAGGCTGTGGTGGGGCGAGGGGGGCAAGCATCTGTGGTGGTCACCCACCACCTCTGGACACAGCTGGGCATCTGCACTCGTGAACATACAGCAGTTGGGAGGACACCTACAAAAGCTGTCCAAGGCCAAGAAAGACCAAATCCCAGAAGAGAAAGAGAAGTTGGGTACACACTCCCACCCAAGCCACGGAGCTGTTGGCAACTGTTAGAGGCTAAGAGGAGAGAGATTCTCTATGCAGCTCACCTCTCCAGTAGAAGAACATCAGAGAACAGTTGGGTAGGACAAAATTGGGCCAACCCGTGTAGTCCAGTTGGACATTGTCAATTCCTTTCTTTACATATATCATAAAAGTGAGTATATACACCGATGGTATAGGAATCATGAGTAACTTATAAAATTAAAATCTTCAAATAGCAATATTCAATAAAGAATGCATGCAGTGGTTTCTCCCAACAGTCATTCAGTTTAAGGAGTCAGATTACCGCTTACACTCTCGTCTCATTTCTTGTATAAACCATGGGATACCAACTGGACCATCAGCCATCTGTGCTCAAGCTCTGTTTATCACAAGACTCTTATGAAGACCCAAGGATCCTGGAGATGAGCTCAGAAGTGAGTCAGGAGTTTATTCTTGGAAATTTGGCAATGCTCGCACGTCTCCTAACTTCCTCCTCAGGTACACACACTAATGTCTACAGACAATCTGCAGCCTCCTTTCTGTGTTCAGTGGGTGGCTCTTCTTCTGCATCCTGCCCGATCGTACATGCTCCATCCCCGGGCTCTCAGACACAAGCCACGATACTGGTCCTGGGCTCCGTGTTTTCTTCCACAGTGTCTTCTAGATGCAAGATCTCATTGCAGACTGGATTTCCCCATAACATTTCTGGACGAGTCACCCACTCCGTATCTTTCCCAACCCTTTTCCAAGATCTGCCCATTCACCAAAAGAACCCAAAAACAGAATTTTCAGAGAGTGAATGCATTTGTGAAACAAGAGCCCAGATCATCTGAAGCCTATCACCAGCGCACCTCATGGGGAAGTTCACTTGAGACCTGGATTTCATCCTGTCAGAACCTTTTCTTCATAATTTGGTATTTTCAGTTTATCTCCAGGGCCACAGCAGCTGTCATTCTTACAGGAGGTAAAGCCACAGTGTAAATCTATGAGAGAAGCCTGCAGCCCCTGATCCCGTGACTCACTGCTTGATCTTGGATACTTTAGTTATCCCTATATTCTTTTCTTCATGGATGGATGGATGGATGGATGGATGGATGGATAGATGGATGAATGGACAGATAGACAGACAGATGATAAAGAGATATAGACACAAATTCAGAGACAGATATAGAACTGTAGGCTGACACAGAACTAGCTCCCTGGCTATTTTGCAATATCCGTGTCTCTGCTTCTGGAGTACTAAGATTGTAGACATGGACCCCCATGCCTGGCCATACTTACTTAATGTCTCTGCTTCCTGAGTATTAGGATTATAGGCTTGGGCCTTCATACCTGTCTGTACTTACTTAATCCTTCTGAATTTCACTTACTTTATATGCAAAAGCATATTAAGACTTTTTTTAATTTTCAGGAAAAATAAGCCAAGCCTTGCTGAGAAAATGCAAGCTAAAAGGGGAGGAGCATAGGCTCCCATCGGGTATCACAGTTGACAAGCTTCAACTTCCGTCTCCTCAAATCCCACAGCAATGGGGTGGGGCAGGAAGAATGAAAAGAAAAGATATATAAGAAGAACAGATAAGATTTGATATGTAAATTTGCATATGTTTGAGTATATACAATGGGGTTTTCCCCCCAGAGGTTAAAAAAAAGAAAAAGAAAACATGACATTTGCAGAAAAGCCAACGGATCTGGAAATCACTATGTTAAGCAAAATAAGCCATAAGGATGAATATCACATGCTTTTCCCTCTTACCTAGGAAGCCAAGATTTAAACTTATCTGTGTGTCATGTGTGACGGATGGACCATGGAACTAGAAAGGGGGTCAGGAGAGGGAAAGAAGGGATGTTAGCAAAAAGAGACGGCAACAGAGTGCGTGTGGCATGAAGCCAAAGTGGGGCTACCTAGGGGAAGGGAAGGAATCTGCTAGAGGGATAAAGGGGTGGGTGTGTGTGTGTGTGTGTGTGTGTGTGTGTGTGTGAGAGAGAGAGAGAGAGAGAGAGAGAGAGAGAGACGAGAGGGAGAGGGAGAGAGGGAGGGAGGGAGTGAGGGAGAGGATAATTAGAGCATAAATTTAATGACACATGCATATCAACATACCATAATTAACACCCATCACCTCATAAGCTTACTTAGAAATTTAATTTTTATGGAGAAAAATGACAACAGCCAAAGAGAGATGTCTAAATAAATTTAGTAGGAAAGAAGCTGAAGTAGGAATACTTAGGCTAGCAACATGGCGTTGCTGTCCACTGAGAGATATATACGGAACCAATTTGCTGTCTAGAGGGCCCAGGCCAGGTTACACCCACAGGAGTGTCCACAGTAAGGTGAGGTGAAGCTCAGGTTGAAATCAGGCCCAGGACCATGCTATGGAGCAGTCAGAAACCCAGGGTCCCTCCTCCCCTTACCTCACCCATCAAGGACCAGAAATGGACTCAGAGAATCACCAGTCTTCCGAAGCCTCAGCAGAGGGTGGGGCATACGGTGGGGATATAAGGAAGTCTGATGTGCTGAAAGCCCTAACTCGGAACTGTGTTTTTGAAGAAATAAGTTTCATAGATGCAAGAAACCAAGCTATAAGAACGAAGTTTTGGGAATACAGGAGCAAGGTCTTGGTGGTCAGAGTGACCAGGCTTAATGGAAACTAGCCAAAACAATAACAACTGTTCTCCCTACCCTTCGCTGAGGTAGATTCCAAGAATGACCACAAGATGACATCCTGACCCTGCCTGATCACCCAGTTCCTTCCCCCTTCTAAAGGACGTGCCAACTTAGCCCTTTCCCAGTGATTCTCCAAGGCCAGGTGTAGGGCTGGATGAGGAAACGGACTGACTAAGCCAAGAACAGCCCCTTGGGCAGGCCAGCCAATACCTGACCAGATCCTTTTCCTGTGTTCCACCAATGAGAATGGGCCAGCTAACCCTGTTGCTGAAGTCTGCCCTCTGTAATGAATAAATGTTGTGTGCTTTTGGGGTTCGGGGTTGCCTCTCCCTGCGTGGATGAGCAATCCCCACGTACTTGGATTAAAAATCTTATACCCTCTTGCTATTGCAGGGGTCACTTTATCAATCTGTGCTCTGTGGGTGGCTCTCCTGATGTAGGGCCACTTTGGGGTCTTATGACATTTTCTATCCTGCCCTTGATAGAACAACCTGACAGAGATGTTGTTAACCTCTAGAAGCATCAGCAAGAAGATCTGAGCAAACGTGACATCTGACAGATATGACAGAACTACTAAGTACAAAAGAAATTCTCTCCTGAGAGGGGGCATGGAGATCCATGACGCTCCACAGAGCCAAATGGTCTCTGCATAGTCACAGCAAGGCACGCCCTGACGGTTGACTTGGCCAGAAATGAGCCTGCCTATGTTCTGAAGTGAGGAAAGTGCAAGCACACAAACATTCCATGTGCAGTCAATCATTTGCCCTTGTAAGTCCCCATCCCTTTAATGTGGATAGGAAACTATCTCAGACTGCATTCTCCCAAACTCTTGCTTCTACAGGTTTTTTATTGGGGCAGGGGGTGTCTTAAGTTCTGTCCCAACATTCATTCAGGATTTAGAAGACAGGAGTGAGAAAAAGGTTTGCAGTTCTGACTCTGGCTGTGGCCATGGCTGCTGGCAATCAGGGTGTTAGGTTGGTAAGAATGTTCGCAGAAAGTGGAGTAATACCAATGCCTATTGTGAACTCCTGGGCTGGGCGTGGAGCGCTGTAGAGAGCTAAGAGCAGCACTGTGACCTCTGGTTCACATTACTGTGGAGTCAATGAGTTCTGAAGTGTCTTCGCCCTTGTTCAAATATTGGTCCCCTACACTACCCACAACCACTTGCTCTCCACCCACTTCTCCACGTTTAGTCCCTAGAATGGATATAATCCCATAGATTGAACACAAACAAACAAACAAGCCTAATTCTCAACTGACATTGAGAAATAAAAGAATGAGCTCATTGTTTAGAAACCTAGACTGACTCATGTTAGCAAAGAGGAGTAGGCAACCTTAGAAATCAGCCCCAGTGAGTATAGCTCGTGATGGGTTATTTCCCTACCAGTGAAATGAACCAATTCAAACCAGATTAGATCATATTAAATGCAGGTTCATTGGGAAGCTGCTCTCAAGTGGGCAAGTTCACTGGCCCCGAGGAAGGGAACCAGGGAAGTCGCCATGGGGAAGGGAGGGGCAGGAAAAGGGGGTGCATGCATGCACAGAGTTGAGGGACCAAAATGTCTGGACTATATAGGAAAGAGTCTCTGGGGGAAGAGCAGCCCAGCCCTGGGACTGGAGAGTTCAGGATTGGGGGCAAGGTATGCCAGGTAGGGACTGAGAGGTGCTGGGAGAACTAGGAGGCCGGGTCTGCTTTGATATATAAAATATGCACCCCAGTCCCTTGTCCCGGGTCGGAAACCAAACAGCTACCAAACTTCTACTCAGGCTGTTCCAAGCAGACTGTGGATCTGCTTTCTTCATTTAATAGTACTTTGAGAATAGTGATACCATACCACAGGCTTGCTTTCAATGTGGGCCTACACATCAGTTTTCTTCCTGAAAGGTTTCCTGTGCGAAGCTTATAATCTTGCCAGTGCCAACAGAAGCAGTGTATCAGAGGTGTCCCAGGGTGTCTGAGCCTAAATGTGTTCTTTCATTGAGCTCTAAAAACAATTGTGTTGACACAGACAGAATGTTTTCATGCTTCCCCATGCTTGCCCGTAAAATTCCAGCCATTTTAGGACACTCCGTGATCACTTTTGGTTCTGCTTCTATCGAATGAGACTCACGTGCGGCTCTCAGCCCACAGAGATTCACCCCAGGAGCTCAGCTCTTGTCTTGCCTTCCTCATTTCCACTCTCCAAGTCTCACACCAAAAATGCCAATACGTTTATTTCAGAACTCTTGGGTTCAGCAGCTCTACAGTCGATCCCTTCTATCTCACAAACCTCCGTTGTATGTATACTAACGTAATAGAAACATCTTTTAAAAGTGTGGTTTTTAAATTCCTGCTCTTAGCAATCCCTGACATCTTTCCCACAACGTGACTTCTTGTCATGATGCTCAGACCTCTAGATCATCCCTCTCCTAGGCTCCACTCCTCACAGGAAGAGGGCACAGAAGGGACACATAGGAATGCTTTCATGTTACAAAGACAGACTTACAGTCCATACTGAAGAAAAGAATCCAAAAAGACATGTTAGTGTGTTAGTGTACACATGCGGCTAATGGGTTTGGAGTCAACTCCCCGTCCTCCAGTCCAGAGGACCTCAGAAGAGTACAAGGCAGATACAAACTTGACTCAGAACTAATGATGTAAGGAATGATAATGAGAAAGACTCGACAGGGCTAGGGAGATGGTTCCATGGGTAACATGCTTACCATGCAAACCCAAGGACCCAAATTCAGATCCCCAGACAGTTGTAAAGCTGGATGCAGTAGCATGCATTTGTAATCGCAGCATTCTTCTGCAAAATAGGAGACAGAGACAGGCTCAAAAGCGTGTGAGCCTGGTGTACAAGAGGTGCTGTCACAAATGGGGAGGAAGGCAAGGCCTGACACTTGATGTTGTTCTCTGACCTACACATGTTTATAATGGCGTGTGTATACACACACACACACACACACACACACACACACACACACACAGAATAAGTAAGAGTACAGACAACACACCCATAGAGAGAGACAGAGACAGAGACAGAATAAGTAAAAGTACAGACAACACACATCTTAAAGACATGGCTGACCACCTGACCAGAAGAGCAAGCCTGAACTACAGACCCGGTTCCCCTGCCCTGCCGCCTTCTACCTGTGTAATCCACTGGCTGGAGATGGGAGGTAGAACAGATTTTTAGGATGTTAATTCACTGACTTCTCGTATCTCTGGCTCTCCGAAAAAAAGCAGCTTTAACATTCAATTCCTACCTCTTCTTATAACCTTCTAATGGAACAAGGCAGTTCTGGTAACAATGTGTCTGTATGAGAGGAAAGATACAAGTCATTTTCTTAGAGAGAAACATGGCAGTCACTCCACAGGTCTTATTCTGATTCATCTGTGGCCTTCCAGCTTCCGGGGGGGGGGGGGACTTCGATAAGGGCACTAGTCAGCAACAGCACACTTGCAGAATAGAATTGTCCTTTGAGCATGGACTGTCCACTATGGATCTGCATGAACAGCTGGTGATGCTGTCTTAGAAGGCTGTGGAATGTTTGGGCGTCGGTGCCTTGGTGCAGGGAGTGGGAGTGGATCTGTGGGCATGGACTCTGTGGGTTTTACAGCCCAGCTCCACTTCGAATGCTCTCTGCTTTCTGTTCCGCCAGGGTGTGAGCAGATGAGGCCAGCTGGGCTCCTGCCAGCTTTAAGACACCTGTCATCATGCTGTCACCTGAGGTAGACCCTGTCTCCTCGGACTGTGCGGAGGAACCCTTCCTCCCTCAACTTTTTGACAGATATTCAGTTACAGCCACAAGCCAAATGCTGATTCTCAGATAAGCTGTGGGAAGAGAGGCCTGAGGTCAAATTGCATGAAGAATGACTTCCTGGTTCTGAGAACAGTTGAAAAAGTGAAGGTAATGCCAGGAGGAAACTATAATGTGCCACGTTTTTTTTGGGGGGGGGGGGGGGAGTAGTCAAGCCTTTGGATAGAGTGAGTGTGTAAGATTAGGTAAAGAAACTCCAAACTACCATGGAAATAAAATCCTTACTGTGTGCATGGTCGGGGAGGGGTGGATCAGGAGCAGAAGGTGCAGCCTGGAGCAGACTCTCCCAGCTTTGTCCTTCTCAGACCCACTTCTATAAAGAGGTGTTCCTGGGCCCAGAAGAATGACTCCAACCAGGAGTCCGATGCAGGGTTAAGGAGAAGAGACACCCCAACCATCTGACTTCTCCCCTGGAGGCCAAGTTGAGGATCCCCACAGTGGCCTTTAAATAAGTCACTGTTCTTGGTGGCTTTCCAGGGACAAGGCAAAGTCAGAGTTTGCAAACATGCTACTTCCTGTCAGCACCAGTCCAGCACGTGATACAGGGTGTGGCTGTGGGCTCTGCAGTTTCCCACAGCTCCTAACACGGCTTGCTGCTTTATAACTGCTCAGGATGTGTTTGTCCTCAACTCTTTCCTTAAATGCTCAACCACAAACGATACAGTTTCTATGAAACACAGGCAAAATTCTGAAGGTAGAATAAACTGTATTCTAGACAAAAAGCTTTTATGATAACATTTTATTTTTTTAATTTTTATTTTACATTGTGTCTATAGAGAGCAGATACATGAGAACAGTTGTCCATGGATGTCAGAAGAAGGTGTTGTAGCCCTGGAGTTACAGGTCATTGTGAGTCGCCCAACATAACAGCTAAGAACCAAACTTGGTTGCACACAATACCAGTGCCCACCTGTAGCCTACGAGCCATCTCTCCAACCCCAGGAACATCCTGTAATACGAGAGTAGTGATTTCAAGGCCAAAGCTATCCTTTAATTTCAATAACCCTATTATAAACAGTTAGATCTTAACTCGTGACAGTCTAGGGGAAGCCACTCTCATTCTTCAAAAAGGTTTAGCATCAAGCTCCCAGTCCAGGAAAAACAACACATTATGGAATTTGCCCTCCTCCATCCTCCCTGTAACCCTACCAATGTCATCATAGAGACTGGACAGTTCGTACAGTTCTATGTTAACATGTGGCATCCTGCTTCATGTGCAGAGATACATTTCGGTCTTTTCCCCTTTCGGACAGACTCTAGCTTTGACCTTGCTGACTAGGTAGTTAATCTCAGCTATCACATTGATTGCATCTGGAATTGGCCAAGAGACACATTGCTGGCTCCTCTGTAAGAGGTTTCCTAGGATTACCTGAGGGGTTGAGACTCCCCGGGAGTAGGAAGTACCTTCCGGCAATGGTCGAGCGGTAAATGGGGAAACAGTTGCTCTTTGCCTGCTTGCCTTTGCACCTCGCTGGTGAGTACCTCAACTTTACCATTGGTACAACTACCATCCTTCGCAGGCCATGTAGTGCAGCTTCCAACCCAGACTAATGACCAGTGTCTCCGGGGATCCCCTAGACCTCCAGCACCATACTGGAACTGTAAGTAGGTACCAGGTTCTCTGTCTCGCTAATGTACAGACAGCCACTGCTGGACTACTCAGGCCATGTGTGTCCAGTAATGAGTACATTTTCTTTGTTATATGTATCCATTTGTTTGGTTCTATTCTGTAGAGAGAGCCCCGAGGAAGACACCGTCTAAAGATCAATGCGACCTGTCTTAAAAAAGCCCCTGCCTCTGTCTCGAGAAATTCAAGTTACTGTAACAAAATGCTAAATATAGGGCAACTCTTCGACAACAGAAAGCTGTTCCACAGTCCTGGGGAAGTGGGTAATCAAGGCTCTGACAGATGTAGTAACTAACCATCAAGGGACTGCTTCCTGTTTCACAAGCCACTCTTCTCTCTCGGCATCCTCATCTGGGTGATGGCGGTGTCTGGGGTCTTTGGAAAGATACTAATCTCATTCATGAAGTCACTACCTACCAAAATCTATTGTGACTACCTCCCAATGTCCCTGCTTACACGTCTCTACGTAACCTTCTAGATTCTTTATATTTCTAAAAGTTATGTTTAGATCTTGTATTATTTTGAGTTCATTTCATTTATAAATTTTATATATATATATATATATATATAAATTCTTGCTTAAAGTACAAGTCCAACTTCATATATATACATGTATACATGTTCACATATGTGTATATATATGAAAAGAATATCTGTGTGTGTGCGTGTGTGCACACTCAGTAGTGAGATCCTTGTTCATACAGTTTCTAGTCCCCTTGTGAATACTCCCCCATGGACAAATTTAAAGAAATGATGACTTCACAACCAGCTGAGCATTAGTCTACAAACTTTAGACTGTATCAGCCCAGCTGATAGCGCTACTATGAATGTCCTAAGCACCCACGTGTGAACTGGTGGAAAGTTTTCAACAGAAGTTTATTGTAAAAATTTAAAAAATAAAAATAAAAAACTACTTAGAAGGAATTTGCAAATTAGCAATAAGGGGGTTGCTGATTCTTCACATAAAAGTAAGAGAGAGAGAGACAGTTTTAAAAACCTAACCCAATGGATTACAAAACTGCGTTAAGTAAAAAGCCCGTCAAAGGATGGATAATGCTAAAAGGACATCCATCATCTGAGAGCAGAAGGCAGCAGCCACCCCTTCCCAGACCCCAGTAGGCCAGGCAATCGCCGCTATGATGAAGATGGGAAGTCCTGTCCATGTGGACCAAGTGGCATGGCTCTTCCCATCCCCAGAAGCAACAGAACTGTGGTCTCCACAGCCTGTTAACTGTACAGCTTACTTCTTTGTTCCTCTCAGTTTGGAAAGAGTAAATGCACCTCTCTTTTCAGAAACATCTCAGGTCGTGCGCTGGCAGGAACAAGGCAAGAGCGTTTCTCACGCCTGAAGAGGAAGTGAGCTGGAAATCACAGTTTTCTCAACTCTCGACAAATCTCACTCTACTTCCACCTAAGGCATTTGAGAAGGGTTTAAAATATCAACTATCTTGATCATCCTGCCTGCTCTGACCATGAAGATGCCCTCCCCAGCTGCAGTGAAGTACTCCAGTCAACAGGATGCTCAAGGCTTTCGATGGGCAGCTGCAGAAGTAAACACTCACTTCCCAATGAGGGGACCCATTAGTTCCTGGGTGACCAAGAGAAAAGTCAGCCTGAGGCTAAATCTAGCATGAAGAGAATGGCAAAGCCTGAGTATCCCGGGAAAGATCCAGAACTCTGAGGAAGCCACTCTTGAAGTAAGTCCTACTTCTTTACTTTTTAAAAATATAAGAAAACACCTTTCCTCGAACCAACTTAAGTTTAGCATTTTACTTCAGAGCATCATACTGCGTTTAATGTATAATTGTACTTTTGGTGGGTGTGGCCTTTGTTTTAACTTTCTTTCTCTTTTTAAAGATTGATTGGTTGACATGTGTGAGCCTGAGTGAGTTTAAGCGCAGGACAGGTGTGCAAATACCCAGATTTAATGTTTCCAACCCCTTGATTTAATTTTTCCTTGTTATTTGACACCATCAAACTTTTGTGTTCCTGGGCTTTAACCCACTCATTCTTCTTCTGCCCTTTGAAAGCTACCGAGTGTATCTGTGGAACAATAGCCAGTTGCTGTAAATCCAAGCTCCCCTCTCCCTTTTCACTAGCAAGTGTCCTCGCAGAGCTGTGTGACCCAGATTTGGACTGCTTGTCCTCACTCTAACCTTGCGCTCAGCTGGGCTTGCTTGCAGAACACTGCCTCTGACGCTTGCACACTGACTCCCTGGGGGAAGCTCTGACACCTGGGGTAGGAGACACCTGCCTTGGAGTCCAGCCCAGGCTAGAGCTAGCTGCCTGAGGACTCATCTGACAAGAAGGGGTATCGGATAGCAAAGGAAGTGCTTTCTACTGCTTCTTTTGTCCTGTTCTCTGACAATTCCAGTCCCTCCCCATCCCCCACCCCCCTTTTTTTTCCAAAACTGATAGTGGCTGTGCTCGCTCCATAAACACTAGCAATTCCTCCGGTTTAAGAGCCACACAGAACCCCACTGTTAAGAGCAGAGAAACTGGGTTTTCTTCCCAAATCCAGAGTGGCAAAACCAAGCTAGGAGACAAATGCCACGAAGTCTAAGCATGTCTGGTTATTTTGAGGACCAAATTGAGCAGTCCCATGACAGCACCCATGGGACCATCCATGGGTCACTTCACCATTGACTGTAGAGGTCACATTTTAAACAGAACCTTAATGACAAAATACCTGATAGACTGGTGGATCTAAAGGGCAATTTCAGGTGGAAAAAGTCAAAGGACTTTGTAAAGAAAATTGTTAGACATTTTTGATACTGCTATAAACTATGAGGACTTTGGAAGTTGGACTAAATGTACTTTTTGTTATTATGCCATGTTTAGGTATGGCCCTCATAAACTCATGTGTTTGAACAAGCCTATGGGGGCCAGGGAGTGGAATGTTATGGTTTGTATATGCTTGGCCTAGGGAGTGGCAATCTCAGGGCGGCACACACCAGGGATTCAGAAACAGCCAGTTCAAGGCAAGGGCTAAGCATTTGCTTTTCTAATAAGGTCCCAAGTGATGCCTGCTACTCCACAGGCCATGCTTTGAATAGCTCCATAAATCAGAATTATTTATTAGGTTATCTGTGAAAAGATGGTGGAAAGTTAACAGGCTTTGGCAAGGAAAGTGGAAAATAAAAAGTAATGTGTACTTGGTATTCTTATAGGAAAATAAATAAACCAGTGTGGTTGCTACCTCAAAGAGAAGGAATCCTTCTGGAGCAGCCCACATCTATTCTACTCAGCAGGCTGAAAACATTTGGAAGGCCTCAAACTCATAACCCTCCTGCCTCTGCAACCCTCAGCAAATCCTACTGGTGTGAGTCACCACAACCAGCTTGATGGCAGAAGGAGCTTCTGACTGGAGGAGCTGAAGGGGTTTTGCAACCCCATAGGAAGAACAACAATACCACCTAATCAGACTGCCCAGAGCTCCCAGGGACTAAACCACCAACCAAAGAGTACACATGGAGTGACCCATGGCTCCAGCCGCCTATGTAGCAGAGGATGACTTTTTTTGGGCATCAATGGGAGTAAAGGCCCTTGGTCCTGTGGTGATTCAATGCCTAGAATCGGGGGATGACAGAGCAGTGAGGCAGGAGTGGGTTAGTGGGTGGGGGAGCACCCTCATAGACACAGGTGTTCATTTCTAGCCTCTAAGCTGTTCTTTTAGGCGGTTGGGTTATGGAATTCTGAGGAGATAACAATTTTAAAATCTTAGGTCTGGGGGGATCAGGGACCTACTCATATTTGAATATCTCTCCTTCTATCTTCAGTGCCTTCTTCGTCAACTCCAACCAGCTTAGTAACAGAACACGAGGCAAGATTATTTTATTTTCCATTACACGTAAAGCGACATCTGTTTGGCACCAAGAGGTCAGTGTGGTTTGTAAATGTCTTTACCCTGAAAGTGCAGCAAAGGCCATTGTCTGTGTGACACTTCACAGGCAGTCCTTTCCAGTCCTCCAATGTTCCAACGTTCATATCAAATTGCTCACTGAATTATTCCTCACCCTGTCAATAAATAGATGGTGAGCCCCACCTCTTCACCTTACTCTCGGCTTTCTTAACACATTACCTACTACTGTCCTATGCCTTATAAATACTATTTCTTGGGTTATCTTAGTTCCAATTGCAAAGTAGGTGAAACAAGAGAAGTGTATAAAGAATCAGTAAACTCTTACAGAAAGTAACCACTAACGACTATGAGACAGCTAGACCTGAGAGAGATGGCCAAGGACAAACAAGGCTGGAAGAACAGTGGCAGTCCCTCAGACGGGAATGGAGAGGGTATAGTGTAGTTTCATTATGTAAATGGAAATGCTCAGAAGTTTGTCCTGGTTAGGACTGATCTGGGGTCATTGGGCAAGCAGAGGGCTTCTCTACAGAGGGCAAGGGACGCTGTTGTGCAGTATCCACCAGAGAAGACTGCTCAGGCATGGGTTTAAGCAATAGAAAGTCTTGGTTAGCCAGCCAGTGACTATCCTGGGTGTTTGGGATCCCAGTGGAGCATCTAGCTTTTCTTGGAATACCAAGTGAACTTTTAAGCACAGAAACCACATTCTGGGCTGACATACTTCAGTTAGCAAGAACAGTTGCCCAGAAGCTGAATGACGACGGAAGTCATAAAGGAAAGTTAGTCCATTTAGAGACATCTCCAGAGCCATGGACTTTGATGGATTACGTCTTTGTCTCATTTTGGCAGGCGGTACTGTCTCATGCTGCTGAGTTTTATGGCCTGAAGGGTACATCCATCATGAGTCAGCTGTACTAAAGTCTAAGGACCCTGTCACAGTGCCAGCTGATCAACTACCAGGCAGGCAGGCAGGCAAGCACTGCCTGTGGAAGCCTGGGGAACAGGCAAGCCACAGAGCCTGGAAAGCCATTAATGTTTCAATGGAGCCCTGCACTGGAAAACCTCATGCAAATGCAAACGTATGTGGGCAAGAAGCCTTTGAATCTCAATCTCTATGATAGGAAGTCTATGAAAGCTTTTTACCAGGCTGGGTTTGGACTGGAAGATCACCCAGTGGCCACATATTCTAGGTAGGTGGCGGAAGCAGTTTCCCAAGATGTCCTCCAACCTGTGCTTTTAACTTACCATGCAGCAGCTGTCAGAAGCAGCAGTAGACACTCTTTAACAGATTTGCCTGGGAAAACTTCACATTGAGAGCACTGCAAAAGGAGATAGTTATAAGAACCCTATTCATCGCCCAAGAGCAAACTCAACAGTGAATCTGGAGTTGAGAAGCAATAAATTGATAACTGACATATTTGTAGAATTTTTTTTCTTAAGATTAAAGATGGTGGGGCAAAATGTATTGTCATGTGCCTTTAATCTCAGTGCTTGGGAGATCTCTGTGAGTTCGAAGGTTTGTATGATCCACGTAGAGAGTATCAAGACAGCCAGGGCTACCTAGCAAAACCCTGTCTCAAAAAAAAAAAAAAAGGAGTTTCCTTTTAAGTCTCTGCAGTTCTTAGTTATTGGAATAAACTATTCCTCTGTGAACACTGAGAATTCTCAAGCTATTTTTTATATATTATTTAAGAAATCAACAAGCTGTCCTAAAATTCATATGAAAAATGGCTCAGAGTAGCCAAGCCAATGTTTTAAAATGACATTTTAAAGGCTGACACCTCCTGATTTTAAAACTTACTATGAATGCCACTCTATAGTAATCAGATCCAGTGACACAGGTTAGGTATGCAAGTGTGTTGGTTAATTTCCTGTTTCTGTAATAAAACACTGTCACTAGAACTGATTTATGGAAGAAAGGTTTATTCCAGAGGGATAAGAGTCCATCTCGGTGGACAGGCATGGTAGTAGGCAGAGGGATGACATCCAGAGCAGGAAGCTAAGACCTCAATCCTCACCCACAAATACAAGCAGAGGGGACAACGGGAAGTGGAGCAAGACTTTAAACACTTAAAACCCACCCCCTCTGACGCACTTCCTCCAGTACCAGTGACACACTTCCTCCCAAACGGTCATGCCTCCTAAACCTCTTGAAGTAGTACTACTAACTTGGAACCAAGTGTTCAAATACCCACGGCTCTGAAGGATAGTTCTTATTTAAACCATCACAGTGGGCCAGTGGTACAGCACATGCCTAATATAATGATACCAGCATAAAGAACTAAATACAGATAACTAGAAGACTACAAAAATGATTAAATTTATGACAAATTGGTTTCTAGCATATGTGCCAAGGTTGTTCAGTGGGGAAAGGAGCATCTCTTCTCCGTAGCTGAGACAACACAAGACACACATGCAAAAGAATGACTCTAGACTCACACCTCACACCATACACAAAGAGCTCTCTAATGGATAATAGATTGTAGCATAAGAATGAAAAAAAAACTACAGAGTTCTTAGAAGGGATATACATAACTCTTTGTGGCTTTGGATTAGGAAGGGGTTTCTTAAATATCACATTAAAAAGTACAAGTGACAAAAATAGGTAAATTCAAAACTGTGCTTTAAATGCTTTTTTATCTGGCTTTCAAAAACTCTTTAAAGTGCTATATTATATAAGCTAAATAAAGAACATGTAAATTAAACAGAAAAAGAATGTAAAAGGACAGCTAACAAATAAGAGAAAATACTTACGTCTGATAAAGTTTGTGTATCCAGAAAATACATGGAACTTTCTCAAGTGACCAATCAAAACTCCAGACTTAAGACTTGGCAGGGCTTGGGTGTGGCTCAGAGACAGAACACTTTTGAAGTGTTGTGCCTCCTTACGGGAGACTGGAGAAAACGTAAAATGGTAAGTTACTTTGGAAAAGAACCTGGCAACTTTCCCAAACCTTAACATATAACCCATCGATCCCATTCCTAAGTTTATGCAACGAGAAAATTAAAAATATGTGTATGCAAAGAAACTACTTAAATGCAGGTTCATTAGGGACATTATTCACTACAGCCGAAAAGCAAAATTGACTCAAATGTCCACTAATCTAAGAAACTAGACCAAACATTATATATTCATGCTGTGAAATATGGCTCTGCATTCATGGCCTCAAGCAACTGGAGATCAAAAATATTTGAAAGAAAGAATTTATTCTATGCATAACAGCTTTTATTGTCACTACTCCCTAAATAGTACCACTATTAACATATTACTTAATTGCATTGGATATTGCAAGGAACAGAGTAATCATTTAAAGAGTAGGTGCCTCATTTATACATAAGCAAATGTTGAGGCATTTCTACTTATGTATTCATTTGGTTAGGTTTTTGCTCATTGTTTTGGTTTTTTGAGACAGTCTTACTATATAGTCCAGGCTGGTCCCAAACTTGCCACCTCCTTGCCTTAGCCTCCTGAGAGTTAGGATTATAGGAGCTCACCACCACACCCAGCTCTCTCCATGTGTTTGATACAAGAAACTTAAGTATTTGAGGATTTGGGCATCCAAGGGGTCCCCTGAAATCAATCACTCATACTTAACAAGGAACAATTAGACATATAAGACTATTAAAAACTAAAGTACTGTTGCTAAAAATCCCTTTCCCGTGCTAACAGAAACAACCTCTATCCCTCCTCCTAAGGTCCAACAGCAAACTATAGTATGGTTTCGCAAACGTTCACCCAGGAGAAGCAGGGAGTTTATTAAACCTATGTACAGAGCAATGGGTAAGGAGCTACGGGCTGAAGCACCCACACTGGAAGGCCAGCAGGGATGATGGTTGTATGGATGAAGCCCCTCCCCCTCCACCTTCCACACCTGTACATCCCAGGAGACCATGTACAATCAGGGAAAAATTCTCCACAACTGGTAGGGATAAGTGAGTATTCAGGTGAGGATCCTATGACTCTCCTCATCTTCCCTTGTCCTATAGGAGGGAAGGAAAATAGCCAACAAGCCCAGCTGTGGTAATCTTTGTGAGCAAGACAAGCAGAGCGCTCAAAGACGGTGGCAGTTTGACTGGAAGGAAAGCCTTGAACTAAAAGTACTGATACATGCTAAACCATGAATAAACTTTACCGTAAGTGAAATAAGGTATACAACGAAGTCTGACTATTGTATGATTCCATTCCTATAAATTCCCCAAACAAGCAAATCCATAAAGTCCAAAGAAATGACTGGTTGTCAGGGTCTTAGGAGGGGAAGTAGAAATGATGGGTGTGGGTGTGAGGAGAGGAGAAATGAAGCTGCCATTGGAGGGTAAGAATAGTGCACAGACCACATATTAAAAGTCATCAAGCTGCATGCGTTCAAGGAGGCCATGGTAGCAGCTAAAGGATGGCCATATAAAGCTGTTGGTGGGAAATTTGATCCAAGATTTTGACATTTACTGCCATTTCCCACTTCCTTTCCAGGGCATAACATACAAAAAAAAATCAGAAAAATGAATGTAATAATCTCTGACCTCAAGTCTGACGTGTTCTTATTGAAATTTCTAATTATAGTTATTGGTTATCATGAACCTTGACAGATCATGAAAACAGTGAAATAATGGAGAAGCTCAAGGGTGAAATAAATGCCAGTGGGGCAGAGAATGCTTAGTCTGCCTCTACTAGAGATTCCGGTGTATGAGACAGGAGGGTTGGTAAGGAAGATCAACACTGCCATGCTTTAATTATTTGTCCATTCCCAAATTAGCTTCCAAACAAAGTTCCCAAAGGCCAATCAGGATTAAAGAAAGAATAATTTGAATGGTTATCTTAATTATCTAATAAATTATCTATATTAAATGAGGGGAAACCATACCATGTGCGTTTCTCTCCCTTCTGAGGAAGCGTGTACCTCCTTTTCACTAAGTTAAAGAACACAATTCCAATCTTGCAGGTATAAATTAGCCTTCCATTTGGGTGTCTGACATTGTTAGAATGAACTCTTTACCTATTTAACCCCTCAAAAAGTCTAACGCTGTGTCTACTTGTACTTTACATAGATTTCATTTTTCCCTGTACATAGTTAAAATACTGGCAGCTAAAAAAAAAGCATAAGCTATTTCTGTCAGCCCTCTCCCGGGACTCTGCTCCCTAGTTAGGCAATTACTTAAAATTGAGCAATTGTGGTGTCTTTTCTCCTACTGGTTATTATTTCAAAAAAAACTCACGCCATTTCTCTTTAAAGAAACAGCACAGAATAACGCAAACGCTTCCCTTGGCTGGTCAGTGTGCTGCCTTTAAACACAGTGGGAACTCTGTGGTCTGTATTTAGATTGTAGTCTATATTTAGACTATCCAAGGGAGCCCGCAGACAGTAGGCGAACCATGTGTTCCTCTGTTAGTCATTTTAAGAAATCTTTTTCTCCTTGCCACTTAGGGGGGGAAAACCCAAGGGATCACAGAGGAGAAATAAGTTGTTGATTAAAAGCAGGAAGGAAAGATCATGAGTAAGAAAAATTCTAAGTAAATCAAGTCCCTGTGTTCCCCGAGGCGCCCCCCCACAAGGGCAAAGCCTGTTGTGCCTTTCTTCTGTGGGTACAAGTTCCCCCAAACCTGTTGTATATTGATTGGTTACTTAAATATCTGTCTCCTGCTCTCTAATTTCTCCAGAACTTAGAGTAAAGTTTTTTATTTGAACCGCACTTTATACAGTGATTTCCAAAACTCACCAAAGTGGTAGTTCCCATAACTCCCTGAAGTGGTGGTTTCCTCAGGTGAGAGAAACACTGGCAAGATTTCTAATTTCCCGGTTTCAAGGAGTTGGGGAAGCTCAGCTCTTACAGCTTCCTTCCTATCCTGTAAGGGGCGTCTCCTCTCAAGCACCTTGACTTCGAGAGATTTTGTAAATATTTCTTATTGTTCAACAAAGTCATTTTCTCTTAACACGCTTCTATTAAGGCAATCTCTTGATTACAAGAGTTTTTATTCTATCACAGATTTACTAAGCATCATGGGGCATCAGGGGCCATGAGCTGTGTCAATCACTTCTTGTATCTTATGATGTCATTAAGACCTAGGGAGTCTGTACGAAAATATGGATTTATGGAGCAGTAGAGTATTTGCCTAGCATGCACAGGGCCCTGGGTTCAATCCTTAGCACCGGAAAAAGAAACGGACCTTTTCTCAAAACAAACAAACAAATCACCAGAAACAAACAAACAAACAAAAACAAACAGAAAGAAAGGAAAATATGGATATATTTCCCAGATAACATGCCTGTTATTTTAGCAAGTTAGCAGGTCTTCCCATTTACAGCCTATTACACCAAAAGATAGGCATCCAATAAGTCTTGCTAGCCACAGGTTGTTTTGTTTGTTTTGTTTTGTTTTGTTTATTTTGTTTTGTTTTGTTTTACTACAGGAAAAGTTCACAATCCACCAGACAGTTGCTACTCTTGTCCTACATGAACACAATTAAGTAAGAGAGGCATGCAGTATATCATCCCGAGATGATTTTGAAAGGGAAAGGCATGGTAGCAACTGAGTCAAGCAAGACAGCACAGAAAGAAAATACTATTCTGAGAGCTCATTAAATTTTTAAAGATTTTACTTATTTTGTACATGTGCTTACATGCATGTGCCATGCCCCATTCTCTCTCTCTCTCTCTCTCTCTCTCTCTCTCTCTCTCTGTGTGTGTGTGTGTGTGTGTGTGTGTGTGTGTGTGTGTGTGTGTAGCCCAGCGGACTACTTGAAGGAGCCAGTTCTCTCCTATCATGTGTATCCCTTGCAATCAAGCAGCTTTTACCCACTGGGCCATCTTAGGAGCCCCTCACCCCACACCCCACCCCACCCCACCCCTAACCCCAAACCCCACTTTGTTAACTTTTACAAGACATCAAGTCTTTTTAGTCCAAAACTATCCCATTTCTCCCTGCTCTTTCAAACAGGTCTGACGCCTGCCACCGTAGAAATGACATTACAATATTTGTCTCTTGTATAGACTTCAATTTATAGTAAGGTCTATTCTGCAGGGCTCAGCATCCCACTGGGGAAGAGACGCTTTCTTAAGGTATATTTCAAGCTCCAGAATCCTGTAAGTCTGACCTGAAAGATAAAGATTTTAGCACAAGCATCTCTAAGTAAAATACTTTCCAATCCTCTACTATGGAGAGGCAGGAAGACTAATAATTACAGTATTTTTGTCAAAGTAAATAAACTTAATCGATCAAAATTTCTTATACCGTATAACCAAACTCAGGATCTGCAGTATAAACCGTTGGTCTGTGATTTTAAGGCATAGGTTTAGCAATGACGTGCTCATCGGATCGTCTCCCACAGTTACCTCCGTGAAGCAGGGACCTGAGTCCCATTATCCAGATGAGGAACTAGAGTTTGACAGAGGTTACACTGCAGCGAGTGACAGACCTGGAGCTAAAACCCCCTCTGTCTGCAGAGGTTGAGCTCTTCCTCCCCAGAGCCTGTGCGTTTGCCACATAATTTTCCTACTTTGAACTTTGCTGTCCCTCCACCTGTAATGCTGGCACAGCCCCAAACACCATGCTCCCTAGACAGCACAGCAAATATCTCTGGCAAATCAATTAGTTCCATCATAGCTCACTGGATGATAGTAACCAATATGATTCAGACAAGCAAACGGTATTTTTAGTCCTTATTCATAAAATTAAAAACCTCGAGTCTTCCGAGACCATTTTTTAAAAAGAAACGGTTCACAAAGGACCATGTCTATGAGTATGAGATAGTCGTAAATGTGAAGGTAGAAAGGCAGCTAGGAGAATTTTTTCATAACCTAAAAACTATGCTGTGCATTTTCAAAACCCGTTGCTACTGAGGTTTTCAAAATAAAACTTCAATTTGTATGTGTGTGTATGTATTGCTGTGCATGTGTGTGTGTGGGTGTGTGTGCATGTGTGGTTAGATGCACAAGAGGCCAGAGGCTGATGTCAAGTTCTTTTCCATTCTCTTTTCACCCCATGTTTTTTGAGACATGGTCTCTCACTGATCTGGAAATGGGACAATATGACTAAGACAGTCAGGCAGCCCCAGGGATCATCTCATCTGTATCTCAGCCCTGGGACTACTGGGTCATGCTTCTGGAGTGGATGGATGCTAGGAATTAAACGTAGGTCCTTGGGTTTCTACGGCAGGCACATTACCAACTGAGCCGTCTCCCTAGCCCTTAAAATAAATCTAAGAATATAGACAAAAAGTACACTGTTAAATCATCAACTGTTTCAGCACTGAGAAATGGCTACTAATTTTAATACTTTAAAAGACACCACTTTGGCTCTGTGGCACAATGGTAGCAGCATACTGGATTTCCACCACCTTTTATTACAAAACGCTACTTTTTCTTGGTGCTAGGACTTGAACTCAGGGACTTGCTAGGCAGTTCTCTAACTCTGAGCTACACTCTCAGCCCTAAATACTACCTGGAGAATGACACAGAAGCCTTCATGGCTAAAGCCTTTAAACCTAAATAATAAAAAGTTTGTATGTTTTATAACTTTAAAAACTTATAAAGGGGGCTGGGGATTTAGCTCAGTGGTAGAGCGCTTACCTAGGAAGCGCAAGGCCCTGGGTTCGGTCCCCAGCTCCGAAAAAAAGAACCAAAAAAAAAAAAAAAAACTTATAAAGGTTTTAACTTTGAAACCTAACATTGTAAGCCAGCATCCAAGATTATAACACAGATTTTTCTGAAGATGTATATTTGCAAACATCAGACAAATGTGATGTAAGATATTTCATTAAATAGCCATTGTGCACCACTTCAGTGACCATTATAAAATTGGTCGGAGCCTATGTCAATGTGCATTCTCAAGACCATAGAGTACTTAGTTAACAAATATAGATAAATCATAGGGCATCCATTTGTATTGTCCTCTATTCTAATATGAATCAGCAAATATAAGCCTGGGTCAAAACAGAATGAAAATTCTCTTTCAGAATAGGGATCATGTTTCCTTAACTCATCTTGAAATTGTCTCAACTCCAAAACATGTGTTCTGAATTGGGCAGATTTTTTTGCTAGATCTTGAGCACTTAGAAACAACAAATGAATCTGAAATCAATATGTATTGCTAGCTACCAAAACAAACAAATAATTTAACAGTAATATGACTATGGTGGTGGTGGTGGTGGTAGTGGTGATGGTGATGGTGGTGATGGTGATGGTGGTGGTGGTGGTGATGATGATGATGATGATAATGTGCAGAAGATATAAGCACTAAATAGTTCATGGTAGCTAATTAGCCTATTTTTGGTGACTTGAAAACAACAAATCTCATGAAAAAACTTAGAAAAAAAACATGTCTTTTTTTGTTTATCTAGAGTCTAACGAAAGCACTAACATGAATTACATATTCATATTCTCCCTACAAGCAGGATGAAAATAGCATAAACATCCATTGGGACATCATTAGAGCTGAATCAAATAGCAAACTCAAAACTAAAAATCAACTGTCACATAAAACGTATCTAACTGAAACCAAAGCGGCCCATGAATTGTTTTGCAAACATATGAAGTTTAATCCTGCTCAATTGGGGGACCCCGGGAGGGGGGGTGTGTGTGTGACAAAACTCGGAGGCTGTCTGGGCACTGGGACCTGGAAACTTAAAACCAGCTGGGAACAGGAAAGCCAGAAGGAGATTTCTTCAAAACCACCTACACAGGGACTGTCTTCCTGCTCCAGGACGGCCTGTGGAAACGGGCTTCCTGCCCAAGCCCGAGCAGCAGCACGTGATGTCCACGGAAAACTGTGAAGCCAGCCAAATTCCCACCCACAGCAGCATCTGTCCTCAGAACCCTAACAAGCCACAGAAAGCAACAGAGTCGCCTGTGATGGCAGAAGAAACGCTGACCATCTTGTTTGTAAAAGGCAACCTTCAGCTACTTTGCAGAGATGCGACCAGGCAGTCTAGGAGAATCACGGGTGCAAGAGAGCCAGCGCGGCGAATTTCATCTGGAAAGGAGACGTGAGGTCGAAAACACTGAGCGCTTCTTAAGTATACATGGGAAGACGAGCATAGCATGTTAAGAAACGATTGCAAAGAGAAGAAATAATGTGACAAATAAAACCTATTTCAGAGCAAGTGGAGAAGTAAAACGTAAATAATTGAGCAGTTACCAACTAAAATTGAACCTTATCTGTCCATGATCATTAATGAATGTTATTATAATGTACTATTCTCCAGAGAGAGAGTTTAACCATCTTGAATGCAAATCTTTCTAAAGTCTATTGCACATTGCTTTGACCTCTTCAACGTGATTCTTAGAAGCATGTGAAAGAAAGCACTAGCCGGGCAGTGCTGGCACTGAACTTTACTCCCAGCACTGAGGAGGCAGAGGCAGAGAGATCTCTGAATTCGAGGCCAACCTGGTCTACAGAGTAAGTTCCAGGTCAGCCTGGGCTACACAGAGAAATCTTGTATTGAAAAACCAAACAAATGATAACAAAACAACAACAATAACAACACACACACACACACACACAGAGAGACAGACAGAGAGACACTCTGGACACTGGACACACTGGACACTGATTTACAAATGCCAATTGAGAACTCATGCTCAATTCACTCATTAGAATCAAGTGAGAAACATCAAATGCAGAGAAGAAACCTGATATTTGTAAAAAAAAAAAAAAGGGGGGGGGTAAGGCCTACAATTTTAAGCAAAACAAAACAAAATAAAAAAAAAACAAAAAAAACCTTCTCAGGTGATTGATCCACAGTTCATTTCAGGAAGCAAGGGTATAGCAGAAGTCTTGCCTGGTCAGCTATGCTCAGCTTCTGTCTTTTCAGACACCTATGCATGCATTCAGTGCTTGCTTACTGAGAATCTAGCATGTCCTAACTCGAGCATGCGGTCTTAGTCCATTCGGGCTGTCTTAACCAAATGTCGTACACTAAGTAGCTTGACACAATAGAAATTTGGGCTTGGAGAGGCAGCTCAGAGGTTTAGGAGCAATGCCTGCTCTTCCAGAGGACCTGGATTCAGTTCCCAGCACCCACATGGTAGCTTACAACCATCTGTGACTCCAGTTAAAGTCGGCGTTCTGGAATCTGTGGGCACCACATGCACACATGCATATGGTCCACAGAGATGTAGGCAAAACCCATTCATACAAAATAAAAACGTAAGTAATTGCCGTCTCGGAGGCTTACTGCTTCCAACTGCTAACCTAGACCTAATCCTGGCAGCATCCAGCCTCTGCACAATCTAATCCAGGCCTAGAATGTGTTCATCCTCTGAGACTTGCTGCTGAATAAGCTCGCCCTTTCTAGTTCTTTCTGAACTCTGGCTTCTCTCGGCTTCTCCCTGAATTTCTCTGCTTGGCCTCAAACTAACTCTGGCAGTTTGTTCTGATCTTCTGGTTCCTTCTTATTCCCTGGCTTCAACAGCCTCTGCTGCACCAACTGCACAGAGCTGAACTCAATTCCAGTGCCTCCTGGTCTGGCTGACTGACTGACTGACTGACTGACTGACTGACTGACTGACTGACTGGCTGGCTGGCTGGCTGGCTGGCTGGCTGGCTGACTGGCTGACTGGCTGACTGACTGACTGACTGACTGACTGACTGACTGACTGACTGACTGGCTAGCTGGCTGGCTGGCTGGCTGGCTGACTGACTGACTGACTGACTGACTGACTGACTGACTGGCTAGCTGGCTGGCTGGCTGGCTGGCTGGCTGGCTGACTGATTGTCTGGCTGGCTGGCTGGCTGGCTGGCTGACTGACTGACTGACTGTCTGTCTGTCTGACTGACTGGCTGGCTGACTGACTGACTGACTGACTGGCTGGCTGGCTGGCTGGCTGGCTGACTGACTGACTGACTGGCTGGCTGGCTGGCTGGCTGGCTGGCTGGCTGGCTGGCTGGCTGGCTGGCTGACTGACTGACTGACGGCTGCCTGGTTGGCTGGCTGGCTGGCTGGCTGGCTGACTGACTGACTGGCTGACTGACTGGCTGACTCCTGAATTACAGTGTATACCACCACTCCCGGATCTGAGGTTTTCTGTACCAACAAACTGCTCTGTACTAGGCTGGCTTTGAACTCTACTTGAACTTTGAACTGGCTTTGAGATCTACTTGGCCCTCTCTACTAGGATTAAAGGTGTATTTGTTTTCCAGTCAAAGTGGCCATGGTGCTGGACTAAAATTCTTCTACAATCCCATGTTTTAACTCAGAGACGGACATCTTTCTGTTCCTTCAATATGGCAGAAGGAGCAAAGGAATTCTCTGCTGTCTCTCTTCTAAGGATAATTCTTTGGTGCTTCTGCAGTAAAAGACACATTACATATTATAGTACATTTATATGTAATTACGTATTACAGATACATACATTTCAACATAGGAATTTGGGGTACGGACATGTGAACATGTGAAGTAACACCTAATATGCATGCTGTAACAAACGAAGATGGAGAAAACATAATTATCACAGAATTCCCGTTGAACAAGAGGGGAGATATAAGTACACAATTAGAATATGAAGAGGTCACCTTAACAGGAGCAGCAGGGAAAGAGCGTCTTACTTAACCTGGGGTTCTCGATGACCTATTGGTCAAGTGAAGTTGGAGGGAGAATGATGGGCAGGGAATTAGGACCCGAAGGTAGAGGTGAGGAAAAGATAATCATATTTCAAGGTTTATCGTTCAGCCAGGGGAAAAGTGTGGGAATACACGGTTATCACTGTCATATTTGCAAAATGATTCTCTGGTAAGTGGCATGTGGTTTGATAGCAGCGGCGGCGGCGGCATCGGTGTTGTTGTTGTGGCTGGTGGTGGTTTTCTTTGTTTCTTCTTTAAGGCAGGCTCTCACTATAGACCCCAAGCTTGCCTGAATTTGAAATACACACCATGCTCTCCCAAGTGCTGGGATTGCAGACATACAAGACCACACCCATCCTGGAATGGAGATTTAAGAAATAGATGGAAAAGTATGAGCTACGAATCCATGGAAGAGCTGAGATGAGGTCCCCAACACATATACAGCAGAGGACTCTGGGGTCTGGGTTCAGACAGAGAAGATGCATC
Organism: Rattus norvegicus; assembly: GCF_021556685.1. Classification (NCBI taxonomy): domain Eukaryota; kingdom Metazoa; phylum Chordata; class Mammalia; order Rodentia; family Muridae; genus Rattus; species Rattus norvegicus. The sequence continues at coordinate 218,565,285 of NC_141535.1, read as the reverse complement.
TAACCCTCAAGGGACTGGAGGCCCCGGGGACTTTAGGTGTCTGGCGGGGTGGGTGGGGTGGGGACATCCTCGTAGAGATGGGGTTGGGGAGGAGGTATGGGATGTGGAACGATAGGAGGGTGGACTGGGAGGGGAATAAAATCTTGAGCGTAAAAATAGATAGATAGATAGATAGATAGATAGATAGATAGATAGATAGATAGATAGACAGACAGATAGACAGATAGACAGATAGATGACAGATAGATTTTTTTCCTTTTTTCTTTTTTTTTGGGGGGGGGGGGGGCTGGGGACCGAACCCAGGGCCTTGCGCTTCCTAGGCAAGCGCTCTACCACTGAGCCAAATCCCCAACCCCCGACAGATAGATTTTTTTTAAAAAAAAAATTCAAAAAAGAAAGAATTCATGGAAGGACTCTAGGCAAGGCCAGGGAGAGTAGTTACAGTGAGAAGCAAGAAGCGTGGGTTGGGTAAGGAAAATAGGTGTGTCAGGGATGGCACACTCCCTCTCATCTGGAGTTAGTCGTTTATCCTTTCCAAGTGTCCTTTATGCAATTTAAAGCCCAGATGGCCTCCAAGGGAACGTCTAACTGCAAAAGCTATGAAACATTAGAGCACCAGTTGCTGTTGTTGTTGTCGTTATTGTTGTATTATTCAGTGATGGCCTGAAAGTCTTTCGAAGTTTGTCCCTATTGTAAGTGGCTCCTAGACAATGCAATTCACATACTATCCTAAAGCACCTTTAAATTTCCACTTTGTGCTAACTTGAGAAACACAACTGCAGCCTCGGACAGGACAATATCCTGCCTACAGCAACACCGCCCACCCCCAACCCCTTCCAGCCTTGCCATTTCAGCCCTGGGCTGTAGGGGTGAGTAATCCCCCTGCTTTTGAACTGCATAGCAGTCCATTTGCAAGACCCAGTGAGACTCGAGTTGGGATTTACCCTCCGAGGCCCAAATGCTTTATGAGCTCCGTTAGAATTTTTAAAATGAGAACAAAGGCTCCTTAATAGTCTTTGTGTCCCTTCACATAAATCACCCCCTACAGTGCCATACAGTCCAAACATCACCTGCCATCTTTGTGCATCCTGAGAGACTGCATTTACAGTGTATAAGTAGACTCCCTCTGAGAACCTAGGAAGCACTTATTTCTAAGTGGTTGAACTAATTAATACTCAGGAGATTCTAGAGTCACTTAGAAGGCCTTAGTGTAGTCCCTTGTTCTTAACTGTGTTCTAGGTTATTAAGATTTGGAGCTATGGAAGAGCAAGATGAGAAGGAAGAACAGAAAATACCTCAAGTATAATTTGATAAAAGGGGCAGCTATACAAGAAAATACACGTCGAATGTGCCTCTTCTCAGAGGACTTAAAACCTGTAAGATTCTGCAGATAATCCTATAGGAATGTTTTTATTCTTTTTTAGATTTTTTTTCTTTTATTCTATGTGTATGAGTGTTTTGCCTGCCTGTATGTCTGTGTACCATGTGTGTGCTGTGCTTGGTGCCCGTGGAGGTCAGAATGGAGTGTCAGGTCCTCTGGAATTAGGGTTGCAGATGTTTGGAAGCCACCTTGTGGGGCTGGGATCTTACCCCAGGTCCTACATTTCTCCAGTTATAGGAATAATGTTGAGAAATATGTCTGCTCTTCAATTATATTGCCTTCCCTGATGATTATATCACACAAAGAAACAAGTTAAAGCTAAATAGTATATTGTAGGTGACAGATTGTGCCATTTGGGACATCCTGAGTGATTTTGACCTTGCTTAGCTGTCAATGTTTGAGGGCTATAGCTCATCCACACATTTCAAGGCCATCCATGGGGGCGCTGTCCTCATCCCTTACAGGCCGTATCATGTGATGGCACTACATTGCCCATCACGTTTCAACAGGTCAGTTGTGGGGAGCATCTGAGACCATAGCAGCAATGGACCAATGCTCATGTGTCTCCTGCCATCAAGTCTTCTTTCCCCAGTTCTCACAGACATCTTATGCAGCATGCCATGTGCTATCAATAATCAGTACCCAATATGAAATCCATTCATCTCCCTGGATCCAGACTTAACCTCCACAGAACCACATTGTCACATGCCATTTGCAGTCTGCTTTCTTGCCCAGTTAGAATACAACTTCCATAAATCCCTTTGCTTTTCTTTTTCTGGAGCTGGGGACCGAACCCAGGGCCTTGCGCTTGCTAGGCAAGCACTCTACCACTGAGCTAAATCCCCAACCCCATAAATCCCTTTTCAGTGTCTCAAGTTCCTTTATAACTCAACCGAAGTCCAACCCCATTTTATATAACTTAAGATTTCCCTTTTACAATTAAAAAAAAAACCCAAGTTTTCCTTCATGCTTTTGGTTCCACTGCTATAATACTAATGCCGACTGATGTGGTTTGGGTATAAACTTAGATGTCAATAATGCTCTAAGCATTGCAAATAAGAAGATAGAAGCCTAGTGGGTCAAAAATTCAGACACAGCCAAGACTTAAAATCTCTAGCCCCTAATACTATACTACCTCCACTCTCCTAGATCCTTCGACAGTGTTCCCTGGAAACGGCAGCGCTCTTCTTAGAAGTCTACGGGTTTGTTTTTTTTTCATGTGTACGTACACTTAGAGCAGCAGACTTACTCAGGGAGCTCACACCCAGGAAAGCAAGCACATAAAAACATTAACTAGACCATGTGGTCTAGCGCTACGGTTATTCAGCTACTCTTACGACGCTCCTGAAGGCAGAGTTGGTTTGTTTTAATATAGGAGTAAAAGAGCATGAGGCCTACTATTGGCTGGACAAAAATGACAGCCTTAAAATTATGTGTCTTCTAATTATAATAGGACAAATTATATATGCACTAAGGTATTTTAAAGACTATTTTTTTTTTTGCAGTGGAGGAGGATGGAAAAACGCAACTTTAGATGGCTTAATTACTAGAGACAAAGGAAGAAGGATCATGAGGAAATTGCTTCTATTCTCTGACTTTTTAAGAACTAAGCTCTCTAATGAGAACAATTTAATTCTAATTATAATAAGCGTGGTGAACAGTAGCCAAAACAGGCCTGGATCTAGAAGCACAGAAAGTACAAAAGTCAAGAAAGTATGAGAGCAAGAAGATGCTTTTTGAAACATCTACTGCTCGTTTCTTTCTGATGATGAAAGCCAGAAGCAGACATTCTAAATGAGCTATCCAAACTTCCCCACAGGCCAATCATCAAAGAGCTATTCTTTCTCCTATACCCCAGAGTTTCTCATTCTGACTCTTTCAGTACTTGATGAAAAGCCAATCAACCCAACCTGGCTCATGAGGGAGCCCAGGAGGTGACACTATGCCAACAGATTTGCCGGCTAACATCACTGATAGGAAGTACACAGCGATAACTCTAACTTACAGAGCAGCTAGCTTGGCTTACAAAGCGCACTGGTCAGCTGTCAGTTCCGTTGGGTTGACTCCAATCTTGGATGCTATATGGTTCTCCTGCCATCCTATTGCTCATCAGTCACCTGCACAAGAAATCGTCCTTCTGGTTACACAAACCAAAGGTCCAGAGTTGAATTTCACTGGTCCTAACTGGCCTGGGTTGGGTTATGTGCCAATTTTCAACCCAGCCACAGCACAGCCACTGAAGATGAGGAACAGTGAAATATATTTGAATATTTAGTCAATATCATATTCTTCCCTGCTGGGTCCAGGAGTTAGTTCCCTGACACTGAAATCATAGATCAAGTATTGGCAAATAAAATTTTAACAGTTGGAACATTCTTAATAAAGCATGTGCATCCCGCTGCTTCCTGGTCGTGATAAATATGTTTTGCCTTAAAAGAAAGCAAAATAAGAGGTAGATAGCGATGGCAAAATACCAGTATCTACCTTTGAGCAGCAACTGGGAGACTAGAGATTAAGAGAAAATAAAAGCTATGTAAATTAAAATGATTATTTTGTGTATAATTAATTAATGCTGGCAATTAATATGGTGGCAATTATTCCTTAGCCAGCTTTTTCCCAAATAACAGCACAGAGACGTTTTAATATTTCAAAGCCTTAAGCCTTAGCTGGGCAGACTCTGAACCAGCTCATCTGGGTTAACCTGACCACCTAGCCCCATCCAGCCACACGGCTAGCTACACCTTTCAGGGCCACACTTCTGTCTTCTCTCATGTCTCTTGAAGAAAAAGCTTTCTCTTTCTTTTCTTCCTCCTTCCCCTCCCCCTCTGCCTCTGCCTCCATGGCCTCCTCCTCCTTCTTCCAAGATCTCCCTCCCAGGAAGTCCCATCTTCCACTTCCTGCCTAGTTAATTGGCCATTAGATTTTTTATTAGAGCTAATCAGAGAATGCCTTAGGTAGGGAAGGAAGGATGGAGACACAATTTCACGCAGCGTATCGCAACAAAACTACTTTTGAAAGAACCCCCCAAAGGGGCAGCAAGATGGTTCCAGGAAGCCTGATAGCCTGAGTTCAATCCTTGGAACCTATATTAAGAAAAAAAAAAAAAACCAGGGTTGGGGATTTAGCTCAGTGGTAGAGCGCTTGCCTAGGAAGCCCAAGGCCCTGGGTTCGGTCCCCAGCTCCGGAAAAAAAAAAAAAAAAAAAAAAGAGAGAAAGTGCAAACATAAAGCCTTTAAAAAAAAAAGAAAAAAAAAACCCACAAATTTCACTTAGACTCGCACATACATGCATGCAGAATGCATGCTCTCACATACACACCTGCACACATGCACACACGTGAACGTGTGCTAAAAAAATTAATAACTAAGTGTTTTTAAATTTTCAAGCTACTGTCTTGAGGGGAGAAAAAACGTTTCGTTTGATCTCTTGTACATCAGGAATTAACTTGGCTCAGTGGGCAGAGGAGATACAAATCAGAGTTAGAAGGTAGGCGCTGCTGGCAAGTGCCTCGGCAAGCCGCGAAGCATGTCCTCACACCTGAAGGCCTGCGTTTATCCCCGAGAACCCACGTGGTGGAAGGAGAGAAGCAACTCCCACAAACTGTTCTCTGACCCCTGCGACTGGATTTAGGAACCTGCCCCCATAAACAAGCAAATAAATAAATGTAAATTAAAGTTCTAAAGTCAATGGGTGGAAACAACTTGCTAGCAGTTTGAGTTATCCAGTAATTAAGCAGAGGGCGTGAGGTAATAGTGGGTTCGCCATAGCAGGCCGCTGTCCTACCTTGCCATCTATTGCTGTGATAAGACACAGACCAAAACCAACATAGAGGAAGAAAGAGTTTATTTCGCCTTACAATTCCTAGATCACAACCCATCATGGAGGGAATTCAGGGCAGGAGTTTAAGGTAGGAACCTGGAGGCAGGAACCGAAGAAGAGTCCATGGAGGAACACCGCTTACTGTCTTGCTCTCTATGGCTTCCTCGACTGACTTTCTTATACAGATCAGGACCACCTGTCTCCCACAGTGGGCGTGGCCTGCCCACATCAATCCCTAAGTGAAAAAAAATGCCCCAGAAAAATGCACACAGATCAATGTGATGATGCCAGTTTTTCAAGTAAGGTTCCCTCTTCCCAGTCAATCTAGTTTATGTTAGGATGACAAAAAAAAAAAAAAAAAAAAAAATCTAACTAGCACAGAAGTCTTCAAGTAGAGTAAGGGTGACCACCTGTTAGGAGTGTCACAGAAGGACTCCAACATTGTGTGTGGAGATGTGTTCAAAGCTGCCTCTTAAATTCCTTTCCAGCTCTGATTCTAAATTATTGAGACTAGCATGAATAAAAGATCCAAGCCCACTCACGAACTAAATTATTCAACAAACGGCCATAGAGCTTTCAGCAGCGACGTTGAGTCTACTTGACTTTGGGTGACAGCAATTCTGCTTTACAAGGAAAGCAGATACGGATCTTTGACAACACTCAAATCAAAACATTAAAATTAATTTTATAAGAAAGCACCATCCATAGTCACATTCTCTGAGGGGGAAAAAAAAAAACACAGCACACTTTAAAATTCTGTTTGGAATTTGATCTATTTGTCCTCAGAATTTCATATCTGAAATTTTTAATACCTAAACTGAGCAGAGCTGAAAGTCCTTTACTACTGTTTTCTGCCTCGATCCTGGGGTGCAAGACACCAGAGTCGCTCTACTACTCTCAGTCCGAAGTGACTTCTCTTGTTCCTTTGCTTTAGATTCCCTTTGTTGGTTTTGAAAATGTTCTCAATATCTATGGTAGCCAAGACAGGCCTGAAACTCACTGTCTAGGCTCAGCTGGCCTTCAGCCCTCCATCTTCCTGCCTTATGTTATACTTTAAAATGTTCACCATAAAACTTCACCTTAGACTGAATGTAGTTCTACTTGGACATCTTTAAACAAACAACGTTTAAAATATTATCCAACTTTTATTTTTAACAAACAATACTTACATGCAACTCAAGAGGCAATGATATATCACAGATGTGGTAACATAGAATACTATGTCAAGTTAATCGACATATCCAGAGCCTCAATGGCTTACTGCTTTTTAGAACTAGAACATTTTCAATGTCTGCATTCAGCAACTTTGAAGTACATAATGGAGTGTTATTAACTATGGGACTATAGTGACCACAGGGCACAAGTGGAAAGTTTATTCTCCCTATCTAATGGCAACTTTGTTCCCTTTGAATAGCTTCCCCTTTGTCCAGGGCACACCCTTTTGAATTGGTTCCTATCCGGCCTTAGCGATACAGATACCTTTATAGCTGAGTGTGTACCGTCCTAAGAATGCTCTTAGTTTGCCAAGCTATCTCCCTAAAGCATTATCTATGTTTTAAGGACACAGACAGATGCTGAGTGGTAGTTTGTAATTGGTTCCTTTCCTTTTTCCTTTTCCTTCTCTCTTTTTTCTCTCTCTTCCTCCCCCTTTTCTCCCTCTCCCCCTGCCCCTTTCTCTTCCGTTCCCCCTCCCTCCTGCTCCCTTCATGAGTTTGATAGCTTTCTCATGCTTGCCCCTCCTCCACCCCCCCCCCCATGACAACATTTCTACTTCGAGGAAACAAATCCACAGGCTGCTGAGCAAACACACCAGAGGAAAGAAAGAGAAGAGAGGGTGTGAATGAATTCCAAGAGCAGGACAAATTGTCTTCCGCAGTGGACTAACTGGGACGGTTAATCTGCACCGTGTACTGCTCTTCTGATTTGCTTGCTGTTGCTATGGTAGACAGTATGACTAAGGGCAACTTGTGGAGGAAAGGGTTTATTTGACATTCAGGTCACAGTAGACCTTTGAAGGAAATTGAGGCAGGAGTTCGAGGCAGGAACTGAAGCAGAGACCTGAGGATTGCCGCTTTCTGGTTTTCTTATACTGGCTTGCAGCCGTTTTCTTACACAGCCCAGACCCACCTGCCCAGAGATGACACCCACCACACACAGTGGACTGGATCCTCCATCAAGCAGAAATTGAGAAATGCCTCATAGAGTTGCCGCGCACACAGACCAATCTGATGCAAGAAATTCAATGGTAATTTTCTCTTCTCAAGATTGTGTAGGTTGTGTCAAGTTGACAACAGCTGGAAAGATGGGCGAATGAATCTGGTGGAGAAGCATTAAAAGAAAGGTATAAAGGGGTGACAGTGTGATATAAAGTCACTGTTAGAGCAACTGCACAGGCCATGCTGTGCTACCCAGGACACTCTGTAGACAAGTGCACTGTGCCACTTAATTCCTGGGGAACAGGCAAGTATACTAGAAAAAAAAATTGCAGTTTGACATGTTGTAGTTGCCTAGGTAATAACAATCTTAGATTTCCCACAGGCAAATGGCTGATAGCTTTCTTTAGATGTTACTCATATGGCTCAGAGAGTAAAAATAGCCCACTTTTCCCATAAAATGCACTTGAAAGTGTATGATCTTGGATTTAATCTGAATAATGTCTTTAATGTCTTGTGTAGATACTATTATTAGATTTGTAGCAATTCGACAAATTCTCTGGGTCTCTAAGAAAAACAATTTCTTGGGAACAAAAGCATATCGTTTGCAAAATAAAAAAAAAAAAAACCAAAAACAAAGTAAACAAGTGTGAACCATAGAAAAAGACTACTGACATAGAACTCTGACCAGGCCTTGGTAAAAGTTTTAATTTTATTTTACTTTGCCCAAGAGAAGGATGTGAGAATGTGGTATTAAAAGGCAAAGTTTCCTGAGAGTAGGGCTACCTGTCTTAGCTCAATATCTCCTAGGCTTCAGTAATGACCTACTGAAACACTAAATGACAACACTTCTCAAAGAATTAAGGAGCCTCTGTCAGCCTCCATAGCATATACAGGCTCAGGCCTCTAGAGGTAGATGCAGGAGAGACTTGAGTGCAGGCCAGCTGGTGTTTCTGAAGCAGGACCTTGCCTTGGAAAAGGAGGAGGAAGAGAAGCAATGACCATTAAGAGAAAACCAGACAGCAAGTTCTAAAGGACTCGGGCGCTGAACGGGCTAAGCTCTGGATGCCGTTTGAGCTCTCACAGATGCAAGCAGCTTCCCTTCATTCTGCCTAGTGGACCAATGAGTAGCTGTTGGACTCTCTGCACTAATGCAAGCATTCTAAGGAGGGACACAAATGTCTTAAGTTCAGAGAACTGGCAGAAAAGGCTAATGTTCCCTGCTCCTAGAGTTGGTTTTTCTTAAAGATCGTTTATAGGGAACGATAGTCAAAAGGAAATTTCAAAACTGAAATGAAATGTTGCCATTAGACAAAAAGAATGAGAATGTATATAATCAGAAGCCAACATCACCCTGTTTGGAAAGAAGAACGTGTCTAGTGAGAAAAGCTGGGAGAACAAGAGAGAGTACTTGCTCATATTCACACACACACACACACACACACACACACACACACACACACATACACACAGACACACAGACACATACACATAGACACATACACACAGACACACACATACAAACATATACAGATACAAGCACACACACACACAGACACACACACACACACACACACACACACACACACACACACACACCATTACTCTCTTGTCCTCTCAGCCTTTCCCACAGATGCTTTCCTCTTTCTGTTTATAAACATAGAACATGGAGCTGGAGAGATGGCTCAGTGGTTAAGAGCACTGACTGCTCTTCCAGAGTTCCTGAGTTCAATTCCCAGCAACCACATGGTGGCTCACAACCATCTGTAATGGGACCTGATGCCCTCTTCTGGTGTGTCTGAAGACAATGACAGTTTACAGTGTACTTATAAACATAGAACATTTATTACTGTCATCTAAGATTTTAAAGACAGACATTAAGCCAGATTCTTTTTTCTAATTTGTGATGTCCAAAAGCATATCTTTCTAGTCCCCGGGGAGAGCACATGTTTGGCAGAGACCATTAAAGAGGATTTGTGAGACGCCGGGTAAGATAGAAACTGGGTTACACCACAAACTGTAACAGTTAGACCGTGTGTAAGAAATGATGTTTGCATGTAGTACTGAGTACACAAGAGGGAGCGTGTGAGGTGTGAGCAAAGTATAGACAAGCTCCTGACGACCTCAAACAAAACCGCTGTTTAAAATAAGCCTGTGAATTCCTGCCAATTAAGTCTTTAGCTAGGCCTGAAGAAATTTTAGGTACCAGTCTTTTCTTTTTTTAAAAGGTTTATGTATTTATTTTACATAAATGAGTACTCTGATGTACACCTGCATAACCAGGAGAGGGCATCAGATGCCACCATCTGATTGTGAGTCACCATCTGATTACTGGGATTTGAACTCAGGACCTCTGGAAGAACAGACAATGCTCTTAACTGCTGGGCCATCTCTCCAGCCCCTGAAGATATTTTAGGAGAGGATTTCCCAAATGACATACTCGTCTCTGGATCTATATGTTAAATATGAAATAACTTCCATTCAGAGTCTGATATACTGCCTACACCATAATCTTTTTCTCAATGCACAGATAAAAGGAAAGCACGAAAATTTGGTATTTTACTTTATGCGCCTCGGTTTACTCTTATAGCAAGAAAAAGAAAAACTGGATTTGTCTTTGTTATCAGTCACTGAGAGTTTTTTTAAAACCATTTCTAGAAATATACACTATGGCAGATAGACCACTAAATGACCCCAGGGCTCCAACAAGCAAGACACACTAGAAAGGAGAGAGAAGTAGGCACAGTCACTCTGAGATGCTTAGGGAGAAGAGGTAAAAGGAGAGAAGCAAGTGACAGAGATCCTGCATTCCCAGCTCAGTACGAGCAGCCAACAACACAGCCAGGCACCGATGAGTGACTGCTGCAGCCTGCGTGGAGGTATACTGTGCGTTTCGGTTGTCTCTCACTCTCCTAAAACCTCACAGACGTGTTCACACCTTCACGTGCACAGCTCTCTCTCACATGGAGTTTCTCATTCTCAGTTGTCCTCTTTATACCGATAGCCTCACACAGACTTTCAGCACCTATGATCTCCCATACTACCCTGTCACAATAGACTCTGGGATACACAGTCTTCCACAATCTGTTGTGTCCAGTTGAGAGTCTCTCACAGGGCACACAATTAGACGCAGGCTTTTATACTAGTCTGTCAGACACAGTCTCATGCATCTAATAGTCTCCTTCACATAATCTCCTGCATGCACTTGGTTATAGTCTGTTGCAATGTTTCTCACACACACTTTCTCACAACACATACCTCTCTGTCTCTCTGTCTTCTGTCTGTCTGTCTCTCTCTCTCTCTCTCACGCACACGCGCGCACACACACACACCACAATATCTAAGTGTGTTGTGTACAGTTACAGACACACAATCACAAACAGGTTCTCACATACATAAATAACCTGTCAGATACAATCTCCCTCATGCACCTATGGTTGTTTTCATATATAATTTCCCTCAAGCAGTCTGTTACAATGTTCCTCACCTCTGACACACTCTCTTCTCTCTCTTTTACACACATACACACACACACACACACACACATCACAGGATACCTGTGTGTTGTGTACAGATAGTTACAGATACACAATTTCACAGAAGATGCCATATACTTTAAAAGCTGTCAGACACATACAACCTCCCTTAGGAACCTATGGCCTCATTCATAGTCTCGGGCACTCACTGCGATAAAGCTACACCTTCCATTGGTTCCACCCCTCCATGGCCCCGCCCCTCCCACCAGATCCCGCCTCCATTGGACCGCGGTCCGCCTGGCCCGGCCCTGACCCGCCCCTCCTCGTAGACCCCGCCCCGGGCCCGCCCCCGAGCTGGGGGTGGGGCGAGCGGCTGACAGGAGGGGCGGGCGGCTCCTGCACTTCTGGCGCCCAGGCCGGCGGGCGCACTTCTAGGGTTCCCGTCTGCGTCGGGAGTCCCGGTGTGGCCAGCGGCAGCCGTGCGGACGGCCAGAGTCGGCGGTGGGATGTGCTCGGCCAGGAAGCTGCTGCGGGGCGGCACCGGCGGCGGGGAGTGCGACGAGGACGGAGCGGCGCCGGCAGGGCGGGCTGAGGAGCGGGAGCCCGGGGCGAGCCCGCTGCGCGGGCGGCCGCAGGACGAGGGCGAGCAGGTGAGCACGGGCCACAGGGTGGCGGCTGGGCACGCGGCGAGCGGTTGACGGGCGGGGCCGGGCTCTGTGGAAATGCCCTCCGGAGCCTCACCTCAAAACACCCGGCAACTTGTGCTACGTGGGCCCTGCTCTCGGATTCTGAGCGCTGCACGCGCCCTGGACGGTGTGGGCTGCCGGCCGGCACTGAGTGTCGGGAAGCCTGGGTCGGTGTCTGGGTAACACCGGGACTCTCCCAGAGCAAGTTTCACAGCACCACTGAGCAGACCTGAACTTCATTTTAGAAGTGAAAAAAAAAAAAAAAAAGAAAAAGAAAAAGAAAATTGCTTTCTGTGGGCACCAAAGCGAAGGAAACTTCAGTAACAGAAACTGGGTTTAAAGTTCTCTGAATTTAATATCATCGAGAATACTAAGGGAAAATTATAACATCAGATACCTGCAAGATTAGACTAGCAGTTGAATGTTAAAATTGAATTCTACGTGGGACGATTTTTTTTTTTTTACAGGCAGTAATTTAGCTACTCAAAAATCCCCCAGATAAGGAGACCTTTAGAAACCACATAAGGAAACCTAGACTTCTGGAATAATCAGTTAGTAATAATACCCGTAACTTGTTCTATAATATCACTAAGTACATTAATAAAACATCTCAACACATTACTTAAGAAACAAAAATAATGGTAATGTGGCCTTGGGGCTTGATCACCATGTGGACCGTAATTGTTCATCTGTGTGACAATATAGGAGCTAGTGACTGGAGCAAATAATTAGTAGCTAGGAGATCTTGCTAATTCCTTTCCGGGTGGAGTTCTTACTTAACTGTACCATGCATGACTCAATAGATAATGTCTTGATTTCCTCTTACTCTTTCTCAACTGGAAAACACAACCATCAACTAAAACTCCCTTTCCAAAAGTAAGTGTATAAGTGGTTGTAATGGCATATGTGAAATCCTTCCTCTAAGCATCTTTGGACCTTACCAACATACAATTGACAATGGACAAGCACCAGGAACTCTAGTCCTACTGACATTGTTAACAGAACTAAGAAAAGGGATGAAACAAAAATTAAATATACATTCTAGAGAGTAGATACCCTATCGCATACCTGCTTCCTCCACTGTACTATGAAATCTCATTTTCCTGTATTCCTTAGACACGTTGTTTGTGTCATCGTATTTTTGCTATATGATTTACCTGTATACTCTTAAGTTCTCACAATCCTGGAAAAAACACTACTGAGATCATATTCACGTGGGAACTTCTTATCAGGAACCTGTCAATGAAATTTAAAAATCCATGCAGTGCCACACAGATAGACCTGTTTCCATACATACAGTATCTGAAAGAGAATTAGAGTTAACTATGAAACATTCTATCTAAGCAGTCATTTTAATTTTTCATCACGGAGCTATTCTCTTGTTCATCGTTTTTGGGTTGGATTTAAGGATACCAGGAGTCCAAAATTAGAAACGCAACAATTCTGGAAAATTGCTTTCTAAGCTATTTAAAATGTATACAGAATTTCCCCATAAAAATCAATGATAGAAACCAGAATGGAAGCAAAACTAGTTAGGTTGATATGAGGCAGTGGCTTTCTGCTTAGTGTGTTGCTTAGTTGCTTTTCCAGAGCCTCAGCCTTCTAGACACTGGGAGGGAACTGAAGGCCACAGCCCTTTGAAATGCCTTCTTCTCTTGGGTGGGGCCAGTGTGGTATGTTCCAGTATCAGCTTTTTGTCAGTTCCTAATCTTACGTGTTCTATCCTGTTCTGTTTCTGTTTCCTTTTCTGATAAGAAGCAGACTGGGTTACATCCCAGCCTACACTCTCCTCATACATCTCTCCGCCACTGCCTTTCTTCTGTGTGGAAGGCCCATTCCCTCAACCTGGAAGACTTGTATAAGCATCTCTACAAAACTTCTCTTTGGCTTGTTGTTGCTAACACACCTGATCAGAACGCACCTTCGTTTTACTTCCTCCTTTGAAACACTGCTGTGGATACAGGTGGAGTATTAATAACTAATATATTTTCAGCACCATACTGTACAGTTTGTCCTTAGCTGAGACTCCAGTGGAGGAAAAGCTGTTAGCATTTCAGCCTGAATCTTTTTCCAGGCAGGAGGATTGACAAAAGCAGTCTTGTTAAAATCAAGAATCCTTAAAAAGGAAGCCTTGAGAAAAAGAAACTGTCCGATTAGAAGTACAAGGCGGGCCTCTACGAGAGCTGAGCAAGAGAGGGAGTAATGTGTGCTGCTGTCCAGGGAGCTGGGGAGTCTAGACGTAGGTATTGATAATTTTGTTCAGGAGAGATAGTCCAAGTACTTGGTTGACAGTGACTGCCTGGTGGTTTTATGGAAGATAATGCCCTGCTGGATAACTGGAAGGCTAAACCTCTGGGTTATTCCATGTCTGTAATGTCAGCGGCATTTGCTTATACAACCTAGATTACAATTCACGATAACATGAGATGTGTTTACAGAAAGCATGGGGCAATCCCATGACCCCCAAACTGACTTTAGAATTATTAATATTAATTTTAAGGTCTTTATGATTATATAAGTAGTATGTACTTCAGAAAATACAAGTGAAGAAAATGAATAGTTGTAAGGAATTATTCCTTGAACTCAGCACTTGGGTTTACTGTATCTCTGTTTTGGCTTCAGTATCCATGCATATATCATGGATACGCTTCAGCAGCGTTTTCTGTCCGATTTATCCTTGGGGGACATACTCTTTTTTAGAAGGGAAAGGAGGAGGAGTGGATCTGGGGAGCAGGGAGGAACTGGGAAGAGAGGAGGGAGAGGAAACTGCAGGATGTAATAGATGAGAGGAGAATAAATAAAAAAGAAAAAGGAAGTTAGCATTATTTCCCCATATTAGAAAAATCCCATGAAAGAATGACTTTCAGAGCTTCCTAATAATAGTCCATTCTCCTAGTAGTGCACACACTTCGGTGGCTTCAAGCTTTCTTTCATAAATAATACCATATAAAAATATGTGCAGTAATCATCACAGTTCTGTGTGAAATAGATTCCTAGAAGTGGGAAAAGTAGAGCCAAGCTCCTGGAAGTGACTTGAAGCATCTCAAAGGGTGCATTCAACAAGTGTCCCACTTTTTGTTGTTTTGCCTTTTCAGACAGTCTCACTGTGCAGCTCTGGCTGGCATGGAACTCAGTATGTGAAACAGGCTATCCTGGAATTCACAGAGATCCCCCTGCTCCCTTTAAAATAACGATGCTTCATTTCTGGTTTTCACCTGTAGCAATGCCTAGAATTTTACAAAGAATGATACTGGCTTAGAAATATAAGTAAAGAAGAAGATGGACTTCCTTGACAATGTGTAACAAAGCTTTTCAAAGGTGACTCAGAAAAAAAATGGGGTAACATATATGTCCTTTCTGAGCAATCATTAGAGATAGGATTTGTGCTGCCATGGGTTTATACTTATAACTGAAGCTTTAGGTGAGTTAATTAACCCTCCTCCATGGGCTTCAGTTTCTTCATTTGTATAATGAGAATGGTAATTATGTCAGCTTCATAGGATGGTGGGCCACACGAATTAATAATGTATGGAAAGTATTCTTAGAGAGGTCCCTAGTGCATTAGCTAGGGCTATGCAAGTGTTAACTGTGGGAGCCAACTGTCAAACCAGAACTGAAAAGAAATGTGACAAGTAGATTTTAAGATTATTTCATACCCACAGTTAAGAGAGACCAGGCGGAGGGCACCCTGTGGCAGCACTCTCAGCTAAGTAGAATCTTTTGCCAACAAAGATTTTGTTGCAAATTTTCAGTAAGAGTCTGACACTTGGCATCTCTTAACAGAACCTCAGGTGGTACAGTACCCCGACCACAGACCACAGTTTGGAAAGGAAGTCGAGGAAATATAAGCACCCTGACCCATAACACTCACTGTGATTGCCTTCGGGGTAGTAGCAGTAATAGATGTTTATAAGGAAGTCATTTCTCGGTTTTTTTCCCCTGGAGTGTATATTTGAATGCTTGGTAAGGAAGAGTTCAAAGGCAGCACAAGCAGACAAGGTAAGGAATACTAGAGCAGAGGAGAACCCAGGTATGTAAACTCTAAAGCCAGTCCTCTTATCTTACATACAGAGTCAGCATCTTGGCGACCAGTCTCTGATAGCTCTGCTGCTTTCCCTTAGATCAAGACTAGGTCTCTGTCTGTGCCCACCTTGCTTAACATCTTTTAAAAGCAGCTTGCAGACAAGGCTGTGTCAATGCTGAGGTTAGATGATCAGTAAGTCTTCTCAGCTGAAGACACTCGTGTTAGGATCTATGTGACACTGTGTTGACACTTTTGGTTGTTGATACATGGGGTAGTTGGCGCTCTCCCGTATCCAGTGCAAGTGTCCAGGACGACTGCTAAACAGTCTGTGATGTAGAACACAGTCCCCTTGGGATGCTTAGTTATGACTGGCAACAGTACTGGATTAAGAAAGAGAATAAACTAGGTTCTGTGCTGCACATTTGTCATGCTAGCCTGGGCTACACAGTGAGTTCAAGGTCAGTGTAGACTGTGCACTGGGTGAGACTGTTTACAGAAGAATGCCTAGAAGATTAGTAAAACCCACATCTGGGTAATCTGCAAGGTCACAAAAGGTTAGAGGTCAATCATAAAGCTCTCCCCTAGATGGATTCATACTGTGATAACATTGGGAGGTGAGGAAAACCCCTTCCTGGATGCCTCTTTTCCACCTCTGGCTGCCTGATGTAAACTGCTCTCTCCCCATGCCCTCTGCACCCCAAGACTGAATCAATGAGCCTAAATGAACCCTTCTCCTGTACGTCAAGGACTTCGGTCAGAGTGATAGAAAGGAACCCATACCACAGCAACGTATCATCTGCCTTAAAATGTCAGCCATGTCAAGATCTACCCAAAAATTCACAGGGAAGGAAGGAGTCAGTGCGGGGAGTAATTACCCTGCTAGTCTGTGTGCCCCACAAAAGAGGCAGAAATAGTTTGCTTCTTGTCTTGAAGAGTTTATTTCCATCAGATAATCCCAATTAAGCCCTTATCTCTGTGTCTCTTCCAGTGAGGCTAACTTACTTTTTTTGATCCTCCACATTCTTTTCTGCCTTTTTCCTACTGGGCTCATTCTTCCATGGCACTTCTCTTCCTTTCTGTTCACCTCTACTATACTCTTTTTTCCATGTTGTCTTTGTTGACATTATTAGGAAACAGCACAGGATTTCTAGTGTGATCATTCTAAGTTTGAAGCCTGGAGTTACTGCTTGATCATCCTGAACCTGATGACCGGTTTCCTCATTTGTAATAGATGTAGTGCTGTCCACCTCTTAAGTGAGACAAAATGTCCACTTCTTACTTTACACAAAATGCCTAGCACACAGTAGGCCTGCAGTACGTATCAGCTCCCTATTTCTACTTCATGCTTTCCCTCTGGCTCAATTTTACTCACCTCAATTAGTCACATTATAGAATTTCATTTTAGTAAATATTATTCTGCAAGATAAATTGTTTTGTAATTCTTCAATGAAATAAACCTTACCAACTTCAATTTGGTTTGTTGGTTTGTTGTTGTTCTTTGAGACAAGGTTTCTCTAAGGAACCTTGGCTGTCCTGGAACTCACTTTGTAGACCAGGCTGGCCTTGAACTCATATATCCACCTGCCTCTGCCTCCGGAGTGCTGAAACTAAAGGCCTTCACCACCACTGCCCAGCTTGTGGGTGTTTTGTTTTGCTTTCCTTTTTAATGAGGATCTTAAGTTGATTTTCCCCTCTTTGTGTGTCACTAATTTTTGACAGGAGCAAAAATAATCCCATATGACATTTTCTCAGTTTCCTACTTAGGAGAAATGATAAAGCAAGATTAAAGGACCGACTAAGACACCACGTCAGGCCGGCTCAGGAGCCTAAGTAGAAACTTTATCTTTGTTTGCGCCGTCCTTGCACCTTAGCCGCCTCTCTTTAGTTTTTGGCCACTCTGGGCTCACAGGCTTCATTCAGTGGCAACCATTTTTCTGTGATGCCCATTAGCCATGGGTGTGCGCGTAAGAGAATTGATAAGACCTTTGAAAACTAGCCTAATTTGAACACAGAAATGGGATTTTCAATGAACTTGATAGAAAATGTATTTTCTACTCTATAATCTAATTTTCTCTTGTATCTAAAGGGCTTTCCTTTTTCCATTTAACATTATTGAGATCTGTGCTTAATCTTGGCACAGGAAGAGGAAATGACCTGCCTTGTTTGTGCCTGTTTTCCTACAGCAGCAACTGCAGCTTATCAGAATTCTGATCAAAAGGAAAACATAACACAAGTATTTTGAACTTAGGAAGAATGGAAAACAAAATCATTAATATCTACTATTGAAACATTCGTAAGAAAATTAAATTCTTGTTATATTTCCTTTGATATTATTTCTCTGCAATACCAGAAGGAATTTCAGGAATTCCCTGTAGAGAAAAATAGGGAATATTATTCATTCTTCTAATTAGTAAAAATTATTTTTAATACCTTTGTTCATATTTTTACCTAAATATATACAGACTTCTCTACAGACGTAGAGAATTTAAATCTGAGGTCTTGCATATTGCCAGACCTGATTCAGAATTTCTCATTCCATAGTTTCCAGAGGTAACTGTTTATATACCAGAAAGTACTCTCACAGTGCTGTGAAGTGAGATACACTGGTGCATCACAGGAAGGTTGCAGGAAACACTGATGTGCATACCAGGCTGAATGTCTCTCAGCTGAACACCTCAAGTCCTCCAAAACTCACATCTATAGTCACAACAGAAAACACAGAAAACCGTGCATTTGTTTACCCTGAGGCAAAGCTTATAAGGTATATTATAAAATGAATACATTTTATATTTAATTCCATCCCCTTTATTTATTGTATCGATTAGTTATATTACAGTGCATTTTACAACATAATGAATATGGCACAGTAATTGTGATGTTTCTGCATGTTTCTGCAATCTCGTAGGGTCAAAGTCTTTAGGCACTCTATGTTTGATTACTGTTGTTAACACTTTGGTTGCTCTCTATCAACCAGGCCATAACCTTGTAGCGGGCTTGTCCTATCCATTTATGTCATACCGAACATGTAATGTTTAGGAAGTTATTACCTGATTGTATTATAGAAAGTTTTCTGCTTTGCTTGTTGTTTCTGTATTTGCTTGCATTCGTTTCCTTGATAGCTTTTTATCCGTTCAGTCAAAGAGTTGGGTGGAGTCACCTGGTCTAGACAGGCATACAAATAAAAATATGTGCAAATTTCTCCTCTAATTAACCTGGTACAATGCATGGGATGAGGGGAGACCATGCATAAAGGAACTAACTAGTCACTCAGGAAATTGGTGGTGCTGTGAGAAAAAGCACAGAAGCTGGCTAGTGGTGGGGGTGGGAGGGATTGCTGTTTAGAATGGGTCAGCACACACAGAAGGGTCCACTGAGGTGATGGTCCACTCAGCTGTGCTTTGCTTTGATTCGGTGGGAGGGGAGAGCCAAATACGAGGTCACCTCTTAGTAAAAGCCAGCGCAGCTCGCCAGTCCAGGTTCTCACACATCCGTTTGCCTCTCTGTGTTACATTACTGTTTTACTCACTTATTTATACTATAGCAAGTTGAAATCCTTCTGAAAAGAACAAAGGATAAGTAAATCATGAATGTTTTAAATTATTATGATCATTGCTGTGTATTTGCGGGGTACACATGATAATGGAGATTAGACAACTATGTGGAGTCAGTATTATCTGTACAGCTTTGTGTAGGTTCTGAGATTGGGCACATATTGCTGGTTTGTGTGGCAAGCATGTTTACTTACATTTCGAGTCATCTCCCTGGCCCCTGGACTTGTATTAATCAGTTTCTCCCCCTTCTTCCTTCCTTCCTTCCTTCCTTCCTTCCTTCCTTCCTTCCTTCCCTTTCTTTCTTTCTTTCTTTCTTTCTTTCTTTCTTTCTTTCTTTCTTACTGCATTTCTTGAGGAGTTGGGGAGATTGCTCAGTGAGTTGTTAAGGGAGTTTGCTGCTGAATTTGGTTTGGTTCGTTCCCACCAGCATACAACATGGGTGACTCACAACTACCTGTGGCCTCAGTGGGCACCTGCAACCATGTGGCATATGTACACACATTTAGGTGTAAATAAGTACACATAAAAGAATAAATCTACTCTAAATACATGTCTTGAATTATACTCATACCTCATAATGCATTTGTTAAAATTTTGTTTTGACAATGCCAACCAACCAGAGCTTCCAGGGACTAAACCACTACCGAAAGTCTATACATGGACTGACCCAGGGCTCCAACTGCATATGTAGCAGAGAATAGCCTTGTTGGGGCATGAGGGGAAGGGGAAGCCCTTGGTCCTGCCAAGGTTGGGACCCCCAGTGCAGGGGAACATAGGGGGGTGGGCGATAAGGGGGATGTATAGGGGGAATACCCATATAGGGGAAGGGGAGGGGAGGGAATGGGGACTTATGGACAGGAAACAGGGAAGGGGAATAACCTTTGAAATGTAAGTAAAGAAATATATCTAACAAAAATTTAAAAAAATTTTTCTGTTTTTAATGCCTGGTTATAACTTTGGCAGTAAAAGTTTTAGAGGTCTGATTCCTTGTTGAGAACAGATATGGATGAGAAAGAAGATATGCTATTTTGAGTAAAGCACATTAACACACACAGCATTTTAAAAAATACTTTGGTACTTTTTGTTGGAATGAGTTCAGAATTTGTTGTCAAAATATCTCTGCCTTCAATCCTGACTGGCTGATTCTTGGGAAGTCCTACAGTGTGTGCTTTAAACTTCAAGAGACTAATAGCACACCAGTTAATTATAGCATCTTTGTGAAGAACAAGTGTCTGACATAAAAACACTGAACAAATAACTAATAAGCAAAGGAAGACAGTAAAAATCAAGTGACATGGATCAAACTTAAATTATAAGAACTTTTTTTCTGAAGAGATGAAAATTTTAAGTAATAATTTTCTCTTGGCCATAATCTGGGTTAAAAATTGAAGCATTCTAAGTGAGTGTGGTGGTGTATGCCTGTAATCTCAGTACCTGGGAGGTGGTGGAGCAGAAGGATTAGGAGGAGTTCAAGGTCGTCCTCGTCTATATAGCAAACTCCCTGGGCTAAACAAGACCCAGTCTCCAAAGTGCATCTTCAATGAGTGAACTGTATAAGCATTAATAATACTGTTAAAGTAAATGGAATCTCTATCAAGAGAAAGTATAAAGAAGTAAGATCACAAGCCAGTAAATTACGTGAGTTGCAATGGATGATCTCAGAAGGAAATGACTAGGCAAATGTGAGGGAAGGATGAAAGGGGAAGATGTCTAGAAAGACCAGCAGAGTTTTCAGTTACACTTCAGATAGTGCCAGCCACTAAGGCACGGTGTGCTGTAGAAAACAACAAATGACAGAGCTTGGCACCGTGCGTGTTGCATTTGGGATTTCAGGGTATCTGCAGGGATGTTGGACTGCAGTTGAAATCTGGAAATCTGAAGAGGTGCATGAGCTTAGAAACAGTTCTCAGAGCTGCAACTCTTATGATTAGGGAGAGAGAGAGGAGCAGTGTTTAAATACGAGGGTCTCTCCCTACCTTTCTTTTCTTTATATGCTAAGCTTGGTGGCAGGGAATTACTGTGGGGACCTCACAGCACTTGCCTTGCTTGTGAAATGCAGTCAATCATTTGTTAAGATGGACCAAATTGACTAAAAAGTCTGTTTATTTTGCAAACTTTCATGATCATCAAATCAAGGATGATGAATCATCAAAGTTAGAGGTTAACAATCAAAGTCACATGGTACTTAGGTACACCAAGAGCCAAGTGTGGGCTAATAAATTGGCAAGTTTATGTAGGCTTGTTTGCCACCAGCAGGGCATAACACAACGTGCATAAAAATGCAGGTGCAAAACTTGCCATGGGGAAATGTTTTAGTTTGGAATATAACTATAAACTGTGATTCTAAGCAGAAAACTTCTTTTTCACAGCACCATCATTCACCTAAAACAGTCAATAGATGCTGATAAAGCCAGCTGATTTTATGTATATGTGCTATTTTTCAAAATGTTTTCCCATAAGAAATGTGGTAAATCTATACTCTTTTTAATTATTCTATTAATCGCTAAGATTAACATACGTAAAGAGTTTCCTATGGCCTACTCACACGCACATATCACTGCACTTGGTTCTTATTTGTTCCTCTCTGACTCCCACTGTCCTCTACCCCTGCAGCTAGCATCTTCTACCTCCTTGAAGATTTCTTCCTCTCCCCTCATGTTCTGTTTTCTACTCTTGAGGCCTACATATATGCATACATGAACACACAAAGTTTTAAATCTAGGTTCCACATATAAGACAGAACAATGTCTTTTTTTTTAGTCTGACTTATTTCTCTTAACATAATGTTTTTTTCCAGTTCCAGCTATTTCCTGTAAATGTCAGTTTTACTTTTCATTTTTCTAATTGCTAAGGATGCTAAACACTTTTTCAAGTTTGTTTTGCCATATACTTTTCCTTTTTTTTTTAAGTGTATTGTCCCATGTATTGACTGATGGTTGGGGTAGGTTTTAAGTTTATTGTCCCATGTATTGACTGATGGTTGGGGTAGGTATTTTAAGTGTGTTGTCCCATGTACTGACTGATGGTTGGGGTAGGTATTTAAGTGTATTGTCCCATGTACTGACTGATGGTTGGGGTAGGTATTTAAGTGTGTTGTCCCATGTACTGACTGATGGTTGGGGTAGGTATTTAAGTGTGTTGTCCCATGTACTGACTGATGGTTGGGGTAGGTATTTAAGTGTATTGTCCCATGTACTGACTGATAGTTGGGGTAGGTATTTAAGTGTGTTGTCCCATGTACTGACTGATGGTTGGGGTAGGTATTTAAGTGTGTTGTCCCATGTATTGACTGATGGTTGGGGTAGGTATTTAACTATTTCAGCTCTTTATATGTCATTGCTGTTGATCCCATCTCGTGTGTAATCAGCAAAGACTTTCCCCTCATCAGATTTCATTTAGAGTCAGCATAGCAGAAACAGCCTGGTACTGGCTATTAAACTTCCTCTTGGAATTATCTTTATTTCATTATTAAAGTTCTGGTAAGTTGTGCTTTTATTTTCAGTTGATTCTATGAAATTTTAAATTGCCTTCTTCATTTCTTCAGTGACCCTTTGGTCATTCAAGAGTGCTTTGTTTGTGTCTCTGGCTTTATATAGTTTCTGTGTTTGTGTGTGTGTGTGTGTGTGTGTGTGTGTGTGTGTGTGTGTGTGTGTGTGTTTATTTGTAATATATGGGGTATGCACTCACATGTGTGGAAACCAGAGGTCCACTTTGGGTGTTAGTGGACCTTAGGACAGTGATCCACCTTGTGTTTTGAGACCAGGTATCTCCTTTGGACCTGGCTTGCCAATCAGGCTAGGCTGGCTGGCCAGAGAGTCCCCAAGTCTCCAAGTCTCCAATGCTGTAGTTACAGGTCTGTCAACTGTACTTGGCTTTCTGGATGGGTGCAGGAGGCCAAACCTGAGTCTCCATGCTTGCACTGCAAGCCTTTACTGAATAGGCAGCTTCCCAGCCTGTCTGTGCTTTCTCTTCCTAAAGCTTTCTATTTTTGTTCCACTGTGACCTGATAAGGTGCAAGAAATTATTTTAATTGTCTTACATTTGTTAGAGCTTGGTTTTTGACCTAGACTTCATTCTGTTTTGAAGGGTCAATCTGTGGCTACTGAGAAAAATGTGTATTCTCTATCTGTTGGGTGGAGTATTCTAAAAATATCTGTTAGTTGTTTGACTTGCTGTAATCCAGCTGACACTTCCTTGTTGTTTTTTTAGTTTTAGTGACCTGACTGGAGGTGAGAATGGCATATGGGACTCACCCGTGTTTTTATATCTAGATCCATTTGACTTTGTTTTTTATCCCTTGTTTGTTTTATGAAATTGGAAACCCCAACATGAGGAGTATACTTTTTATAATTATTATATATTCCTGAGGAGGCTTCCTTTAGCTTTTCTTAGGACTTTTGGGTTAATAATCAAATATCAAAAGGCGTATCAATGCCAGCATGTTTGGGGTTTCCATTCACTTCACAGTTTGTTTCTCAATCTTTAACGTTCTTATGAGAGAGTGTCTCCCTTGTGTGCTGCTTCTTTAAGTATGTTTTTCAGTGCTGGCTTCTAATCAAGAGTTGTCTTTCCTTTGCTTACCTTAATATGTTTTTATTTGTCTGTCCATTTTCAAGGATAACTTTGCTAGAAATAGCAATCTTGGTTGGTAGTTATTTACTTTCTGGGCTTGAAATATAACAATTCCAGGCTTTTCTGGCTTTTAGAATTGCCAAGATATCTGATACTATTCAGATCTTTTTGCCTTTGTGTGTGACTTGTTTTGCTATTACAGGTTTTAAAATGTGTCCTGGATTTTTTAAAGATTCATTTTGTTGTTGTTGTTGTTGTTGTTGTTGTTGTTGTTGTTGTTTGAGACAACATTTCACTATGTAGCTCTGGCTGTTCTGGAACTCAGAGATCTACCTGCTTCTGCCTCGGGAGTGCTGGGATTTAAAGGTGCCACCCTCACCCCCAGTAGATTCTTTTTAAATTTTATGTATATACGTATGTATTTGTGAGTGTCAGGGAGTGGGGAGATTGTCTTGTGGAAGCCAGAAAAGGGCATCAGATACCTTAGAGCTGGTGTTGGGGGGCCACTTAAACCCAACATAAATGAACATAGCCCAAGCACCAGGCCAATCCAGCTGACAACATTTTATTGCAATCAAGCTGATAATGATTTATCAGGGCTGCAGAACAGACTTAGACTTGGGAGCTAAGCTATGACCCTGAAGAGAAATTGCACACCAGATTTAAAGGATGAGCCTACAAAGTGGGAGGGCAGTTAAAGCATTGTCTAACCTTATTTTGCCACAAGGAGTTGAGCAAGGGAGTTTTCACCAATCAGATTAAGGTAGGTTCCTGGGCCTAGGAAGATGAATGTAGCTTGTCCTTGCCAGCAAGATGGAGAAGTTGTCCTTGAGATGTCTAGACTCAGATCTGTTCCCTTACAAGTTGTCCCTGAGAAGTCTCGGACTCAAACAACTGTTTCCTTGTAGTAGAAGCTGTTCAGATATTGAGAAGTCCCCAGCTTTCCTAGGGCCTGGGACCTTGAACTTAGTTTCTCCCTAAGATTAAATGGAGTTTGAAAATTAAATAGTAGTACTTAAAATAAGTCTCTTTTGCTTGTCTCACCACTGGGTAACAAGCAATTGGGTACCACCTTTATATGGGTGCTGGGAACTGAACGGGTATCCCCCGGAAAAACAGCGAGTACTTTTAACCACTGAACCATCTCTCCAGCCCTAGACTTTTATTTTTGATACCTTAAACTATAACATGGTGTGGAGAAATTCTAACTTGGTTATAACTCTTTGGGATTCTACATGATTCTTGTATTTGAATGTTGTATCTTTCTCTAAATTTGGGAGGTTTTCTGCGGAATGGATTAACTGTATCTTAAGTGTTTATCTTCCTTCTGAGGTATGCTTAAGTTTGATCATGTCCCAGAATTTTTAATTACTGAGGTCAGGCTTATTTTTTTCCCTACTGATGTTTTCATGCACTATTCCTTCAACCTTGTCCTGCATTCCTGAGTCTCTCCTCTATCTGTTCCTTCCTGTGCTTGGCCAAGTGTGTTCCGTGTGTTTTTATTTGATTCACTTGTTTCTATTTGGTAGTTTTGGTTTGCTTTATTTCTGGGAGAATAGGTTTGTTGTTGTTTTCTTTCAAAGATCTCAGTTTCTATGCTGAATTCTTTCATTTTGGTAACTTTTTCATCCATACTGCTTATTTTTTCCTTTGTTGCATTTTCCTTCGGTGTTGCTAGCTTTCCTCTCCAGGTGTTGAGCTAAATATGTTTGCTTCTTGTGCCCTCCTCAGATCATTGAGCATTTTACCAGGAAACTACTGAGATTTTCACCAAGCAGTTTGCTTATTGCAGTACCTTTGAGTTAGTACTTGAGGTGTATGATCTTCTGGGAGAATCTTTTTTTCATATTTCTTGAATTCCTGTGTTTCCATGTGAACACTTCCTTGTCTGGCTATCCCTTCTGGGGTTCTGGTGTGGGACCTTGCTGAGTGGATGACTGAGCAGTCTTGGTCCCCAGGACTGCCCACAAGGAGATGATAGTAAACTGCTGTGTCAGCTACACCTGCCCATACAAGGGGAAGAAACACTTAAAATACATCACCCGTGACTGTACAATGCTTGGAAGTGAATGAATGAGAGAAAGGAGGATGACATGGAAAAGGAAGAAGCAGAGAAGCAATGCTAATTAACTGAGAGGAAGAAAGAGTAGTGTGCCATTGGCGGGAAGAAAAAAGAACAAGAGATTGGGGCAGAAAGGAGGAAAATCAAAACCAAGGCATCTCAATGATGAAAATGCCAACACTGCAAATTACATAAATGTAAAAAGGAGTAAAAAGCCCCAAAGCACTGTTACTTGTTGAGGAAGATATAGGGGAATCATGGGTACAAAGACTGAAAACAGCAAGGGGGCTAAGGAAAAGCGATAAAGTGTAAATAATGTTAGACAAATGTATGAAGAGAAATAACAAAAAAAATCAAAACTGTAATATATAATGTTAGAATCCTGTTAAACATTGAGTAAAAATAGGGATAGCAATCATAGGAGTCAGAAAAAGAGAGCCACAAGGTAGTGGAGTTTAAAGCCCAGCGTTGGGAGGCAGGGGCAGCAATTGAACTTGTAGATTCTTTCTGTGACTGGACAAGTGTTGGATATCCACCAGAGCTTTCTTCCTAAAGTAGTTCGCTCACACCTCACCCCTTTCTTTCCATACCAGGGACTGTTACAGCTAATGTTTTGGCTAGAGGGTGTCTTTCAAGTGCATCAGGAATGTGGAAGGCTATCACAGCAGTGAGGTTGGCACAGACATGGGACTATCTTCATCCTTTCGAGCGTTCAGCACTCCATTGGAGTGATGCAGCCTTTGGTATCAAGTACACTCTAGGGAATTCTGAGCACCTAAGTTCTTCAGCAGTGAATAAGAGATAAGTTGGCTCCAGGGTTTCATCGGCCCACAGGCCTTGAACTCAAGCTTTCAGACACCAGGGTTATTCTCAGCTGATGAAATCTGTGGTCCACCTGACAGTGAAGCTCTATTGTCCTGTGTACTTCCCTGCCGGAGCCAGCCTCCTCCCATCTATACCTTTGGCTTGTCAGCATCTGACTCTAGTCTTCTAACTCTCTTTTACCCAGGAGTTGCACCAAGCCAACTTAAGTCTCCCTTATTTGGTCAGCGGCTGTGCAGTCAGTTTTTAACAGTACTTCCTCTCTCAAGATAGTTCCAGGCCCTATGAGTCATAGAACATAACAAAATGGGATTTCTCTCCACTTCTGACCCATATGCCAGAGAAATCACTCTCACTGACACCCACAAGTGGGTTTGAGGATGGTAAAAGCCATGGACTTGTCCTGAGGGGGATACCCAGCTTTTATCCGGTTTACCCTTTGGAGGTTTCCCTTCCCACAATCAAGGAGCATGGCAGAAGCTGAGTTAAAGTACATGACATTGTCTAGCCTGTTTTTCTGATCTTTTCTGATGTTTTCATTCCCTCTGTGGGTTTCCCAAGCTCTTCCTTTATTCCTGTCTTTGGGATATGGTGTATTTTTTTCATTTCTGACTGCTTTATTGGCTCACACAGAGGCAAGTCTAACCTGCCATCACATCCAACGCACAAGTGTACACATTCATTGTACACTTTTCTTTATCTATAAGGGTAGATCCCTGCAGATCCCTTAGAGCTATAAAGAATGGAAAGCTATTAAAACCAGTTTCTCCCACTTAGTCGAATGATTCATAACTGAGACATTTTTCTTAATAAGAATTGCACATTGGTTATTTCAGGACAACAAAGAAAAGAATCAAACAAGTCACTAGACTTGGCAGAAAGATCAGTTCAAGAAGCCTTTATTATAAAGGATGTAATGAACAGTTCCAAACATCACTGTATATATAGTATTTGTGTAAGTTTTGAAAAATTGTCAGACTTATAAGTACTATTGACTTTGATTAAACAAATAATATTATAGGCCTTAGAAAAGAGATGAATTTTAAAGGAACTTAGTTCTAGCAATGACCATTTATACTTGAATGTTTCTTACAAATGTCCCAGCATATTCTAAACTGTGAGAAACAGAGCTTATAAATACCTGTAAACTGTATTTTTGTGGTCTAGGTACAAACTGGAAAACTCTATTCTAAACCTCAACAAAAAATTATTTACAAAACATAAATTTTAAAACATTTTTCACTATATTATGTTCAGACAGCAGCATCAGTACTTTTAGGAGTTAGTCTTTGTCTAGGTAAAATGTTCTGCCAATACTCTAAAGGAAAGTGTAACTTGTCTAATAGTCATCAAATCAAGATCTTCTATTTTTCTTTTTTACTATAGGAATAAAAAGTATATTTTATGGTATAAAATCTATGAATTAACTTAAAGAGATAGCTTAGTGGGCAAAGCACTTGGTGTACAAGTCTGATAACCTGTATTTGGCTACCCTAGAACTCGAATTCTAAAAAACTGCAGTAACATATATAGCTGTTATCTTAGCATGGCCCTCCTGGGAGATGGGCAGCTGAGACAGAAGAATGGCCAGACTGGGAACCAGCTAGCCTGGGGTATGCAGCAGTGAGTAACAACAGAGACTCTGTCTTAAACAAGGCCATGAGAGAAACTTGAAGCTATCCTCTGACCCCCATGTTCATGCCGTGCACACATGCACACTTACACATACAAATACATAGACAGACGTACAACAAAGCATAAATACATAATAGGAAGACAGGATAGTAAATTGAATCTTAAACAGAAATAGTATATTTAGGAAGGAGAATATAAGAGTGGAAAGATATGGGTCAATTCACATGAGAAATTGGATGCAGTTAATGAGAGGTTACTGAAAGGATTCAGGAATGTGGGGAAAGTACTAGGAACTATGAGACATGATCTTATAGCAAGGCACCTGGGCACAGTGTTTACCATCAACACAGAACAGGGAGATTGGGAGTCCTGGGAGAGGAATGAGGAAGAGCAGGGGCTAACCTCATAGTTGTAATGGTGGACTACGGTTCTAGTTTGCAAGGAGAAAATACAAGCCAAAAGAACCAAACATCCAAGTAATTCGGAGGCTTTCAAAATTCATAACTCCTTAGTAAGATAGTCAGGGGTCCCCTTATCTATAAAACCAAAAAATGAAGCAAGACATTTTTCAAAGCAACCTTTCTTTTGATAGGTTGAGTTGAATAATTGAGTGGATTGAGTGGAAAAAGAGAAGACCTAAGTACAAAAGTCCTTAGCAAGTAACTCCCAGGGTTTTTTTTTTTTTCCTCATTTTTCTTGCTCTTTTTTTTTTAATCTCTGTGTAATTTAATGGATTAAAAACAAAACAAAGCAAACCTATGATGTCTGTAGGCAGCCTCACCATGGTCCCTGGAGCTCACTCTGCAGTTCTTTGCTCTGAGCTATTATTCAGTGTATTACTACAAAGTCAAAAAAGTTTGGTAGGGAAGAGATGGTGGTTATTTCTGGTTGATTGAAATACATTTCTCTCTTTACTGTATATAGTTAGAAAGTGGAATATTATCAGCTTCTGATGTCTCTTCTGCATCTAGTCTTTTCTGTTGATTCTTATTTTGGTGGCAGTTGGGTTGAGCTTAGGGTACTTGCTTCTTGCTTTATTATTTTGAGACATGTCTCATTCAGTTGCCCTCAAAGACCTTAGAACTGGAGGTCCTCCTGAGTCGCCGGGATTTCAGACCTGGGCCCTCACTCCTATACATGCTTGGACTCTGCCAACTTCTCTTGCTTCTGATTTCTTCTGACAGACAAGGATAGGATTAAGGTTAGAGAATGGTTTGGATTTGGTTTTGGTTTTTTGTTGTTGTTGGTTTGTTTGCTTTTTAAGGAAAAATTAAATCCCAACAAGTCATAAGTATTACAGTTGAGTGTAGGTACAGTATGATAGGCAACCTCATATAAGACAAATTTAAATTTTTTTATTAAATCAAATGGGTGAAGATACATATAACTATTTAAACTGCTATAAAAACTAATATATTAAGGCCAGTAGAATATGAACAACCACACAGTTGGTTTTATAGTGATAAAGCAAATGCCAGTTAGCACAGGGCTTAGGAATGGTCATTACAGCCATGCTGCCAAATGCAGCGTCCCTCCACCAGCGATAAGGCGATTGTCACTAAGTTATGTAGTCTCTTCCCCTCTGCTCCTTTACTCTTTGAATATCAGTATCATTAAAACGTTGGCCCGCTAGCATGCGCTATTTAATACATATTAATTAATGATCATTTTATTAATGACCATTATAAAATCAGTTAAAACTTCATCTATTTGTTGGTTTTCAAGATTAGCACTGTATTTCATTTTTGAGATAAAGAAAAATAAAATCGAAGGAATTAATCCTTACAAGCAATTACATATTGAAGGAAAGGTTGTTATTTTGTCTGTTTGTCAAGGGTTGTTTCTTTATTTTCTTCTCCAAAAGAAAGATATGTTGTCCAACTAAATAAAGGAGCATGACCTTGGAGAATTTGATTTTTCTTTTTTTTTTATTTTGAATAAATAAAGATTTTATTTATTCATTTTATATATGATGAGTACATTGTCACTGTCTTCAGACACACCAGAAGAGGGCATCAGATCTTGTTACAGATGGTTGTGAGCCACCATGTGGTTGCTGGGATTTGAACTCATGACCTCTGGAAGAGCAGTCAGTGCTCTTAACCGCTGAGCCATCTCTCCAGCCCTTGATTTTTCTTAAACAGGATTACATGGTGGAGGTTTTCTGTTCCACAAATAAATTGATCAGCCCCGGAGAAGGAATAGATAAGATAATAGTCTCTTTTTGACAGGACAACATTGGCTTTTCAAAAGAAGTCTGTGTACCACACCATCTGGCAAGTTGAAATTGCAAGTTGTTCTAAAGTCCTTTCAGTTAGGGTTTGCTTGTTTGTTTGTTTGTTTGTGGTTTTTTCTTTTTTTTCAACCACAGTTTATGATATAATGTAAAGATAGTTAAACACCTCCCCTTTAACGATATAAACCTAAATATTTTAATATTAAGATTTTGCCGGCTCCTCTCAAAATTGATTTTTATTCAACTTAAGACAAAATACAAAAGCACTTTGTAACTTTTAAAATATCACATTTTGGTCAAAAAATATTCTTACTTAATATTAACTTCTATTGCTAGTCTCTTGAAGTTAAAAGTATAGTCATTTAATTAATACATTATTGACACCAGGAAAATCTTGTTGAATTGATTTTATTGGACAAACATCTTTTTGAAAGCGATGAGATGACAAAGATTGTGCTGAAGGTAACCTTGTTTTCACTTGTCTGTTTATATATTTGTTTTTGTCATGTAGGAACAGAAGAGATCATTTTGACACAGAACATTCTTAGTTTAATTCTGACACCTCTGAATTTTTAAAGAAACAAACTTTGTGTAAAATTTAACCTATTAAGCACAACTAAGAAAAAGTAGAATTGTTTGGAGATTTGATTCCTACTAACTTTCCTTAAACGTATGAAAGCTAAAGAACATGGTAAAACTGCAGAGCAGAAATGGTAATGTCGTCCATTTAATAGTATATGTGTGAGGGCTGGAGCGATGACTCAGCGATGAAGAGCACTGACTGCTCCTCCAGAGGTCCTGAGTTCAATTCAAGCTACCACTTGGTGACTCACCAGCATTTGTAATCGGATCTGATGCCCTCTCGCTATGTGCATGAAGACTGAGTACTCATATGCATAAAATAAACATTAAGAAAAATAGCATATGTGAGAAATAACAAGGAGAGAAGAGGAACCTTTGAGGACCATGTTTAAAGTGCTAATAGAAGAACTAAGAGCCATCTGACCACATGGGTTCTCAAAAGTCAAATATTTATCCCCAAAATTTGCTCATCCTCTGATATTAAAAATAACAAACATTCTCACATTGCTTAAAATTCAAGACTGATTTCAGAGCACTTAATTTTCAGCCATCTAAAATTCTCTGCCTCAGCCTTAGAAAACCTACCCTTCAATTACCCACAGATGTATCTAATACCCACCAATACCCAGTATCAGTCTTCTGGAATAAGGAATTCATCAAATTTCCCCCGCAAGGCAGTGGCTGACCGGTGAAACACTAAATACATCAGCTTAAAGTGTCTGGAGTCACTTTGAAGGGAGATAGCAAATGCAGAAACATTTATTCAGGAGAATCTCCTGTATCTTCATAAGAACAGTGATTTGGCATTTGAGTGACGCCACACTCCATCGCTGTTCCCCATCATGGTACTGCGTTAGAATCTCCATGCCAGTGTCTGATGGAGAGCTAGAATTTCACCTGGAAAAGTGTCCTCCACTGTCTCTCTTCCCCTTCACCCCCAGAACCCTTACAGAGCTCTTTTCTGTGTAGGCGTGGCCAGTGGGACCAGACCTGTATCTCTTCAGCCAGCCTCCACTGATAAAGGGAATATAATTCATAAAGGGGGCACAAAAAGGAAACAAACGTAGTTTTATGATATATTTTTTAAAACTACTTCAAACTGGACACACACCTCTAGCCCCAGCATTCGGGAAGTAAAGGCAGGCAAATCTCTTATGAGCTTGAGATAAGTCCCTGTCTCAAAAAAGAAAAAAAAAATTATTGAAGGAAATCACACTTAGAGAATGGAGAAGTGCTAATCAGGGAGCCTGTATGGTCTGAGCTAGAGCCTCTACATATACGTTGAGGTTGTGTTATTTGGTGTTCTTGTGGGACACCTAACAGTGGGGGCAGAGCCTGTCTCTGAGTCTTTGCCTGCTTTGGGGACTTTTTTCTGTCTAATGGGTTGCCTTGTCCAGCTTTAATATGAGAGGATGTTCCTAGTTTTATTGTTAACTTTGTTATGCCATATTTGATTGATATCCTGGGAGGTCTGTTCTTTTCTGAAGGGAAATGGAAGAGTGGATGTGGGGGAGAGGGGAAGTGTGGGGAGGGACTAGAAGAAGAGGAGGGAGAAAAAACTGAGATTAGGATGTAATACACAAAAAAAGAAGAGGAGGAGGAAGAAGACAGGCAGAAGAAGGAAGAGGAGGAGTAGAAGGGGAACAGGAAGAGGAAGAAAGCATGTAAAAAGCTTAATAGGCTTTATGAAAACTCTGGAGTTGAAAATACAGTAATCAAGGCAAGGGTAAAATAAAACTATAAAATCTCTAGATCAGTCGGGTAATTGTAGCATGAAATAAAAAGTACTACAGCTGGTAGGGCACACCAGCAGGCAGGCTGGCCGGCGGATCTGTTCTTAACCCCAGCAGACTCTGACTGGAGCTCTGAAATCTCTCCACCTGGCTAGCTAAGTTCCCATGGCCGGGCCCCATGCTCCCAAATTCCCACAGTTAGTTGGAATACACTTCTCGAAAACCCACACTTTGCCACCCTACACTTTGCCACCATACCTTTCTCTCTGGAACCCAGTGACACCACACAAACTTAGTTTAGAATCAATAGGCAACACAATCTCTGAGCGCAGCAGCCAGCATCCTAATTTGTAAGCTATTCTAGATACAAATCCTCCCATAGTGGATCCTGAAGGATCTGCCGCCTGAACTGGGGGCCTCTGCTACCTACATTTTGTCCTCCATCATCTCTCCTGTCCAAAAACTATCTTTTCTCCTGCTTCCCTTCTTCTCCTTCCCAACCTGGAAGTCCCGCCTACTCGCCCAGTGATTGGCTCCTCGAAATCTTTATTGAATAGGGGAAGGTTCTGCCGCAGGTAACTTCAGTCACATCAACAAACAGGTAATGGGGATATTGATATTGAGAAAGACAAGATAGTATGTAGGCGTAGATTTCTCAAAACCTACCTTTAATAAAGGTTCCTTTAGGCTATTTTCCAGCCCATCTCCCATCAGAGGTAGTGGAAAGGAAAGGTTAATAGAGCAAAGAAGGATGTGGGCCTGTTTAGAAATAGTTCTTTGGAGAAAACCCAATCCGTGTAACCAGGCTATCTATGACCAGTTCAGTTCATGTGAATCAGCAGCAGCAGCTCAATATACTGGCAAACACCATTCATGAGTCAGCAATGGCAGACCAATCCGGAAGAAACCACCAGGCTCTGCCAATTGCCCAATTGCCCTGAGTCTGTGGAAGCAGCAAGTAGCCACCAGAACACCGCCAGAAGGTTTTTTTTTTTTTTTCTTTTTTTTTTTTTTTTTTTTTTTTTTTTTGGTGCATTTTTCACTCCATGAAGTCACAGCAAACGTTGACCATCAAAGAACGGCAAGGCTTGTGTCATCAGTGAGGACCAGCGACGACCAGCAAAAGAGGGATAAGGTGAACCAATGCCACTGTCTGCTGGGTTATCCTTATACCCTTTCCAAACATCACCTGTTCTTTCAAGCATCTGCTCTAGCAAAACATTGAATGCCCTTTTTCCAGGCTGCTTCCAGAAAAACACGTGTCTGTTCTCAGGAAAACATCGTCTCATGTGTCTGCCTCAGCAAAAACATCCCCTCATAAGACAGTTTCCAGAACAGAACATCACATGACACAACTGAGTCTCCAAAGAATTAGAGACCAAAAATTTCCACTTCAGAAGACAAAATATTTAAAATAAAACTTCTACAACTCAATGAAAAAATTTAAGGTATATACATTATTAGGCAAATCTGCATACTCTTTTTTTTTTTTTATTAACTTGAGTATTTCTTATATACATTTCAAGTGTTATTCCCTTTCCCGGTTTCCGGGCAAAATCCCCCTCCCCCCTCCCCTTCCTTATGGGTGTTCCCCTCCCAACCCTCCCCCCATTGCCGCCCTCCCCCCATAGTCTAGTTCACTGGGGGTTCAGTCTTAGCAGGACCCAGGGCTTCCCCTTCCACTGGTGCTCTTACTAGGATATTCATTGCTACCTATGGGGTCAGAGTCCAGGGTCAGTCCATATATAGTCTTTAGGTAGTGGCTTAGTCCCTGGAAGCTCTGGTTGCTTGACATTGTTGTACTTTTGGGGTCTCGAGCCCCTTCAAGCTCTTCCAGTTCTTTCTCTGATTCCTTCAACGGGGGACCTATTCTCAGTTCAGTGGTTTGCTGCTGGCATTCGCCTCTGTATTTGCTGTATTCTGGCTGTGTCTCTCAGGAGCGATCTACATCCGGCTCCTGTCGGTCTGCACTTCTTTGCTTCATCCATCTTGTCTAATTGGGTGGCTGTATATGTATGGGCCACATGTGGGGCAGGCTCTGATTGGGTGTTCCTTCAGTCTCTGTTTTAATTTTTGCCTCTCCCTTCCCTGCCAAGGGTATTCTTTTTCCTCATTTAAAGAAGGAGTGAAGCATTCACATTTTGATCATCCGTCTTGAGTTTCGTTTGTTCTAGGGATCTAGGGTAATTCAAGCATTTGGGCTAATAGCCACTTATCAATGAGTGCATACCATGTATGTCTTTCTGTGATTGGGTTAGCTCACTCAGGATGATATTTTCCAGTTCCAACCATTTGCCTACGAATTTCATAAACTCGTTGTTTTTGATAGCTGAGTAATATTCCATTGTGTAGATGTACCACATTTTCTGTATCCATTCCTCTGTTGAAGGGCATCTCGGTTCTTTCCATTTTCTGGCTATTATAAATAAGGCTGCGATGAACATAGTG
Organism: Rattus norvegicus; assembly: GCF_021556685.1. Taxonomy (NCBI): domain Eukaryota; kingdom Metazoa; phylum Chordata; class Mammalia; order Rodentia; family Muridae; genus Rattus; species Rattus norvegicus. Next base: position 218,530,105 of record NC_141535.1, on the reverse strand, counting down.
GAGCACGTGTCTCTTTTATATGTTGAGGCATCTTTTGGGTATATGCCCAAGAGAGGTATAGCTGGATCCTCAGGCAGTTCAATGTCCAATTTTCTGAGGAACCTCCAGACTGATTTCCAGAATGGTTTTACCAGTCTGCAATCCCACCAACAATGGAGGAGTGTTCCTCTTTCTCCACATCCTCGCCAGCATCTGCTGTCACCTGAGTTTTTGATCTTAGCCATTCTCACTGGTGTGAGGTGAAATCTCAGGGTTGTTTTGATTTGCATTTCCCTTATGACTAAAGATGTTGAACATTTCTTTAGGTGTTTCTCAGCCATTCAGCATTCCTCAGCTGTGAATTCTTTGTTTAGCTCTGAACCCCATTTTTTAATAGGGTTATTTGTTTCCCTGCGGTCTAACTTCTTGAGTTCTTTGTATATTTTGGATATAAGGCCTCTATCTGTTGTAGGATTGGTAAAGATCTTTTCCCAATCTGTTGGTTGCCGTTTTGTCCTAACCACCGTGTCCTTTGCCTTACAGAAGCTTTGCAGTTTTATGAGATCCCATTTGTCGATTCTTGATCTTAGAGCATAAGCCATTGGTGTTTTGTTCAGGAAATTTTTTCCAGTGCCCATGTGTTCCAGATGCTTCCCTAGTTTTTCTTCTATTAGTTTGAGTGTGTCTGGTTTGATGTGGAGGTCCTTGATCCACTTGGACTTAAGCTTTGTACAGGGTGATAAGCATGGATCGATCTGCATTCTTCTACATGTTGCCCTCCAGTTGAACCAGCACCATTTGCTGAAAATGCTATCTTTTTTCCATTGGATGGTTTTTGCTCCTTTGTCAAAAATCAAGTGACCATAGGTGTGTGGGTTCATTTCTGGGTCTTCAATTCTATTCCATTGGTCTATCTGTCTGTCTCTGTACCAATACCATGCAGTTTTTATCACTATTGCTCTGTAATACTGCTTGAGTTCAGGGATAGTGATTCCCCCTGAAGTCCTTTTATTGTTGAGGATAGCTTTAGCTATCCTGGGTTTTTTGTTATTCCAGATGAATTTGCAAATTGTTCTGTCTAACTCTTTGAAGAATTGGATTGGTATTTTGATGGGGATTGCATTGAATCTGTAGATTGCTTTTGGTAAAATGGCCATTTTTACTATATTAATCCTGCCAATCCATGAGCATGGGAGATCTTTCCATCTTCTGAGGTCTTCTTCAATTTCTTTCCTCAGTGTCTTGAAGTTCTTATTGTACAGATCTTTTACTTGCTTGGTTAAAGTCATACCGAGGTACTTTATATTATTTGGGTCTATTATGAAGGGTGTCGTTTCCCTAATTTCTTTCTCGGCTTGTTTCTCTTTTGTATAGAGGAAGGCAACTGATTTATTTGAGTTAATTTTATACCCAGCCACTTTGCTGAAGTTGTTTACCAGCTTTAGTAGTTCTCTGGTGGAACTTTTGGGATCACTTAAATATACTATCATATCATCTGCAAATAGTGATATTTTGACTTCTTCTTTTCCGATCTGTATCCCCTTGATCTCCTTTTGTTGTCTGATTGCTCTGGCTAGAACTTCAAGAACTATATTGAATAAGTAGGGAGAGAGTGGGCAGCCTTGTCTAGTCCCTGATTTTAGTGGGATTGCTTCAAGTTTCTCTCCATTTAGTTTAATGTTAGCAACTGGTTTGCTGTATATGGCTTTTACTATGTTTAGGTATGGGCCTTGAAATCCTATTCTTTCCAGGACTTATCTGCATACTCTTTAAACATGAGGAGATAAAATGTGTTGAAAGTTAGAAATCCCTGAAAGCAACTGGAGAAAAACAACTGACCACATACAGAGGAGCTTAGTGGAAGTAACAGCTGATTGATAAGAGTCATCAGGTAAGTAAGAGGCTGGCTGAGAAGGATCAGAGGCCAGGAGACTAGCATGCCAGTGAAGCTGAAGCACTTCACCTTCAATTAGTAAAGCTCAATTCACAAGCTGTCGCACTGTTCAAAGGCATTTCTCTTTTATTTGGTGTACATCCTGGCGTGTGTACTTGAGTAAATTCACCTTCTTCATTATGACTTCCATGGGTTCATGTGACCAAAGATAGATCCAGTCTTAGTGTTTACTGCTGTAGCCATCTGTGTCCTCTGATATTACAGCCATGGTTTATCTGCATATTCGTATGCAGTATTTTAAAACGGTGTCTTCTTTTTATTAGTAGGCTTATGAAACCTGACCTTTTTATTCATGGTTTTTAAAGTATGAAAGTGATGTAATTAAGTTTACCCTTAATTTGTTATCATTAGGGATTTTGAGGGTAGCAAGATGGCTCAACCAGTAAATCTGCCTGCCTGTTACACAAGCCTGGTGGCATAAATTCAGTCCCCAGAACTGAAAAAGGTGAAAGGAGAGGACCAGCTACACAAAATCATTCTCTGACCACCACACATGTGGTGCTGTGTATTCCCTTACAAACATTACTCACACATCTACACCCTCTGCGCACACACACTCACACACTCCTATGTAACAAACGAAAAATTTTGAAAGGATTTTGAATCAGTTGGGTTACTCTTATATTTTTTCTGTGTATGTCTTCAATCATGAACAAACAAGGGCTGTCAGTGCCTCGCTGAGAACACTCTCTAAAAGTCCTGTGTAACTAAAAGGAGCCATTCGTTTGACAAATGGTCTTCATTGGAGTCTCACACACAAAGAACAAAGTCTGGCAGAAACACAGATGATGAATGTCAGAGCAAGGAAAGCTCCTTCTGATTTCTGCTTCAGTTTACTGTTTGTGTGTGAAGTAGATTTTCTTATTCCAGTCCTGACAGGTGGATTTTCTTCATGCTTGATGGAAGGCTTGGGGTCGGTCTGTCGGTCGGTCGGTCTGTCTGTCTGTCTTTCTTTCTTTCCTCTCTATGTTTTGACATTTTAATGTAGATTCCAACCACTATAAGCTATGAAACTGTACAAGTCTACAGATAGTTTTACCTCATTTAAATTTTTGCACAAGATTAAAAATAAATTTGAACAATTTTCCTGCTTGATAAACTTACTTTAAAACTGGGAGAAAAGATGTAAAGAATCATACTGATTCTGGAATAAATTCACCTGGAGAGAATTTGGCTGGAGAGATGACTCAGCCGTTAAAGGCTAGGCTCACAACCAAAAATATAAGACTCATACTGATGTTTAGTTTGCTTGGTTAACGAGTTAAATGTTCTTCTGTAAAACAAAATATTACCATAGCCTTTGTTTTTCAGAGATGAAATATATAAAAGGTATCTGAAAACTAAGGTATTCATCACTAATTAGAAAGCAGCTGTTTATGGGGATGAGGGTGTGGCCCTACACACCTGTGCTGAGTGTAAGTCAGCACTGGCAGCTTCCTGACCTCTAACTAGAGATAGTGATGGAAGTAATCAAGGTAGTGCTGTGACTGGTCCATGGTAGGTCCTCCGTGTCTCCACTTTGCTACATCATTAATAGTGCTACAGACATCATGGTTACCCTGGAGGTAACAACCTTAGAAATATACGAGGACCCCAAAACTTCTCTGTAGATAGAGAGCTCGCCCTGGGCCCTACTGGACCTTGCTAGTTTAGCAGCATGGCCCATTTCCTCCCCGTGCTTGCAAAGTGTCATCCTTGAGTTGTTTGAACCTCTGTTCAGTTCGTTGTAGGAATCTAATGTTTTCATAGAACTGTACTTGTGCCTACACATTTTTGGGGGGCATTTTCCTAGTAACCTTTTCTTAGTTGGCCACACTAGTGAGGTGGTAAAATTTAGTAATCATTAAATTTTGTCGATATGTATGTATTTGTTCATTGTACTTATTTTCTCTAATGTGTATATATTTGAAAAATATATACATTTATATTGGTTTGAAAATATTGAATTTTTAATATATTCTATTTATATATTTATGTATATATGTAATATTTATATCTAATATAATATAATGTAATATATGCTATATGAATAGATTCAGGCTGCAATAACTACAGCTTGCCCAAATTTACTTGTACTACCTTGCTATCTCAGTGACAGCTCAAGGCAGCTCCTACAGGATCCTTGCTGTCTGCTTGTCACTGCACCCAGACTTACAGTTAACTCACTCCCTGCTGGAGTTAAGAGCTGCAACAGCTCCCTCTGAAAACCCCAGGCACACGCATAGACTTAGTTCATTTTACAAGGACATTAAGATAAATACCTGTTCTATCTGATCTGGGCGCTTCGTTCATATTAAACCCACAAAGTACAGGGGGGGAAAAACAACAAAAAAAAAAAACTTAGAAACTTTCAAGAACTTCCCAAAACCCAAAGTACAATGAATACGTAGACAACAATAGATTCTAAAGGGTTTTTTTAAAAAATAACTTTAAAAATAAACCAAAACATTATCAACATTATTAAACAGTAAAGAAATCAAGACGTTGACACAGAACAATTGCAAACTAAATCAAAGATTCTTCAGATGCTGCTGTGGGAGGAAATGGCTTGCCATCAGACAAGCACAAACTTGTATGTTTTAATGTAGTATTAAGTATCATGGAACACATAAAGAATGAGGAACTAATAAGCATAAGATTAATCCAAGCAGATTACCTTCTCTTTTCATCTGTTTGGTGTCTCTCTGGTCTTTCTATTATTATAACCTAATAGGAACCAGAAATGTTTACAATATTCCACAGGATTATACTATTAGTCAGTTTTTCATTACTGTCATGAAATACCAGAGACAGGCTAAAAAGAAAACGTGTTTTATTTAGCGAATGGTTTTGGATCTTACAAATCCTAATGAACTGATACAGGCAGGTTAACGTTCCACCGCGGCTGCCTTACCTCAAGGTAGAATGCAGTCTCAGGAGCAACAGCTACATGGTGGGACAGGAATGCAAACAAAGCTTGGTCAAATCAAGGTCCATGCCTTTCCTAACAGTTCTCTTCAAGAAGTAATAATCGATTTTTAAAACAAATTCTCATTTGGCATAACCTCCCACTAAGTTCCACCTATTGAAGCTTTAACCTCCTGATATCATACTAAAGACCACACCCTCAACAAATAAACCTTTGAAGAAACCACAGAAGTGGGTTGGAAACATTAAGAACTAGCATAATGTTCTGAATTGTAGAAAGATTTGATAATAACAATACTCTTGGAATATACAGTTAGGTATATGTGGAAATTTTCTGGGGCTCTGACTTCTCTAGACTTTTGCTTGTTTATAAAATTAATCCTAATTCAAAACTTTGTTTCCCCTGATGAGATTAACAGGAAGCATTTACAGTCTTAGTGTTTTGACAGGAAGCTATGCAAGAGCCCCACATAAGCCTGCATAGCTAGCAGAGGCTTCAAATGAGAGATCAGAACAGCCATGGCTGAGAACAGTAACGAGTCAGCCCCCAGCCAGCTGAGCTTGATTTGTTAAAACTTGAGTCACAGACATGTGTTCACCAAGTTAGAGTGACCAGGAAGCCTGCTTTGTGAAACAGGAGAGGAGCAGAAAGAGGACTCTGCAACCAGGCTCTCAGAGGAGAGAGAGGAAAACATCATTCTTCATTTACATAGGTACCTTGGTGCAACTCCAGGAATCTGGAGAGTGAATGGAGGTGGAGGAGGGCCTACATCTTACAAACCAATGATCTAGTTGGGGATTTAGTCAGAGCTAAGTCTATAAGAAACTGATGAGTGCTTTTTCTGTTCCTGAAAGGAGTGGTAGACAATATGTCAATCCAAAGGAATATTCCCATTGTCTGAACAATGGGAATTTGTTCTGTGACACAAATGTATTATATTCTTGGAGATCAGGACTCTAGATCACAAGGATATGCTCCTTTCAGAGATACTAGATCTGGTCTTTTCCTTCTCCTGAGTCACTGACTGCCTGTAGTCACTGCTCGTGGCTCCTCCCTCCATCTTCCAACCAGGAACAAGCATCTTACCAGCTGTCTGTTATAAAGGTTCTTGGTTAGATCAGTCCATGGGGTATCGGGGTAGCCCCTTCTCAGAATCACCGCCTTACTTGTGTCTGCAAACTACCTCTGCCATGGGACGTTATGTACTCATGAATTGTGGACATCTTCATTAGTGATTACCAGAAGTGTGTGCCCAGCTATTTGGAGAAGATGTTGTGAGATCATTGTTATTGGAGGTATTTACATGTTTCTTATGTCCATATCTTGGTGTCTTTTTTTTTTTAAGGATGCTGAAGAACCACAAAACCACTCTGGCGAACCCATTGGAGATGACTACAAAAAGATGGGAACGCTTTTTGGTGAACTGAACAAAAACCTCCTCAACATGGGCTTCACAAGGATGTATTTTGGAGAACGGATTGTGGAACCAGTAGTGGTCATTTTCTTTTGGCTTATGCTATGGTTCCTGGGCCTGCAAGCCCTTGGACTGGTTGCTGTTCTTTGCCTTGTCATTATTTATGTACAGCAGTAAAACACTGGACATTTGGTAGCCATGTATGTAACCGATAGAGCTATCTACTTGGGCTTTTTGAAAGCCAAAGTAGTTTGACATATTTCATATTGTGTCCTGGCTATTTGTAATTTAAATTATAAATGAGTGTTCTTTAAAACTCAACTCTTTGTTATAACAAGGATGAATATATATTTTTGACTATATAGTAACGTACTCAAACTCTTTTTCACTCCTGTGATCTGTACCTACCTTTAGATACCCCTTCCCCATGTCACATCTGAACGCCAGGAGACAGCAGCGGGATTAGCAGGACATGAAGTTCACTGAAACGCTGTAGTTCTTGTGACGTTCCAGTGAAAACATGTGGAGAGAAAAAGGGGAAATGCGGCTAAGAATAAGTTTTAATTGGGAAACTGTTCCACTTGCAACTCCGTTGAGAAATCCCGTTTGGGGGATATGTTTGTCCGTGTTACCTCTGTGTAGTCTAAAACAAAGTGAGCGATAAGCGCACGCACTGCTGCGGTGCTGTGCGAGCGATGATGTTACTTCCTTCACACTGAGAATAATGTACTTGTTGTTGGTAATGCTTTTGGGTTAAATGTAAGTTTTTATATGTTATACTTAGGCCTCTACGAGATTGTAAAGTTGGAGATGATTCCGGTGCTAACTTCTTTTTGTGAGTTTCTACAGCTGGGTGCCTGGCAGTGCCTGCCATCTGGTCCCTAGCCTAGCCACGTGCATGTCTTTTCTAGACATTTTCAGTGCATTTTTTCCCTAAAAGTTCATAATTTTATAGTTCTTTTCTAACAATTACTCCAAGATGTAAAACAATTCATTTTCTGTCACAGCATGGAGTTTTCCTCCCAAAAAAGTGATTTCTATCTTATTTAAGAAAAAAATCAAATAACTTTTTTGATATCTGTATTGGAGAGTACGAAAGGACAGAATAAAATCACATGCTTAAATTTAGAACTCAGTAGCCAATTGTAATTTTGTAGGATTAAAGCAATTGGCTAGCCATGTTTCTAATGTATAGTATGGGGTTTTATTACACTAAACAAGCATCTCTTTAAATACAGTTTGAAAATGAAAAATGACTTGCTACTTTCCATTTTGTAAAAGAACCTAAAACCTTATACTTTTGTCTAAGAGTCATCTATTTGAACAAAGAAATTTAAAAACAAAAGTGTGGTGGTGAGGCTCTGTTGTTTGACAGGGCATTAACTAAAGCCCTGCTTAGTTAATTTAGTTAAAGTCTGTTTACTGGGCCACTTGGTAAAGTTCTCACTCCTGAAGTTTTAAATATTATTATGCAAGAAATTCTGAAGCAGAAAATTGTGAGAACATTTAACTTGACTTTCTGAAATCAGTAATAGTGCACAAAAGAATAAGAAGTCAGGAGCACAGACTATATTGTGCATCTCTATATTGTATGTAAACATAGTCTTTTAAATTTGGCTTTTGAAAAACCAAAGTTTGTACTATATCATTGGGGTTTTTTTTGTTTGTGTGTGTGTGTGTGTGTGTGTGTGTGTGTGTGTGTGTGTGTGTTTATTATATTTTTGCGATCACCTACCTTTCCAAACTGAATATCAGTGTCAGGTGTTTGGAAAACAGTCCCCTTTGTATACAGTAGGATTGCAAGGTTCCAACAGAATCTATGAGGGTTTGCCTATGTGCACAAAATGCTAATAAGTACATTCTTCCCTAGTGCTACCAGGACAGCCAGCTTCCTTTTGGAATGCAAAATAAGACAAGTGCACATAACAGCAGCTCTGGTTCTACCTGTGTTGCTTGTCATACGTGCTTTAAAAGAAGTCCTAGAATATATTATATAATACCCCATCAACACTATTCATGTGCACACTGGTGTCAATGGGTATATAATAAAAAATAGGCCTTTGATTTTTTTTTTACCTCCACATACATTACAGATTAATGTAGTATGCCATCAAAACTTATGCTTAAAATAGAAAAAACTTAATATGAAATATTTTCTCTTTATTTCACACATTAGAATGCAGATTATACTGTTATCTTGAAGTACAGCATAGTTTCTTTAGTTCGCAGTATAAAAATAGATTCAAAATAGTTCCCAATTATTTTAGTTTTAAATGTAAGTAAAAAGATTCCTTACAAGCTAGAAAATAGGAGTTACAATGCTAAGGTCATCAGACTGCTGGTGGGCACAGGATCGGTACTGTCAGCCTTGTGTTCAAAGACAAAGTCAGGAACTAAAACCAACTTGACCACACATAAGTGATCCGTTCTCTTTGAACTGAACAGTATTTCGTGCAGCTCATTTTCCTGTTAAGCTGCCATTCTTGTGAGAACAGAGTGCATTTGTCCACAGAAGCCACATGAACTGGCTCACAAGAGCCTACACTATGTTTTCCTGCCTTTGGTGACATCAAATTGGTAGATTAAATTGGCTGTGGTGAGAATATTTACGTCATAAAAACTGGCGTGCACTACAAAGAAGGGCTATTTTTTCTGAAGAGCCAGTTTGAAAAAGACCTCAGCGTATTCCCAATCAGCCACCCTGGAGGCCACATTTCCATGGCTACCACAGTCTTCAAAGCAAAGAAGACAACAAGAGAGGCACGTGCATGCAGCGTGCCCCCATGTTCCCACCCAGAACCACCTCTTTCCCATGTGGAGGCTGGACCACAGTTGTCTTTGAAGTATGTGTCTGACTGAACGTTTTCATGAGAGACCATCTTTCTGGGTTGCCAGTGAGCTGCAAATCCACAAAAGATGAGGCAGGAGATAAGGAAGAGAGAGCCACAACTTTTGGCTTAAGACCAGTTGAAATTTATAATCTTAAAAATAGTCAAATCTAGGCATTGAGAAATCCAGAGGTCTATGGCTTATAGCTTCTATTCAAGTTGTTTCACAAATGTCTGTTCATTCCAGATCATGAAAACTACTTTCATTATCAGCTTTGGGCTTTAAAAAGAAAACAAAAGAAAAGCATCAAATTATATTTGTAAACCTGTTAAAACTCTAGTAAATACTTGGCCAGGAAGAATATACAAATTAAAGAGGAATACTCAAGTTAAGGCATTATTGGTGGATTTAGTCTATGGTAACTACAACTGAAGTTACCTGCATCAGACCAGCATCCTGGTCCCAGGTCCCTCCACACCCCTACTCGTTGCTATTTGCATACTAACAACTCCATCTGCATCTCCAGTTGAGGGCACTGGGCAGGCTAAGGAGCCCTCAGCTTAACTGCTTGCTCACAAAATTCCTCAAAGATCTTATCTTTCTCTAAAGCCTTCTCTTTGCATTCCACTCCCTTCAGTCTGAGGTGTAGGAATCTTAAGGACAATCCTTAGTGCCTGTCTCTCCCACGCTGCCCATGGAAAACCAGTTACTGAGTCCTACCTGTTTTGTTTCTAATGACGTCTTTAATCTCTCTACTTGTCTTCTTTCACACACAGTCTGTGCAGCTGTCTTCTCACCTGGTAGGATTCTCCCCTGTGACAATCTCAATCAGCCTCCCCACCTTCATTGCTCACTCTGGAGTTAAGTGAAATCTCTAAAGTTTGACTTTGATCTCCTTGACTTTAATCTTTTGAATGACTTCTTGTTGCTATTCTGGCAAAGCCTACACTCTTATAATAGTCACGTCTCCTTTCATGATCCAGTCTTTCAGACCAATCTTTCTGTACCACTACCCTCTCCAGACTACACGGAATTCTTCTATCAGTGTCTTGAAAGAGACACACTTTCTTCAAGCACTTTGTATGTGCCTTACCTTCTTCAGTCCCAACGCCTGGCCCAACCAGATTGGCCAACTACATGGGGTACTCAACTTCAACATCATCAAACTTCCCTTTAAATTCAGTTTGGGCGCACGGTGTCCTTGGTTCCCTTTTTTTTTTTTTTTTTTTTTTTTTTTTTTCTTTTTTTTCGGAGCTGGGGACCGAACCCAGGGCCTTGCGCTTCCTAGGTAAGCGCTCTACCACTGAGCTAAATCCCCAGCCCCCTTGGTTCCCTTTTTGATAACATCCATCAACAGTGGATGGTCACATGGTCACCATGTAAGACTCGAGAAGCCCCTCCCTCCCCACCCCTAGCCCTACGTCCGGGATGTCTCACTCATAGAGACACAGAGACAGAGATCAATGCAATAAGCAAGAGGTTTAATGATCCAGTGCACTGGGGTGGCTCTGTAATCGAGACAGAGGCAACCCCAAATGACAAAAGCACACATTTTTTATACACTTGTGGTGGACAGCCTTGACCCTTACATTCATCAATGGTGAGATATTTTTGGCACTCGGATGGGGACTGCTAAGGGTCCTTCCCTTTTCGCAGTTAACTCATTCACAGGGATGGGGGACTGCTAAGGGTGGTGAGCTCATTTCCTAGAACAAGGTGTTATCCTAAATTCTTTGGACAACATGTTGGTCCCAGCCACCGGGTATTTCCCTAAGACAGCCTTTGTCCTTAAAGTTTGAGTTTTAGCCTTTGTCCTTAAAGTTTGAATCTTACAGCCACATGATCAGAGAACATTTCTATTGTGTCTATAGTTACATTGCCAGTGCCTACCAGGAGAGTTGGCATGTAATAGGTTCTCAAAATAATTGTCAGATGAGATCATCAACTTCACAAATTCTCATTCTCCTTATCCTCATTAGCAAAGAAGCACAGGGATGGTGGCTTGCGTCTCTGTGGTAGTGTTTGCAATGCATGGTCAAAGCCCCAGGTTCCTTCCCGGGCATTGAGAAGGAAAACAAAGAAGGACAAAGACCTACAGATATGCTTGCATATTGTTGTGTTTTATAAAAGAGAGAGAGAGAGAGAGAGAGAGAGAGAGAGAGAGAGAGAGAGAGAGAGAGAGAGAGACCAGGATATGTTTTGTAGACCCAGGTACGGTGAGGTGTGGGGGTGCCTCAGTGGGCCCATGCTGAGGTATCCCTTACCCCTGAGGTACCATCCATACGATGGGTATAGTGTAGAATAGAGTTTATTTAGGACATGGGAAGAGGAGATGAGAAGGGAGTAGAAACTGAGAAAGACGAGAGACAAGAGAGGAGAAGGAGGAAGAGGAAGAGGAGGAGGAGGAGGGGAGGCCTGGAACAGGTGGAGAGAGATAGGGGGAGGAGGAAGGGAAGAGAGGGAGAGAGGGGAAGGGGTCTGGGAGAGAAAAGACAGAGAGTAAGAGAGAGAGGAATGGCCAAGCAGCCCCTTTTATAGGAAGCCAGCCTACCTGGCTTGTTGCCAGGTTAACTGTTGGGAGGAGCCTAGAAGGAATGCTAACACACATCAGAAGTCTTTGGTTCCAAAAATAGTAATTGTTTGTAAAGAGAGGGGTTGCATGTGTACATTACAATAATATTTATTCACTTGACCCCTGTTGCTGTTAATGTACGTGTACGGCATTGCTACCACGCGTTCACGTTTTTAGAGACAGTGTATTTTTGATGCCATGTGTGGTTGAATAACTATCTCTCCCTTACTAAACTTTCACTCTACCAGCATTTTTCAATTGGGCTTTGTCTGCTAAATTTTAATTTTTTTTTTCAAAAACAACTTTAAAGCAAGAATTTTCAAATATCTGCTCTTGATATTTTAAACTATTTAAAAAAAACAAGTTGTTTTTCCCACTTAGCCCAGTAGCCCAAATGTTGTATATTAAGTAGCAAGCATTCTTTTCAGACCGCCTCCCATGTGCTCCTCCTTAGGTAATTGGTGCGCATCGGTTTGAAAATTGCCGCAGCCACAGCATCCCTGAGGCAGAGTAGAATTTGTCTACTCCTCCCTGTAGCTGGAACAGGAAACCAGAGCCCACCATCTACGTATGTGGCCTTTAAGTTGAGAAGTAGGAAAACCAAGGTGAAGCTAACCCTTTACCTCCAAGTTGACTGGACTGTTTCTGTTGCTTTGGCTGTTGCATAAATGAAGATTCTAGAATGATCTCAGATCCAGAACAGGCATTAATGTGCTTAGCAAATCTGAGCTGTCTATCACTACTTATAAAATGTCTTTCAAATTTCCCAGAATATTAGAGTAGAGTGACTTAACGTGAGTGTGAGTCCTGCCACATTATGCAGGAATTATTATTACATATTATGTATATTATTATATTTTGATGTGATTTTTTGATGAGGAGATGAAAAGTCTATATAAATGAATTTATAACACCATAAGTTGACTTAAAAAAATCTAAATTATTCTTCTATAGAGTAATATGTAAAAATGCTACCCTTACTTGAGAATATACATCATCTACTGAAAGCCCTTCTCTGACTTGTTAGTCACTTTTACTAATGAGCATTCTCGGTTTTAGGTATGTAACATTAAAAATAGTCATGACGCATTCTATTAGCTAATATATTTTCTGCTCTAAGGCATAAGAGTCTGCATATAAATGCAACATAAAAATGAAGGCTAAGAAGAAAAAAGGAACAACACTCCCTTGATGTCAGCTTGAAAGATGAACCATAAATTAGTCTTGCATATAAAACCAAAGTGATCATTTTCCTTACTGGGTAAAGCATTTAAGTGTGAAACCAGTTTGATTTGCTTTCAATAAAATCCTACATGAGTTTTCCATATATAAGAGGCCTCTAAACTGTGGTTATGTTCTGATGATTCCAGTATGCATTATTGGAATATGAATATCTTCCACACGTCAGAAATACATTTTGTACTCTCAATATGTAGGAATATTATAGTTTAGCAAGTTGGCACAGGAGAGTGTTGATAATTTATGCTTATGATCCTATGAATGATTTGAGAGCTGTGGCTCATCAGCATATTTCATGAGACTGCCTTCCTACACATCACTAACCTGGGAACTGATCAAAATCAAAGTTTGAAGTGTAGTCTTATACTAAATGGTGTTGTTTTCACACCATTATAAAGTTAAAAACTAGTAAATCAAACCATATTTGTCAGGGATACTCTGTGCAAATAAACAGTAAGAGTGGGGCTGCTATGGTACTTACTCTAGGTCAAGTTCCCTGGGAAGTTGGCTCAGAAGCAGTTAGCACTCGGGAACATCAGGGAGGCCCCTGGGATCTGGGATCAGCACCTGAGAGCTGTAAAGGAAGCAAGCAGAGAGCCAAGCATACAGTCAGAACAGGCCTAGGTAGTCCTACTGAGTGCTCCAAAACCATCAGGGCTCTTCAGCACTCCACACACTGGCAGAAGGCAGTGCTTTTTGGCCAAAACCAAATCTTCAGACATGTCTGAGGACTGGAGGTTGTCAGCTAGCAGATATAGATGTAGCGTCTTTAGTCTCAAGCAGAAGATTAGAGCCACACAATACTGCAGCTATTCCGGATCCCATTCTTTTCTTACTTCACCTCCCGTAGTACCTGAGTCCTTCCTAGTTCTGTTCTCGGCTGGGTATAGCAGTGCTCCTCTTTAACCCCTGCACTCAGGAGACCAAAGCAGGCAGATCTCTGCGTTTGAGGCCACCTGTTCTTCTCAGTGCTGTGCAAACTATCACATTGTACGTTCATTCGTCAGGTGGCTACCGGGGATTTGGTTGTGTTACCTAGTTTTTCTAATAAGTCAGATATTGAATGCAGTAAAGCTTTCATGGACTATAAACAGTATGTTCAACAAAGACCTCCTAACAGTACTAGGAATGGGTGAAAATGTAAATGCCATTATTTAAGGTAATAGGAAATCCATTTTGTGCACATAAACTGCTTAGATCAATATCTCAGTCACCCAATCCTCCAGGTGGGGCCAATTGTCTTCAAAGCTTCTCTTCTAGCTGGAAGTTTCCAGAGTAGTTATAGATGTTTCTAAAACTCTGGTTTGAGCTTTCTGGCTCTGTTCCAATTCTCAAAGGAGTCTGAGTAAAAAGAAGATTTTCAGAGCATGTTTGAAACACCATGTTCAGTGGCAGAGAAGAACTCATCCGTGAGGAAACCATGCCGCGTGCAGCACCGCCACCCTAGCATGCAGTAGCAACTGATTTGTGACTTGGCTTTAATCATGATTGTCCTCCTTATTCTTAGCACAAGGGATCGTTGCATCCAGATTTGGTAATTCAGCAGGCACACACAAAACAGCTTTCTCCAGTCTTAGTCCGGAATATTGTAGGGCACTTACAAGGACTTTTAGCTTCTATTTTTACCCCTGGAATCTCAGTCATAGACCAAGACCAAGTAAAGACAATGACCCAAAGCCAGTTATATACCAGTAACAGCGTTTAGCCATAACTTTTCCCTTTGCTTACAGGAAAGTATTAGAACTATGTTCAAACAAACTTTCAGATCAAAAGATTTCTTTATGGCAGATTTGAATTTAAGAGTAGGCTCTGCTATTTACTGAATGTAGGGTTTGCAAAAACAAACAAACAAACAACAACAACAAAACTACATCTTTTTAAACTTCAAATCCCTACCTGTGAGGTGGCAAAATTAATATAAATTAAGCGATTTAATATAGCAAATGTTCAATGTTACCATTACTAAGTGCAACTGTTAGTGTGGGAGAGATGGCCATTGAAGCTCATTCTGTTGCTGGAGGAAAAGTAAATATAATTCTACAAAAGAAAACTTATTTTCAGGTCTAAATAATTTAAATCCTTGTGAACCATTACTGCTTCACAAAGTAAAATGAGGGCCCCACAGAGCTGATGAGCAGAATGCAGTGTCTTCTTTAGCTGTGCTTGCTTGAAACATTTAACCACAGTCCCACACCGTCTCTGTTGCTCCCTTTCTTAACAGCCAAATGGAAAACCACACCCAGCGGTGTACCCACAATTCTGCTGTGAAGTTGAACATTTACAGAATAAAAGTGATCCTGAAAACACTTCTAGCTTCTACTGTGTGACATATGCCAAAAATATTATGGTATGTTTACAGGATCACAGAGAACCTGTAACACTTTGTCATCAAAGTAAAAATGACAAACCTAATCCATCGGTGTATGTGATACTTTAACTGGCCAACTGAGATGCTCCACCAGCTAAACATCGTTACACTGGGTGTCCTCCCCTCTCAAGAAAGTATTCTCACATTAAAAAAAAATCCCTCCCATACCAATGTCCACGGATACAGTCTGTAGACAAGTAGAAGCCAAGCAGTGTGATAAACCGTTGGTTTTATTTTCATAATTCTTAATTTTTTACAAAATTATTAATTAATTTTCTACAAAAGCATGTCACGTATGCGATGTGATATTTCTTTGACTTGTCTGTTTAATCAAGCCTACTCTGACATTAAGTGTTCTATCTGGACCCACCCATCAGTATTTTCCGTCTGGCCCACCCTTCCTATTTTCTTCCTGCGCTGATGCAAGCGCGCGTACACACACACACACACACACACACACACACACACACACACACACACACGTCTGTGCTCCAGAACAGTAGTTTCTTGCATTGGATGCTCAGGCTTGTGAACTCTGGTGAACAGCCGAGCCTGAGCTTTACTTTACTCCATCTCACTGCATTGCAGAACTGGTTCTCCTACATTTTCTTTGCTGTCAGGCTATGCTTGTGGGACATTTATGAGATGTTCAGATAGAGCTAGGCTTGGCCAAGCTCCTCAGTGCTCCTCAGGCATTTCATTTTCAAGCTGTAAAAGTCATTTCTTGGGAGCTTTGTGCCTCGCCATTTGGTCGGAATTGTTTCTGCAATGGAAACACTGCATTTTTTTCCTCCCATACCACATTGCTGACGCAATGTGTCATAGTGGGTCTGTGACATAGGCTTTATCCTCCCATCAACCTGGCCTGCAAAAGCCTTTGGGTTATAAAAGACAGCTTTTAAAAACGACCGAAATACCTAGAGGGGGGAGGCAATAGAGGAGGAAGAAGAGGAGGAAGAGGAAGGGGGGCAGGGAGGGAGGGAGAGACCTAGACTTTAAGTCTTGTTTACAATTACAGGGGCTTTCCTAGCACCATTTCCTGATAGTGACAGTGTTCTATGATCTCTGGAAGTTGAGTAAAACAACTCCTGAAACCACTATCCTTCAAATGAGTCATGTCTCTGTCTGTGACTGCCAGAATGCTCAAACCAGAAACACAGGACTGCTAAGTCCTCAGTGTATAGGCCTGTCCTAAGGCCTGTCACCTTTGCTAGTCAGAGAGCAACATGAATATACTTCATGACCAGCTTGCTTGTTTCATAATATCTATGCAGGGTCCTGCTCCCAGAACTATGGTTTTACTATAATCTAATTCTTAGAGGTAGCCTAAAGAAAAAATTTAAGAAGTTGCCTTTTGAGTAATTTGAACATTCAGTCATAGCGAAACCGAAATAGAATTTACTGTGAGACACCATCTGCTGCCATTGTTGCCTTTGAATCAAGCAAAGGACATCGATATCAATTGACCTATAGTTTAATGTAGTTACAGATAAATGAATATAGAAATAAGTTCAGAAATGAGTAAATATCCTGAGGTTATTGTAGCTAAAATGTGAAATACCACCTATACAATTCAGGGTTCACATATATGTGGTTTAGGCTAGTCCAACATTGCCCATATTCTAACGGAAAGTCCAAAAATCTAGCAGTGTTCTGTCTACAAGGCTGGATGTCTCAGCTGGTCTTCAATATACACAGGAATCCTGAAGAAGTAGGCGCTAATGCCAGTGAAGGATTAGAGTTGCCAGTAAGAGGGAGGGCAAGCAGGCAAAGGACAGAAGCTTCCTCCTTCAATGCCCTTTTTATGGCTGCCACGAAAAGGTGTGACACATATTTAAAGTGGATGTACCTACCTCAAATGATCTGGATTGGAGATAGGTCTTCCCACTTCAAATGATTTAATTAGGAAAAAACCCTCACGGGTGTACACAACTGCTTGGATTTCAGTTAATTCCAGGTGTAGTCAAGTTGACAGCCAAGAATATCAATCACAACCCCACCCCTTGTCTACTTGATGCATACTTATATCTCCTTAAGTCATGCTTAGCTTCCAAATGAAAACAATTACCAAGTCATAATTATGCCTAAATTGATATAGCTATCTCCTGTACTATAGCAAACACATGTCATATTTTAGAATAAGTGGTACTGTTCCTTAAGGAAAGTTCTTTTAGAATTTCAATCATAAATATAATAATCATTAGTATTCTCTCACTGATGTTATATTGTATGATAAATCAAGAAAATAACAGAAATATCTACACAAACACATCTTAGCAAAATATAACCAAAAGACTCCCGTCAATTATAATCCTTGTTTTTTGCAACAGGTTATATGACAAACTGGTATTTATAACTATCTTCTACTACTACTATTTCTGTATTTCCTCCACCCTCAGCAAGCACCTTGACATATCTTGGTTCTTTTCCTGGAGGAGGGACCCATACCTTAATTCCTGAAGGATCTGTGCTGCTTGTCATCCTGCCAGGATTGGATTGCTGTAGTTTCCCATTGACTTCTGTCTTAGTTCTTATCCAATTGCTGTGAAGAAACATCATGATCAAGGAAATTCTTATAATCTAAAGCATTTAAGTTGGGGACTTGCTGGCACTTTAGAATGTTAGTCCATGGTTATCATGGCGGGAAACAGACAGGCATAGTGCTGGAGATAGCTGAGCAAGAGCTTTACATCTGCATCTCCAGCACCAGACACAGAGGAGACTGGGCTCACTACCTGACACACCTCTTCCACACCTACTTCAACAAGGTCACACCTCCTAATCCTTCCCAAACAGTTCCACTAACTGATGACTAAGCATTCAAATATATGAGCCTCTGGAGGCCACTCTCATTCAAACCATGCCCCCAACCCTCATAGGTTCTTCACATGGCTGAACATTTGATTCTCAGCTGGTGATACTTTAAGGGAAGGTTGTGAAACTTTTTGGAGGTGGAGCCTTCCTAGAGAAAGTGGCTCACAGGCCATGAGGTTTTATAATTGGGCCCATTATTTGTTTACTCTCTACCTCCTGAGTGTTAGATGCTGCCAGCCTTCTGCTCCTCTCAAGCACGCTTTCTTACCTTGCTGCCATGTCTTCCTCACCATGGTAAACTATATCTTTCTGAATTGTAAGACAAAATATACCCTTTCTACCATAAGTTGTATTTTATCACAGCAAGAGGAAATAATCTAAGACAAGAAGTCAGTATATCCTCTTTCTTTTCCAGGACTAGAGTGCTTGGAAGCAGCACCATAACAATAGCAACCAACATACCAGAAGAAGTCTTTGTTTCTAAGACTGTTCTCCAATAAAAGGAGCCCAGATTCCCTGGAGAAATGGCTGATTTCATTGCTAGGCAGGGAGCATACAACAGGAGCCTGAAATAACTTCCACTGCCCATGTAGAGAAGGGCTGAGTCGCATGAAACTCTCTTCTCTCCCATACTCCCTATTCTCCCTCTCCCTTTCTCCTCTCCCCTATTCTCCCCCTCTTTCTCCTTCTCCCCCTCTTCCTCTCCTTTTACCCTCCCTCTCTCTCTCCCTATCGCACCCCATCCCCACACACACTGGAGGGGGAGTAGATTGAAGAGACCATTGAAAGACCTCTCAATAATCAACTAGCTGTATGATCTGAACAGCAAAGCCTTAAGGGTCCTGGAAAGGAAGGCTGTGAGCATGGCAGCAGCCTGGCAATCTCCCTTTAATTCCTGCTAGCCGCAGAGTATCTTCAGAACTTCAGCATATCACCCAGAGTCCCTCCTTGGAGGAAATAGCAGGTGCTGAGTCCCCTCTGGAGTATAAGGTTTTCCATGGCCTGACAAGCTCTTCTGACAGCACCACCTGTTTTCCTCTCATTAGGAGATCCTCCAGCTCCCAAGAACTTAAAAGCAGTTCTGCCTGAGGATCTCTACTCTCTTGGTTGTTGGTCAGCTGCCTGGGTCTCCAGTGATGATTGACAAACATGTGAAGGAACAAAGCAAGAGGAACAGCACATCTAGAAGTTGCTTGTGTCTTAGTTTCCCTACTTGTAACTACCAACAAACAGCTCTACAAGAGGCAAAATATTGCTGGATATGTTTAGAATGTTTTTATGTGTGATCATTTATGCACATAGATGTTCTACTCTACCTTTTGTCTCTTATTTATCTGCCCAAACAAATGGTTTTCTTTCTCTTTCTTTTAAAAAAAAAAAGGTCTATATTGTCTTTTTAAGTACCACAAAAATACATTGAGTTTTCTTTCAGTAAATAAAATTCTTCTCAAAGTTTTCCGCAAAGGGGTGGCCTTCAAGACGGAAATTTCCAAAGTATTTTTATTCTCCACAGTAACAACTACATGCATGGTCAAGCCTGATCAAAGGGTGGAAGCCGGTGATGCCTGGATGGTGGCAGAGCATTACAGTCTCAGAGGCCAAGCTGGTTCTTGCTCTTGGTCTGTTGGGGTTCAAAGGCTATGTCACCACTGTCTGTGGGGAAGGCAAGTTTAAAGGCATAGAAATATCAGGCACGATGCTGAAGCTCTTGAAGGTGGGAATTCACCACTTCCCATCCCCTTAACTTAATTTTTAAACAGTTATTCACATAGCTGTTTGCCATCAGGGGTCAGTGAAAAAAAATCGGAGGACAGTAATGAAAGCGTAATTCTGGAATCCCTGAACATATATTCAGAAAGTTCCCTGCCTTTGCTTCTCTTCCATCACCATAGCAGAGTGCCAGGAAACGGAAAACAGACCTAAGTGGGGGCCAAGAGAAGCCCCTTGTGGTGTATGCTCAGCACTCTTGTGTTTTTCCTTCAAGTTCTTAATAGTGCCTGTCTTAATTTGACCAGATAAACATCTGGCCAAAACTCATTTATTACATTTAATACCTCCTTCTATAATACTTCAAAATGCTTGGCTCTCCTGCTCAGATGATCCTTGCTGTGTCCTGGGTAATTTGAGAGTTGAATGTAATAGCTTAAATTAAAGAACCACAGTAAAGAAGTTTAATGGAGCCAGTCCATGGGGGTGTACACCTTTAATTCCAGCACTCAGGAGGCAGAAGCAGGCAGGTCTCTGAGTTTGGGGCCAGCTTGGTCTACAGAGTGAGTTCCAAGACATCAGGGAGACACAGAGAAGCCATGTCCCAATAAAACAAAGCAAACAGAAAGAATAGGAGGAGGAAAAAAGAAGTAGTACTAGTTGTTGTTGTTGTTGTTGTTGTCATTGTTGCCATCCTCTTCAACATGGCCATTGTCATGGTGGTCGTCGTCATCATCATCATCGTTCAGTGGAAGCCATTCTGACTATACTCACCCTGTCACTTCCACAGCTGTCTCTAAAGCTCCCACACCTCCCTGTGGCAATGAATCGTTGAAACTGTGATTCCCTCCCAGAATTCAAGGCAAGAAGGAGAGCACTAGAAATGCTGGGTTTCCACCTCCATTTGGAGAAAATGATTGCCAAGGTCTTTCAGGTGAGACTCAGAGGAAAGCTTAGCCACAGATAATGGCCTCAGGTAGACTGGCGCTTCGCACAAAGGCACCTCTTGCCTAAGTGCCTCTGTGACCGATCTTACAGAGACAAGTGAATCTCTATTCAGAGCCTACTGTTCCCATTGCAACACCAGCAGCACAGCACAGCCATCTCTGTTCCCTGGGCTGTGCAGGACAGAGACTTTGAAGAGAGGAGGAAATTGATAGGGGCTCCCACTAGAAGTTATCCTTCTTGGAATTTATATAATACAAGCATACATATATGTATTACATATATACATACATACATGCATGCATACATACATACATACATACATACAGAAACTGGCTTCCTAGAATATATATAGATATATATTTACATAAATAATACTTTCATTGCAATGGCATTGTGAGTCTGTTATGTAAACGTTTTTAATCACTGAATTTGAGTTACCATAGAGTGAAAACTGACAATATGGCCCAAATACCAAGTTAGAATCCTTATAGCAGCATACTTTTTGTTTTACACATAGGTGTACATTTTATATTTTAATTACTATGAAGCAAGCACTATTGGGACCAAGACAAGGCCATGTAGCTGTTGACAGTTATGAGCTGGGACAGGGAGAGACAGTTTTCTCCAAGTTTAGCCCCTGGTACATCAACTGTGCTTCAGTAGGAGACCACACAGCCAATAGACAGGTCATCAGACAAAAGCTAAACAGAAATGGTGGAGCCAAATGATGCTGTAAATCAAATGGATCTGGAAGATATTTACAGAGCATTTCATTCAAATATCAAAGACTATAACTTCTCAGCATGTCATGGAATCTTCTCCAGATTGACCATATACTTGGACACAAAACAAGTCTCAAGAGATACAAGAAAATTGAAACAACGTCCTGTGTCCTATCTGACCATCATGAATTAAAGCTGCCTATCAATAACAACAGAAACAAAAGGAAGCTTACAAATTCATGGAAACTGAACAACTGACCACTGAATGAAAAATGTCAGGAAATCGAGAAAGAAATTTTAGTGTTTAGAATTGAATGAAAATGAAAACCCAGCATACTCTCCCTCACCTGTGGAAAACAATGAAGGATGTTCTAAGAGGCTAGTTCATAGCACTGAGTGCTTATAGGAAAATATCAGAGAGATCTCATGCTAACTTAGCAGCATGCCTGAAAGCTCTAGAACAAAAAGAAGTCACATCCAAAAGGAGTAGACAGCAGGAAATAAACTCAGGGCTGAAATCAATAAAGTAGAGATGATTGATGAAACAAATGTTGGTTCGTTGAGAAAAATCAGTAAGTTTGATAAACCTTTTAGTCAAATGAAATAAAGACGGCAAGAGAAGAACCAGATTAATAAAATTAGAGACCAAAGTGGGGGACCATAACAACAGAAAGAAAATATTGGGCCAGTTGGAACCCAGCTGGTGCCCAACAAATTTGGGCTTTGGAATGCAGGACACTCCAGGATTCTGAGGAGGAGGAGAAGGGAAAGGAGGAGGAGGAGGAGGAGGAGAAAGAGATCAGTGCCTTTAGGACTCCAGGGACTGACTCACCAGAGACTCAGGTCCCTGTGCACAAAGCTACTGCCTCTGGCAAGGGAAGGGATCTTACTAAACTACTGCTCAGAGGGAACTCAACCCTGCCTACGTCTCCAAGATGCTACACATTGCAGTCAGCAACTGCCATGGCAGTTTCCAGCCTGCAGACCAAGTCCGTACAGAACACCTCAGAGACCTGCTGCTCCGGAGGTCATTGCGTGGTAATCCTTCTCTGACCTGGGGACTCACTCTGCTGGGAACAGCTCTTGGTTGGCATTCTGAGGCCTTCTAGAACTCTGAGCAGGTAATACTTCTTAGAACTGTAGCTAGCTTACTCTCTTTGCCTAGAGTTCAAATGTATTTCCTTTAAATCAAAGAGGCAAAAGAGCCTCGGCAGGAGTGGAAAAGAACCAGGTTGGGAAAAGCAGTCCACTAGCTGCCTCACAACAGCTGCCTAATCTTTAACAGAGGTGTCAAACCACGGGGAAAAAAGACAGTATCCTCACAAACACTTCTGATAACTCTGCATGGAGTTCCAGTGCCTGTAACGGAACTAAGTACCATCCCTCTCTCGCCTTGCACAAAAATCAATTCACAATATATCTAAGACCTGCAACTGTGAATTTCTGGGGGGAAACACAGGCAAGAGATGGGGAGCCCAGGGGACCCTGTGCAGCCAGAGCAGGTATCCTGCCCTCAGGTACACTTCTAGCCCACGCTTTCCTGGTGTAACGGTCACCGCAGCCTCAGCAGTACTGCTACGCCTCATTTGCAACCTTCTAATACAAGAAGCCTTTCTTCTTGGGAAGAATCTATTTCTGGCTAACTGCCAAACTAGACTCTGGTCCTCTGAGGCAACATGGCTCCCCCTTTTGGCTGAACAGAGCGCTGCTAGTATTAACTCTACCGTACCTCAGCCTTAGCCTGTGTGTAAGGCTTCAATTGGTCTGAACTAATGATGTACTCTAGTTTTTAATATAAACCTAGAGTTTTAGTCTTCATTTAAAAGACAAATAATTTGGGCTTGCCTGAAGTACTTAGAGGGTTTTTAGTAAAACATTAAAACAATTGTATGTATTATTATAAATTATTAGCATTAGTCTGGGGTGGGACGTCTCTGTGCCATGTCGTGTTGTGGGGGATGGGGGGGGGTTGTGTCATTGTGTGAGGCTGAAGCTTTTGTCATGGCATACATGTGAAAATCAGAGGATAAGTTTGAGAAGTCAGTTTTCTCCTTCCACGTTTATGGATGTCCCCGGGTCACACAATAAACTGCTTACACAATAAACAGCTTACCAGCCGAGCCATCTCACTGTTCCCAACACACTTTTTATAAAATGTAAAATGTTAATACAGATTTTAAGACAACTTGATTGATGTCTTATCAAAACACTTGACAGAATTCATATCAGGGGAGAAGACAGATGGCGACTGTTTTCTGTAACAGCTGCCACTTTCTGTCTTCCTTATTGATGAAGTTGCTTAGAAAGCGAGCAGCCTGTGCTGACTCAGCAGTAAACACATGGGCGTGAGGCGCATCTCTAGAGGGCCAGACAGTTAACATCTCCATAGGCCATGCGACTTCTGGTGCAGTTTTTAAAATCTTGGGGGAAAAAACCAATATGGAAGAGATGACCATTGTTCCACTGCAGCAACACTGCTTTTGAACATTGAAATTCAGATCTGTTGCATTTCACTGAATCTTAGATATTAGTATATTATATATTTCTTTCTTCTCCTCCTCCTCCTCTTTCTTTTTCCAAAAGTGAACCTTGGTTTTTGAGCTATGCAAAGTGGATGGTGAGCTGGACAGCAGGGACCAGAGCTGGCCAGGCTGACTGAGTCTGCGTCGCCCACTCGGCCATCCATCCTGAGCTCCAGCCACATTCTCAGTGGTCTCCAGTCCATCATGCAGTGAACATCCCAAAGCACCTCAAACCAAAGCCATTTAAGCTGAACTCACAACACGTCTCATCCAGCTGTCAGCCTGCCTGTCGAAAGCCACTATTTCTGTTCGTTGCACATCATCTCCCAGTCTCCAGGCTTGACAGTTAGAACTCCTGGTACTCTAACTCAGGACCCTTGGCGAGTTCTGTCTTATCTGAGGAATGTCTTTGCTTTCTGTTCTCATCTCCAGCACCAGGAGTTCTCTGTCCTAATGTCTGCTGTGGCTCTGACATGTATCCCCCCACCCCACCCCAATGTGTCCAGCATGGTTATTAACTAATAGCACAGGTCCTAAAGTGCTCCTCCAATTGTGTCATTGTAGAATTGAAAAGCTTTGTCTTGCTCTATTATTTACCAAATGTAATACAAATGTTTTCAATTGGTAGTTGTCTTAGAGTTTGGTAGACAGACACCAAGACCAAGGTGACTCTTATAAGGACAACATTTAATTGGGGCTGGCTTATAGGTTCAGAAGTTCAGTCCAGTATCATCGAGGCAGGAGGACGGCAGCATCCAAGAAGGCTTGGTGCAGGAGGAGCTGAGAGTTCTACATCTTCATCTGAAGGCTGCTAGGAGACTGGCTTCCAGGCAGCTAGGATGAGGGTCTTAAAGTGCAGGCCCACAGTGACGCACTTACTCCAATAAGGCCACACCTCCCTGGGCCAAGCATACACAAACCATCACAGTAGTGAAGGCCATTAAGACATCTCAAATGTTTCTAGCCTTGCCTCATTCTAAATGAAATCAGCTTTAATAAGCAAGTGTTGGGCACTAACACACTGTTAGGATAATAAGCAAGAATAGCATGGTTTACATTGTTTACAGTCTCGCCGTGGGAAGGGGATTAATCAAGTTGTCCTGTAAAGATAGAAGACAAAACTGGCGAAGTGTCATCAAGTAATCCTTCCGAAGAACAGACAGAACCTTCCTTGTAAAGTTTTATATATCAGGAAACTATCAGCTAAGGCTTGTTTCCACTACAGGGAAAGATGTTACTAATAGACTTTGTAAAACACTGGCTTGGGTGGCAATAGGAGAGCAGCCTTCCACACTCGGAGCAATATGTATCGTTTTCATGGTATGAAGAGACTCTGCTTCGAAGCCATATATTCCTTCTTGCTGGTTATATTTTATATGCAGTATGTGACAGGAATAAAGATACCCCCCAAAGTATGCAGGATATCACACCACCACCACACCACACACACACACACACACACACACACACACACACACACACACACACCCTTGAAAGCATGCTTGGAAGAAATACTCCAACAAGAGGAAAAAAATACTCCTAGAGGCTTTGAGATCTGTAGAAAATGAGTTTTATATAAAGTTTTACTTTATTGTGGAGATATTTCTGCTCATGCCTATCATGCCTACATATGTCAAAGCTTATAAAATTTTGTGCTTTAAACACGAGTAGTTACTCAGAGTAGGGCTGGTCTCAGCCTTGGCCAGAGAATCTTCTTTTCACCAGGTACAAAGCAGAGATTCCTAACTGGTCAAAGCGCTGAGAATGAGTTCCTGGTGAATGCTCAGCTTTAAATAAGACATCTATACTCCCCCTCCAGGGCCCAGTGAGCATTGCAGAAGAGAGAAGAGCTAAGGCTGAGGTGCTAGGAAGTGGATATGACATGATCGTTGCCATTGTGAGCACATAGGAGCTGTGGATACCCACCCAAGATTGGGCTCATGGGAACTTCATGGTGGATAAGGGAGGGGCTCATGAAGCCACACCTCTTCCTGAGGAACTTTATGGTTGCCAGGGGAGAGGATATCATTTTTGTTTAGTGATACAACTAGTAAGTTGTCCGTGCTCCAGTAAATAACCCCTCACCCATGCACATGTGAGGAACCCTCGTTAAACTCGTGAGTCAAATAGAAAATGACACAAACGCAGGAGGAGCATTGGTGAGGAAAGGAAAGTGGTCACCAGGAACGAGAGAGTGGTGGAGATCAGGGCTCCATCTCACACATGTAGCGTTGATTATATTCACTGTGTGTTTGTTTGGTTTGGTACTGGAGGCACACGTACCACAGCACTGCATGGAAGTCAGAGCACAGCCTTGTGGGAGGCAGCTGTCTCCTTCCACCCTGTGGGATCTAGGGTCAAACTCAGGTCACCAGGCTAGGTAACAAGCTCACTTGCCCTCTGAGTCATCTTGCTAGCCCTGTTTTTTTGTTTTTGCAGTGGTGGGATTTGAACCTACAGCCATATGTGCTGTGTTTCTAGCCCAAAATGTTTGCTCCTTTGAAGTAAAACAATGGAATGAACATGTGTGTAATTAAGATCTAGTTTAGAGAAAAATTAAATGACTAGATATAAAACCATGTAACTAGTGGTTTGAAAGGAAGACAGAAGTGAGACTAGAAGTGGGGCATTTGATGGGGGGAGTTAGGAAACCATTCCCTTAAAACCAGTGGCTGATCTAAAATTCAATAACAAGAAATAAAAGCCATGGCATGCACGAACTGGCTACTGTTTGGCATGTGTTACACATACTAGCCAAATTCATCTCATGTTGATCTAGGTTGGGTCTTTGATTGTTCCCATTTTACATGTGGAAAACTGAAACAGAATTGCTCTGTGCCTATAGTCCCATAAGCAGCAAATGGTAACTCATTAATGGAGAAATTGGACATGGGAAAAGAAAACAGGTATATACCCAGAATTTTGGGTTGCAAACAACAGAACCTGACTTCAGTTACCCGAATTACTCTAGACTGAGATAAAGATTTAAGTATTTGGGCACTAAAGCAGAATTGGTGGAGGATGGAGAGTGTGCTGGGGAAAGGGAAAAGCCAATTTAAAGGTGCGTTACCAGGGCAGGGATGTAGCCCAGTGGTAGAGCACCTGCTCTGCATAGGGAAACTTGGGGCCCTGGATTTCCATCCCCACAACCAACGCCACCCAGTTTGTGTGCAGCCATGCCAGCGGATGACCGAGGAGAGAGAGAGAGAGAGAGAGAGAGAGAGAGAGAGAGAGAGAGAGAGAGAGAGAGAGAGAAGAGAGAGAGAGAGAGCGCATATAGCATACAATCAGTTCACTGTTCACTACTGTGGATGAAGCTTGTATCTGTACATTTTACATTCATAGAAACTCACAGAGCTCTGTGCCTGATGATTAGGAAAAAAGCACGTTTATCTGTCTGCTGTTTCTCCATTGTTGTTACCCCAGAAAGCCTAACTCCACACTCTGGACGTTGTTTTGGGTATGGAATCAGGTTCCAGTAACACCGGAGAACCCTTAAACAGAAAGTTATAAAATAGGGTGAAGAGATGGCCTTCCATCAGTAAACTGCCTGCCGTGTAAGCAGGGACCTATGTTTGGATCCCCAGAACCTTGTTCAAAGCTAATGGTAACAGTACAAGCCTGTTAGCCCAGCCCTGAGGAGATGAGTCAGGAGGGTCCCTTGAGCTTGCTGCAGTGAGGTCAGTGAAGTGGTGAGTCCAGGGTCTGGAGAGAACCTGTATGGTGGAGAGCGATTGAAGAAGATAACTAAGATTGACCTCTGGCCTCCATGCACGGGCAGAAAGAACAGAGAGAGAGACAGAGAGAGAGAGAGACAGAGAGAGAGACAGAGACAGAGACAGAGAGAGACAGAGAGACAGAGACAGAGAGAGACAGAGACAGAGAGAGACAGAGACAGACAGAGACAGACAGAGACAGAGACAGACAGAGAGAGACAGAGACAGACAGAGAGAGACAGAGGGAGACAGACAGAGACAGAGACAGACAGAGAGACTGCTGATTGAGGTTGTCTTAAGAAGACTAAGACTGAGAAGACGTAGCACAGTGATACTCCTATACTTAAGAGAACTAACCATCAGGAAAACAGTCCCCTTCACAACCACATCGAAAGGTCCCAGTAGGCTCAGTAGTTGAGAGCACTTACTGCTCCCAGAGGACCAGGATCAATTTCCAGCACCCATGTGACAGTTCATGACATCTACAACTCCAGTCTCGACAGACCCAACATGCTCTTCCAGCCTCCTCAGGCACTGCACAAAAGTGCACATACACACATGCAGACGAAACTCTCATGCACATAAAGTTTTTTAAATAAAATGAAAATTTAAATAACAAAGAAAAACACCAAAAAAAGTTAAAAACATACTTTGAAACTTCAGAACTGAAGAAATCAAAGAAGATAAAGTGAACGAAAAGACATCCCATTTTCCCGGATTAGAAACTGAAAACAGTTGACGTTTCTATTTTTCATAATTTACAAACTTAATTCAATTCTTTTAAGATTCCAATGATTTTATTTGCAGAAATAGAAAAACAATTCTAAAATTTGTTTATAACCATAAAGTACTGGAAACAGCAACACAGTCTTTAACAGAAGAAGCCTGCAAGCATCTACATTTATTTCTAAATTGTTACAAGGCTCCAAGTCCGCCCGGCCACACGGGTGTTCTCCCAGCTGTCCAGAGGCTGTGGCAGGGTGCAGACCTACCTCAAGGCCAACCTTGGAAACTTAGTAGAACTCTGTTTCAAGTTTTTAAAAAGGAGAAAGGCATTTATGAGTTCAAGACCAATCTGGTCTATAAAGCAAGTTCCAGGCCAGCCAAGGCTACATACACTATGAGATTTTTCTTTCAAAGTAAAATAAGTAGAAAAAGTAGGTCTAGAAGTATAGTTCACTGGCACAGCACTTACTCAGTAAGCATGATACCAAAAATAAAAATGGAAACCCTAAGCAAACTAAAACAGTACTGCATTGTTATAAAGACAGATGTGTAAACCAACGGAACATAATAGAGAACCCGGAAATAAATTGCGGTCTTCAAAGAGGTACAAAGGAAACAGGGAGAGAAAGGAGCATCTCTTCTATGGGTGGTCCTGGGGAAAGTGGATATCCGTGAGCAAAGGAATAAAATTCAACTCTCGTCTTCCATCACACATACTTTCCAAGTCTAGACAGATTAAAGACTACACTGATGCCATAAAATGGTATGGATTCTGTAAGAAAACAAATGGGAAAAACTTCATGACGCTAGCTATGGCTTTATGGGTGAAGCAGCAGAAAATATACAACAGGAGCTGGGAGCCAAGGTCAGTGGGTCAACATTTGCTGCACAGGTATAAAGATCTGAACGCAGATACCCAGACCTGCATAAAATCCAGTGGGACAGTGTGCATCTGTAGTCCCACCATTCCGATGATGAGAAAGGAGATGGAGATAGAGTTCCTGGAAGCCAAGTAGTAGACCAAGCCACCTCCGGACATCACAGAAACCTCATCTTGATCTGTGGTTTCCCAAGTGTAATTTGATGCCAGCTGCCTCAATTAGGATTTCTATTTTCTATTGTGGTAATGAAACACCATGACTGAAAAAGCAAGTTGGGAGGAAAGGGTTTACGTGACTCACGTTTCCCCATCATAGTCCATCATTAGAGGAATCAGGACAGGGACTTAAGCAGGCCCAGAACCTAGAGACAGGAACTGATGCAGAAGCTATGAAGAGGTGCTGCTTACTGGCCTGATTCACATGGCTTGCTCAGTCTGCTTTCTTATAGAGCCCAGGACCACCAGCCCGGGGATATCACCACCCACAATGGGCTGGGCCCTCTCCCATCAACCATTAGGAAAATGACTTAGAGCTGGATCTTACAGAGGCATGTTCTTAATTGAGGTCCCCTCCTCTCAAGTGAGTTTACCTTGTGTCACGATGGCATAAAACTATCCAGCACAGGAACCTATTAGAACTCTAGCAAAAATAGGATTTGGGATTCAAATGGGCCCAAAATACTTTGCCACAGGCTCTTTTTTAAGCCCCCGTGGCAGTGGCATGGCAGTTGACTCTCTTTACTTCACCTTTCTCATCTGTAAATCACAACTGAGAAAGAAAAAGTTAATGCCTAACACGAAGCCACCCTGGAGTGTACCGGATTCTTTACTGTTTAAGGTGGAGATGGCACTGATGGTCGTGGTTACTGTGCTGTGTGATTCATAATCATTTCAGCCACGATAGATGGAAAAGGAACAATGGTATATCAAAGGAGGCTTCCTGGGCACACACGCTCCACACATGTGCACACATGCAACACACACACACACACACACACACACACACACACACATACAAATGGACTACATACACATACCAGGCATGGGGGCGCTAATAGAGTGCACTTTTATTGTATTTTATGTCTATCCACAGGAAGTACACTAGATGGCATGTCAACAGTGGGATGGATTACCAGGTTACTCACCTTCTAGGCAGTCATCCATATTGCCAGTGAACGCAACCATTCTCAGACTTTTAATGTATAAAGCATGTCAGTATACAATGAGTTAAGCTGTCTACTCGTTGTGGCATTTACCAAATAGCAAAAAAAAGTAAAATTATCAATTTGGTATATAAAAGATTGTTTCTGATCGTTACAGAAAATGCTAAACATGAGTCCATCTCTTCTCTCCTTGCTAGCAGTTCTCCTCAAAGTCATTATTTAAATATACAGTACATAGCAGAAAGCTAACTTAAGATTATCAGGAATCATACTGGGCCAGATGCCAATATGAGTCTGCATGTCATCTCTGAGGCTTCTACAAGTCACAGATATTATTCGTTGACTGTTTATCCACTGGGTATTTCTTGATTCTATACTAAGTGCCAGGTGCTAAAACTGCGAGCTAAGGATTCAGTTATAAACTAACATGGAGACAGTTCCTATTCTGGAAGAACTAACATTGAAAACCACCTTAATGTATTATTGTGAGACGCCCACAAGTCAATGGAATGGTATTTTGCTAAAATGTACTAGAGGTAGAATCCAAAAGGGTTCAACAAGCACTACTTTTAATCACTCAGTTTTGAGACTGTTAGAAAAGTGTGGATCATAGCATACTTGGACGGAACTGTTTCTCTCAACTCTAGCCAGTCTTTCTCCTTTATGTTTAGACTTAACCCTTTCTCTTCTCCCCAAGCATTTTCTGTATTCCTAGAACATATACCTGAATGTGGTATCTGTCTTTTAAGTGTAGTATGTGTGTGTAGTCTTATGTGTGTAGTATGTGTTTTAACATTTAGTACCTAAATTTGTACTAGTATGAGGATTGCAAATGATAGAATTCCATATAAAGAATATTGTTCTGTACACAGTATTGCCATCATTACCTGTCATGGTAATACTTGTGTCATGCCAGTCCAGGAATGTTCATGTTGTTAACATGATGTAGCTCGCAGAGGGAAGGAGGTTTCTGTTAAGGGTGTAATGACTGTAGGCCAGACTTTGGGAGGCAAGTATCATACATCATTCACTGCCCGATTCTTTTTACTGAATCCAATGTTAGTTACAAAATAGGAAGCTGTGGCTGTAGTTTGTCAACCTCTATCCTGAAACAGTGATTTTTTTTTCAATCACCGAGCACATTAAAAGTTCCTGGGAAACATGTAAAACTCCCCATGGAGACCAGACCAGACTAATCAAAACTGGAAAGGTAGATTGAGAACTGACTAGACTTTTAAAATTCCTTTTTCTCCCAAACTTCCAAGGTGCTACTAAAACATTGATGACCTAGTCTAAGTTAATATAGAAATAAGTGTACAGATTTAAAGATTTAATTTGTGTTGTGCTCTGAGTAAGTTGATCCATGTTATAAAACTATTTGCTAGACAAGCAAGCTGTACCATGCACCAGTCATTAAAACTCCAGTAGTTTCCAGTCCTTGGCAGACCTTGATACCTTGCCGCTGCGATCTTGGGACACAGATGTCCCTACTCTAATCATCCCCCTGTTTCAGTTATGATTTCATAAAGGAAGAGGTTAATAAATTCCCCACCAACTCCACAGTTCTTAGGTGACTTGTGGTCTCGACACCACAGAGTTTTTCTTACTAAAATTTGACTGTTAAAAATGTTAAACGCATGACCAAACCTGGTGGCATAGGCATACAATCTCAGCTATGAGGAAGCTGAGACAAGAAGGTTGCAGTTTCAACACCATCCTGGGAAATTTAGTGAGAGCCTATCCAAACTTTAAAAAAAAAAAAGTACTTACAGGGCTATGAATATATTTATCTTAGTGGTAGAGGACTTGCCTTGCATATGCGAGCTGTAAACATCACTTTTATTTCTTCAGATTAAGGAATGAAATAAGAGTCTTACCCAAGCTTTATGAATACACAGCTTGGACTGAGCCCAGAGTGTTTCTTTCTCTGTTTTAAGTATCCCTAGGCCAAGGCCTGCAAGCTTCTAGCCTCTGCAATGTCTTCTTCCAAGCTGACTGACTCTATCTGGCTTCTCTCAGCTTATCACTTAATTGCTCTGCCTGGCCTCATACTGACTTTGGCAATGTTTTAATTTTCTGCCTTCTTCTAGCTTGTTCTGTGTTTATCAGTGTCTCACTTGTTCTCTCTGCCACCTGTCTTTGTAAAACTGTCCTATTAACACTGCCACACTCTCTGTCCCTCCACTGTTCTCTTGAGAGTTGGGCGTATCCTATCTCTGACTCATTCTGTCAATTCTTTCTCTGATTTGTCAGTCTGTCTGCCCCTTAATTAGATGTCATTTTCAAACCTGGCTGCTTTCTTCTACAAACTAACCTTTCCTTCATTGTTAGGGATTAAAAGTGTGTGCTAAGGGTGTGTCTGTATTCTAGGCAGATCATTTTGTAATCCAGGGTGTGTCTATATCTGTCCAGATCATATCCTTGGATATGATCCCTCACTGAAGCAGCCTTGTTGCTGGATTAAAATTCTTCCACAGCAAGTCTCTGGTTTATACCTCAGTTCTATAAAATACAAAGAAAATAAATAAATTGACCTTGTTAAAGTTTTTCAGTCCTCAAATTATTGTCGAATTAATTAATAGCATCTTTTACATATCATATTTGCTTAAGTTGAACCCATTCCTAGGAATATTTGCAAGAGGGTGATCATGCACTTCCTTTGCTGTATGTTTTTGGTAATTCTCAACAAGAGACAACATCTGTCTCCAGGGGACATACGTCAACCATCTGAAGAAAGCAAGGTTGTGACTGGGAAAGGTATGTGTAACTGCTAACTCTTGAGTAGAGACCAAGGAAGCAGCTAAACACTCCTCAGTGCACAGGACACCTCTGTGACAAAGAATCATCTGGTCCCAATGCTAATAATGCTGAGATTAAGAAGCCCTGTGCTAGGGGATAGTATATCCATCCTAGACTACACCGAAATCACATTAACCAGATATTTACTAATAGAGGAAAGCACACAGTATAAATTGCAGGGTTCCAATCAATGCTTCCTTTATCGATCTACTTTTCTCATCTACAATTTCAAAATGATGCTGGGTGTTTTGTTTTGTTTTGTTTTGTTTTGTTTTTACTGAATAAAACCAACTTTCCTCTTGGGTTAAAAAAACACTTAGTGTTGGGGCTGGAGAGACGGCTCAGCGGTTAAGAGCGCCCGACCGCTCTTCCAGAGGTCATGAGTTCAATTCCCAGCAACCACATGGTGGCTCACAACCATCTGTAAAGAGATCTGATGCCCTCTTCTGGTGTGTCTGAAGACAGCTACAGTGTACTTATATATAATAAATAAATAAATCTTTAAAAAAAAAAAAACACTTAGTGTCTTCTTCTTATCCACTTCCCGTGTTCTTCATTCATTCATTTCTATAAATATGGGTGCCTGGCTGCTATTGTAGGTGGTCTGTTCACTTTAGATTTTTGTTTTTTGGGGGTGGGGGGTTGTTGTTTGGTTTGATTTGGGTTTGGGTTTTTTGTAGTAAAATCCTGTGGCTTTGAATTCTCCCACCAGCTGTGTTTACCGGAAAATGTTTTTCTTTGCCTTCATTGTTTTTGGAAGCTCTGTGGGCGCCGCCCCCCCCCGCCCCCCCCCCCCCCCCCCCCCGCCTCCTCTCCTTGCCCTTTCCATGACTGTGGCCCTTTAGAGATTGCTGTGCTTGCTTTGTTTAGGAGTGCGTTTTGTTTTTCTGGGTCAGGCTCTGGCCAGGAAGCCCGTCAGACAAGTGCTCGGCGCTGAGGTGGACCTGCGGCCCCTCCCTCAGGTGGTGTTCTTACTGCTGGTTCTCCTGAGATTGATCTTCCCCCATGTTGTGGGCCTTTCTTTGTCTCCCTTCGTGGTCTTGTCACTGTCTTGGTTTTGTTATTGTTACCTTTTTTCTTTCTCTTTGTTCTCCTCAGCTTCACTGTTACCTGCCCTGCCCAGGTGCAGATTCTCTGGATTGATCCTCAGAGACCACTGAGTATTCTTAAATCTGTGGCTTGGTGCTTAATCAGATATCGATCATTCTCTTACACTGAATCGGTGGTCGAACCTTAATCCCTGCACTTGGGAGGAGAGGCAGGAGAACCAGGAGTTCAAAGGCAGCTTCTTCTACAGACAGACAGACAGAGTTCAAGACCAGCCTGCTTACTCGAGTTCTTACTGGGGAAAAAGTCAAAACTAAAGGTAAAACAAAGTCCCAATTTTTTGCCATTATTCTCGTTTTTTTCCCTATCCAATTGTCTCTTCCTCTTCCGGAACTCAAGTACAACTTCCCAGCCATCTGACACGGCCTCCCGCTGCTTCCACACATTATTTCCCTAGTCTGTTTGCTCACTTTATTTGCAGTGAACTGCGGTCAAGTTAATTACTCCTTTACGTTTTCACTCTGCAATCACCTGGGACGCTCAACTGATGGTCCTTGGAGTTTTAGAAGAAAAATCATACTCAGCTCTTGCTCCCCACTTGCTTGCTTTGTGGTATTTCTACTTCTCCCTCAGACATCATGGATCTTAACCTACCGTGCCCATGTTGGTTCACAGGGCTGTAAAAGCTCTGTCAAACTTCTCATTCAGAGTCTAGGAGCTCGGTCGATGTCTCAAGAGCCACTTTCACTGTCTGCGTTTTCTCTTACATGAGGGTCTCCTTTCTACTTATTTAAAATTTTTAATTTATGACACTGCCTAAAAAGCAACATTAAAGATAAAGTGTAATTTTCTTTGTTTCCTCTAGTTATTCCTAAAGAGTACTGCTCTTTTCTTTCCTTTAAAGTGATGGCAATTACTCCAATTCTCCCTGCATTAGAGATAAGCCGCATTTCTTTACGCATTAACTCACTGAGAATTCGCTAATATTCAAATGATAGCTGTGTGCGTGGGGCGTTTGGTGTTTTCATTCCGATTTACCCTTCAGAGGAGAGTGTTACAGTTTCCGATGGCGCTGACTCACTGCCCTGTTCTGCCAGGGGTGTCCCAGTGCTATGAAGTTATTAAAGAGCGTGTGTCTCCTCTGCTTCCAACCCTGTCTTGCACGCTTGTTTTCCTGGCCACGCTGTGTGGGAAAGTGCTTTATTTTCGAATCAGCAGAGTAGTCTGCTTACTTAATGCATCATCGCACAGGGCTCCTCCACACTCAGTAGGTCTAAAATCGACAATGAAAACTTTGAGCTGAAATAAAACAGTAATATCTGAAATGAGAACAAATGTTTGCCTACGCTCCGGGATTTAATCAATCGCACTGGCTATGACCCTATGGCCGGGACCAGGGATCTTCTCGGGCAACTCTGATCACTAGTGTGCTGATTCGTGCCATTGGCAGAAGTGACCAAAACACTGTCCTAAGACCACTCCTCGAACTGTGGCCTTGAATCGGCTTTGCAAAGTTATGCCTACCAGCTAGGTGGCAATGAGTGGAGCACCGGCAGGAGACAGCCCCACACTGCTACCTACCTCCTGCAACCCGAAGATCTCTCTTAGAGACAGGGTGGAACTCTTGGGGTTTGCCATAGAAAAGA
Organism: Rattus norvegicus; assembly: GCF_021556685.1. Classification (NCBI taxonomy): domain Eukaryota; kingdom Metazoa; phylum Chordata; class Mammalia; order Rodentia; family Muridae; genus Rattus; species Rattus norvegicus. Next base: position 218,494,152 of record NC_141535.1, on the reverse strand, counting down.
ACGTCAAGGTGAGTCCATGTACAGCAGAGTTGGAGTTGATTCAGACAGAGTCTAAGATGGACTTAACGCTCCAGGGCTAAAAAGAAAAAGTGCCACACCCAAATATGGGCGGAGCTTCTCAGAGAGCGGTGCTTAACTATCTTTCTAGCAATCTGATATATGGCTTTGGGGGCTTCTTTTTTTTTTTTCAGAGTTTAATTAGTTTATTATCTATCTTTGTGATACAGCTGGGAATAAGCAAGAACAAAACAAAAACAAGAACCAACAAATGACACCAATAGCAAAACAGTGTATTTTTAGAATACCAAAATACTCTAGGACTGATTGTAATGGACAATGGAAGACAGAACCATAAGAATTGTGAGAAATGTATCCTTAAAAACATAATGAGAAAATACTATCTGGGTTGCTTAATGAAAAATATAAGAAATTTCCACAGTAGACAAGGAGAAATGAGGGGAAGTCTGCTTAATCTTCGCTTTGGGGGCTTCTTAACTTACATCTCAAAGAGTTACTGAGAAATTTAAATGAAATGACAGGATGCCCTGGAGGTATTCGGGATAGGATTACAGCTGATAGGTAAAATCCCTAAATCACAAGTTGTGCAAGGCAGCTATGATCTATTATTATCACTGTAGATAAAGTTTATAGTCCTGTTCGTGAGATTCCCAGAAAATAGCTACGGAGGGAGGAACAAGACCACACTTGAAGGTCCTATACACTCAGCCCTAAGGCATGGTTAATTGCAATTTGACATTCTTATTTGGAATATTTCTGTATGAAAGAAATATTGTCTTTAGGTAGGCAACCTCCAGAACAAATGTTAATTGTGCTGAATTCCTTACTTCTCAGCTGGCAAGAGGCTTCAACCTTCCACTTCGGAGTGAAGGGTTCTTTTCCTTTCAAATTCCCATAAGCCCCCATCTTTCTCTCCTGCCTCAAGACTAGACAGAAGCTGTAACATCTTTTTTAGTTAGCCTCGGAACTAACATGATTTCTGCCACTGTCAGGAGCTTGGTTCAATGGAGGGATGGGTCATGGAAAGTTCCATTCAATGGGAAAACTATTAATACTGCATTGTAGGGCAGGACACTGACAGTGGAGGTGCTGGAATCATGTGACTCCTCTGCCTTTACCGTGTTTGGTCTCATCTGCTCCCCTTGGGTGGTCAAGGTGCTCTTCTTTTCAGGAGGATGGGGAAAACTGCTCTTTCTTTCCCTTCTCTGCTGTGATACTTGATGTCAGACCTGGACCCTGCAGACTCTGTCTGAATAGTTCGAGATTTCCCAATGGAAGGCATTGCAGGGATGTTCTTGGTTAGAGTCCGTGTCCTCCTTTCCACTGTCCTGACCACATGACAGCAGGTGGATAAACAGGAAGGGGTCCTGCCATGTTTCCCACATTGGTGAGCACGCCCCTGCACAGAGAGTGGGTTCGATGGACACACCTTCAACCCTTGTCCTTCTCTGTCACAATGGCAGGTAGCATGTTTCCACAGCACCTATGAACCCTCTCAGATACCCATATCTACCTTCACAGATTTCTGAATTCCTTCCTTATTCAGTGTCTAGGGTTTTCAGGTGTGGTAGCTATTCCCTCTGTGTGACCTTAGGATTTCCCTCTAGCATTAAACACCACTCACTGCCCTAGTGACTCTCTGTGCTAAATTCTCCCTCTTCTAATTAGTAAGGTGGTTTCTGGCTTGGCATGAAGAAATTTGAGACAAACTCTGCCCAACAAATGCAATTTGCCAATTGTATAATCGTTTGTGTGAACGCCTCTTCTGTGAAAATGGAAATGTTTGGCAAGCGAAGAGGGAAGCAAATCACTCAGTGTCTTGTACTGAGTGATGTTGAGCAACTGAGCCAATTTACCACACGCCCATAAGACAGACAACAAGCCGCTAGTGATTCAGTTAAACAATTACCGTTTGTGTCTTTACACGCACTTCCGCGCACTCGCTCTCCTTGAAAAGCATCTGTACAGTTCAATTCTCCAACTGTACCAAGGCAGAATAGAAGATATCATGAAAAATAAGGGATGTCGTCCCACTCTGCTTCACAGGTCTTCCTGTGTGCTTGTGTTCCCTTACCCCCAGTAAAAGCCTTTCTTCATCTGTAGAGAATTTATAAGGAGCTGGAATACTTTGTGTATTGGTATACAAAAGGAGTTAAGCAATTCAGGTTAACTTAAATCCACACTGGAAAATTGCACTTTCACAGAAGAGGGTTCAAAACTGACAGAAGGCGGCACTGGGATCATTCGCCAGATTCTTCCATTTAAGATTGTTTTCTTTAGGTTTTAAAGTAAGATACTGCTACTGGGTAGCAGTCACTGGATGTTTTAACTTTCAGTCACCATGAAAGAGGTAGAGAACTGGAGAATTTTCCTTTTACACAGGATATATTTCATCTTCTTTTCTCCTTCCCTCACCCCCAACAGGATCTCACTATGTAGCTCTGGCTGCCCTAGACCTATGTAGACCAGGCTATCCTTGAACTCTTGAGGTTCCATCTGTCTCTGCCTCCCAAATGCTAGTTAAAGGCATGTGCCACTAATCTGCTACAGGGCATACTTTCTTAACTCCTGCCTTCAAGTCGTACTGTGAAGGTGCTTGAGAGCAAGTCTTTAGAAGAGGAAGCATGTTTCCACAGGATGCTTCTACAACTACCAGGTCCACTTGGTGATCAGAAACATTCCCAATTGGATAGAAAAAGTCCACATAATACAGTATAGGGATTAATATACTAAGCAGTTGAAAGTGAGTTTTTAAATAATTTTATTTTGTTGACAAGGTTTATTGTAATCTTTTTATATTGGTCATATGCCACACCCTGCATTTGGTAATCTAAACCATGATTACCACAAACAAGTTTGTGTCCCTGTTTGGTCATAAATAACAAAAAAATCTCCCAGGAACTGATATTGTATTAGAACATGATAGCACACAAAGAGATTACTAACCAATAAGAAATTCTGAGCAAAGAAGATCAAATTTGGAATCACATGATCAGAAAGCACTTGGAAAGTATAAAGTGCATCCTGATTGCGAAGCATCTATAGAGAAAATGACTCCATAATAAAATACTACTAAAGAGAATTTAGAAGAGGGTGAGGCAAGGGCAGGACTCTCCACAAAGCTGACACTAAAAGTCCTTTATTAGAGCTGGTCTGTGTGTGTTGATAAGGTGGATATTCTACTTGATCAACTTTCCTATCTCTTAATTTCATATAAATACATTCTCTAGCTATGATAAATTCCATACATGTATCTTGAGATATTCTTGGCTGTGGTTGTTACTAACTTCATCTTCTGCCCAAACTTAAAGGAAACAGATTATACCTTAGTAGGAACCCAAGCCCATGTCACATTCACCGGTTCCACAAATACCCCTTAAGGCTACAGGTTTTCTTCCTGTTGGTTCTTAACCAACAATAGATAACTGACTTCATGAAAAGCTTCAAAACTGCATCCAAATGTTTCTTCAGAAAGTTTTGCTCCTCAGCATGAAGGCATACACCTGTAACCGTACTACTCACTCAGCAGCAGTAGGGCAGAAACAATCTCCAGGCTGAGCTAAGCCTATGCTACATGGCCAGACCCTATCTCAAAAAACAAAACAGCAAACAACTAGCATTTTCCACACAGCGGTCAAAAAGTGTGTCCTCTTTACTAGCTTTCAAAAGTATTTCTGATGACTACATAGTATGAACGCACCAACAAACTTAACCCCCCCATGTTAATCATTGATTTGGCAATAACTGATAAATATTTTCAAATGATTTTCCATAATAAGTCTCACTCTCTGAGGTCACTGCACCCTTGCACATAATGGGGTATTTCATGTGCGAGCCTTATAAGTTGACAAGCGAATGACTTACTACTGTAAGTGGCTTAGATTTACTTAGTGAATTTTGTTGTTTAAAGGTTTATTCATCTGCATTGATTATACAGACCGTCCACATCCTAAGACCTGGTTAAATGATCCAATTGGTGAAGTTAGCCAATATTAGTATTAGCTTTTCAGAGGTTTCTAAGAGCGCCCACAAGATGTGCCCTGTCACGTCTGCAGCTCTAACTCCTTAAGCTTTGTTTTTGAGACAAGGCTTCACAATGTGACTCTGGATGGCTGGGAATTCCAATATATACATATGTATATACCAGGCGGACCTAAAAATTCACAGAGGTCTACCTGGTTCTGCCTCCTGACTGCTGGAGTTAAAGGTATGCACCACCATGTCCAGCCTATTGCTAAGCTTAAATTAGCAATTATCATGGTGGCACATGAAGTTTCAGGAAATACTACAGAGGGACTGGAGAGATGGGTTAGGGGATCTGACCTGGGCTCCTAGTACCTACACCTGGTGACTTATAACCACCTGCAATTCCGGCTCATGTTGATCCAATGCCTTTTTTTTCTGGCCTCCATGCATGGACATCTGTATGCATGTGGCATGAGAGCACACACACACACCTTTTAAAAGAAGTAATATAGAATATTATTATTATCACCATTATATCTTGTTACTTTCCCACAATAGCAGTGTCTGACAAACCACAGGACAGCACCACAAGCAAGGGTATGCTGATATCCATAGAGCCAACAGACAGACTTCCTATCCTGGATCCACTACTTAGCACCTGCCTCTGGGAACCCTTTGCTCTGCTCGACATTTGTACTTCTTTGCCTTTTTACAAAGGTCCTGTAAGTATAATAATGCAGTATGTGAGCTTTACGAACTGGCTTTTTAGGTTAGTGTAGCTTTCTGCAGACTCATTCACTCAAGGTATGTATATCCACTACGGGTAATATCTATAAGGTGCATGCACCCGCTTCCTTAAGCACTTACAGTTCCATTTCCAAGACTACATGATTAATATTGATTTCAGGTACTGGAAGAGAGAAGGAAAATGCAGTGACTATTTAGGAAATCATTAAGCCATTTCACTGGCACTCAAGGAGCTGTCAGTTTGTCTACTTGAATACCAAAGGGTCAAGTAGACCAGTTAAGTGCTAAGACCGAAATCGTGGTTGGCCTTGGTGGTTAAGAACCAGCACTATGAGTAGAATGCTTTATTAGTAGTACTATTTTTTTTCAATGTAACTATTCCACTCACATTAAAGTGGGTTAAAATAGTAATTTCAATGGTTATCAATGAAGCATGTTATCCACAGGACTAGGCATCTGTGAAACCATGCCTTATATCCAATCCGGGTAAGAGCAGGGTTTCGTTTCATAGACATGGCTGGCCAGGAACTGACTCTGTAGACCAGGCCGGCCTCCAACTCACAGACATACTTCTGCTTCTAAAGCTACCCAATGTCCGAGACTGGGTTTTAGGGTAGCATTTGAGGACATGGATCTTCACCCCAGCCTTGCTCTCAAGTTGGAGCCACATATTTGAATTAGAAATGGCTTGTTCTCCTGAAAATTCAAGACCTTTTGCTGATTTCCTGGTTCTCATCTTCTCCACCTAAAATTACTTTAACCTTTACAAAAAAAAAAAAAAAAAGAAAAGAAAAAGAATGAAAGAAAGAAAGAAAAGAAAAGAAAAGAAAAGAAAAAGAAAAAAAGGACAGGGTCTCACGCAACCTCCAACTTTAAAGTGTATCTGAGGTTAACCTTGAATTTATGGCTCTGCTTTCATCTGTCAAATACTGCGACCGCAGATTTCCCACCATACTTCTACCAACCGAGCTACATTCCCAAACTTGAATTTTTCGTTTTTAATAAAAGAAAATCTGGCTAGTAGTACAGTTAAGTGTTTCTCCAGTACGCTGGCAGTATAACGGGCATACGCTGCCACGCAAACGAGAATATTTGAAGAATTTAAAACAAAACAAAACCTTCTTGGTGTGTTCTAAGTAATGGCAATGAGTTCCTAGTCTCTACCTCTAGCTCTGGTGCAGTACTGGAACGCATTCGTTGGGTAACTTGCGACCCGCTGCTGCAGAGGAGGAGGCTCGTGTGCTTTAGGTACAAAGTTCGAAGGCTAAGCCTGCGCTCGACGCTCCCTGCACTATCCCCATGGCTTGATAGCAAGTGACGAAGACGCCAGACATGACACACAGAGAGGGAAATTCACCACACATCACCTACAACCAAGAACAGCGCCTCCTGCCAAACTGAGACAGCCAAACCGGAAGCTAGCGGAAATGACGCACACGCCAGCCGCCGGAAGCGGAGCCGCCAGAAGCGTGTCCAATGGGAACACAGAAGCGGCAGGGGGCGTGGCGGCGCGGGCCTCCCGCGGGTGCCGGGGCGGTGACCGGCTCGGGCGGGTGGCAAGCAGGCCATGCGGACGGCTGGCGACCCGGGACCCCACGGCCCTGCGCTCGTCCCTCGCGCCCGGGTATCCAGGAGCCCGCGGGCTTAGCGGCGGCCTTTGTTCCCTACATCACCGTCTGCCGAGCTCCGGCCGGCGCGGATGCAGCTGCTCCGCCTGGGCTCGCGCTCGGGGCTGGAGGAGGAGCGGCAGCTCCAGGCGGCATGCGATGGGGAACTGCTGCTGGACGCAATGCTTCGGGCTGCTCCGCCGGGAAGCGGGTCGGCTGCAGCGAGCGGGCGGAGGGTAAGCGGCAGCGCAGGCCCGGATGCCCGCCCGGGGTCGGCGGTGGTGGTACCCCCGCCCCCGTGCGTGATCCCTGTCCCTTAAGACTTACTTCGGGAGGCACGGCTCCTGTGAGCACCCCGCACTGCCGTCTGGACACACCCTACTTTGACTTACTGCCGAAGCGTCGGTCTCTGTATTTGGTCTTCCTTTTGGGCCTTGACAGAACTGGTGAAAATCTGACCCCAAGGTTGATGCCTCAGGTGCATTTTAAATGGAAGGCACTTCTGCTCCAGGCTCTGGTGAACTCTGTTAGGTAAAAGAGATACAGGATCACAGTGCACACTGGCCATTTAAGTGATTGGTGCGACAGTTTGTGAATCTTTTAATAGTAATACTTAGAATTTTGAAAAGAAATGCCCCGCTGTGATTGCTATGCTTGGTAATCTAATCAAAATAAAACCTAGCATCACTTCTCTTGTGTGAAAGTGGATATGCTTAAGAATTCTCTATCTGCACTATCCAATAGCAAAATTGTATGATTACTGTTCTATCTTTATTTCCTTGAATAATGAAGTAAAGAAAAAAAAAAAAAAACAGGGGCACATAGCATTGATGTTGATTTTATTCTTCCTAAGTATTTCCCAAAAATTTAAATCTAGAAGCAAAAAACCTAAGCCAGCTAATCTATCTAAAGAATATTCTGTTTTTTACTTTCTTAAGCATTGTGCCAAATTTTGAGCCAATAGCTTTGTATCACGAAACTATCAGCGTACACAAACTGGAAACAAGTGATTTGTAATTCGAATCTTTGAGTCATGGATACATTATGAAATGATTCACTCATCAAGCAGTGTGTCAAAGTACTTAAGGTGTTACACTGTGCACCCCTAGAATGGGAATGGGTGGACTTAAAAGATTTCTACTTAGTTTGGTGTTTTGATTTTCCTGATTTCGATACCGTTACTTTCACAGGCATGTGACAGCTGTTTTGTATTGTGATCCAAAATCATGCTCTTCTAAGTATCCTATGAGTGAACTCGTAAAGCTGTAGAAATGGGCTCATGGAAGAACTGGACATTACACCATCTTTGGCTTTATTATCATTCCTTGGAAGGCATAACAAACTCTGGGAAGGAGTGTTTTGAATTCTGTGATGGACAATATATTCTTGTATTTGACTTTGGAGTATGTTACCTGGGTTCTGTAAGAACCTTGGGTGTTTTTTTAACAGTGACTTTACAAATGATATTTTAATTAGATGCTATTCATTAAAATTGTGGGTTTGACTGGTTGAGCACAGGCTTGGCAGCATAGGGTAAGAGAGCAGGATGAAATCATGTGAGCCACGGTCATGTGAGCCACGCGTACACTGTCTGTAGCTATGTTGTAATACTTGATCGTGAATATGTACTTTGTTTTTGACTGACACCTTGAGTAAGTCCTAGGGCCTGTGGATGCTGACATCTAAGACCATGTGATCAGTATCAGTCCAGTTTCTTGTCATCTGTAAGCACAGGTTTCAACAGTTCCCTTGGTTGAATCTTTCCATAATCTTAGTGTTTAATATTAGTTTCCACAATTCTTCTCGGCTTCCTGGAAGCATGCAGTAACTTGCACAGTAATAGTAAACTGCCTTTCAGCTTAGCCGCCGTTAGTCTTCCTTTAGGCATGCATCTGGACAGTTAGTGAGTACTCGTAAAAGTGGAGAAACGGGTAATCACAAAAGCGTGCGTTGATTTTATGTCACTGAACTTATCGTGGCTAGGAAGAAATAGGACATTCTGACCTTTGTCAGGCTCATTTAGTCTGGACTCCACAGGGGGAGGAGGGTGCCTTGTGATTTGAGGCCTGATTTCTTAGCCTTGCACATTTCCCAGGAGTCTCTCAAAATGAGATCACTTACTCCACACTATATAATATCAGCAGTACAATTACCAAACATACTAGAGTGTGCTAGGATAACTGTTGGCCAGTCCAAATACCAATATAAGTGCTAAGGTGTCTTGGAGACCTTACTACCAAGAAAAAAAATACTGATATCCCAATGGGTTAGCCGCCTTCTCCAGAGCTCCACGTGCTGACCAGTTGTTTCTGTGAACAGTACTAGAACTCTGTGTGTGCTACCTTGCCTGACTTATGCGGTGCTGGGTCTCAGATCTAAGGTGTCTTGCATTTTGAGGAAGCACTCTCTAACTAAGCTACATGCCCAGCCCTACGAGTTACTTGTCCTTGGATGGGTTCTAAGGAAGCTAGTTGTGTAGTATGTTAATTCCTGTTTTAGATGGCTGTGAAATCGCCCATCCTGGCGTCAGTTGAGTTGTAGTATCACTCACACAGGTGTGACCATGTCTGTGGCTGAGGTGTCAGCCCCTTGGATTCTAGCAGCAGAGTGGCTTCTAGGTAATAGCGTACAAGTTCTCAGTGGTTTGCTTTTCCTTTCCTAGGGAAAATGGCTTTAGTACTTGTCAATGTTTAGCTACTTCTCTAGGCTGGGCAGTATCGTAAATACTATACGTTACCTTCCTTTTCTTTTGCACACTCCTGCCAAGAAATAAGTGCTATTGAAAATTTAGTCCTCAATCTAAAATGCATGAAACCAATTTCTTATTTTAAATAGGAGTTTGGAGTACGTCTATAGACAACACTCTTAGACAGTGACACAAGGTAAGGTATAAAAGTGATTGTATTTCATATACATCTTGTATACTTGAAGGTGATTTTATACAGTATTTTTAGTCCACCTCTGGCTTTTCACTGTTTGCTTTAGGTAGCATAAGAATCTTACTGTTTTACCCAGGCTGGCTTCAAACTCTCCTATCCTGAAGTCAAGTATGGAATTTCCACTGTGGCCTCATGTTGGCTCACAGAAGCTTTCAGAGCATAGGGCATTTTAGATTTTGAACTTTCAGATTAATGGTGTTCAACTTGTACGTGTGTTACAGACTGAAAACCAAAGCTTGAAAGTTTAACTTGCCTGAGATAACAGAGCCGTGATTGCAGTCAAAGTCCCTCTGAAGCCAGAGCCCTTATCTTTAACTGGTAATAGCTTGCGGCTCTTTATTTTGTAGATAAACATCTGGTTACCCTCTGTGTCGGAACTGTCCTGAACCCTGTTGGTGAAGACCTTATGAATAGCTCAGCACCTGGACCCTGCCTGTCTCATGTGACAGGCTTGGTGAGGCTGTGCCCTGACTGTGTGACAGGCTTGGTGAGGCTGTGCACTGACTGTGTGACAGGCTTGATGAGGCTGTGTACTGACTGTGTGACAGGCTTGGTGAGGCTGTGCACTGACTGTGTGACAGGCTTGGTGAGGCTGTGCCCTGACTGTGTGACAAGCTTGGTCAGGCTGTGCCCTGACTGTGTGACAGGCTTGGTCAGGCTGTGCCCTGACTGTGTGACAGGCTTGGTCAGGCTGTGCCCTGACTGTGTGACAGGCTTGGTCAGGCTGTGCCCTGACTGTGTGACAGACTTGGTCAGGCTGTACCCTGACTGTGTGACAGGCTTGGTCAGGCTGTGCACTTAGTCTCTGCAGAATCACTGTCTTCTCCGTTTTCATTCCTTTCCTGGCCTGTCTTCCTTTTTCTCACTATCAGATAAGGGTGTTTTTTGTTGTTGTTGTTTTGTTTTGATGTCTTTATTTAATTCCTCTGACATGTATACTGCTTATCCCAAGGACACTTCAGCCATTCTTGTTACTTCAGCCACTACTCCTTTTTAGCCGACTAAAGAGATGCTCTTGCCTTGGTTCTGGTTTTTTTTTTTTTTTTTTTTTCCTCCATCTTTATTAACTTGAGTATTTCTCATTTACATTTCGATTGTTATTCCCCTTCCCGGTTTCCGGGCCAACATCTCCCTAACCTCTCTCCCCCCCCTTCTCTATGGGTGTCCCCCTCATCATCCTCCCCCCACTACTGCCCTCCCCCAACAATCACGTTCACTGGGGGTTCAGTCTTAGCAAGACCAAGGGCTTCCCCTTCCACTGGTGCTCTTACTAGGCTATTCATTGGTTGGAGTTCAGGGTCAGTCCATGTATAGTCTTTAGGTAGTGGCTTAGTCCCTGGAAGCTCTGGTTGGTTGACATTGTTGTTCATATGGGGTCTTGAGCCCCTTCAAGCTCTTTCAGTCCTTTCTCTGATTCCTTCAACGGGGATCCCATTCTCAGTACAGTGGTTTGCTGCTGGCATTTGCCTATGTATTTGCCATATTCTGGGTGTGCCTCTCAGGAGAGATCTACATCCGGTTCCTGTCTGCCTGCACTTCTTTGCTTCATCCATCTTGTCTAATTGGATGGCTGTATATGTATGGGCCACATGTGGGGCAGGCTCTGAATGGGTGTTCCTTCTGTGTCTGTTCTAAACTTTGCCTCCCTATTCCCTCCCAAGGGTATTCTCGTTCCCCTTTTAAAGAAGGAGTGAAGCATTCACATTTTGGTCATCCTTCTTGAGTTTCATGTGTTCTGTGCATCTAGGATAATTCAAGCATTTGGGCTAATAGCCACTTATCAATGAGTGCATACCATGTGTGTTTTTCTGTGATTGGGTTACCTCACACAGGATGATATTTTCCAGTTCCCTCCATTTGCCTATAAATTTCATAAAGTCATTGTTTTTGATAGCTGAGTAATATTCCATTGTGTAGATGTACCACATTTTCTGTATCCATTCCTCTGTTGAAGGGTATCTGGGTTCTTTCCAGCTTCTGGCTATTATAAATAAGGCTGCTATGAACATAGTGGAGCGTGTGTCTTTGTTATATGTTGGGGCATCTTTTGGGTATATGCCCAAGAGAGGTATAGCTGGATCCTCAGGTAGTTCAATGTCCAATTTTCTGAGGAACCTCCAGACTGAATTCCAGAACGGTTGTAGCCTTGATTCTGTTTTAACCTCCCCTTTACACACTGTGCTGTCCTGTCTCCTTGTTGACTGACTTCTGCCGTCTGTTTCCTATGGCTAGATTCCGGAACTCCGGAGTCTTGTTTTCTTCTATGGCAGGCAGATGAGCTGTATGGAATTCATGCTCAGCATATATCCATTTGTAATTCATGCATATATGCTCAGCATGTATCCATATCTGTAATTCACTTTTTATTCTCAGCAAAAACACATTAGTGCAAATAGGTCAGAAAAAAAAGAACATTAAAGATATTCTAGGTTCAATACAGCACATTCACAAATCTTCATATTATAACTTTTTGGTAAGTATTATCCTTCATTTGAAAATAGTGTTGGCCCTGAAGTACCAGCCTAGGTCTCCTTGGTTCTCTTATTAACCCTCTTTAGCATCCTGTACGCCAGCTGAGCTGTTACCCTGCTGAGGAACAATATCGTCTCACCTTTGCTTCATGTATGCCGTTTTGCCATAATAGGGGTTGCTAAGACACAGGAAGCTATGGTGTCAGTAGTAAGGATTCATTGTATTAGTGTACATGTTTATTGGCTTTGAAAACCACAGATGAAAGATGCTTCTGAAATTTCACAAGTTACTCGTGTGTTCTGTGTTACAGCTTAGAGACTCCGAGGACTTTTTTCTTTCTGACCTTTTAGTCTTCTCATTCATATATGTATATGAGTGAATATTTCCCAGCGGCCCCCACGCCCCCAGTGTACTTTGAGGTAATGCTGTATGTTTATCTACTCCCTGTGTCTTGTTGAGTTTAGTCCTCCTGCTGAGTTCTAGAATCATCCAGTACTTACTGTGTACCTTTAAATCCATCTTTCAATGCTGCCTTTACCTCTTCTTCTCATAGCCCTTCTCTCCTCTGTTTTCAGAGGAAATGATTACATCCAATCATTTTTGCTTTTGTTTCCTACCTTCTTCATAGAAAATCAGTCTGTAGTCGCCTTAGCTGTGAACAGAGGGTCATTGTCCTTCCCTCCAAACCCACATTCTCAATGTTACTTCTTTCTGTGTCACCTCCACATCTGACACAAACCTAGTAATATGTGAGAAGAGGGAATCTTGATTGAGGAATCTCCTACATCAGATTGGCCTGTAGAGCCCTCACTTTAATGCTAATCCTAGGGTTAAGGCTAAATATGTATCCCTCTAGATATTTGTATCTTTCCAGATTCTGCAGTATTTATTTCTTCTGTTTTTTCTTGTTTTGTCTCTTGCTCCGTCCTGTCTTCCCCAAGTCTATTTCTTCCCTATTTCTTCCTTGTCTTCACTTAAATAACACCCACTTACTCATCTTTTTACTGGCAATTCAAGAATTACTTTCCACAGTTTTCTAGAAGCATCACCAGCCCTCCAGAAATAAGAGCTCACTTACAGCACTGCCCAACAGTCTGCTCTCCTAAGCCCGCTCTCCTGAGCTCCTCTTCCCTACTTAGCTTCTGAGTGCACCATCTCATTGGTCGCTGCCCATGGCGATCCATACTTCTGTTGAGTACCTAGTTAAGTTTCTAGTAGGTAGACGTGCTGACCCATGCTTCTGCTGAGTACCTAGTTAATTTCCTAGTAGGTAGACGTGCTGACCCATGCTTCTGCTGAGTACCTAGTTAATTTCCTAGTAGGTAGACGTGCTGACCCATGCTTCTGCTGAGTACCTAGTTAATTTCCTAGTAGGTAGACGTGCTGACCCATGCTTCTGCTGAGTACCTAGTTAAGTTCCTAGTAGGTAGACGTGCTGACCCATGCTTCTGCTGAGTACCTAGTTAATTTCCTAGTAGGTAGACGTGCTGACCCATGCTTCTGCTGAGTACCTAGTTAATTTCCTAGTAGGTAGACGTGCTGACCCATGCTTCTGCTGAGTACCTAGTTAAGTTCCTAGTAGGTAGACGTGCTGACCCATGCTTCTGCTGAGTACCTAGTTAAGTTCCTAGTAGGTAGACGTGCTGACCCATGCTTCTGCTGAGTACCTAGTTAATTTCCTAGTAGGTAGACGTGCTGACCCATGCTTCTGTTGAGTAACTAGTTAAGTTCCTAGTAGGTAGACGTGCTGACCCATGCTTCTGTTGAGTAACTAGTTAAGTTCCTAGTAGGTAGATGTGCTGACCCATGCTTCTGCTGAGTCCCTAGTTAAGTTCCTAGTAGGTAGATGTGCAAGTGTTTGTTGATTCTGTGAAGAGTTTCTTAAGTCTGTCACTGCCTCACGGGCCTGGCTTTTGGTCTCTGATACTTCGGAACTGCCCTTTCCCATATTTGGGGATGGGCTGATTTCTCTTCTCCAGAGTGATTAAAACAACCTTGCTTGTAATTTACCCCATTTAACTGTAAAATTAATTTTTATTGACTTTCATGTTCTAAATATTAATAATTTGCTTTGCCCTTTGCTCAGTAACTTAGGAAAGGAAGAAAAAGAAAAGACTGGGTTCACATAAGAAAAGAGGTCACATGCTTCATTCTCCAACAGGAGATGATGGGTGATGTCAGGTGATGCCCACAGCGTGAAAGCATCAGGCTGGAGCTCCCTCTTTTGTTACTCATTTCCTCTAGAGCAGCCTCTTGTTTAACCTTTTCTGTCTTTGCCTTGACAGAGGGAAGATCTGTCTCCACTGTCCTTGCAAGGCATAAAGTAATCTTCTGAATATCCATTCTAAAGCTAATCATTCAGAAGGCATTGTTAATAGTAGCTGCTTTTACTTTATGATTACCAGTTCTATATGGGCCTTGCATATAGAAAAACAGCATAGACCGTCCAATAGCTGCAGTAGTAGATATAAAATGTGATGAGGGATTGGCTCCAGTGGAAACTAGGTGCCTCTCTCTGCTGTGGGCAAGCTTGTGACCCAGAAAAACCAACGGTTTGAGTTTGAGTACCTGGTCACAAGGTAGCCAGGGCGGCAGCTCAGGCAGCTCACTGAGGCAGAGACCCGTTCCCGCAGGCGTAACGTAGACCTGTGTTGACATTATCTCATCCCTTCAGATTCAGGTGAATCTCTACTGAAATGTTTGATGTTGGCTGGAAAACAGTGCCGTGTGTCTTTGTCGTGATAGCTTTGACAGGCATATGAGTTATAGCCTGACCTGTCTTCTGTGTGGGCTGGAAGAATGTCTTGGATGCTTTGAAGTTTTTGTAGGCTTTGGAATCATTTACCTTGCTTGCTGATCATTTATTTACAATGTTTAAGAAAATGTGAAGGATTGTCTTACTGTATTTCACCAGGTATGATCTAAAACATGTTGAAAAAGAACAATACCAATGTAGTTTTGAGCTTTGTGGGATTTTATTTTTTAACGTAACAGAAAAGCATAAAGAGCTACGTTTTCAGCCCACTGTCAACAAGATTTAAGGTTACTGTAGTATCTGTCTTGACAATAAGGAACTTCGATTTCTTTTTTTTTCTCTCTCTCTCTCTTTTCTTTTCTTTTTTTCGGAGCTGGGGATCGAACCCAGGGCCTTGTGCTTGCTAGGCAAGCGCTCTACCACTGAGCTAAATCCCCAACCCCGGAACCTCCATTTCTTATTCTGAGTTCTTTTGTTAATATTCCATGCACCAACCACAGCCTCTTTTCTGCTTCTCTGCCACTCTCTCCGTGTTGAGCCGCATCCACATATTTAGTAGTAGAGTAAATACGCAGGAATCTGTCTCCTGTTGAGACAACTCTCTACGACACAGGGACTCTCTATAAATCACCCAGGATGGCTCTGAGCTTCAGAGCCTTCAAGCTAAGGAGGGAAGCACACTTGTGTTTTCTTTAGTGACTGACTGCACACCCCGTGCTGGGTGCGTTTGGTTAACACATTACTTTCCCCCTCCCTTTTCCCAGAGCATGTGCCCGAGTTGGTGAAAGTTAAATGTACATATGATGTGACTCTAATTTCTTCACAGCTCAGCCCCGTGTGACCCCGCTGTGTTTCCGAGGACTCCCCTAGCTTCTCAGGTTCCTTGCATCCTGGGCTTACCGTGTTTACTCTGTGTGGTACCCACTCGCACACTGTATGTAGCACATTCTGATTCTGACCTGCTTCCCAGCATCTCATTATCTAATCCTTCCAGATCAGAATCTTTTATCTGCTGAGTATTTGTTTATCCGCTTCTCTCGCGACAGCGCCCTAATCCAGGCTATCATTGCTTTATCCATAGCCTCAAGTTGATTGCATGCATTATTCATGCGTTCACTCTCCTCATCCTCTCGAAGCTCCCTCAGACTCTGTGGTTCCTGGCACCTGAAGCAAGCTTTTTATGCTGGTTTACCCTGCTAGGTTTAAGGGAAGAGTTGTATTCTTGTTCCTCAGTAATTACTTTAAATACAGTAAATATTAGTCATATACATTTGTTTTTGTTCTCAGTGATTTCAAAGTGTCCAAACTCTCATTTTCATACCTGGTCATCCACTCACTTTGCTTCCTGTTGTAGCATATATATATATGCTACATATATGGCATTAATATACCATAATTTATTACTTTATTGATGGACATTTCTGTTACTTCAAGGATGGTTGTGTTGTTTTGGGTTTTTTGTTGTTGTTGTTGTTGTTGTTCTTGTTGTTCTTGTTGTTCTGTTCTTCCTTCTGCTGCTACCATTACTAGGTGTTCTAATATATCCCTCCCTACACCCATACCAGAGGTTCCTGGGAATGGAGTTACAGGTTCATAGCTTATGCAGATCTTCATCAGTACCAAATACATTAAAGTTATGCCAGTTTATACTTCTACCCATAAGGGATTTTCATTGCTCCACTTTCTAAGTACCGGCAAGGTGCCTTTTCCAACTTATTAATGTGAAATGTTGCGTATTTATACGAGAACTTCATTATAACCCTGTGTGCCTGGAGCAAATAGAATGTGTACTTTTTTTAAAAAAAATATGAGAAACTAGGGATAAGGAGTAGGATACGTTAAAAACGGCAGTGGCTCTTTTTAACCTCAGATGAATGGAGAGCACCACTGTGGTCACGGGAGGACTCTGCCTCGGTGCTCACACCGATGACCACAAGTAAGGTACAATAAAAATGCTTTCTTAACTGTGTTCTTTCTCTTAATCCTACTGTTTGTAAAATCTATATCAAAGAAACACCATTAAGTATCTCTTCTCACATTCTACAAATAGGAAGGCAGAGAATAAGGGTCTCCCCTTATAAGCATGATGGGGGGGAGGGACCAATAGATCTTCCATTCTGGCTTGAACTTTTTTCTTAAGTAGATTCAGGGACTTTTGTATAATCTGACACACCCACTTACGTGCTAACAGTAGTAGTTCTAAACAGTAGGGTGGCTGGTTTGTTTGTTTGTTTGTTGTTTTCTTTATAGATTGTATGATTCAAATTATCAGCCCAGGCTTTCTTTGACTGTTGGCCAGCTGTTTACTGCCAGTGCTCGGTGAAAATGGTATGAAAAATGTAGTCATGTCTAACGTACAGAAGCACTTCTGGGGATGGCATTACATATAAAATGAACATGCTTAGACTCAAAACTGCACACTTAGTACTAGATGTGTGGCAATGTGTACAGCTGTAGAATTGATGAAATTAAACAGGGAGGAAAATTGAAGAAGATCTGAACGTTTGGCACCTCTAGTCATGAATCTATGCCGAAGAGCTTAGATCCTGGAGGAGGCCCTTCAGTCGCCTTTGTACTGTCTTTAGAATCCAGGTCAGTTTGACATCTCATAGCCCTCCAAATTCAGACTGGTTGCATTTCAAGTGCTTGGTAGAACTCCTCATTAGTGGCTGTCATACTGGACAGCGGAGATCACTCTAGGGTAACAAGAGCCACAGAGTATAGGGGAAAGCAAATTTCTGAGACACATGTGAGAATTAGCTCAGTTCAGGGCCTAGTCTGTGTACTTGGTAAATGTGAGTCTATTCTTTACCGTGTTAACGCCTCGCCCTCTCTCGTCTTGGCTCATGTCACACATAGCTGGAAATCAAGTTAGTGAAATACTGAGGTTTTCCCTTAAATTTAAAACAATTCTTGTACCTTTGTGAAACACAGGATTCGTTTGGTTGATTTATTTAAACGTGGCAGATTGTTTTAGGCAGTTCTGTACGTGGTTTCTCTGTGTCCCAGGCTTTCACCCTTGGATGTGTTTGTTCAGATATAGAACATTAAGTTATAAATTTTTAATTTAAGTTGAGAAGTCAGCTGCTTGGAAAGTGTATAGTAATTGTCTTTCGGTAAGGGTGACCTTTTGCTTTGAAATGACCATATGGTAGAAGGCGTTGGTGTGGTCTTGGAACAAAGACCAGCATGCCAATGTAATTGACCTGCTAGGGGCAGTTTGGTTTTAGTCTATTTCTAACTTACCAAAATTTAACTCAATTTCCCTGTCCCTCCCACCCCAAGAACAACTCCATTCTCCCATAGTAATTAGGTATAAACTCCTTTAAAACCCTAAGAATATATGTATTATATATATTCACTCTGTTCCAGAGTGAGGGGAGGGACTGTCAGTCATCTCGCTCCTAACCCACCCATCATTAAAATACCACACTAACCTTTTACCACAGTTGTTAGCATCCATATACATTCAGGTCGTAACGTGAAGTTCAAGTATGGGAGGGGGAGATGCTGGCATTACTGTCTTTGCCTATGACCAACATTCCTTGGGGGTAGTAAATAAATCATTTCTTGAATCTGAAGCAAGAAAGAAAAGAAAAATACTTCCTGTAGTCTGGAATGGAGAACAAGTTGTTCATAAGCAGTGTCTGAGACAAAGCTGGATGCCCTTGTAGGCTGGCGCCGCCTCTTAGGGAACTCTTCTCCTCATCTTGCCCTTTCATCTCCAGCTCTAGAGCACTCCACAGGGGACTTTCGACTGACGAAGTTTATGTTAGTGTTGTTAACTTGGCAATAAGTAGATTCTCACAGACTCTTGCTTCATGTGGACGTTGATCTCCAGGCTGCACCTTCCTCATCTCTGACAGTTCATTTTGTGATTGCTGTCCACTTAAGAACACGTTCTGCCAGCCTTGTCTTCAAAGGACTTCTCAGTTCTGTCTGTTATCACTGTGATCCTAGCCACTGCTATTCTTCTTTGTGCTGCCACAGTGCTTGCTAGTTGGCCTCTCAAAGCAGTAAATCATCTCTTAAGATCCCCTAGGGAAGTTCTTTATACAGCTGAGGGCTTCTAAGAACATCTGTGAAGAATCTGGAAGATGATTGCCTTCAATATCCAGTGAGACAATGAAGGGTTTTTAATGGTTGCTAACAACCGTGGGTGGCTGAGGAGCCCGGTGATTGACCAAAGCTTCACCCCTTACAATGAAGCGAGCAGGGTTGTTAATGGCTGCTAACAACCATGGTAAAGGTAATGTGGCACTTTAACCATGGGTAGGTTAGGAGCCCAGGTGATTGACAAAGCTTCACCCTTAAAAGATTTGTGAGGTACAAAATAAAAAGTCAGGACAGCTCCAAGTGCTGTAGCCAGCAAGAAGCTGGACCAGCTCTTCTGCTGTTAAACCCTCAGAGCTGGCTCACCAGCACCTTCCCCACCAGGACCAGCTTAGAGTTGGCTTTGAGTTGGCCTAACCCAATAGCTGTGGCATCTGTGAACTGTTGGGGCATGTGAACGGGCTGGTCCTGCAGGATCTCCATGACACGGGCAACATCAGGATATCTGAGAGGAGTCCCAGCAAGAATCTAGTATTGATAGTGTGGCAGAATCCAGAGATCTCGAATCAGACCGATGACTCATTGCAGTGGATATTTCCAAGTAAAGATGTGTGGACAAAAGGGTGTACTCTGTGGTACACTGCCACTGCACAATTGTTCCACTTCTAACCAGTGTTTTGGTGTTTTATTTATATTTATTTTTTTATTTGCTTTTGGGGGGAGGCTGCAAGAGTGGAGGGCAGACACAAAGGGTCCAGGAGATGAGTGGGGATGGGGTGCATGATGTGAAATTCACAAAGAATCAATAGAACGTTTTTTAAAAAATCAGAATAGCTTTTTATAGGAAATACTACAAATATATGTCCCAAATTTGTTAGATTTTTAGCAGTCAGTAGTATGAAAGACTTGAATCTTGATGTCCTTCTTTTGCTTAAGTGATGGGGTATTTACTTAAGGGCTCTTCTGTGAACTGATACATTGCCTGTGCGCTACGGAGACATCCTTGAAATGGTACTTGAAAACATTTGCCTTTCTAACCATGCTCCATTTGGAAAACTTGGAGCACAGCTCTAGTTTTTATATGGGTCATTGTTGGCAAAATAGAACTGGTCAACTTGAATACTGCACATGTCCATGGGGGGTTCTAGGAGGCGCCAGCAGTGTTTAAATAAATAAGGACATCCATAATTCATCCATATACATACATATATATATACATATATATACTCTGATACCCATTTGTGTTTTAGAAAAGCCCCATAGTAAAGCTTCTCTTAAAAAAACAATGCCTGAGTTTGCCAAATTGCATATTCATGTTAACCAATCAATATGCTCTTACTACTGTAGGAGGCAGTAAATAGTCTTTGTGATAAGATTTGTCTAATTTATTTTAAGTGAAGCCCTACAGATCTTAGGAATATATTATCAATGTTTGTTTTCCAGAGAACTCTGAACAAATCAAATGAAGTCTAGGTGTGCATAGTTTGTCCAGTCAGAGTCAGGCAGGAATGTGGTTGTTCTCACTGTAACCAGTTGTGGCTAGAGAGGCCAGAGACGGTTGACTTAAGTCATGTAACCTGATGTAAGAGCAGTGCAGTGCTTACTCTGGTCTTGACTGTTCTGTGGAGCTTCGGATGCTCTGTATTATCTTAGTATTGCTGAACTTTCTCTCGTCATTTACTCCTAGCACTCAGCAGGCCTGAACAGGAACAGTTTAGTCTGTCAAATTGTTGAATGGTTACATGTAGAGAAACACTGGAATACCAGAAGCAGGAATCCTACTGTCAGAACACAGTTCTTCTAGAATGTTCAGCTCATTTCTGGTTTTGCTTGAAAAGCCAAGGAGTAGAGACCCCGTGTGGCTAGAGGATAAAAGATACTGTATTTATATCGGAATATTCCAGTAGCTTTTTTTTTTTTTTCTCTTTTCTTTTTTTTCAGAGCTGGGGACTGAACCCAGGGCCTTGCACTTGCTAGGCAAGTGCTCTACCACTGAGCTAAATCCCCAACCCCTTCCATTAGCTTTTTAAAAAGACAATATAAAATCTTCTACTTTTTACCAATAATCTGGAAAAGGGAAGGCACAAAGCCATGTATCATGTTGGTCTGTTTGATCAAACTACCCCAGGAATACAGATTAAAGCAGGAGAAAGGGCTGACCTTGGCACTCTTTAACTCATGGGGGACATATGCCATCACATCAGGGCCGCCAAGCTCTCGGCTGCTCTTCTTCTCTTTATTCTGTTCAGGATGCTGGTGCCTGGGATGGTTCCTTTATACAGTTTGACCCAATCCAGAGTTCCTTGGGAAGGGAATCCCAAAAAGTTGTCTAGATTAGGTTAGTCTGTGAGTGTGCTTGTGAGAGGTGTCCTTAATCGTGATAAGATGGAAAGACCCGCACTGATGGTGGGCACCTGCATTTCATGGCCAGGCCCTGGGAAGGAGGAGGAGAAGGAGAAAGCACTAGTGTACACAACTCGGTGCTGTCTGCTTTCCCTGGGTGTGGTGTGACTAGTGGCTTCCGGTTCTCCAGCTTGTCTCCTCCGCAGTGATGGACTGGAACCTGGAACAGAGCAAACGCACTGCTCTCCGTTAGTGGCTTCTGTATGGGTGTCTCATCACAGCAACAGGAAATGACTAAAACAAGCTCCTGCCATTCTTTAGGGAGACGCTGCCACAGGCTCCAAGTGCTTCTAAACCCAGTCAGTGGACAGTGAAGATCAGCTGTCACATCTGTCAGATTACTTCTTTGATGTTTTTTTTTTTTTGTTTTTTGTTTTTGTTTTTTTTTTTGGTTCTTTTTTCCGGAGCTGGGGACTGAACCCAGGGTCTTGCGCTTCCTAGGCAAGCGCTCTGCCACTGAGCTAAATCCCCAACCCCTTCTTTGATGTTTTTATTTGTCAGTTGCAATGCTTCATTTTCTTACTAACTCTCTCAGCCACCTCCATGCAAAAGTACAGAGCATCAGACCTGACCCCAGAGATCTCGTTATTCAAAGAGGTCTTTTCTGTCTAGTACAGCTGACAGTCGAACTATAAGGCGTAGTGGTTCCTATGTGAGGCTCTTCCCTTTGTTCATTTTGGCACCATAGTGGGAACTGCTCGTGAGTGAGAGTCTTAAAGATGCCTAGTTCTCTCTCAGTAGCACCAGAATTTGAGTTGGCCGTGTCTGAGATGAACTTGAATTGCAGTAGAGCATATATTGTTGGTGCAGACGTGACAAGGAAGGTGCTCGTTTAACTGATCTAAGTGTCAGAGAGACGTACAGAAATAAACTGCCAAAGTAAAAGGAAAGGTTTGCCCTACCCCACGCCTTCGAAAAGTTAATCTAGTGGGCCTGTATGAACTCTTTCCTTCTTTCATTTGTGAAGGCATAAGAAAGGAGCATAAAGCCTTCATAGACTACGTGGCCCATTATCGAGAGGCCTGGCGACATAGGCAAAGCTGGGTTAGGCTCACAGCAGCCCTCCCGCCTCAGCCTTTAAGCCATGGTGTTATAAGCAGAAGCTGCTGTGGCTACTGTGGCTGCTGCTCGTCACACACTGGCCTGTGTTGTCCTTTCAGAGTTGTGAGGTTTCACATAGGTTTAAAGTGTAAGGGACATAGTCGTTGTATATAATTTAGTATGGCCTTTTGTGTGCTTTTAAAGGGATTTCTGGTTTTTTGACGTGTTAGTTAAAATAATAATGGATTTCATTGATATTTTCATACAGTGCATGTGATTTGATTATATTTACCTCCATTTTTAACAAGATATTTTACTTATATAATAAAATGAACTAAAATTAAAATCGCTATATTCTGTTCTATGTAATATTTGTATAAATTAACTTACTATTACAGTCTAAGTAAACATTAGTGTCAATAAAAAGATTGGTTAGTTAGCTAAACTTAGGATGAAGTTTAAAAATCTAAACTATTGTAACCGCGCGAATGCCCCTAACCTCCCCTATATAAACCCCCGAGTTTGGAAGCTCGGGGTCGATTCCTCTGTCTCCTGTGTAAGATACGTGTCGACCCGGGATCCCGCTAAGACCCGGGATCTCGTTAATAAAGCTACCTCTTGCTGTTACATCAAAAAAAAAAAAAAAAACCTAAACTATTTATATATATAGTCTTAGGTAAATTTGGTTTGTTTTTAGAAATACAAAGTGCTCTATATTAGAAAATTTACAGTTGTGTGTTGTAGGAATATGTTTATGCCATAATTTTAATTCAGTTTTAGACTTAGTTGTGATTTTTTAACATCTTATCTTTTTCTTCCTAGATCAAAGTATTTTAGAACATGCCCAAGAGGAGAGCACTTGACCATAGAGGTGAGTCCTTGAGTGTTGGGTGGGATCCGAAATACCAGAATTCTGTTTTACACATATGAGACTTTTGCCTGCACTGTGCTCCATTCATTATGTGCGTACAGTGCCCCCTGAGACCAGGAAAGGATGACAGTTTCCTAGCAAGTTACAGGCTTTTGTGAGCCACCATATAGGTGCTGGGAACCGAACCTGGGTCCTCTACAAGAGTCACAAATGTTCCGAACTGCAGGGCCATCGTTCCAGCTCCTTGTTGTTATTTTAAGATACTAGAGAAGGATTTAGACCTACGTTTAGTATGGACTAAGTATGAAAAACTAACTGTGTATTTGAATGTTGTTGATTGCTTTTTGAGGCATGCCTCGTGAGTGGTAGAGGTTAGACTCTGGCTGACATCCCCATCCCTCTCATTTGACCCTTTATTTTAAGGCAATGTCTCACAAGGCCATACAGGCTGGCCCAGAACTCACTCTGTCTCCAAGGCTGGCCTTCAGCTTTGCATCTCCCTGCCTCCCCCTTCAGAGTAGCTGAGATCACAGGTCTGAACCATTAGGCATGGCTCAGTATTGTAGATTCTGATAGACAGAAATAATTTTTTATATATGCATGCTTGGGTTGGCCATTTTGCTGACTGGAATATATGACATGTGCTGATCATAAAAGGCACTCAACTTCTTAGGTTCCCTCATAAATATAAAGTTGTATTATTTTAAGGCTAAAAAGAGTGATGTTTCTCGTGAACAGTGTCTACTAGACAAATATCATCCCTCCTAATGGTTGTCTTTCTGTCTTTTCAGTTTGAGAATCTTGTGGAGAGCGATGAGGTAAGTGTCTGCCTCAGTTTTCGTTCTTACTGGTTGTTGAATTCGTTGGACACTTTTTGTTTTGCTTTTCACTCCTCATCCATTCTGCAACAAAAAGACCTTCTAAAAGCAAAGATTTGCATCATCCAGGAGGAGTCCAGAGACCTGTCCAGCCTTTATTTTCCGAGTGAAGCAACACCTGCCTTCCATGGCCGCCTTCCTTCCCTTCCCAGCAGTCACTTCCATCTCCTTCTCACAAATGAGGCTTCTTTCAGGGTCATACTTCACCCCAGCAGTATCCTTCTCAGAACAGCCTGAGGCTTGCTTCATGTTTCCCTTTCAGTGGTTGGCTCCGGGCTTTTTGTTAGTCCGTACCTTGCTGACCAGCCTCTGCTGTGCCCTGCTCACGATGATCAGGTTACACCCCATCCTCTTCTGTGATGCCACTTCCGACCTGAGTGTGGACCATCTAGAATTAGATTCTTACTGCCAACTTAGTAATGTATTTTAGCTGATAGACATTTGTAGTGTAAACATATAAGAAATACTCATAAGCCCAAATTAGTCTTAAAAGAAACTGAACCTGTTAATTTCTTTTTCTTCCTTTTAGATGTATTTCTTAGTTCTATTCACTGCATAGATTTGCTACACATATGCCGTGTGTGTGGTAGATCTCTGCAGCCGGAGTCACAGGCAACTGGGAACCACATTGTGTGGGTGCTGGGAACTAACCTCAGATCCCTCTGCAGGAGCAGTACTGGTCATGAGCACTGAACTGTTTCACCAGCCCCAGTTCATTCTGTAACTGTAATGGTTCAGAGTCCCCATGAGTGCTGTGCAATCCCTCCTCCTAGCGAAACTAAGAGATGGATCCCTGAAACCTTGGTCACAGCATCTTCATGCCTGAGAATTCATAGGTTTAGTTCATATTTTTCTATAGGCAACTGTTCTTAGCATAGACTGCTGAGTGTGAGCTCACTGTCAACATGCTTTATCTACCCCACATCTTCTCTGTACAAGACAGTTCATGCCTTCCTGTGCTTAGGAACAGCAGAAAGCAGTTACAGGCCATATTTGGGGTGTTTTGTTTTATTCTAAGGCAGAATCTCCATGGCTCGGGAATAATTTTAAACAGTGAAACCACAGAGCACAAGCAGCAATGGCGAAGGCTCCTCATTTGGCCTGAGAAGTGTAGCAGAGGGCACAGTGGTGCCTGTTGTGCCTTAGCTAGGACCACAGTCCTGGGCCAACTCTTCAGTTATGTGCTCTTCTGCATGTTTTCAAGTGGCTAGGAAGTCTAAGGTACTGACTTCCAGGGGAGGGCTGCAAAATCCCTTCACCAGGCCTATACATTTTAAACCCTTCAACAGGCCTGTACGTTTTAAAGCTTTGGAATCTGAATAACAAAGGTCAGCCACAAATGTGGAAGACACAGTGAGTGTGTTGTCTTTTGTGTCCTAACTGTGAGGGTTCATTCGCTACATAACACATGTCTATTTAAAAAAAAAAAGTTAAGAAATAGCCAACAAATGTTTTTTCTGTAGTGGCATTTTGCCTTTGGAAATAGTGAAGTTTTTTTTTTTTTTGTTTGTTTGTTTGTTTTAAATCCTTTTAATAATGAGATTTGCTTATTGTGACAGAAATAGGTAAGTAAAAAGTATTTTTGATTTAATGAAAATTGCTTTGGCTTGCCTTAAGTAGTGAGTTCACCTAGTGAAAATTCTTTTACTTGTTTAATTTTTGTGCAGGGGGAGAGCCCAGGAAGCAGCCATAGGTAAGGTTTATCAAAACAACAAAATGTGTAAGTGTTGTGTGACAAAACTTCCTGGGGAGATGCAACACACACATCTGCTCACTCCCACGACAGACCAAAGTATGGACTCCACCAAAGTCAATGAGTTTTATTGGGGTTACTTACAGGATTATGGGTGAGGGGTTACATACAGGAGCAGAAATGACTCAAAGACAGCAAAACCACTCTAGCTAGGTAACAGCTCACAAAGCTGGGAATCTGGAGTACACTGCACAGCCTGCAGGTAGCTCAAAGGGTTGGATCGTGTCCTCAGGTGCCTCAGGTGGTTCATACCGCCTGTAGGCAGCTCATCTGGTGTCAGAGTCTTCTTTGCATAAGACTTATCTAAGAATGACGCTTAGTTTTTTCTTACTCTGGCAGAGAGGGGCCTGGTGAATCTGGTCAGTTTCAGGGACTTGCTGAAGTTATTTTGACTTGTTTACCTTTTTATTTAAGGAGCTTCTCCTCAGAATGGATTAGAACTTTTAAACAACACATGTGAGCTCTTCAGAGTCTTATCACAGTCTTCAAGATACTGAGTATTTTATGATTTAGAAACAAAATTTTCTCATTACATAAAAGTAAGACAAATAATGCGTTTCCCCAAACAATATTTTGAATAGTAAAAAAAGATGTATATTAATTTCTCAGATTTTTTTTCTTTTGGACTTAGGTTATGAATCATTTAGTTTTCTTAAAGCCTCTTAACATTGATAACTATTTCTTTTTATATTTATTTTACCCCCTTTTTCTTCTTTTTGACATTCTAAAACATTCTTCTAATTAAAAAACTTTTACAACTTCAGAAGTAACTAAAACCTTGGAAATATAATTTATTTACATAACTTTTTATCTGCTATTAAAATTGCATAGACTGCTTGAAAAAGAAGCATCTTGCCTTGAACTCAAAAGAAAGTTCCTGGGCTGAAGCGATGGCTCAGAAGTCAAGAGCACTGACTGATTACTATTCCAGATGACCCAGATTTGGTTTTCAGCAGCCATGGCGTTTACAATCGTCTGTAACTCCAGTTCTAGGGAACCTAAAACTATCTCTGGCCTCCCTAGGCGCTAGGTGAGCAAATGGTGCACAGAACGTTCTAGTGTCAGTGTAGGTGTCTCCTCTTTGTTATTTTTGCCCTTGCATTTTCTTAGTTTAGCAAACCTTTGTTGGGCAGCTGTCCGTGTGCCAGGCACTGGGTTACATATTGGACTTTGAACAATCAAGTGTGAACCTGTTGTGACAATGCAGGTCTGTAATGGCAGCCCTGGGGCCACAGGATCAGTGACGTAGACGTACGACAGACAGACAGACACACGCGGAGGAATGTCTGGGCTGCGTCCACCCTTAAACAGGAAGACGACAAGGCTGAGCGGTCAGATGCTTGCCTAGCACGTGCACAGCCCTGGTTAGTCCAGGCTTCAGTGCTCTCACTCTCCCCATCCCCCACCTCCACCTCTCCCCGTGTGTGTGTGTGTGTGTGTGTGTGTGTGTGTGTGTGTGTGTGTGTGAGAGAGAGAGAGAGAGAGAGAGAGAGAGAGAGAGAGAGAGAGAGACCAGAAGAAAGTATATTTTACTGAAAGATCCTGGCGATTACATTTCAATATTTCAATATTAGGTAGCAATTAAAACAGCTGTTATAGAACATACTAATAAACCTAGAGAATCCCTGTGACCCAAATGTGTATGGGGAGCTGTGTCCAAAAGGACTTTTTTTAAATAAATGATAACTGGGTTGATCTCTAAAGAACTAGTTAACAAGTATTGTTCAGGCAGAGAGACCTTCACAGGTAGTCAAAAAGTGTCCATACAGAGTGAGAGAATCGCTTAGAAGGGAGCTCTGCCCTTCTAACAGAAGCCCTCCTTCTAAGAGGAGACCATAAATAAGGACAGAAATGTATGCCTTGCTTTCAGTGAAGGTTCTGAAAAGACAATAAAAGACACAAAGTTCCACCCCTAACCAAGAAGCTGTTTGCAGTTGATACCTGCTGGGAAGGGGAGAATCAGCTTTCCCTGGAGTGTGGCTGTTGGGTATCAGCCACACTCCAGTACAGGCGCCAGGCCAAGCCCAGGAGTAATTGACCAACACAAAACACTCTCTGCCTTCTTTTTTTTTTTTTTTTAAGCTTTTTCTTTTCTCTTTTGCCGATTTTCTTTTCTCTTTCTTTTTTCTTGTTTTCTTTTTTTGTTCTTGTTTTTTTTTTGTTTGTTTATTGGTTTTCTATTTTAGCAGGGGAGGAGAGAAAGGACATTAAATTGAATGGAGAGGGTCAGGAAGGCATTGAGGGAGGGAAAGAATATGTTTACAATTATATTGTATGAAAAATGTGTAAGTAAGCATTAGGTAAGCGCTTAATAAACTCTAGGGTGTCTGTGTTGCTGTACTGTGCTTCGTTTTGAGACATAGTTGCCTAGAGGTGGGATCCTGATATATGTAACTCGGCCTGGCCTCAAGAGTTCCTGTGTAGTTTAGCCTGGGGTGAGCTTTAGATCTTTCTGAATGCTGGCATTACTAGCCTGTTGCTGTGCCCAGAGGTAACTAGCTCCGTGCTAGGGCACTTATCTAGTAGGCACCAAGTCAGGGTCGGGTCAGTGCGTCGGTCGCATACCTGGATTGCGGGATGATAGAGCAGGGTTCTCGGAGCATAGGGAAGAATGGTGGGAATTAAATAGGCACACAGGAAAGGGACTTTGAGAATGGTTGAAAAGTGATAGAGGCAGAGAACCAGAGAACTTAGGAAGGCAAAGGAGAAATGAGAAGGTCCAGACACAGGCCGGGTTAGAGGGGACGCTCAGGAACGTGAGTCAGAAGGATCCAAGTTGTTTGATGTGTTTAGCAGCATAGAAGCCGCTGGTCACCAGAGTTACTGGGGTGACGGCAGCTGGTGTCTGCAGGGACCGAAGGAGTGAGCTGAAACAGGGCATGGAGACAGGAAGCAGGCTGGGTAGAACGGTGCTGGACCGCCTGCAGTAAGTCCCAGCTACCGCATGCTTGTCTTAATCCGGGTCCATCTCATTTCCCTCCCATGTCATCTCTGTGCTTACGTGGAGGAGCTGCACGGGGTAAGCACCGAGGTACAGGCCGTGGACGTGAGGGAATCTCGAGATAGTGATGGCCTCAGGTAGGTCATCTTTAGAAGGGAAGCAGGAATACAATGAATTTAAGCACTGAAGTGGAAATGAAATGAGGCTGCCCTTAAGAATAAAGAGCTTGAATAAGAAACTTAAAGTTACAGAGTAGTTAGTGTAGGTGGTCACCTTGTGTAAGTTAAAAGACTTGCTGGAGGCTGAGGGCCAAATTGTTGCTGCCTTTTTTCTAGCAGAAGGGGCTTAGAGTGGATGAGCAGAGTGACCGGTGTAATGTAGGAATGTGGGAAGGTGTGTAGAGAGAAGGAAATTCAGACCTGATATGAGAACGTCCTTTCCTAAGTGGAAGCCAGGAGATTGCTGTCTTTATTGGCTAGTATGGGGAAGGATGCAGGGCCCAGGGAGCCCTGGATCATTGGAAGGATTAGTTCTGACTGTGAGCACTGAGAAGAGAGTAGAGCATACTGAGGCTACACTCTGGTGAGGTGTTGGGGGTGGGGGGAGGGTAGCCGAGGACAGCTGTGGCGCAGAGCTGTGCAGAGTCTGTAAAGGGAAGCACACCACCTCACTGACAGAAGGGTTTTTGTGTTGCAGCTTATAGTTTCACCTAACAGTTGAAGCTGTGTTCTGTTGCTTTTATATATATATGTTTAACAGTAAAATTTCAGCATTCTCTGGCTTTTGGAGTGTTTTATTTGGACTAAGGTTCATCAGAAGGGTTCTTGTTTTGTTTTTTCCTGTTCCTTCCCTCCCTCCCTCCCTGTTTTCTCTAGGCCACTTACTGAGGAAGAAATCGTTGACTTACAAGAGAGGCATTATGACTCTATTGCTGAGAAGCAGAAAGACGTGGATAGGAAAATCCAGAGGGAGGTAAGTGGCCTGCCCTTACCTCATGAAACACATGTTGTGACCCTGTCATAGTAAGAGCTCATGTGATGTCACATGACAAATCTAGAGGACTCTTAAATGCAGTTCTCAATTCACTAGTAGACGTGTCAAGCAAGAACAAGTACTTTTCTGGGTCAGCCTAAATCAACTGCTGTTTCATGATGAGCTGTGTTTTAAGTTTTCGTGTCTTGGGTTTGTGTGTTCTCAGTGAGTCAAGTACCTGAGCAGTCATAATGTGTACGTAAGTTTATGGAGGTGGCCTGTAATCACGGCCTCAATATCACTGAGTTAAAGACAGTCAGTTTATGTCACTCCACATTGAAAAGCCATCTTCAAGCTGGGCATGGTGGTATGTGCCTATAATTCACAGCCCTCGAGAGGCACAGGCAGGAGCGTGTGAGTTTGAGGCTAGTCTGTGGAGCATAGCCTCAAGGACAGCCCAAACTATATAGGGAGGCCCTGATGCGGTATAAAGGTGCTGGGTTCAGTCTGACTACCAAAAGGAATTGTTTAAAGTAAAAATAAAAAACAGAATGTTTACTACCATCTATGACTCACGAATGTGTTAATCTAATCTACACATTATAGCTGACAGTACTCGAAAGAAAAAGGGGGTTAGAGCTTGATTTAAAATGCAATTTTAATATAAGGTTAACAGATTTAAAGTGCAGTAACTTATCACTAGGATTTTGTGTATGCCATTATGAATGGTAAGAATTTAAATCATGGGGCTGGAGAGATGGCTCAGTGGTTAAGAGCACTGACTGCTCTTCCAGAGGTCCTGAGTTCAATTCTCAGCAACCACATGGTGGTTCACAACCATCTGTAATGGATTCTGATGCCCTCTCCTGGTGTGGCTGAAGACAGCTACAGTGTACTCATATAAATAAAATAAATAAATCTTAAAAAAAAAAAAGAATTTAAATCAGAGAGCAGTTTTGACTAACGAATACTAATAAAATTGAGAAATGTGTATAGATGTCTATTAAGTGGAAAGACAGGAATCTGGGAAAAGCAGAGATGTGATTGACCTTGGATTCAAGACTTTTCGATATGTGAGTGCCAAAGCCATTGCTGTCAGGGTGACGAGTATTAACATGATGCCTGAAAATGAAAGTCAGTGCGTTTTCTACAGAATGCAGTGATGGCTTACATATCCTCTTGGGTATTTTATAAAGGAATTTGAAATGAGCAGCTACAAACATACCAATTTCCATATGTTTCGTAGATATCAATTATTTTCAATGATTTATGTTTTGTTTTATAATTAGAATAGCTGGTTTTCAGAGCAGCTAGACAGGTTCTGGTTTCTGTTAATCCTTATCATTTTGTTCATGCACAGTTAGCCTTACAAGAGGAGAAGTTAAGACTAGAAGAAGAAGCTTTATACGCTGCCCAGCGTGAAGCAGCCAGGGCAGCAAGGCAGCGAAAGCTCCTGGAGGTGAGGGGGCAGCCCCAGCGCACACCAGGGTTCCTTCTCTCCTTGTCCCCTCTGACAGCTCCACTTGGGACTTCTTCCTACAGTCAGTGCTCCTTGTTTAGTAGAGGCTGTACTTATGCGTATATTCTTTGGAATCCCAAAGGCAGATTAACCTTTCTTTCTCTTCGAGAACCTGTGCTTGATGCTCTCTGTGTAAGTTTAGCTTCAGGTTAGCAGCAGCTGATTGTTCTCAGTTCAGATTCTTTTGGGGAAAGTGCTGTGTTTAGAGGACAAATATTTTGAAATTAGCCATCAATATAAATTCTCAAGTATTTTAGTGTATGTTCATGAAGACTTTTAAAAACAGTTTCTTAAATGGTAAGACTCTTATTCTTAATATAAGACACGCTATATGCTTTATGGCTCACTAGGGGTATTGTCTGATTCTCAATTTCTTACGTGTTTGAGACATTAAGTGTTAGTCTAGAAATCTTTAGTATGTTATCAGGGAAGACAGCTTTACCATCTCTTACATGACATGGGAACAGCATTTTCACATACTTGACAACTAACAGTAACAGAGTTTTATAGAACTAGGTGTCAGAAACATTAATGGGAAGGAAGGGTCTTAGTTTAAAATATACAGCAGTCTTAGGAGAAGGCGGCATTTGAGTCCCCTGCCTCAGAGGTAAGGAGGCTGAAAGGAGGCTCTTCCTGCTGACACAGGAGAGCCAGAGTTCAGGCGCAGTGGTGCTTAGCCATAATTTCCTGTGGATTTGCCGCCAGTGTGCAGTGGTCCAGTGTTCAATAGGATAAAACCCGAAACTCAGATGACCTGGAAAATCCTGTCTTTGTGATTTCTATATAAACTATTTCCTTCTCTCTCTCTGAGGGGTGGGTTTCAGCAGATGCTTTATGGGGAAGTGCCTTTTTATAGTACATCCTAAGTAGTGGAAAACTTTACAGTTGACTGTCACTTTCTATGAAACAAATTGTTGCTCTTAATATAGACATTCTTTTTTACAATAATAAATTTCCTCTCTGCCATGTCTTTGGTTAAAGCAATGGTTCTCAGCCTATGGACCGAATCACCTTTGGTGATCAAATGACCCTCTCATAGGGGTCTCACATCAGATATCCTGCATATCAGACATTTACATACATAACAGTAGCAAAATTACAGTTATGAAGTAGCAATGAAAATAATTTTATGATTGGCGTCACCATAACATGAGGAACAGTATAAAGGGTCACAGTCTTAAGAAGGTTGAGAGCCACTGGATTAAAGCACCCCATTTGATGTGTCAGTTTGGGTAATCTAGGTCCTCTGTGTTCTTGTTCCCATGACTAAATGTTTGCTTTGGGGATGCATCATTTGCATATCATACATGCATCATCCATGGGCTCAACTATACAGACAGATGCTGGCTGGTTCATTGCTTGTCATAGCAACTGGGTCTGCTAAGGCAGCACGATAGCCATCTATAATCAGATGGAGAAGCAAAATTAGCACTCATGCCAGGAATACACAGCCACCTTCAGAGCACAACTTGGACGGCTCTGTAGAATCCTGTGCTGAGTCCCCAAACCAAACCATTGCCATTAAAGTACCTGAGTCAGATCAGCGTTCAGATCCTTAGATTACTCCTTTCTCCAGCAGAGAGGACTGCAGTGTGACCTAGCAGTTGCCCTACCTGCCTTATTCATGACGTCAGTAGCGAGATGTTAGGGCAGCATCTGTCTACATCCACTTCACAACTGAATATTCTCAGCACTAGAACATCACACACTGGTAGGCTGAGAAAAGTCCTGTCCTTAAATAAGAGGATGTAGATGATGAAGTAATGATGAAGGGAAATTATTTCAGTGGAATAACACTAACTTTCTGTTTTTAGAAACTGGGCACAGAAGGATGTTGACATTGCATGGGTATTTTTTAAGAGAGTAACTTGACATCAAAATGATTTTGTATTGCATTATGTTCCCAAAGCAAGAAAAGCAGAGAATTGCCCAGCGCTATCATCCCAGCAGTGGAGACTGTCAAAGGTAAAGAACATCGCGCCTTCCCGCCTCTGTCTGTGGCCACAGACACTGTCGGTCTCACAATGTTTGTAAATGTAGTCACCTCAAGGCCCTGGGTTCAATCACACATGTAAATGTAGACACATGCACACATGTGTACACACACACACACACACACACACACACACACATATATACACACTTATACATATAATATGTGTGTGTATACACTCATGTATACATATATACACTGTCTCAGGATACTGAGAGCCGTGGGTTTTTTAAGCTATAAGTGATCATTTATTCAAATTGACTTTGGTACCATTGTCTGAGTGATCGCATCATCCTGTAGGAAGGGATGTGGTAACTGGGTTCCTGCGGGTAAGGTGGCAATAATCTTAGTTAATGAAGACGGTGCTTGCTGGTATGGGGTCATCGCACAGCTCAGCTCTGAGACTGCCTTCACAATTTGTCAGTCTGTTTTCAGTTTCATGGTAGCATTAATAAATTAAGACCCATTTTCACCAGAATATTCTGATTGCACAACAATTACAACTTTGAGGAGTAAACTTCAAGCCAGAAACCCCATCACTGACATAGGTATTCATTCTGTTAAATCTATTACTAATGCATTTTTAAAATTCACTTTTATTACAGTGTAGGACCAGAAGACGACTTTGAAGCTTCCTTAAGAAATATAAAGTCACAGTATGAAGTTTTTCGAAGTAGTAGTAAGTTTTTAATATATTCTCTAAACATTTCCAGTTCACTTTTTACCACATTAAGAACTATATTTCTGGGCATTTGGAAGAACAATACTATTTAGAGAGACAACTGTTTCCTTAAAAAGAGAAAAAGAAAATGACTGTTGTGGTCAGAGCCAAGGCGACATTTCAGTTCACTTGATGTGTGTTCCAGGACTCTCATCTGATGCCACAGTGTTGACACCAAATACGGAAAGCAGCTGTGACCTAATGACCAAAACCAAATCAACCAGTGGGAATGACGACAGCACCTCCTTAGACCTGGAGTGGGAAGATGAAGAAGGTACGTTACTCAGTTTCCCTGCAGAGTCACGAGCTTGCGTTAGTCCAAATGTTTTCTGCCTTGTGTTCATAGTATTTAAATTGACTATATACAAGCCCATGAAAATTCATAATCAGATTTTTTTTATGGAGTCTTACTAGCCTTAGGTGTCCAGGAACCTGCTCTGTAGACCAGGCTAGCCTCAAACTCACAGAGATCCACCTACCTCTGTCTCCTGGGTACTGCAGTTAAAGGCATGAGCTTTAATAACCTGGCCGATGGTTATTGTTTCTTATGGTTAGAGAGAGGGAAGAAGAGAGAGAGAAAGAGAGAGAGAGAGAGAGAGAGAGAGAGTGTGTGTGTGTGTGTGTGTGTGTGTGTGTGTGTGTGTGTGTGTGCGCGTGTGTGCGCACACCTTACGACATTCATACCACAAGTGTGGAGGTCACAGACCAACTACGGGAGCAATTGGTTCTCCTTCCACGATATGGGGCCTAGGGATTAAATCAGACCTCCCTCTGGACAGCAAGCACCTTTACCACCTCAGACATTATACAACCATGGCTTAATTCATTAACAGTTCTAATCGCATAATCAGTTGTTTAGAAAATGACTTTAAACTGCTCAAGAGGAGACAGAATCCTTCAAGTGGAAAACTTCATGCGTTAGGTTAGAAAAACATTTTTAAAATTAGTATTTGCTTTCTTAATTCCAAAAAACATAAAAATGTAAGTAATTTTTAAGTAAGTCAGCTAATGTGTGATTCACTGTAAATGAACAGTTTAGCTCTTCAGGCATTTATAGACCGGAACCTGTTGTTTGGATAATGTTTGAATTTTAGCTGCTTGGTGTTCTGAGCTCTAACGCTTGCATAGCTATGTAATCTATCATGCAATGGTTTTCATCCCCAAGAGGCAGGAATAAAGAGTAATTTTTCATGTTTTATATAATGTTCATGCATTACTAACCTGTATTTGGCTAGGGACAGTGATGTAGCTCAAAGGGAGAGTGTTTGCCTACCGTGTGCAGAGACCTGGGTTTGCTCTTCAATACATGAGAAAGAAACAATAAAGAAAACTATTTGAGGGAAATGAAAATGGTTGGCATTAAATATATAAAACACCCAGTACAGGGCATGGCACACACACATCCTCAGAATTGTAGCCAAAATATTGACTTGTTTCCAACACCACTGCATGTTAAAAGTACACAATGTAAGAAAGACCTGGAGTACAGAACTGAGGGAGC
Source organism: Rattus norvegicus (assembly GCF_021556685.1). Lineage (NCBI taxonomy): Eukaryota > Metazoa > Chordata > Mammalia > Rodentia > Muridae > Rattus > Rattus norvegicus. The sequence goes on along the minus strand of NC_141535.1, from coordinate 218,459,002 downwards.
CAGCAAGCTGTGCACAGTTCATAGGATGCTGCGATGAAATGGATCCTAGATATCCTGTAAGCATGCTCATTTGTTTTGTCAATTAAAAGACGGGCAGGGAACGTGAACAGCTCCGTTTATGATGGGCTCCGTTAGCTCGTGAGATCTTCCTGGTGTCTCCTTCCCTAGTCCTGCAGTTACCTTGGTGTAGGTTTGGTTCCCAGTCTCCTGTTCGTTTGTACTTACTCTGTCATGTACATGTGCTCGTCATAGTCATAGATAAGACTGTCCTGGTCATCACGCAGCTCATTAGCAAAGTCGTTCTACTAGAGTGGGCGGAAGAAAGAATCCCCGGAAAACCTTTTTGGTTGATACACAATTGCAGCTTCCTTTAGAGAAATTTCAGTCCAAGGAAACAGGTCCATTCTATTCTATACAAACACATAGGCATGTGACTTCTCAGCCCACAATATCTGTGTGTATATGTGTGTGTGTGTGTGTGTGTGTGCGCGCGCGCGCGCGCGCGTGCATATCATGTGTGTATTGCATGCATGTGGAGGCGGGGTCTGCCTCAAGTGCTCTGGCGCTGTCTGTCTTGTCTCTGGGAACTGGCTCACTGCTTATGCTAGCTGGCTGTCAGAGCTGGCTGTCAGAGCTGGCTGTCAGAGCGCCTTGTCTCTGCTCTTGAGCTCTCCGATTACACTTGCAGGCTCACTAGGCCTGCATGGCTGCTGACGTTCTCCTATTTGTCTGGCAAACAGGTCACCAGCTGAGCCATCCATTCCCCCAATCCTGCTCATTTTTTTTATGAGTATGCCCTCATCTAGTATAACAACTTACTTTATTGAGTTGAGTCTTTGTAATTTTTTTGGGAGTAACAGGCAACAGTGGTAGAGATAGAATACTCCTTTTCCTTCCTTTCCTGTGAGATCTGATTCTTTAAGGTCAGAAAATAAAGTCGATTGTGTCCCCTATTCCCTATAACCTCTGCCCATCCTAGATTTTAGTTCTTTTACCAATGTCAATTTGTATTTAGAAATTTAGAAGTCACTGTCCTTTGTCCCCTCCGTCTACTTCAAGATTTTTGAGACTCATGTTACTAACAATTTATACTAAATCTAGAACCGTGAAACATCTGTACTCTATTGTAGTAGAGATCCAAGCCATCACAAGAACACAGACTTTGGGGCCAGACTAGGTAAATTAAAATCCTGCCTTGGTTAGCCCGTGAGCCTGAGACTGGCCCAGCCCACAGGGAGCCCTGGGGTTCAGGCTCTGCTTCATAGCTGTGACGTGGCTGACACGCACCTCTCGGCTGCAGTTTCTTTCACTGTAAACGGAGCGGATGATAGTGCTGTACGCAGCCTCACAGGGCTGGCCAGCGTACTGGACGTAAGTGCAACGTGGCAGGGACCTGGGAGTTCCTGGAAAAGCCCTTGTCATCTCTGTAGTTTGGTCTTCGCCTTTCCCCAGGAAATGCAGCAGCCATCTGCTGGGAAAGGACCTGGGCAGACACCAAATGGCCTTATGAGACCTGTAGCAGTGAACTCTGGTCTCCGTTGTGTTTCATTTGAGGGCCTTCAGAAGTTTTTTCTTATCAGGAAATCAGTGTCGCAAGTTTTTGTTTGTTTTCTCAACGGTGTGATATGTGGAGATCACACCTCAGGTTTTTTCCCTTAAGCCTCACTCACAGGACAGGCGCCATGGGATAATTTACAAAGCAAACCTGAGAGTCAAACAAGAGCAGTCATATTATTAAGCTGGCACTTTGTTTGTCTGTTTTTCCAGGCAGGTTTGGACAGCCTGGAACTCTCTTTGTAGACCAGGCTGACCTCAGACTTACAGACCCACCTACCTCTGCCTCCTGAGTGCTGGGATCAAAGTCAGAAACCCTGGCTTAGCTGGCATTCAGTCTTACTGGGCTTTCTTTCAATGTTCTTACAATGGCAGGAATGAATAGGATGCTGCCCATGAGAGAGCGCTCCAAGACAGAGGAAGACATCCTGCGGGCAGCGCTGAAGTGCAGCAGCAAGAAGGGCAGCAACCCCACGTCCGCCTCCGATGACTCCAACGGGCTGGAGTGGGAGAACGACTTTGTCAGTGCCGAGATGGACGACAATGGCAATTCTGAGTACGCGGGGTTTGTGAATCCTGTGTTGGAACTGTCGGAGTCCGCCATCAAGCAGTCTGATACAGATCAGCAGATCCGGTAGGGTGAAGCTGTGACCTTACTCACCAAATGTTAACAATCAGCTAGAATGTACAGGTGGCACGCCAGGGCTCTTTGTGAGGGCAGCAAAATACCACGTGACAGATGCTTGTTTTCCTGGAGGGACAGCTGAGTGCTCCAGTTGGTGTGAGCGCAGCATCTGCCTTCTGCGTCCCAGGACTGACTCAGTGATTCTGACATATCAAACACTCATGCCTTTCTGTTCACCCCGTCAAGTTCTGCATCTTAAGTCTGCATTCGTTTTCCTCTGACCGCTTTACTCAGCCTATCTTCCTATAACAATCTAAAAGTGTTTTTGTTAGTTCAGCATATGTACAGGCAGCATGAGGAGGTGGGGGGATCCCAGGAAGGCAGACCCTTCCAGCAGAGGCTCCTTTGGTTGCTTTTACTCTTCTTATCTTGTAGACAGCAGGAATTGGAGATGACCCAAGCATACTGATGTGCGGGCACACACGCGCACACACACACACACACACACACACACACACACACACACACACACATCCTAAGCCCTGCTTCACTCAATCTGGTGACAGGATTAAAGATGCTTCCAGAGTTTGGACACTTTGAGTTGGTAATAATGAAAACTAATACATAAAAATATATATTTAAAATTTTTACTTCCTTTCACATGCCATTATATTGGCTTTAAATTGAGATTTTAAGTTTTCACTTTCATTTTTTAAAAATTCTATATTTCCAGTGAGTGATCTTTGAAAGATTTTTACACAGAACATATTCTGTGAGTGATTTAAGAAGACATTAAAATACGGGTATTTCAAAGTATATAACCTCCTTTCTGATATGAAAGGTCCCATTGTATTACCCTTTCCTTCGCCTTGTAGTGCAAGGCGCTGTGTGGGATGGAACTAAAATGGCGGCGTATTAAAGACCCATGTCTGAATCTGTAGAGAAGGCCAGGGCTGGGAAGTGTTTCCTAACTGCGTTCCTTGCTTTGGCTGAGGACTGAGTGTCACTTTGGGAAGCACACGGCATTCTGTCTCCCTTGCTGTTTTCCTCTCCTCAGCAGCGATGGTGCATGCTTTCAGCAGTACAGGGCGGTCAGGTAGAAATAGTCAAGTTCTTGCTGTGCGTGAAAACTTATGTGGCCCTTTCAATATTTGAACTGCTATACGATGACATCTATAATTTTGTCATTTTTAAATCTCATACAAATAAATATACTTTGATATGTAAATATGCATTAGGTTATGCTATTATTTATATCTATCTTAAGATTTAAATTGTAGGTGTGTCATGGAAATAATTTAAAGGCACTCTGTTCACATTGCCTGTGTTCATGCTTTCTAAGGTTTATATTACATCAGATGTATATTTTTGGTTTGGCATAAGCTACTGTTGTAATTTTCTTGGCTTTTTGTTCATAAAGAATTTTCTGAAGGAATGGTAACCTTTCAAGGATTGTGAATAAACATTTTTACAATTAATCGTATTTGCCTATCATTGCTTCGTAATGGGGCAGGCAGTGTGACTCTTGGTGTTAAGTATTTCCTTAAATCAGCTGTGAAGGTAAGAAAACATAAAGATTTGCTTTAATTGGGGTGGGGGATGCATTCCTGCTAGCCGTTCTCTGAAGCAGGTAGGGACTGGGAGGTACTAGGAGAGCCGGCATCGAGCGCCTGCTTCGGTGTGTCAATGGCACCTCAGCGTTTCGTCCCATCTGGAGACCTAACATCGTTCTTTCTCCCTCAGACTGCATGAACACTGTGTCCTTTGTCTTGTTTGGATCTTGTTCACTGTAGACCTGCATAAGGGTGATAGGCTGTCTTGAAATCTCCTGTGCCAATGAAATTAGACTAGAGCTCTGCAGTTTCGCCTAAGGCAGATCCCTAGAACAAGGGCAAAAAGCAGTCAGTCATAGTCTTTGCCAAAAGATCACAGGACTGTCTCTAGCCCAGCTGCTGCCTCTGATGCTTCTGGAACTGGAGCCACCACAGCCCCCAGTGCTCTCAGCACTACTCTGTCTTCCAAGCTCCTGCCTAGATGGCCCAGCTCAACAGCATTCACTTTCCTAATCCATGTTCCTCCAAAAGGCAGTGTGGTCAGGCCTGCCGCAGCACCAACTTCTGTCGTAATTATTTTTCTGTTGCTGTGAAGAGACACCATGACCAAGACAATGTACACAAGAAAAGGTATATCAGGGGTTCATGTACCACAGAGAACTCCCATCTCATTCACACGTGAGGCAGACAGCACTATGACATGGCATGGGCTCTTGAAACTTCAAAGCTACCCCTAGTGACACAGCTCTTCTAACAAGGGTACACATCCCAATCCTTCCAAACAGTTATACCAACTGGGGGGCCAGATACTCAAACATAGGAGCCCGTGGAGGCCATTCTCATTCCAACCACCACAAACATATACGTTAAAAAAAAAAAAAAAATCACAGGCCAGTTACACAGAGTGATAGGGCCAGGTAACAAGTCCAGGCTTTCCCCAGGTCAGGAGGCTTCTTTTCTTGGGAGACGTATGTTCTGGGTGTTAATGGAGCAGGTGGGAGAGCCTAGCAGAGCATGTCGTAGGCAATGAAGAGAAGATGTCCTAGGATCTTGAGGCAGGGAAAGAAATGTTTTGAGAAGAAAAAGACTGAGGAACCGAAATGTCAGGGGTGAGGGAAAGCCTTGTAGGAGATGATTTTAGGGGGGGTGTTAGGTGCAGTTCATGGAGGCTTTACAGGCGGTGGTTAAGAGCAAAAGACGAAACAAATCTTTTGACGTGGAAGAGAATGCTCCTGACATTTTTGTTGGAAGCTTGGACCAAATAAGGATCAGATTTGCATTTCTGAAAGTTGGCCGGGCCATTAAAGAGGGCTCAGATCATAAGAGAGCAAACAGATGCATACTGATCTCAGTGGGTGGGGTGGGCTTAAGTCCACGGTAGCTGTGGAGTCAGAGCAGTTTAGAGGGGAATCACAAGGGTTTCCTGTTGATTTGAATACAGGGATAAAAACAAGGGCTGAATCAGATACTCCACCCCATGTGTATGTTCCACACAGGCAGGACTCAGCACTGAAGCAGATCTTGGCCGAAAGCCTTGGTATCTCTCCTGGGATGTGGGAAAGTGGTCATTCAGTCCTTAGAGGAACTGTCAGACCGTACATCACTTGCCTCTCTGCTGGGAGGCCGTCCTCATCCAATGCCATCACTGTAGTGAAGCACAGAACTGACGTCACTCCATGCAGATACAGAGACAATCTATGTCTTCATGGCCGCAGCTCAGTGACCTCAATAGCATAAACACAGGTGACTCTCTATGATTCTGCTTCTGTGACCTGACATTTGGCCTCCTTGGTTCAGTGACACCTTACGAGCATCCCTGAGAATGACTTCAAACTCTGATTGCTTTGCTCTGGGCAAATAATAAGTGCCTGGGTTTGTTTCCCTTCTGGATAAACCTGTGGTTATTGGACAGACAGCCTTCTGCAGCTCCACCTGACAATAGCATTGTGCTTCTGACTGACGTCATCAGAGCAGTGGGAAGAACAGATTTGGTGACGTGAACATTTTTGTTTTCCACAGAGTATCAAAAAGTGTTTACATGTGTCTGCCACTCAAGAGGTGTGGCTCTACGTTTGAGGATTCTTGGTAGATATATATTTGACTCGTTGCTGCCATTAAATACCATAACAAAAACAACTTGAGGGCCAAAGGGTTTATTCGGGCTCATAGTCAGGTATGCAGTCCATAGCAAGGACGTCTTGGCTACAGAGGTTTGAGGCAGATGGATACATTTTCCCCCAGTCAGGAAGCAGAGAATGACTAAGACTTATCCTCAGCTCGAGTTGTCCGGTCTATGCAGTCCGAGACCCCATCCCCTCAAAGAGTACCACAGGCAAGGTATGGATCCCTACCCTACCTAGGTGATCCCTCGTGGGTGTGCCCCAAGGCCTGTCTCCTTGGCAATTCTAGATCCTGTCAAATTGGCATTAACCATAACAGTAAGTGGGTGGTTTTAAGTCAAAGTAGATGAGTTCCCAGGGAAGTACAGGCAGAGAAGCCAGCCCAGCTTCTCTTGGGGCGTGTGTGGGGTGGGTGGTAAAAGTCACCTAGAGATGCACATAGAGAATGAGAGTGGGTCACTGCCATCAAATGCTTCGTAAAGGGGATGGGCGACCTTAGGGAGCAGCAAGACTGATGGATGATGTATGTTAGACAAATGAAGGGGGAGGTGAAAAAGAAAGACAGGTCAGCATAGATATTTCCAAAGTTTTCCTCTCAGAGAAGTGGGGTGCTGGAGGGGCATAAGAGGTTATGTGAGGGATCTTACAGAAGATTCTTTACCCCTAAAATGATATAATTTGAAATTGTACCCCCTTTTTTTCAGAAATTGGATGAATGTCTTCTATCATAGTTTATTAGCAAGTATCTAATAAGATACTATATTGAGGACTGGAGAGATGGCTCAAGGGTTAAGACACTGGCTGCTTTCCCAGAGAACCCAGATTCAATTCCCAGCACCCGCATGGCAGCTCGCAATTGTCTGCAACTCCAGTTCTAAGGAATCCGACACCCTCATGTAGACAAACATGCAGGCAAAACATCACTGCACATGAAAAATAAATTGTTTAAAAATTTAAAAGATATTGGATACAATATTTCCCTATCTATATTTACTATCTCCTATTAGTAATTTGATTGTAGAGAGGAAAAAATGGAATTCTGTGAAAGAAACAGCTTCACCAAAATGATATTTAATATCCTTAAAAAAAAACTTTAAAGGAGACACGAGATGGAATTTGAAAATTATTGTGATGAGCTCTTTGTTAAAATTACACATTTATCTGAAGACCCTTCCCCTGACACGTAGACATAATAACATTTATGGTAAATTAATTCCCTAGGAAAACAGCATCCACCCAGTTCTGAGGGTACTACAAGCCTGAGTGGCTGATTAGAACTGAATAACTGGGAGAGTTGAAATGTTGCAGAGTTAAGTCACCGTTGTATTCTTTGTCATCCCTTTGAAAGCCTCCATTATCCACAGTCCTGCCTCACCTACCATTCTTAGGGCCGTCAGAACCTTTGAAATATATTCTTAGCAGAATAGTTTTACCAGAATAAATTAGTTTTATCCCCCTACCTACTAAACCCACCAATGTATTTATTCTTTGATTTAAAAAAAATCTCATGAACCCACATCTATGGAACATCTTTTAGGGCAATCCTGGATATGGTTATTCAAATTTGGCCCAGGAATAAACTTAATCTCTTCCTCCCTTTTAGTTCCATGGAGGTGAGAGCTGTTTTAAGACAGAGAACATTAGATACAAGGCCCAGTTGCTTGGTGCTACTCCTTACATAACATGGGGCACGGTGAAGAGGGACTGGACACCACACCCCAGCTGAGCTTCACAGAGGTCCTGTGTGGGAGGCACTGCCTTAATCCTTAGTTTCAAAAAACGAAAATAGTGTCAGGATACATGGGAAATGCAGATAAACCCTGGCGGTATGATTCATAGTCCACACTGAATGTCATGCTTCCTCTAGAAACTGGGTCAACATTGTTGGTGAGGGCTTGGGAAGCTTGGGGTTTGTTTTATTGACTTAGTGGGGATTTAAAACTCGTTTTAAAATAGCCCAGTGATGTTTTTGTACAAGACTATCGTCTGTGAATAATCCCTGGGTAGAAACTGCCTGCAAAAACTTAAATGACTCTAGAGTTGAGAATGTTGTAGATCCAGAAACTAATTACAATTTATCTTAGGCTTTTTTTTTTTTTTTAGCTCACTACATAATGATTCTTTGCTCCCCTCTACATTAAAACCTAAAACCCTGGGTACAGTTAAAACCTTTTGGAGTCTATTAACAACACCCTAATTTCCCACCAACCAAAAAGTTAAAAGTCATCGAATCACAGCTGAGGCTTAAGGCGAGGTTTTCCACAGTGCTACAGTGGCCCACTCAATGTTTACACCAGTGTATTTGAAAAGCACCTTGATTTATGACTTTTCTTATTCTATTTCTATAAAAACTTCTTCCAGGTCAATGCTTGGAATTTGGGATAATCTAAATCTGTGTTTCCAGGCTATGGCCATTCATACTTGGCTCGAGAATAAAACTATCTTCTATCCTGTTTGAATTATGATGTCTCTCTCTCTCTCTCTCTCTCTCTCTCTCTCTCTCTCTCTCTCTCTCTGTGTGTGTGTGTGTGTGTGTGTGTGTGTGTGTGTGTGTGTGTGTGTGTGTGTGTACTTCTGAGTGAAACTGCTCTCATTTGTACCTTCCTACAAAAGATCACAAAAGATCATCCCAGCCAGATTTGTTGACTGGGGACTTCTTCATTGGAGGAAGGGCTGGGGAGGGTCTTGGGACCCTCACCCAAATGTCCACCCCTTTCTCCTAGCCAGTTTTGTGCAATGCTCTCAGTGCCCTTGGCTTCAGGGAGAGCTAGAGTGCATAAACAGAGAAGGAGAGGGAGCAGGGTATCCATCTACATGGCCATAGGGGAGTCTATAGAGGAGCCTATGGAAATAGAATCCATGCTAGGTTGAGCAGACCTTCCTTGCAGTGTGGCTCCTTCAATGCTACCCATGCTCCTGCCTGTAACCTCTCACCCACTGTCCTATCTGTAAGCATGACAAGCGCAGGGCCTCCCAGAATGAACTCCGATGGGAACACACCTTGCTTTGGGGTTGGACTTCAGGAGGAGGGGTAAATGCTGTCTTCCTCAGGGAAGGAATTTGAGAGGCAGGCATCATTAAAAGGCCTAAGGTGGGTTCCATTGTCACAGTTTACAACCGTCTAACCTCAGTTTTCTGTGTTACCACAATTTTGTCCTTGGAGCAATGAAATCATTGATGCTGGCCACAAGGCCCAAATACTCGTCTCCAATTCCTTAGTGGCCTTCCATCCAGAAGAAAATGGACCCAGCAACAGAGCTCCCCCATTTGCTATTTGCTTCCCCATAGCTCCTGATCTTAAACCTAGTACTTGACAGGTGAGTTGCAGGCAAATATTTTCCTGTAGACAGACTAGCAGAGTGATGAGTAACTGGATTCTGGAGCAACTCAGACCAGCTAGAAGCTCACTGAATCCCAACCACACTTTCCACAGCTCTCTCCTTAGTCACCACTTGCAATGGTGACTGATGGTCCCAATCACAGTCCACACCTATTTCATTCCCAAGTAACAATCAAGGAAGTAGATGAAGTCTAAGTAGAAGAAACAATGGAACCACTAGATACCATAGAGACAGCTGCCACTCAAACTGTCAACAGTATCTCTCGACAGTAAGGTTATGGTTAGTTTTCTGTAACAGGTAGATAATATCTACATATGTAAATTACTTTGTAAAGTCCAGCTTGTGGGGAGCACACCCCCCTGCTACACCCACTGAAACAAAGACCTTCACTCATGTTAGAGCAGCTGCCTGACGGTCAAGGCACATTTCTAGAAGAGGAATTTTTTAGAAGATGGTTGTAGAAGTTGTATGTGGAAAGACTTAGCTGACTCTCAAGAGCTGGCCTCTGACCTCCACCCCTCATGTGTAACTTTTCACACACATAAATACATCTGATTTTTAAAAAAAAGTTTTAACTTTTAACCAGGTCCTGGAGAGGTGAGTCAGCAGTTAAGAGGACCTTGACTACTGTTTTTGCGGAAGACCCAAGATTGGTTCCAAACACTCATACTCGGAAGCTCACAGCTTCTTCTAACTCTAGCATGACGTACCCACACACCCACAATTTTTTGAAAAATAAAAGTTTTAAAGCTCATATGCCATGTGAGTTCGCTTTCCCCCACAGGACTGCATGGCCAGGTCATGAATGCCAGTGGCTGTAACAATGGATGCTAAAACAACATGTTACAAGTTGGCACACCCCTTGGAAAGCTTGATACCCACTCCCCAGGGCAGAGTCCCCTAGGACCTGTGTTGAAATGTTCACCTAGCTCCTCGGTCTGGGGCATCAAACACCACTTTTCTTCTGTCCTTGTCTCCCCTCTGCAGTGAAGATTTAGCTGTAGTTGTTAGGAAATGCTCCCCCCCTCTAAATGGTCACCCCATTTCCGGCACTGGGTCGGGTGGGGGGTGGGGAGAGGGAGCTGTTTTACAACGTGATTGTGTTACCTTCGAAGAGTTGGTTGGAGGAGGGTTGAGCATCAATCAAGCTTATTCTTTCCAAGACCTGAACCAGGAAGTTCAGATTCTCTGAGTGATGAATGCGTGAAAATCTTGGGAGTTGTGGTGATCACGTGCAGCGGTGTGGGTGGAGAATGGGGCCAACACTCATCTAGGAATGAGCCTGGGTGATGTGATCTCACTTGATCTCACTGCGAGCCTGAAGCGTTCCTTCCTATTGTTCTATGAGACCCTTGAGTTTCCCTGCTAATAATCCCCCACTGTGCTTGAATAGCTCAGAAGAGATTTGTCATTTGTAATCAGAAACACTCTCATACACCTCTCGCACTCCTAGGCAGCCTTTGCCCCAGACGGTCCACCCTGTAAGCACTTCTAACAAGCTAGGCGATTTAGTTGGCAAATTTGCCTCAGAAAGGAAGTTATAATCCTAACAGAGAGTAGTGTCATGGAGGCCATTGATTGACAGAGACAAGGATGGCAGTGCATCGGTTGGTGGGGTCCAATGAGAAAGGCCCTCATAGACTGGTATGTTTGAGGGTCTGGTTCCCAGTTGGTGGACTGTTTAGGAAGGATTAGGGGGTGTTATCTTGTTGGAGGAGGTACATCACTGGGTTGGGGGAGGCTTTGAGGTTTCAAAAACCCAAGCCAGTCCTAGTCTCCTCTCCCCTTTCAGCCTTTGGACGAGGATGTGAACTTCCAGCCGCTTCAGCGCCATGCCTGCTTGCTTGCCGTCCCACTATGATGGTCATGGATTCACCCTCTAAAACTGTAAGCAAGCTCCCCAATTAAATGTTTCCTTTTATAAGTAGCCTTGATCATGATGTCTCTCCACAGTGATAGAATAATTAGGATAATAATCTTATGTTAAGAGGGAGTGTGTTTGTTTTCTCTTTGTTGCTGTAACAAATTGCTCTAATTTGCGACAAAGACGTAGAAATGTAACATTCTGCAGACAGAAGTCAACAGCAGGTGTCACCGGGCTAAAGAGTCCTTGGGATTTCGATTCTTGCTGAGGTTTCCATGCCTTTTCCAGCATGTAGATGTCTATGCATTTTTCTGGCTCTAAGATGTTGCCACTTTCCTTGGTTCATGGCCTCCTTTCCTCCCAAGTGCAAAGCCCATACCAGTCGGCCAAGTCTGTGTCACACTGCAACCTTCCGGTAACATTGTTTTCCCCTCCTGCTTTTAAGGACCTTGTTATTACCTGAGTCTGGGATGATCCAGGATGATCTCTTTAACTTGAGATCATCAAATGAACAATCTTAATTCTATCTGCAGCTTTCATTTGTCCCTGCTCCGTTATGACATACCCACAGGTTCTGGTAGGTGGCACGTGGACACCTGGACATCTGCTGCATGAAAGGTACAGGCAGGAAGGAGTTTGCCATGCTTTGGAGAGAGGATGGAGAGAGGAGAACCAGGCAAGAGGAGCAGTGGGCTGGGGCTGTTCTTATAGGCAGTAGTCAGAGACGATTAGCAGGGACTAGATTCAACTGACCAACTAAAGTTAGGACAGGCCGGAGGAGTAGAGCTAAGAGTAATGAGAAGGCCACGCTTTTCCAGCTGGGAGATAGTAGCACCGGAAACTGTGCCAAGAAGACATGTTGAACACGAACAACTCTGTCTTATCTTCTATTTGCTGATTCAAGGGAAGCTGGAGGGAGTTGGTAGTGCGGTCTGATTCCCAGAGCATAGACAGGGTAGCAAAAAGCTACACCCAACAGCTTACCACAGGGGTCAAGAGGAAAACGAGGCAAGAAATGAAGTAGTCACCTGAGCACTTAGCACAGAGACACAAAGTGGCACGCATAGTGACAATCCCTAGGCTGGGGCAGCAGCTGATGTCTTATTTTATAGGTTGGGGGTGATTGACTGGTGATTTGTAGCAAGAGGCAAACTGCAGATAACATTCGCATGGCACCAGGCTGAAAAGGTTACTAGAAATAGTTTCAAAGGGTTGGTGCAGAAATATAGTTACATTAAGCTGGGCACAGCATTCAGGGGACTGAGGTATGAGGATCAGGAGTTCAAAGCCTGCCTGAATTTCAAAGTAACCTATTGTTGAAAAAAAAAATATGTATGTGGCTAGCTTCCCCCACCTGACCCTTCTGCACCCCCCCCCAAATCCTACATACACCTATTGCAACATGAAATTTCATTTACCGAGGAAATTATACAAGAAGCTTTACTTCTGGTAATGCTAGAATTTACCTTAACTTGATGGCTACCATTCTCTTTTCCATAATGTTCACTAACACTCCTCTTAATCTAGCTAGAATGAAGTGAGCGAGAATCTTTTAAATAAATACAACTTCACGTGAAACTAAACGTTTAGAAATAGTTAAGCATTTATTATAAATATTCACATATACTGACTTCTGTAGAGCGGCCTAAGAACAGATGTTTCCCTTTAAGAAGTTTCAAAGAAGCAGCTGAGGAACTGAGCTCCGACTTCATCATATGCGAAGAGGCTGCTAAACCGTTTTGATTTCTGCCATTTCTAAATCTGTTAAGATACAAAAAAATTCACTTTCGACTTCAGGAGAAAACCATTTTGGTTCTTTACATGTTAGCTGAAGGGCCTACACATAAGAAAGCAAAGCTGCCGTCTTAGGGATGGACATGACAGTTCCATAGAAAGAAAACCAAGGAGCTATTTCTCAAGTCTTTCCATAATGGAGCCACAGTGACTCAGGGACTCAGCACTCTAGAGCTTAGCCCAGGACTCTGGCTCTACAAGCACTAGCATGCCGAAGACACCAGCAGCGAACAATCTGCCCAGGCTCTAAACTTGAAAAACAAAGGCTGCCGCGAAATGACGTGACCAGGACAAGATGGCTGCTACCAAGACATAGCGTGGGGGTGGCGTCAAGCAGAGAAGCAACGAGAGTGACGTCATTACGCGGAAGGCGTGTCTTACGCGCCACCTCCGCACACTTAATTCTTGCTAGAGCCGAAACTCAAACAGTTGACTAAGTTGATGACTAACCCAGTGTACAGACTTCCAAATGCCACTGCCAAAACTGAAGTCAGCACGCGGACGTCTGTGTTATGCTACACTCACGAACTCCAGGGAAGCAGGAGTGTCTACCCATGCGTCCTCATCCTTCACGTGTCTCCAGGTGGACCCTCTTCACAGCTCGTTTTCATCCATTTCTGCAGGAGAACTTCTATGGGTGAAGTAGGAAGAATACACCCCATCCTCGGGTATGGGGCTCTGCGTTGGCCAGTTGTTTTCTTGCAAGAGAGGTCTTGGAGACAAGATAAATTGAGTCTCAAAAGATTCTACTGACTCTCCATCTTCCTTCTGCAGCAGGAACTGATACTCTCCGAACCGGAGCATGCACTTGTAAGGCAGGTCCATTTTATTGAGGTAGCCGAGCTCCTGGTTGTCCACCATCAGACTCGTCTTCTTGCTCATGTTTTTTATTTCAAACGACAGAACCGAGCTGTTGAATTGTTTAAACGGCTGTAAAGCAAACTGAACTCGGGAAACCTGTTTGTCCTGAAACGTGTACTGGCACATATTGGAATTCCGTCCAAATTTCACCACTTCAATGGAAGGGAATTTCTCCTTGCTGCAAAACCTTATCGATTTAAATATTCCACTTTGCAGCTGGCCAGGATGGTAAATGGTCATCTGGAGACAAGTGACCGTCTCTTCTGTATCAGCGTCTTCAAAGGTGGACATGACGCTCCCCGGCCTGCAACAAAGCATCCGGTTAGTCTGGTTAGTCCAGCCCGTACTGCCCTCTCTAAGAGTAGGCTCAAAATGTGATAGGGGATCCTACACTGAGAACAACACCAGCCCCTTCCTCTTGCCTTGTTTCACTTCTCCTTTGTCCATCCCTATAATGTGGACAGTTATGAGATTACTAATATTACAGTGATTTAGGGGAAGCAGAGGGAAGTCTCATTCCCTTCTCATTTAAATAGTGATGCAAATCAAAAAAAAAAAAAAAAGGATGGTTGTAATTAAAAAATAAAATCAGGTATGTCGTGGTGGCACACCCTTAAATCTTGTTAAGTTAAGGCAGAAAGATCATTAGTTCAAGCCCAGCCTGGGCTACCTAGTGAGACTATTAAAAACAAACTGGTTTGGGTCTTAATACCCTCAGAGGAGCTATACACAAAACCTACAGCCTGTTGATTCTATTACAACATGATTATTATAAATTGTGAACTCTTTTTAAAATAAGAAACGTAAAGGTTATAGACAGAGGGCTGGAGAGATGGAGCAGTTGTTAAGAGGTTGCTTTTCCCGAGGAAGAGCTTGGTGAGATTCCCAGCCCCTATTCTGTGGTTGCAATGCCCTCTTCTGGCCTGCTTGGGTACTGCACACACATGGTGCACAGACACACACACATAGAAGCAAAACATCCATACATTCAAAAAATAAAGTGAAAATTTTAAACATTAAAATTATAAATAAATAATTGTAACCATATCGCCTTATGTCATTAAATTAAATTAATTTATATTAAATTAAGTCTTGGATTTCTAGCAGTTCTGCTTTGACATTACGTTTTTAACAACTCCCATGAGGCTGCCACTCAGTACCACTCCCTTCGCTGGTGCCAGAGTTATTTTTGTCCTTGGTCTTTTGTAAATGGCTTGGAAAAGAGGCATTAACCCCAGCGGTTCCATCTAGCTACTCTTGGTGCCCTTGAGGCCCGAGGCCTGAGGTCCCCACCTAAACCTCGCTATATACCAGGCTATACTACAGTGCAGTGGGATGGGGTGCTATCTACAGGGTTACAACAGAAAATAAAATTTCATTTCTTAAATTTTCCAGAAGCCATCTTGATACAGAACTAATATAAAAAAATAAAACATAAAAAAACTAACAGTTTTTTTTTCTTTTTTTTTTTTTATTAACTTGAGTATTTCTTATATACATTTCGAGTGTTACTCCCTTTCCCGGTTTCTGGGCAAACATCCCCCACCCCCCTCCCCTTCCTTATGGGTGTTCCCCTCCCAACCCTCCCCCCATTGCCGCCCTCCCCCCATAGACTAGTTCACTGGGGGTTCAGTCTTAGCAGGACCCAGGGCTTCCCCTTCCACTGGTGCTCTTACTAGGATATTCATTGCTACCTATGGGGTCAGAGTCCAGGGTCAGTCCATGTATAGTCTTTAGGTAGTGGCTTAGTCCCTGGAAGCTCTGATTGCTTGGCATTGTTGTACTTTTGGGGTCTCGAGCCCCTTCAAGCTCTTCCAGTTCTTTCTCTGATTCCTTCAATAGGGGACCTATTCTCAGTTCAGTGGTTTGCTGCTGGCATTCGCCTCTGTATTTGCTGTATTCTGGCTGTGTCTCTAAGCACATATCACTTGAAAGTTCAAGAAAACCAAAAGGTTTTAGAAACAAGTTTCTCAATCCCAATCTTTTATCTTTCTGTTCTAGAATCAACCCTTATAAAGCTCTTGAACTTTATAAACGTGTTCTCCACACAAGCAAAATTACGTGAGCATGCACACGTGCACATGCGTACACACACACACACACACGCAAACTCACAGGCACATGTTCTCTACAGAGAGCAATTTCTCTCACACAAATAGAAACACATTATAGGTTGGGGATTTAGCTCAGTGGTACAGCGCTTGCCTAGCAAGCGCAAGGCCCTGGGTTCGGTCCCCAGCTCCGGGGGGGGAAAAAAAAAGAAACAAATTATATTTCATTGTGGCCCTTGATTGTTCCGTGCCTGTTGGTGGCTTTTTGCTGCAGCCACAGAGCTCCTTCCACCAAGTGCGGCGAAGGCATCACTCTCACCAGCTGCTGACTGTTCACTGCGGCCTCTGAACGACCCTCACTTGTTTGTGTAGTTGGCTTTTATCTGCTTACATTGATTTGGGGCTTGGGAAGCACTAATCTTCTGTAAGTATTTTTTTAATTGCAATATTTTTATCTTGTGTGCACTGGTGTTTTGCCTGCATATCGTCATCAGGTCCCCTGAAACTGGAGTTACAGACAGTTGTGAGGTAGCGTGTGGATGCCGAGAATGAACCCAGGTCCTCTGGAAAAGCAGCCAGGTCTTAACCACTGAGCTATCGCTCCACCCCCCTTCAATGAGGTTTTATAATTAAATTTATAGCTATACTGGGTGGGATTTTTTTGTTTGTTTATAAGAAAGAAAAATATAGGTTAATATTAAACTACCATCTATCTTAGACACTGGTATCAAAACTATCATGGTTTGAAAAAAAAAAACCGGGAGTGCTTTCACGACTCTTCTATCCCAGCCTTTTACTGTGTTGTTTTTCTTGACAGGGCTGTGGTGATTTGAATGGGAGTGGCCCCGGAGGCTCATATGTTTCAATATGTGGTATCCAGTTAGTGGGATTGCATAGAACTGATTAGGGGCGTGGCCTTGTTAGAGGAGGTCTAGGGTTTGGGGGTTTCAAAAGCTCACTCCTTTCAGTCCTCGCCACCTGGCAGTTATGTTTCAGTGTGCGTTGCAGCTCCACACCTCCTTACCAGCTGCCGTGGTCCTTGCCATGAAGTCATGGACTCTAGCCCTCTGAGACTGCAATCTCCAGATGAACGTTCCTATATATGGAAGCCTAGGTCATGGTGTCTCATCTCAGCAATAGAAATGAACTAAGACGGAGTCTTTGTGTGTGTGTGTGTGTGTGTGTGTGTGTGTGTGTGTGTGTGTGTGTGCTGCCTCATTCTTCCCACCATACCCAGGGCTGTCTGCTTTTCAGACATTATTTTTCTCTTGTTTACAAAGTTGTGCTGCTAAAACCAAGCTGCATGCAGCTCTCCCATAAATGGCAGCCAAGCGAAAGGTCTTTTGTTTATTTAGACATTAATCTTTAATACTTTATATTCCTACCTCTTGGACTTTATTACAGCATACTGAACTGCCTAGCAAGGTAAGATTTCCTCCAGTATAAGTTAAAAAAAGAAAAAACAGCAAAAGGAATCCTCAAAGTCTTGGGCCAAACATGGTAAAAATAAATGAAACAAAAGCCATCAGGAATTAACTGCCATGCATTGGGTGGAACCGATTAAACCAGTTCATGCTGTCATTTGAATATACTTTCATTATGATAATCGAGTCTCATTATTCAAGACGCAGACAGCATGAATGAGAATAATCACACTAACTTATCTGATGATGCAATTAGCAATCGATAAAAATAATTCATTGTTGTGAATCTTGGGTAACAACCACTTTCCATCTATATTCCCTGTTGGTTTTAAAAAAAAATGTGTACATTGAAACTGCATCACACTTGCAAGTGAAAACATCAGAATAAAATGATGAACGTGGAGGATGGCTTGATTGGTAAAGCATTTGCCTTGCCAGTGTGAGGGCTGTGCCTAGATCCCCAGGACTCACAGAAGACACTGAGGAGCAAGTACTTGTAATCCCAGGGCTGGTAAGAGAGGAGCCCTTGGGGGTTTACTGGCCAGATAGCCTAGCCTACTTGGCAAAGAGTAAGTCACTGAGAGGCCTTGTCCCAAAGAAGGTAGTCGATGCCTAAGGGGTAACATCTCACCCCAGCCTCTGACCTCTACATGCATGTGCATACACTCATGCATGTACATGTGCACACACACACACACAGACACACACACACACACACACACACACAATTTTTAAATAGCAATTTTTAAAGCAAAGCTCTTAAAACTAAAGAGCAGGAACCATCTCCATTTTGTCTAGGAAATGGTTCGACTCCAGCTCATCCTGGGGCTTTGACAATTCCATAAGAACTATATTAAGAATATTTTTCCGGGGGCTGGAGAGATGGCTCAGTGGTTAAGAGCACTGACTGCTCTTCCCAAGGTCCTGAGTTCAAATCCCAGCAACCACATGGTGGCTCACAACCATCTGTAATGATATCCGATGCCCTCATCTGGTGTGCCTGAAGAAAGCGAGTGTACTCACATACACAGAATAAATAAATCTTTTCTTAAAAAAAAGTATTTTTCCAAATGTGCTTTGTCGACAGCTAAATATTATTTTGTACACTTTATATAACCTGGGAGTTTACAGTTCTGTCTTGTTGAGTGGATCCATTTGCTAAAAGGTGTGCTGCAAATAGGCTCTACCCCTGGACCCTTGGTCCTCTAGGGAGAGCCGGCCCCTTCTTTGAGATGGGGCCCATGACAGTCTTAGTATGGATTCATTCTTAGGGTTTGATGATTCTCTGAGTCCACAATTATGACTTATGGTTCCGTCCAGCAAACACTGAGGTAGACCTTTCATTACTTCTGCCCCACCTTCCCTGATGTTCTCCAGCTGGCCCTTTAAAAAAGGTCCCCGTGGTTTGGATTGCTGGCCCAATCAGTTAATAACTATGTCAACACAAACAAACATGAGTGGAAGCTATGCAGAAGTTTACTGCCAAGCAAACGATTCAAAAAAACCACCATACAGTTTCGCTTTCCTTCATTAAGTCACCTCCCTTACTGTATAACAGCAGCCCTCTAAAGAACCCCTACTTCTGTCTGAGTCCCAGAGGTGAGTCCCTTCTGTCTGAGTCCCTGTGATTCTTGGATTCTTGAAGCTATGCTATGTGTTACTCCATGCTAGGCTAACAACTGCATTCATCTCTTAGGAGGACGAAATGGTGACAAACCCATTTCGAGGGCTTTCTGCTTGTGTGTCCCTTTCATGTGCTAGGCATGGTGCTGAGTCCTTGGCCTGTGCCATGTCAGCTTATCTCCAAAATAGCTCCATGAACGACCGACCCCTTTACAGGTGACAGAGATGGGGTTGTGCAGAATTTAAAGAGTAGGTTCCCCTCTAAAACAAGGTGCCAAAGGCAGGGTCCAGGCACGAAGTCACTGTGTCTTAGCGCTCCACACACTGCCTCCCTTCCGGGGCTCACCGTTACACTTTGCAGACTATGGAAGTTAAGAGAAGGGGGGCTCAGAGGCACGTGCTGCAGCCAGCGAGATATGAACCCTGATGCCACACCATTGTTGAGGAGGGAAGTGCGGCTGCCTGTGCTGCCTCAGAGGAGGATGTGAACCAAAGCATTGGCTTACCGCAAAGGCCGATCATCCTTGCTCCTGCCTGCAAGAATACTACGAGAATATGAGAATGCGGGCACAGGCCTACCACAGGCAACTCTGCTGGTTGTTTGGAGAGTGAAGAAGGCAGATAAACAAACTAAACCGTTAGTTTCCACAGGCACGAAGACCCTTCTACCAAGTAGCTTGAACCCTTGGCACGTCAGTATTCAGTAGAAAGACAAAAATAAACAATTAAAATAAGAAATTTGAGAGTAGTGGTTGTTTTTGTTTGGTTGTTGGTTTTTGTTGATTTTTTTAAGCCACTGGTGTGTGTGGAGGCTTAACAAAAGTTTTGAACTCTGCTAGTTTTAAATTACCAAATAGACAGAAAGCTAACAGACTATACATGGTAACAATGTCTGAGGAAGGGGAACCAAGGGCCAGAGGAAGAAGAGCCATTTCTCCCTGCATACTATGCACCTTTGGAATTTGACACCACATACACTAAGACCCGTTCAAATAGTTAACAATTGCCTTTCTTTACAAAGCCCACAAACCGTCATATTTTTGTGGAATAAAATAGAATTAGCAATAATAATGTATCATTGGCAATTCTTGGGCTACACAGTATATTACTCTGCTATCTGACATCACAAAGTTGTTAAACACGAACATCTGGCAAAGAGTAATAAAATGTGAACAAAGAAACTATTATACAACGAGGAGAGGGATGAAATGAAAATCAAGTTCTGCTAACAGACGGGAGCCAAAGGCATGCCCCCCCCCTCCAACCCAGGCTTAACCCGTTGCATGCTGGATACCAAGATGCACACACTCACCTGAGAGTCTTCCAGTGGCCACAGCTAGATCAGGACTCTTGGGCCTTGTCTCTTCTCCTGAGGGGGGAAAAAAAAAGAAGGGTCTGTATAGGTGTATTAGGGACACAGCAGCACTGAAACCCCAGCTGCACACACCGGACAAGCTGCTCCTCTCTGACCCCTGTGTCCAACGAAACTAGTGAAGGGTCTACCCGGCTTTGTTTTTGCGCAAGGCTGATTGGTTGCAAAGGTCACAGATGAGAAGCTTCCCAGAGATGTTTTTACTAAAATGAGCCAGGTGTCCAAACGGTTTAAAGGGAAGTTGGCACGACTCCCCCGGGTGGTGGTCACGCATGCTATTAGGGTTTCTCACGTTTTGAGAATTTGTTTTGTTTAAGACAGTAATGGCTGTAAATGGAGGTTCCTCTGAATCGATGAGCTAGGGAAGGTTCCCCTCTAAAACGTTTACCTTCACCTCCCTCTGCGCTCCAGCTCTTAGTCTCTGAGAGAGATTGTGATTGCAAGAAGGAAGTTTCTATTTTCGCAAAAAAGCTTCTCTCCTTGACAAACACCCGACACCGAGCTGGTAGAAGGGGAAGAGAAACTTGGAAGAAGCAAAGGGCAAATTTATCTTCTTGCCCAACTCCTCAGTTGCCATGGCCCCACGAGGTAGTTTAGAAGAAAGACATCTGTCCGCGAATTTTATGCCAAAGCAGACCTCCTCTGCGGAGTCAGCAGTCTTTTTGGTTCCCAATCTTTCAGAGAGAGTGACGAAAACCAAGCACTGAGAGGAGAGCGACAGGCGAGCTCAACGCTTTTCAGCGACCGCAACTCTCGGCCTCGCTCTGCCCACCCTCTAGTTCTAATCCCCACCCCCACTCCCCCCCCCCCCCCGGCTGCGGACCTCCTGCGGAGCCTCTCTCAGCCACCGGATCTGAATGTTCCGGAAAATAGGAAAATCCCAGATTCCGATGACGCTGGGCTTTTCTGTGACCCGGCTGAAGCCCGGAGATGGGTCAGGAAGAGCCTCGTGCATCCCGGACTGGGAAAATCTCCCAAGTTCAATAACAGTGTGTGGCGGAGTGGGGAACAGGACCTCGGCTCGTGAGCCAGAAGGCACGAGCAGCACCCTTCTAGTTTCCTATTCGATGAAAAGTTTGCAAGAATAGGAGAGAAAAAACACACACTCCCCCCTCCCTCTCCCCCAGTATTGTTCGGTTCCTCCCTTATTTTATAAAGATCACGTATTTCATAAACCTGGGATGGTGCTGACTATATTTTTTCAACCTTTCCTTAGTATATTGTGCACGTCTGTAAACCAGGCCGTGGAAGGGAGGTAGATGATGACTCCTTGAAAACTTCCTGACAAAGCAGCCCCCTCTGGGGTGGGGGTGGGGAAGGAGGGATGGAGAGAGGAGGGGGAGAGAGAGAGAGAGAGAGAGAGAGAGAGAGAGAGAGAGAGAGAGAGAGAGAGAGAGAGGAGAATGAAACCAAGCTAGCAAGCAAGCGACAGTCCCCACTCTCAGGTTAAACAGGTGACCAATAATAATAGGTACCTGGGGCTGGGAGGGCTGGGAGGTCCGTGAGCCTTGCGGAGCCTTCGGTGGAAGCGGCGGGGCGCGGCCTCGGTGGGGGACCGTCGTCGCGACCAGCGCCGTACGAGCTCGCCGAACCCGCAGGTCGCCAGTCCTCCCGTGCCACCGAGCCTCCCACGGGCGCGCCAAGAGCGGCCTCGCGCGAGTGACCTCAGCAAAGCCCTCGCGGGGCGGAAAGCCCCGCAGAGCCAGGCTGGAGGCCGTCGCCTCCCTCTGGCCCTTTCCCACCGGAAGCCCTGCCCCCTGTCGCCTTTCTGAGGTCTCCGGACTGACCGGGTTTGAGTCGCCCAGCACCCGGGGCGACCGCACCTTCTCCAACCAGAGGCTGCTCTAGGTGGCGTGTGACCCGGCAGCTGGGCTTGGACAAGGAGGGAACTGAGTCGGTTCCAGATTAAGAGCTGTAGTGGGGTGGTGAACCCGCAGGGAGTTGGAGGACTCCTTGGGGACTGTAAGGATGCACGCCTGCTCTCAGGCCTCAGGAGACAGTGGCCACTCTCCGCAGATGCTCAACTGTAGGCGCGGGGAGTGGATGAGAGTCCAGCCAAAGCCAAATAGGATTGGAACCTACCTCGGGATGTTGCCACCCTGCGCACAGCCGTCCAGTAGCTTCCTCACCCGTCACTTCTGGCTAACCAGCCTTTCTTTGCCCAACACCTAGTGTTGGGTGGTGACAGGGGCAACAGTTCCGTGGGGGTCCTTCAGAGGACCCGGTGGATACCCGGACACTAATTTCCGAAGTTCAAGGAGGTTGGGATGGGAATAGGCAGGTGTGAAGAGAGATAGGGGTGGAAGTCTGTTTTGGGAGAAGAGCAATGGAGCGAGAACAGAGGGAAGAGAACAGAGTGACTGAAGATGTTGCCAAGGATGTTCTAGTTGTCCTCCCTGCTTGGGAGCCCGCATACCAATTCTCACAGTCATTCCAGGGAAACCGTTTATTTGTCTGGACTCTGTCCTTAATTTCAGGGGAGGCAGGTCTTTTTTTCTCTGACAATAAAATGATGTAGACTCTTGCGGCTTCTGCACTGTTTTGCCAGTCTACTGGAGGGCTTTTTTTTTTTCAAATTCTGATGGGAAACCAAGGCTGGGCCAGGAAGTCTGCATTTAAGCGAGGCAGATTCCAGTAAGGGATGTAATTTCCGTTGGTTAATGATCAACGTTTATTATTTCTTCTTGGAAGAAGAGACAGACACGATGGAGCAGTCTCAAGGCAGGTGCAAGATAAGACATTGCCAACTGATTGTGTCAAATAAATCCGTGAATAAAATAACATAATCATTGGAGTTTCTGCTCTCAAATCTCTGTGGTTAACGGTTTTATTTTTAGACAGGGCTTTGTCATGTAGCTCAGGCTAGCCCAACTCAAGATCCTTCTGCCTTAGCCTCAGTGAATGCTAGCATCCTGATCCTGCTCCACCACTCTGAACACTTTAATCTTCAAAATTAACTTGAAGATCATGTGGAAAAAAAATACAAAGAGAAAGACTAATAAAGCAGTGGATATGGTCAAAGTGCATTAACACAAGGACAGAAATGACATAGAAACCTTTACTTTATACCATGAATATATAAGAAGGGGTTACTTATAACACTGACAGAGAAAATACAGGTTAAAATTCAGGATGGTAGAGAGCAGTCTTCTGTTTCCTAGAACTGTCGGGCTTGATTGATTCAGAATGAGACTTTACATAAGCATCTAGATCGACTTTAGAATCTCATCTCAGTCACAACTGCTTAACCTTGGCAACGAGTTAAAAATAATGGATCTTAAAACTGAAGATGAGCACGTGGTCAGCAGACAGGAGTGCGCATCAGAGAGTTCCTGTTGCCTCAGGGCCTGAGGAATACTTGAGCCCTAGTTACTGGCCTTTGCTTATCTCAGTTCAGATAGTTACAATATCGTTCCAGGAATCTCTGTTAGCTACACTTCTTGACAAGAGGCAGAAGGCCCAGAATGGGTCTAAGGCCTCAACTTGGGTAAAAGCCAACAGAAATGCACTCACTTGTTTCTATAATTTCAGTTTGTAGAGTCTTCTGAAGATCCCCAGAGGACATGCAGGAAATACACTAGGCCCTCTTTTCTAACTGTGCCTTACAGTTGTTCATTCCTATGAGAACTTTAAAAGCAGTTTTTAAATGAGATTATTTCGCAAAGTTACTTCAGATTTTGCTGCTGCTTCTTCTTCTTTTTTTAATTCAAAGTCAAATCCTAGGCAGTCAACTGTTCATCAGCTCTGAGAACTGCACGGCCCAGCATGTGCTGCTTTTACAAATGTGCTAAGAAGGGAAAACAGGAAGAGTATGATTAAGAGTATGACCAAAGTTGCAAAAATACTTTTTTTAATCTGCTAAGACCATGACTGTTGGAATTCATGTTTGATTTCTTCTTTTTCCTCTTCCACCTCTTTCTTTTCCTCCCTCTTTCTCCCCAACACCTTCTTCATCTTCTACAGTTTTCTTAAAGGAAAAACAAAACAGAAAAATCCCTCTCCCTGTATAGCCCAGCTTGGCCTCAAATTCATGTTCTTCCTGCCACAGTCTACCCAATGCTACCATACCCAGTTCTGTGGTTCCCTTTTTTGAAAAGGGACCAAAACGTTTCTTTCACTTTTTTAAGGTTGTCATGTTAACAAATTTGTATTTGGGGGCTAGGGGGTTGTATGATGAGGTGAGTTTGTTTCTTTGAGTGAGGAGTGAGGAATGAGGTTCTTTGCACTGGCAGCTGCTCATGGCTGCCAGTGTCTCCTTTCCAGTGGTTTTACTGAAGGCCCCAGTTGACTTTTACCCTTCATTGGCCTCCCTTGACTGAGCCAAAGGCTCTGGGTGGTGTGGGTTTGTAGGAAGTACACAGAGTCTGAGCTGAGCCCTTTAGGGAAGTGGATACTCCAAGAGCTAAGCCTGAATTGTTTACTAAGTCAAAAGCCAGCAGTATCAAATATCTGTTCTTGATTCCGAAAGAAGGGGTTTCCCATCACAACGTTGAGCGACTTAGTATTTAATGAGAAAATAACATCAAGTGCCCACAACTCAGCACATCTCTATCAATCACAGTTTGGAATACACAGACTCTACTCCTGTTTAAACATTAGGTAAAAGTTTGTCGAAGCTCTCCTAGTCCATTGATATTGTCTCACTGGATCTGTCTTCCTCGCCAGTTTTTTTTTAGACAGGGTTTCCACCCTTTCTACTTATTCCTGCATTCGTTCACTAAGTAGACCAGGTTGGCCTCAAACTCCCAGGGGTCAGCATGCCAACCCTCATGATATGGGCTGCACACAACGTCTAACTACCATACTTACTATGTGGTAGCTTGAGCCAGGTGGTTCTGAGTTTGGAGTTGACAGGAAAGCCACTGAGGCCAGCTGTGTTTTGGGGTGTCCTGAATTCCCCAGAGAGGCCATTATGTGAAGCTGTGGAGGTGAAGCCTGGATTGTGTTAAAAGACCTAAAGGTGTTGGAGATGCAGAATTGTGAGACACTTGCTGAGGAGAACTGTAAACCCAGTGTGGGATCATCCTGAGAGGCGTGGAGGGGGGAGAGGGAGAGAGACAGAGACAGAGACAGAGAGATGAGGTAGGGGGAGGGAAGGAGAAGGGAAAGGGGAGGGGGGGGGGGAGGGAGAGGGAAGGAGAGGGAGGGAGGGACAGAGAGAGAGAGGTAAAGGGAGGGAAGGGGGAGGGGGAGGGAAGGAGGGGAGGGCAGAGGGAGGGAGGGAGAGAGAGAGGTAAAGGGAGGGAAGGGGGCTGGGGGAGGGAAGGAGGGGAGGGCAGAGGGAGAGGGAGGGAGAGAGGAAGAGACAGAGACAGAGAGATGAGGTAGGGGGAGGGAAGGAGAAGGGAAAGGGGAGGGGGAGGGAGAGGGAAGGAGAGGGAGGGAGGGACAGGGAGAGAGAGAGAGACAGAGAGACAGAGAGATGAGGTAGGGGGAGGGAAGGAGAAGGGAAAGGGGAGGGGAGGGGGAGGGAGAGGGAGAGGGAGAGGGAGAGGGAGAGGGAAGGAGAGGGAGGGACAGAGAGAGAGAGAGGTAAAGAGAGGGAAGGGGGAGGGAGAGGGAGGGAGGGGAGGGTAGAGGGAGAGGAGAAGAGGGAGAGGAGAACAGGGAGAGGGAGGGAGAGAGGAAGAGGATGTGGCAGTCAACACAGTTGGAAGGAGTTGGAGATCTGAAGGGTACTTGGACATCAGACACGGAGATACAGTTTGGTGTTGACCCTGCTAGTTGTCAGTCTTTCTCTGGTCCAGAATTTCCTCACCATGCTCTTTGTCCCTGTTTTTGGGATGGTAACATATATCATGCGCCATTGTATGTTGAAAGTATGTGGTCTGTTTTTTTTAATTTTGATTTCACAGGTGGGTTACAATTTTTCTCCTTGTGACTATCTCCCAAGAGACTTTGAACTTTGGACTTTGAAACAGTGTTAAGGCTGTTGCAGACTATGGGGACTTTTGAAGTTGGACTGAATGCATTTTTTGTTTTTTGCATTATGATATGGCCCCAAGCCTATGGGGGCCAGGGAATGGAATGTGGTTGTTTGAATATGAATTCCCCACCCCCATCACTCAGGCTCATGTATTTGAGTGCTTGGTCATCAGGGAGTGACACTACTCAAGAGGGATTAGAAGGTGTGGCCTTGGAGTAGATGTGGCCTTGTTGAAGGAAGTGAGTCAATATGGATGTGCTTTGGGGTTTTAGAAGCCCAAGTCAATCTTTTTCTGCTGCCTCTAGATCCAGATGTAGAACTCTCAACTACTTCTCTAGGAATATGTCTGCCTGCATGTTGCCATGCTCCCCACCATGATAATGGATTAGACCTTGGAAACTGTAAGCTAACCCCAAATAAATGTTTTCTTCTATAAGAATTGCTGTGGTCATATAGTGTGTCTTCAGAGCAATAGAACACTGACTAAGACAGTTATCTGAAGCTCAGGTAACATTTTCATGGAAAGGTTATTTTTTTTTTTGACAGGGTCTTTACACTTTCTACATAATCCTGCATTCATTCACTATGTAGACCAGGTTGGCCTCAAACTCACAGAGATCAGTCTGCCTCTGTCCCCCAAGTGCTGGAATTAAAGGCATGCATAACCATGCTCAGCTATGGAAAGAATCTCAAATAGCTTACAGGTACTATCTCCATTCCTCAATTTTCCTTATTTCACTTAAGTAATGGAGGAAGCTTGGTTTTCGTAGTACCACATAGGAATAGTGAGAAAGAGGTGCTTGGCTCCCTCTGGTCTCTTCACGGAAGCATCCCACACACTCATCTGACTTTTTTGTCTACCTCAGTCCCTCAGATTGTATGTAATTCAGTTCGGGAGTGCTTTGCTGTTGGGCCCTACCTTGAGGTTTTTCCCTCCCCTCTCGCTGAGCCTTTTAGCTTGCTATAGCAAAAAGCTGTTTACACCCTTGGCAGCTGCTCTTGACCCCTGATTTGGTGCCGGGACTTTCCATGGCACCCTTTCCCCACCACTGAGCCTTCCAGCTTGTTGTTAAGAAGTTGTTGGGCCCAAGACTTTCTACCACACAGACTTTTCCCATTTTCCTGGTTGGGGTTTTTCAGCCTCATCTTTTGCCTTGGGTATATAAGGAGATATGAGTAAAGCCTTGGTGGCACTCTCTGAAAACAGGTGACCCATGTACGTGTTTTCTTTCAATCCCGCAGACCTACGCACGATATTCACACACTGGCGGCGCAAGCGGCGTCATCCCCATACGTCTGGATGAAGGCTGATTCCCAGTGGTACTCTACAGGCACAAAAGAGACTTTGGCATTACTGTGACAGACATTGCTACCATCACCATTTCAGCCACCACTGCTGCTGCAATGGCCAGTGTGGCCATATATCAACTGGCAGCTGTCATTGGAACTGTGGATACGTTGTCTGGAGAAGTTCCCACGGCATTGACTGTGCAGAGTAGCGTTAATATTCAGATTCAGTTGGTTATTCTTAATCTCAACCAACAAACTGTTCTCAATTGGACTTTCTCTAAGAAACCCATGTTATATCTTGTTCTACCGTTTATCATTCTATGTGTGTAATCCCTGTTAAGGTTTTTAATAGCAGCAAAGCTGTTGGGGACTTAAATGCTTATCTTGATTGCTCACTCTTAGCAGCTGCCCTTGGGCTGTTTCGAAGTACCAACAGATCCAGTCTCAGGCTGAAACCAAACAGGTTTGGTTTTCATTGGCCAGGAATAATCCATCGGCCCAAATTAGGCTGTTTGTACGAAAATTAGTTAGCCAAAGGCAACCTTCTGGGACCATACTCGCCTAAGACAGAAACCCTGAGGCTGGCAGGGTTTTCAGAGATGGGAAAGAATTTTGGAACCCCAGATTGATCCTAAGACAGGCGCTACTTAAAAAAATAAAAGAGGGGGAATTGTTGGGCCCTACCTTGGGGTCTTTCCCTTCCCTCTTGTTGAGCCTTTTGGTCTGCTATAGCAAGAAGTTGTTTACACCCTTGGCAGCTGCTCTTGACCCCTGATTTGGTGCCGGGACTTTCCATGGCACCCTTCCCCCGCATGGAGCTCTCCAGCTTGTTGTTGTTAAGAAGTTGTTTATGCCCCTGATTGGGCCCAGGACTTTCCACCACACAGACTTTTCCTGTTTTCCTGGTTGGGGATTTTCGCCTGCCTTGTTTTTCCTCGTCTTTTGCCTTGGGTATATAAGGAGATATCAGTAAAGCCTTGGTTGCACTCTCTGAAAATGGGTGACCCGTGTATGTGTTTTCTTTCAATCCCGCAGACCTACGCCCGATATTCACACACTGGTGACGTAGGCGTCATCACCTTGCCTTCTAGCTGGGGGTTCTGCCTTTTGACAGACAGCGTGAAGAGTACCCTAGTAACTCATCTACCTCCCCGCCCCCCACCGCCATATCTCAGCTCCTTTTTCCACAAGGAGGGGAAAAACCCAGAATAAGATGTCACCATTGGAATTTAACTTCTAATTATTCTTCTTTGATTCACCCAAAGGGAGGAAAACCTGCTGGGCTAGACCCAATCAGGTGAATTCTTTAAAAGGTGTCAGAGACCTGTGCTTCTGCTAGGTGGGATGCTGTCCTGTCCTTATTTATTTTCCTCTCCATCATCCTTTACTACTGATCCCTCCTATTCATTGCAACCGTGGCCCAAGCTATCTCCACTCCTACTCGCTGGGCCTTAAGGCAGGCCTAGTGTCAAGGGTATGACCTTGATTGAATCTGTTGTCACCTTGTTGAAGTCCTTAACCAATCTGCCTTTAAAGAGAAACTATATATAATGTGGCTGGTTTTGTTTTATTTGAGGAACATAATTTTGTTGTCATTGTTGTTTTTCTTCTGCCATTCTGGGCATTCTTTCACCAAATCCTGGATAGATCAGATTCCTCTTTTTCTTCATAAATCCTGTTTTAGGTTGAGTTCCTGGTGGTGGCTTGTTAGACATGTGCCAAGTGCTGGATTTACTTCCCAGCACAAAGAGGTGAAGAAGGAGGGAGAAGAGGAGGGGAAGAGGGAGGGGAGGAGGGGAGCAGGGAGAAGAGGAGGGAGAAGAGGAGGGAAGGAGGGAGGAGAGGAGGGGAGGAGGGAGGGAAGGAGGGGAGAAGGGAGAAGAGGAGGGAGAAGAGAACGGAAGGAGGGGAGGAGGAAGAGGAGGAAAATGAAAAGGAACAAAATCATCTAAGTCCTAGTATTATATTTATATTACTGAGTACCCCCTTCTGTCCATCTCCCACCTTCTGCTCATCTCTACCCACAATTTGTTTGTTTTTTTTGTCTATCACCTCTAACTTATTTATTCCCATTCTGCGTATCTCTCATCCAGGCCTGTTTATTTCCACTGTTGTCAAGATTAATTGAACTCAACCATCAGTTATGTCTAGACTGTCACAATAACTTTGGAATTCAGTGCCTTTAATCCTACCATATTCTACAATCTTCACTTCCTGCTCTAAGTTTTCTTTCTAAAATCTGTGCCTGTTTATTTTATGATAATAAATCACATACCTGAAGGCTTTCCAATATTTGCCAGCGGGCAGTGGGCAGAAGTGCCCAGTGATGGTGAAGCACAAAGGCCACTGTCTGTGCCAACTCCTGCTCGCAGACCCAGCTAACGCTTGACCCCATCCTCCTCCACCCACCTGCCACCAGGGGGCCTTGGGGGCCTGGCTCGTGTGCACTATGAGCACCCACAATGCCAAGGCAGCACTTGGCACAAGCCAGACACTCCTATCATGCTTTTACAAATGAATAAGCGGTAGAAGCTTGCTTCAGTGTTTTATAATCAATACCATGCAACCTAGATAATCGGAATAAATGTGGTAAGGCAGGCATTTTTTTCAAGTGTATCATTCGAGCTGCCTTTACACCTCACACATTTCCAGTAAGTGAAGCTTTTGCTTGTGAATTTCTACAAGGGAAATTTCTGGAACTCAAATGTTGTGATTAAAAACAAAACATTATATCTCATGTTGCTATGGCTCTGGGAATTTTGCCAGGAATCCTTATCACAGACAGACTTGACTCTTGTCCAGACTCTATGAAGATAAACCACTTACTCACTGGTTTCTTCTCAGTTTCTTCTCATATTTCTATGTATCCATTACCTTCTCTTAGGCACTAAAATATCACTCCTTCTCCTCAAATAATTTCTTTTTTCAATATAACTTTATGTTTTTACTTATTCATTCTGCTACTGTCCCTCTCCTGGTCACACCCACCCACCCACCCACCCACACAATCCTTCCCCATCTCCACTGAGTGGGTGGAGCCCCCTGGTATCCTGACCCTGGCACTGTAAGTCTCTTTGTGGTTAGTCACATCTTCTCCCACTGAGGCCAGACAAGGCAGCCCAGCCAGAAGAACATAACCCATGTACAGGCAACAGCTTTTGGGATAGCCTCTGCTCCAGTTGTTTGGGATCTACATGAAGACCAAGCTGCACATCTGCTACATATGAGTGGGGAGACCTAGGTCCAGCCCATGTATGTTCTTTGGTTGGTGGTTCAGACTCTGAGAGCCATGAGGGTCCGGGTTAGTTGGCTCTGTTGGTCTTCCTGCAGAGTTCCTATCTCCTTTGGGGCCCTGCAATCCTTCCTCCTGTTCTTCCATCAGACTCAAATAATTTCTAACACTTCCTGTGCTCACCTGCTCCCAAACAGGATTCCTTAAAAAAATAAAAGTCACGTATATTGAAGTTGATGTTCATTTTTTACTATAATCTTAAATAATTACAAAAGACCTCTGTGTGGTTTTCCTAAACAAAACTCTACACATCCATCTTTCTTCCTTCCTTCTTCCTGCCTTCCTTCTTCCTTCTTCCTTCCTTCTTCCTGCCTTCCTTTTTCCTGCCTTCCTTCTTCCTGCCTTCTTCCTTCCTTCTTCCTTCCTTCCTTCTTCCTGCCTTCCTTCTTCCTGCCTTCCTTCTTCCTGCCTTCTTCCTTCCTTCCTTCTTCCTTCTTCCTCCCTTCTTCCTTCTTCCTTCCTTCTTCCTTCTTCCTGCTTCCTTCCTTCCTTCTTCCTTCTTCCTTCCTTCTTCCTCCTTCCTTCCTTCCTTCTTCCTTCTTCCTTCCTTCCTTCTTCCTCCCTTCCTTTCTTTGTTTCTTCCTTCCTTTCTTTGTTTCTTTCTCTCCCTTTCTTTCTTTCTTTCTTTCTTTCTTTCTTTCTTTCTTCCTTTCTTCCTTTCTTCCTTTCTTTCCTCTCCTTGGGACTAGATCTCACTATGTAACCCTCTGAGACTCACTCTACATGCCAGACTGGCCTTGAACTCACAGATATTCACTTGCATCCCCCCACTCCGTCAAGGGTTGAGATTAATGGTGTGTGTTACAACATCCATGGGTATTCTTCTAAAGGCCAAACAAAATTATATGTCAAATAATTTGGCTAACATCTCTCTCTAAAGGCACGAAGTCTTTTTTTTTTTAACAATTGGGAAATTTTGCATTACTTTTCTATCTCACTAAGTTTCTGTTTTTACTCCATTTCCTTCATCGACTTTTCTCATAGTTCAAAACTCGCTCCCATATCTTTAAGTTTTCATTATTTGTATACAGTGAAAATTGTATATATTAAAATTATTTCTCTTCTTTGCTATAGATTCTATTGAATAAACATTCTAAAGACTGACATATACTATGCTTACAATACATGTATTTTTAATTTGTAATTGATTTGGAAGATAAATACAAAGTTACGTATTTGAATATTAAATAATAGAGTGCTAGTTAAAAGTGCACTTGTCAACGAGATTCATGGTATTTAATTAGTTAATAGATACACATTATCTATAGCTACAACAAAACAACATTCCGAGAAAGTACATACATAAAAAAGGAAACTCTATATAAATAAATGGAAAGATTTTTTTAAATAGAAATTCTATGTTCTTACTTAAACAACCTTATTTTTTCTTGTTTTCTTTTTCTTATTCCGGACAAGGTTTCTCCGAGTAGCCCTGGCTGTCCTGGAACTCATTCTGTAAACCAGGCTGGCCTTGAACTCACAGTGATCTACCTGTTCCTTTCTCCTAAGTGCTTGGATTAAAAGAGCGCACCATCACTCTGGCTAGTTGAACAACTTCTAAAGTCATAGATGAAGAATTGTTGCTGGTTGTAAGTTAGTTTTTAGGTAACCTAGCTTTTGGCTGCTTGGTTCCTTCCTTCCACTTTGTTGGGAAACTGAGTTGGAATTTATCCAACTGGCTAAATCATTTGTTGCCCAGGTGTCCAGCTATTTACATTCTCATGTTCCAAGGTTTACCTAAACCCATCCCGTTGGTATTAAAGAAATCCATTCCTGCATTAGAGTTGGCTGAGTGGTTAAGGTCACTTGTTGCTGTTGCTGTTGTAAAGGACCCAGGTTCGATTCCCAGCACCAGCAGGGAGGCTCACCACCTCCTCAAGCGACAATACATGTGGTGCACACACACATGAAGCCAAAACACTCATACACATAAACTAGTAAAAATAAATCTTAAGGGCTGGGGATTTAGCTCAGTGGTAGAGTGCTTACCTAGGAAGCGCAAGGCCCTGGGTTCGGTCCCCAGCTCCGAAAAAAAAGAAACCAAAAAAATAAATAAATAAATAAATCTTAAAAAGTAAAGAAAACCTTTCTAAACTTCTTCAGCACAGCAGACTCAGAAAGGCTCAAAGTTAAAATATTGTTGACCTCTTAAAACTTTCCGATAGAAATGTACTTTGATAAACATTTTAACATCTTTCTGTGTACTTTTGACTTGCTTTTGTCAAAACCGGACTCTAAAATTCTATTTACAAACCAGCTATCAGACAAGTTCCTTTTCTTGTGAAACTGCAAGGAAAGTCTTTATTTGGACTAGGGCAGAATGGAGTCATCCAAGAGTGAAAGAAGAGACCGCCAATGAGAAATCAGGAACATGACGACACTGTTTTGATGTTATCAAAAGACAAGCTCTCCGTGTCTCCTTTCGGTGCTCTACCTCGGAGTTAGAGCGCAGTGGGGAACGAGGTGTCGCAGAGGCACGTGGGTCAACATGTTTATTTGCACTGGAGACCAAGCTGGGGTTTTCCTGGTGGACGGTGCCAGACGAAGTAACACAACTCCCAGAATACCTTTCCCGCAGCAGTCCCTAACGGGGCGTGTCTCGTGGTGGCGTTACACAAGCTCGTTCTGATGAAGGAAGGGCTTTTCTTTTCAGAGTCCCGTTTCCTGGAACAGAAGCTGTTGAGGAGAAACGCTGTGTTTCCGGGAGGTTGCACCGGAATTAAGGATCTCCCAGTCAGGCCGCTGCTCTCTGGTGTCTCTCTCTCCCCTGCTCTGGCATAAAAGTGAGTATCCACTTTCAAATGAGAACTTGCAGGAGGTGCGGTGCAGATGCTCGCAGGATGGGGGCGGCAGAGTTTCCTCAAATATTACTGTGGTGAACTCAGCCGGTGTCACCTCGGTCTCTGTTGCCTTTAAGTAACTCTGGAGACCTAAGAAGAACGTGCGCTTCTGGAAGTTCCTCAGAGGGACAAGGGGAGAAGAAAGCAGAGGAAAGGCTGCCTACAATAGTAGGCTTCAGTTGTGAAGAGGGGAAAAATATGAACCCCCCCTTTTTTTAAAATATAAGGATTAATAGCAATGTATTTAGTCACAGATCTTGCCAGAACCTGCTCACAAAATCAGTGTTTGATGAGGGCATTAAAGGATTGTGGGGATTACTTATTTGAAACTGGGTTTGGAGCACGTAGGAAGCCATCATAGTAGCTTGTATGGTTCAGTGAGTGATTTTGCCAGGACACAGCTGCATGAAAGTCTCTACCCACTTGGGAAGAAAGGACGGGGATTCTGGGTATGGACAAGATTTGGTTAAAAAGAAAGTACACCTAAAAAAAAATTAAACTCCTTTGCGTGTCTAGGTAAAATGGTCTTTTTGCTAAAAATTTTCAACATTTGAAAGTAGTCCCCTAGCCTGGAAAGTCACAAATTAAAAAGCTCTGAAGTCCTTAGTGTTTACAACCGGTACCAGCCCAAAGGCAGGAGCAGATGAGCCACACAATGTCTCCTCCGTTCTCATACTCGCTTCTTGGCCTTTGAAAAAACTCTGTGCTTCTAATACTCCTAAAAAATGACAATATTGACTTTTGCCTGGCTGAGACCTCATAGCTAAAAAATATTTTAAAATGTCCTGTGCCTGTTTGTTGCTTCTGCTCAAGTCTGCGCATGTCTTTGTGCTCCTTACTTTGCCCTCAGTGTTTCTGAGCATTTGAGAGCATTGGTAACTGTAAAACCTGCAAACCTGAGTCACACTGTTCCCAACGTATAATACCCATGCTACCGACTTTACATGGCACCTGTCAAGCCCTTACCATGAAAGCCTTAGATTACATTCTTACTTTAACGTGCATTAAACATCTCATGATTAGTTCTAGAGATATGGCTCTGTGGGAAAAGGTGCATGGGGGATGGAGAGATAGAATTCTCACATGTCCTCTGACCTCTATGTGGGCTGTGAAGGGCGGGGGAGGGGCAGCTGAAAAACACTGCCACACATTGAATGTCCCTGATTTGAAATACTCCTACTTGAAGTATTTTAGAGTTTGGACTTATATATACGGAATGAGATATTCTGACAAAGATGGCCAACTAACAAAATCCACTTAACATTTCTTCCCTGTGTACACATAACCTGAAGGTAATTTTATAGACCTGACTGAGGTCAGGTATGGAGTTTTGCACGTCAGGGCTCAAAAAAAAAAAACAAAAACAAAAACAAAAACAAAAAAAAAAAACAAAAACAAAAACTCTAGAGTTCTAGAGTTCTGGATCCTTTTGGATTTCAGATTCTCAAGTTAGGAAACTTTAATCTGTAATTGACGTTTCTTGTGGCTGGCTGGCTGAACAGTGATCCCTTCATAGATTTCACTTAAGTCTACTTAGCATTAGTTTGTAGACAAGGGGGAAAAAAAGAGAGATATAGAAACTTTGCCTGCTATGTGTACCAAGAGTACCCTAGTCAGACCCTTTGTCCCTGTAGACCTCCATAACCTGGACACATTCATTTGTGAGTGTTACTATTGCGTCTGTATTTAATTTTGCATCCCAGTGTGCCTTTGGCTCGCCCAGGAAACCCTGCTTGGGATCTCCCCTAACCCAGTTCGTCTGTTTACTGCAGTGTCACCCACTGAAACGTAAGCATACAGCATCAGTCAAACTGAAAAAAAAATCTTGTCTGTTCTCCATTGTCTTTCTTTTATATATAAAAAATTTTTTAGAACTTTAGCATGGTTTCTTTTTCTTCCTCATGTTGTTCCATTAACATAGCCTATATTTAAAGTACAGACACTGCAGGCAGTCATTTCCCAAGGTAGCCATATCAAGGGAGATTTTTCTCCCTTGACTCGTGTCTGCCAATAATTATAAAGAAAGGAGACATTGCGCTGAATCAGGATTGATGACTGTTTCTACGTGAGTTGCTGGTGGCTTTAGTTATGAATCAGGCTTGATGGCTGTTTCTAATCCAGTTGCTGGTGACTGATAATTCCGCTGTGTCCAGGTTTTCTATCCCCTCTCCTTCCCTGGTGGGCAACAGAGACAGGCGTGAGGATGTAGTGCCATAGGGGTAGCTTGCCAGGACCTCTCAGCAGCCATGAGAGAAACCCTCAACACAGTCACTTATGCTATGTGGGCAACAGCCTCGGTCTGTAGACGGAGCACATCATACTCTAGCTTTCTCTCTCAATATATTTTCACTCAATAACATGAGCATTTATCATGTTATGCCAAGCAGATGCTCTCAGTACCAACTTCATGAAAGACATAGGTACCGATGCGAACATCACTTCTCCAAGCCACCACTGCTCTTTTCCCTCGTCCCCGTAGACAGTATTTCCTTTGGGTCTTAACATTTCTACTCCAGAATGTTTCATCACCCCATCCCTACTTACTTCCTGAATCAGATCCTGGAGTTGTCAATTACTAAGATGCACCATAGCTCTCAGTTTTACTCTTTCACACCCATAAATATATAAAAACCTTGTTCTTTGTCCGTTACTTGTTTGGACAAAGGTTCTAGCCAACTTTTCAGAAGGGTTTAATAAATGTTGAACTTACAAAAATCGTAATCAACGCTATAACCCTACTATTATCATTCAATCAGTGCTTTGAGTGTGTGTGTGTGCATGCACGTGTATGTGCATGTGTGTGTATATGAAGGCATGCATGTGAGTACATGTGTGCATGTGTGTACACACGTTTGTGCATGCATGTGTATGTGCATGAATTTATGTGCACACATGTCTGTAAACACTAATCCACACACCTGTGGAGGACAGAGGAAGAATTCAAGTTTCCTATTCTGTCACTGCCCACGGGT